>NC_083345.1:19005256-19684031 GCF_019175385.1 Lycium barbarum | reverse complement strand
AACGTAAGAGATTCTAATATTCCCACAATTTAAGAAGTTAATGGTCGAGTAAGAAATAAGAGTAGTAGATCATATTCGATGAAAGAAAAAATAGGCTCGGGCAAAGATTGAGTCTACGAGGCCAATGTTTTTGTTTTGGTTTTCCCTTTGTCCTAATATTTTGATGAACGATTTGAGCTCGGGGCTGTTTGTCAGAGTATTTGTAAAGTCTTAGACTTGTATTTATGAATAGAACAGAGATTTTATCTGACGTATTCGTTATTTCTTATTGTTTTGATCGTGTGTCATGATTTTGTCAAAAGTTACACTTTCTTAGTTCTCCCGGGTCGGGGTCCCGAGTGTCCCTGGTCATCATTTTATTCGAAGTCAGCCAGATATGTCATCTGAATCGTTTTTGGAGATGTTAGACCATAGTCCATTTTATTTGTTTGTCTATCGAATTATTTTCGAAGATGTTGGACCGTAGTCCATTTTCTTTGTTTGTCTATCGAATTATTTTCGAAGATGTTGGACCGTAGTCCATTTTATATATTTGTTGATCAAATTGTTTTCGAAGATGTTGGACCATAGTCCATTTTATTTGTTTCTCGTAGGTGAATATTCAATATAGTGCAAACATTGATGCAACATTGAAATGTGTTTCGAGGTATGTTTCTTGCTTTATTGACAAAGTTGGAGACAAAATTACATTCTCTGCCGTAGGAAGAACGAACTAGATGGGCACGATTCAATCGACCGTTTGGCCCTCACATTCAATCCTATCGTTCAATCTTAGAATTTACACGGTTACCCCTCTAGCCGAGGGTGTGATAGTCCCCCAGTACTTGGGTTTGAAGTATGAAAGCTCAGGTACTATTGACCCGAAGTATCTTGTCTCCTGTCCCCGGTTCTTGACCGGTCTTTATGAATTGGTAGCACGTTATACGACACTGCCTAGTTAAAACCTTATCGGAAAACCCTTTTTGGGACAAAACCAATCGAAGGGAAAAAGAGTGCAGCACATGCTTTCCGACCTAAATCTACTTTTCTTGGCTTCCCTTGTGCTTGTTCCCTCGCTATGCCTGCATGGTTAGTTCAACAAAAAAAATAGATGAAATAAGATTTGCTCGTACCTTTAACAGTAATACCGTTTTAAGTGTGCCACATTCCAGTTGTTCGGAAGTTGTTTTCCGTTTTCATTCTCTAGCTAATAGGAACCTTTCCCAGTGATACCGGTGACCCTGTATAGCCCTTCCCAGTTCGGGCCTAATTTCCCATTGTTGGGGTCTTTGGTATGGAGAGTAATCTTTCTTAGGACCAAGTCCCTAACTTGGAAGTGCTTGAGGTTGGCTCTTCGGTTGTAATACCTCTGCATCCTCTGTTTTTGGGCCGCAATTCAGACGTAGGCGGCCTCCCTCTTCTCGTCCACTAGGTTCAGACTAGTTGTTATTGCCTCTTGATTCGAACCTTCCGTTGTGTGAAGGAATCTAAAGCTCGGTTCACCCACTTCAACAGGAATTAATGCCTAGGTTCCATAGAGAAGGGAAAAAGGGGTCTCCCCGGTACTTGACCTCTCCGTCGTGTTGTAGGCCCACAGGACCTCGGGTAGAATCTCCTTCCACTTGTGTTTAGAACCGATCAATATCTTTTTTAAGTTTTGCAATATGACCTTATTTGTTGACTCAGCTTGGCCGTTGGAAACTCAGATGGTACGGTGTAGATAGAATCTTCTTGATTTTGTATTCCTCAAGGAATTTGCTCACTTTGCCGCCAACAATCTGTTTCCCATTGTTGTATGCAATTTCTGCGGGTATCCCGAATTGGCAGATAATATGATCGTATATGAAGTCTATGGCTTCTTTCTCCCTAATTTTCTCAAAAGCCTGTGCTTCAACCCATTTAGAGAAATAATCAGTCATTAGCAAAATAAAATATACCTCACCCGAGGCCCATGGCAGGGGCCCTACTATGTCCATTCCCCACTTCATGAATGGCCATGGGGAGAAAACTGGGTGGAGTTCTTCCCCCGGTCGATGGATTGACGCGGCGTGCTTTTGGCATTCGTTGCACTTTTGTACGAATGCTTTCGCGTCCTTCTCCATTTCATTCCAGTAGTAACCTACTCGGATCAGTTTGCATATCAACGAATCGGCTCCTGAGTGATTTCCAGAAGTTCCTTTGTGGACTTTCCTCATGACGGAATCGGTCTCGCCCGGCCCCAAACATCTAGCCAAGGGACCATAAAACGATCACCGGTACAATTGTCCATCGACAAGACAGAATCTGGCCGCTTTGATTCAAACGGCCCTCAACTCTTTGGGATCGGAAGACAGCTTTCCTGTTTCAAGATAGTCTATGTATTTGTTTCTCCAATCCCAAGTGAGACCGTTCGAATTTACCTCTGTATGGCCGGTCCCAATGACCAAACTCATCAACTGCACCGCGGTTCTGGAATTGAATTCCTTCAACTATACCGACGATCCTAGGTTTTCCAGTGTGTCGGCCTCGTTATTTTGATCCCGAGGTATGTGATCTAATGTCCATTCATTGAATCGGCGATGGACAACTTGTAATTTTTCCAAATACCTCCACATTCGGTCATCTTTGACTTCAAACGTGCCATTTACCTGGTTAACCACCAGGAGGGAATCGCATTTTGCCTCGATGACTTCGGCTCCCAGGCTTTTAGGTAATTCCAAACCTGCAATCATAGCCTCATACTCGGTTTCATTGTTAGTCAAATCAATGGACCTAATAGACTGCCTTATCACGTCACCGGAGGGGGGGTTTGTCATACCCCATTTTAACCGGGTTAAATTTGAAGTATGACATATTGGTGATTCCTGTTTTTTGTTTATTTTAAGGAGTCGCCACCTAATTATTTATGGTGAATTAGGACACCTAAAGTTCATTAAAGTTATTTTCTAAAGTTAGCTCTGTTTAAGGTCTGCGAAACTTAAGATTCTAGGTACGGGTTCAACTAACCTAGAGGGAAGGTATTAGGTATCCTCTAAGTTCCATTAATAATGGTTAATCCGACCGGACTAAATTTTAATTAGGCTAAGTGTAAATGTAATGTTATAGAAAAGAAAATAGTTTTGTAAGTATTGGTAAAGTTTTAAAGGAGAATGTAATAATATTATTAAAAATAAGACTGGTAAAATATAATAATTTGTATAAAGAAAAAAAAATGACTTTAAGTATTATTGAGAGCGAATTTGAAAATGTAAGGATTTTCGCATAGGCAGTGAGTGCAGCGAATTTGAAACTTGGGATAAAATTGTGTTAACATGATAATGCAAACAAAATCTAGCTTTATTTTTTGTAAATACGATACAAAGGACATGAGTTTCTTTTCCTTTTTTACTAACTAGGTTTGGCTAAAAATATGTATAATCGGATAACTTTGAAAAATTGTTTATAAGATAGTTCATATTTGCATATCAATGACGTTTTAAATTCCTAAGACAGCAAGAATGAGTCACGATTCCCTTTAACTCAAAACGTATAGTCATGCTCAACTATTCTAATGAAGATAAATACTATGGGTATTGTAAATAATTTAAACGTAAATAGAAGAGAATGAAATTTATAGAATTAATTATGGGTATGACTACCCATTACTAAAACTAAACCCCATTAATCCCCACTAAGGTTCATATAAATTAAGGAAATAAGACAAAGTAAAGAGTCAGTCGTGCAAGGCAAATTAGGAATACACTACGAAATAAGATAGAGAAAAAGAATGTCGGATCTAGCCCATTTTAGGCCCAACTGTTGCGGACTGTTTCCGCTGCTGGGCTTTGGCCCAGATTTTAACACGACTGCAACGCCGTTTCTGCCATATGGGCCTCGGCCCAGAATTTGTTTGCTGCGGACAGAAGGCTGACTCGAGAGGAGGATTTCGTTGGGCTTTCAGCCCAACACCGAATGCGGGAGGTGACGAGTCCTCAAACTCGTATGCGATGGTCATGCATAAAAACAAAAGAAAAAAAAGGATTAGTACAATGAGGATTTATAATACCTATACTTCAGACACAAGAACAAAGAAAGGGCAGCAGCCGAACAAGAAAGAACTAGGAAATCATTACATAAATAATGGTAGCCCAAAACAAAGCTCACTGCCGGAACTGATGACATATAGAACTTAATTAAAATGGGCAGTAAGGCCCAACATCAACAAAATAGTTAGAAGAAGATAAATTCAGGCCTATAATCACGTTCCAGCAATTAAAGAAACAAAAGTGCAGGGCAAGTTCAATCTCCAATATAAATGACTCGTGTAATGTCCACAAGTGCATAAATGGGCTCAAGTTTATCAAAGAAATGGTCATATAGAGTGCAGTTGGTATATCTGCTATCCCGGCAACATCACATGACTTTATTAAATTTAATATGATGTGGACGAACATTTCCAGATATTAAACTGACTTAAGATCCTTTTAAAACCTTCGTGGCATGTTCTGATGAAATGGCAGCAGGCAGATGGTATTAGTTTCATATTTTAAGGGAAGCATATGGCACACCGAATGTCAAATTAGTCAATTAAAAATCAAATGACATGCCATTCCAAACCTCAACAAATGTAGCTATATATGCAGTGAACAGGTTGATTGTACACTTTATCATCAAAACAAATTTCTTACAGATTTGCCTAATTCATTAGCTACCTTGGGTTGTTAATGACTCCCATTTTGATTTAAATTAATGCAGAGATGGCTCAAAGCAATCAAAAGAGAAACTATTCATATGCTAACTGGGACGTACAAAAGGTAAGATATGTCAAGTAGAGAGAACGACTATATGCTTAGACAGAAATCCTGCTCAACAAACATACACATTCAAGTCTTCATTCCAATCCGTGGATACTATACTCATAAAGTAAAAAATGGCCAGAACTTTCCACCAGCTAATAGGCATGAAAATATAGAGGTATCTAAGCTATACACAGAGCGATATTCAACAGAGGGAATGGACTTATTTACCACTCACATACATGTATTTAGAAGTTCAAAACTTAAGCAAGGTTCATATACATAAAGACAGTTAGACCGAACATTCACACTAAACGAACACGGTTTATTAAAGCTAAATATGACCAGTGAACTGAAATGTAAACCGATTGTATATATTAACTAAACATGATTGAAGATCTGACCTAATCAGACAACAAGTCAATCAGGAGCTAGAAACTGGAATTAACTAGACCAAATTAAGACATAAACGTATAGACACTGTTTAACTACTAAACTAAAAAAAACCAAGCAGATTTCATTCATGACATGGGTATATTACTTAAACAAACAGAGTAAAAGAGAGACAGTGCTGGCCTGTTTAATCATATACATAATATACCTAAGATATACACACCATGGTGTGTATATCAAATGTATATCGAATGTATATCTTCTTCTTATCTTGATAATCCACTGTATATCCTATGTATATTCGGTTTTAAAGGTGTCCTAAGTCCTGGAAATTCAGTCTTAAGCGTCCGAACTACAATAGACATCTTTCCAATTCAATTAACGATTAATATTCTATCCTATCAGCTCCCAAACATCAAACAAACAACGCGACGGCAAAGAAATTACGTAACCACTAAACGTATAGCAGAATAAGCCAAAGTCTTAACTAAAACAGAAACTAAAGACTATGAGTGATAAATGTATCGAGGTTTACCTCTTTTGTGTGCAATGAACTGGGGTGTCGAAGTCGTCGAATCTACACTCGAACACTAGCGAATCTCAACTCATCTATGCTTGAATTCGGATTTAGTAGCAGGGGGAGAAAGGGAACAAAAAAAATGATTTGTTATTTTGAATCGCTACCCGAAAGTGTTAAGACTCAAGAACATTAATGTTTTTTAGAGGAATGTAAGCGGCTAAAACAGAACCCAAACCCAGAAATTCTTCAAATCGTGTTCAATCCCCTTTTTTTTTTAATTGATTTCGGGTCCCGTATCCCTCAACCATTGAAAAATCCCCCCAAAGATACTGAATGATTCCCCCTTTTCTTTCTAAAAACGCTCGATTCCCCCCGCAAACGTCTCAAGAAAGTTCTATTTATAGGTTTTCGATTCGAGTTTAAGAAAGGAGAGAGAGGAAGCGGGGGACAGGCGTGGTGGAAGTGGCAGAGAGGATGGCAGAGGCGTAGGGGGACAGGAGAACGTGAGGAGCAGGGAGCAGGCATGGGGGATGACGATGGTGGAGAGGAACGTGGGAGAAGAGAGAGGTTGAGCGAGAGAGAGAAGGGAGGAGAGAGGTGCGGCTGTAGTTGTTGAAGAAAGAGAGAGAGATAGCTTAGGTTTTCATCTGATGATGAATAAGTGAAGTGGGCCGGGTCGGGTAGCCTTCCAATGGGTAGTGGGCTGGTCCATTAGTGTAGGAAATGGGTATGGGCTGGTCTGTTAGTGTAGATAATGGGTATGGGCTAGTAATTTATTAAAGTGTGGGCTGGGTGAAATCCGAATTTGGCTGAAAATTATTGATCCTTCCTTCTCTATTTAATTATTCTTGGGCTTCTAATTTAATAAATAGTATAATATATACTTTGTGAGGACAATTAATGATTAATATGTAGAAAAAATAAGAATTTAACAAAGTGTTGTCTGGTAATTAATTTAACGAGTCCGAACCCGAAAATGAAATGATGACGAACATTTTGAAAGTTGTGATAAAGTAGTGCTAGTAACGTTGAATAGTAAAATAGTGAAAATAAAGTGTTTCGCTCGTCAGTAAATTTAGAAACCCGAGTAAATAAAATAAAAATAAAAGAGGGACAAAATTGGGTGTCAACAGTGTTTGAGTACGATTCCCAGTCCGGACCCCTTTATGTTGGAAGCGCCATCCGTACAAAAGGTCCAAACTCCCGTACTGGTCCCCGAGGACAAAAGCAATTCTTTATTGACCTCAGGGATCATGGCCGGTGTAAAGTCGGCCACGAAATCGGCTAGTATTTGGGACTTGATAGCAGTTCGTGGTCTATATTCAATATCGTATCCACTAATTTTGACGGCCATTTAGCAAGCCGGCCTGAGAGTTTGGGCTTATGAATGATGTTTCTTAATGGGTACGATGTTACAACACATATAGGTTGACATTGAAAATAAGGTTTCAGTTTTCTAGATGCACTCAATAAAGCTAATGCCAGTTTTTCTAAGTGTGGGTATCGGGTTTCCACATCTCCTAAAGTTCTGATCACATAATAAACAGGGTGTTGCGTACCTTCTTCCTCTCGAACCAAGACGCTACTCATCGCTATATCGGATACTGCTAAGTACAGGTACAACTGCTCGCTTGCTTTTGGTGTATGCAGCAAAGGCGAGCTTGATAAGTAACTTTTGAGCTCTGTTAATGCCTTCTGACATTCCGGGTCTAGGCGAAATCAGTTTTCGTTTTTAGCAACGAGAAGAATTGATGGCTTTTATTCGAGGATCTGGAGATAAATCTGCTCAAGGCCGCTATCCGTCCTGTCAACCTTTGCACTCCCTTGATATCGTCTATCACGGTGATGTCCGTGATTACCTTTATCTTATCAGGATTGATTTCGATATCTCGATTCGACACCATGAAATCGAGAAATTTACCCGAGCCAACTCTAAACGAGCATTTCTCCGGGTTCAGCTTCATGTTGTATTTCCTTAGTATGCTGAAGGTTTCCTGCAAATGCTTTAAATGGTCCTCTGCTCGTAGGGACTTAACAAGCATGTCATCTATGTAAACTTTTATTGATTTTCCTATTTGTTGTTCGAACATGCGGTTCACTAGCCGCTGGTAGGTGGCACCAGCGTTCTTTAGGCCAAAAGGCATCACATTGTAGTAATATGTGCCGAATCTGGTCACGAAAGAAGTTTTCTCTTGGTTCCCCAAGTCCATCTGTATTTGGTTGTACCCGGAATAGGCATCAAGGAAACTCAGCATTTCGTGACCGGCAGTAGCGTCGATTATGAGGTCGATGCTAGGTAAAGGAAATGAATCCTTTGGGCATGCCTTATTTAGATCCTTGTAATCTACACACATTCGAAATTTATTCCCCTTTTTAGGCACTACTACAACGTTTGCTAACCAGTCCGGGTATTTTACTTCCCGAATGGATCCTATTTTAAGGAGTTTAGATACTTCGTCTTTGATGAATGCGTGTTTGACCTCGGGTTGCGGCCTTCTCTTCTGTTTGACCGACGGGAAGTTTGGGTCGAGGCTCGGCTTGTGTGTAGTTATTTTTGGCGGGATACCTGTCATGTCTGAATGGGACCAAGCAAAACAATCAGAGTTAGTTTTAAGGAACTCAATAAACTTTTGCCTGAGCTCGGGGGTCAACCCTGTGCCTAGGTATACCTTCTGATCGGGTAGATGAATGAACAATGTGACTTGCTCGAGTTCCTCTATCGTAGATTTGGTGGCGTCTGAATCATCGGGTACCACAAAGGATCTCGGGACCCCCAGTTCGGCCATCTCATCTAGTATGTTCTGATTCTGGTCTTCCAAGGGTATCTGGATCGGAGCCTGTAATTGCTATTTGGCCTTTTCTTCCTTGTTCGATTTTTTGCCTTTTTGTTCTGGAGCATTGGCTGCCGCACCTGCTTCTTCGACCTCGAACATTTCCTTTGCGGCTTGTTATTCGCCATGTATGGTTTTGATTTCTTCCGGGGTTGGGAATTTTATCGCTTGATGCATCGTTGAAGGTACTGCTCTCATGTTGTGTATCTACAGTCTCCTAAATAGTGCATTATACCTCATATCTTCTTCTGTGACATAAAATTTTATCCGTTGCGAAGTCCCAGCTATGTTTATCGGTAAAGTGATCTCACCCTTAGTCGTCTCACATGCCATGTTGAATCCGTTGAGGACTTGGACCGCTAGTACGATTTGGTCTAGTAGCCCCAGCTGCTCAATAACTCTTCATCGGATGATGTTAGCCGAGCTACCTGGATCAATCAATACACGTTTAATTCTAAATTTATTAACAAGAACGGATATTACCAGTGCATCGTTGTGTAGTTGAACGATGTCTTCCATGTCCTCGTCACATAACGAGATAGCACCGTCGGGGTCGTAACTTCGAATACGCTTCTCTCTTGTTATGGAAACTTTGGTGCGTTTTATTACCAGCCCTTGGGGAATGTCCGCTCCACCCATGATCATATGGATCACCTGCGGAGGCTCTTTCGGTCTATCTTGCTTGTTGGCGTCCACGTTCTTGAAGTGAGTTTTGGCTCGTTCACTTAGAAATTCTCGAAGGTGTCCTAAATTAAATAGACGGGCAACCTCCTCTCTCAGCTGTCGACAATCCTCGGTTCGATTGCCATGAGTGTGATGGTATTTGCAAATCAGGATTTTATCCCGTTTCTCCGGATTGGATTGGCCTTGGATGCCTTTTTTCCCTGTTGCGGATAACGACCGTTGCTATGGTCGCTACATCAATGCAAAAATTATACTCGGACAACCTTGGGATTTTCTTGTTTCCCAAGGGTTTATCGACAACATTTCTGTTCATCAGCCCACGATTATTTAGGCCTCGATCGTTCCTCCTATCGTTCTTGCTTGATTCGCTTTTGCGCCCGTTGCTCCTTCGATCAGGTGGGTAAGGTTGATACCTATCATATGATGGTCTTGAGTCTCGATCTATCATTTTCCTCGATCGATAATTCCCTTTACCGAGATGCCATGATACCGAGGTGGCTCTCAAAATCTTATCATCTTCGACCCTGATCTTCGATTGATACCTGTTGTGTACATCAACCCAAGTAATTTCCGGATGCTCTATTAGATTTTGCGTCAGTTCTATAGATGTGATCGAGCTTCTTGAGTTGAGCCCTTGAGTGAAAGCCTGAACAGACCAATTATCAGTGACCGGAGGTAAGTCTTTGCGCTCCATTTGAAATCGGGCCACAAACTCGCGGAGGGTTTCATCATCTCGCTGCTTAATGTTAAACAAGTCCGATTTTCGGGTTTCGACCTTGATGGCTCCGGCGTGAGCTTTGACAGAAGCATCCGCGAGCATGGAAAATGAATCAATCGAATGGTCGGGTAAGTTGTGATACCATATCATTGCTCTTTGGACAAGGTTTCCCTAAACTTCTTAAGAAGTACCGACTCCCTCTCATCATCGGCTAGATAGTTGCCTTTAATAGCACATGTGTATGCAGTCACATGCTTGTTTGGGTTCATTGTCCCGTTATACTTAGGGATATCGGGCATGCAAAACCTCTTCAGGATTTTCATCGGTGCAGCACTTGGCGGAAAAGGCATTTGGACGAATGTTTTTGAATCCGGTCCCTTCAACACCGGAGGTACCCAGGAATATGGTCAACCCTTGCGTTGTAGTTCTCCATCTTTTTATCGTTCGCCTCTATCTTCTTTTCCCCAGATTCTACTCATTTTGTCAGTTCCTCAAGCATCCTTATCAGCTCGACGTTTTGCCCGAGGTTATTCCCGTTGTTTCCAGCAGGGCGCCTCTCTTCGGTTTCCTCAGTTTGTTCAGATGGAGCAATATCAGGCGCTCGATTTTGATTTTGCATTTGCGCTATAACCTCCAATTGGGCTTGTAATTATGCCATAGCCATGTCCAACTGGTTCCGGAGCTGTTACAGCGTGGCTCCATTATCCCCGCCGATGGGCACGTCGCCTATTGAAGATCCGACATAGTTGGGATCGACTGGGGTCACGTTGTTATTAGGTACCCCATTGTTGTTTTACTCGTGATGGCTTGATTCAGCGTGGAAGTTGACATAATGAGAGTCTGACATGCCGGGTGAACCTGAAATCAAACTTTAAAGAACAAGTGTAAAAATATCGTGTGTTATCATAATTTTTATTAAACCACCACAATTATCTAAGGCCCCACGGTGGGCGCCAAACTGTTTACCCTAAAACTGGATAACAATTGAATTTATACGAGGAACCAAGGATACGTGGTTTAGTTTAATACAATGATAGATTTTATAGCAGACAGTAAGATAAAGTAAAAAGACAAATCAGCTATGATGGACATCGATTGACCTCGTGCTCCGAAGATCGAGGTCGGGGCTTGGGAGTCTAATGACAAACTTTTCACAGTAAAATGAGGATTGAGAAGATGAACATATGTGGGATGATTGTTATTGCTTGCTTAATACAAAAATGTGGTACTCTATTCTGCCAAAAAATGTCCCTCCAGGGGGGGGGGGGGGGGAAGGGGGGCGGGAGGCTCCTCTTTATATAGTAGAGGAGTCCTAACCCTAATACAATTCTAAGTAAGGAACAAAATCTGGTGACAATTGTTTGGCGCGATTGGTGCCGAAATATCCGGTTGATGGCAGATACTTCGGCCTTCTCATTAGGGTGATCAACCGCCTCTTCGTATTTCAATGCCTCATTCCAACTCGAGCTTGGAACCCGAGCACCGATCGGGTAGGTTTTGTCCTGACCGAGCATGATTTCGGTAATGTTCATATCGGGGAACCGAAGATATCCGTGTCCTAGGTTCTACCCGTATACACTAACCTTTGGTCTGCCAATGGGTATCTCGACCTAGAGGAAACAAACCCTGACAGTAACTTATTATTAGTCTCGTTACGAGCTGATAATTTCTCTTTATTGAAAGTCCGAGACGAGAAGCTGATTGTGGAGAACCATGAATCAAAGTCGGTGTTACAGAGAGGGCATTTTCTCTTTAAATCGCTCTATTTGCAGATACAAACAATGCAATAGGCGTGCATACATGGGACAACAACCGCCGTTTTCCCATGGTGTAAATGGCACAGACATATCGGACATGATTTCCCGACTACGACACTGGCAATTCGGTTAAATGTGGAGTCCATACGAGAGAGTCAGGTCTAGAGGTGTGATTCCAGTTCAACCGATAAGCTAAATTAAAAGAACGAAAAAGGTCCAGATCTACCCTTCTACTATATAAAATTACACGGGATATACCCGTCGTTAAAAGGTGGTCTCACATATGCCCTTAACATTACTTTTTGGGACACTCATGCCCTTATTTTGACGGAAACCTGACAAAAATATTGAAGGGCAAATTTGTGCATTTCTGCATAGTATAGGGACATATTTGATCCACTAAAATTTCTAAATAATATGACACAAAAAAAACAATATGACACAAAATATCATTGCATTCTAAAACATAAAAAAACATTTGTAATTACAATCCATGCATCCACCATTACATTACATCTAAATTATCTATCTATATATAATAGGAGAAGCAAAAGAATGTGAGAATGACAAATGTCATCACCACAAAATTCCTTTTAAAAAAAATAGACCAAAATGAAGAAAAAGAGAAAAGAGAAAAAGATTAAGTAAAATGCACGGTTCAAAATAGAATAAGCAATTCAAACTAAAGATGGACTGTCTCCTATAATTTAGGTAACTGATACAAATGTCCTTCAGTAACTGCTATTAATGCTATTATCTCAGCAAAGCAATAACTTCCTTTCTCAAACTATTTGTGATACGGATGAATTTTCATTCCTTACAAAGTTGTGATGTTAAAGACACAGGTACTCTTCCTTCCAACTGCTTCATCATTTGTTACCATTTCTCTTTTTTTTTTTTCTTTTCATTTTGTAGTGATTGTGAACTGAGATTAATCAAAAATTAAAAATTGCACGACTTACATAAGGCAGGATTATACTCATAGTTTGATGAATGAGGAAGACAAAAATATGAAGTGACTTAAGATTTTCTAAGTAAATTACATTCTTCTTTCTCATTAATAATAGCTTTAACCAACGTCATTGTTTTTAACAATTTTATAAGTTGATTTTCTAAATATGTATATTTTATGTTAAGTTGTTTTACTCTACGATCTCAGCATATTCTGGAGTCTTATAATTGTTTGTGTCACTTATTTTGGTTGTATAGTGGCCTTTTTCTTTTCGGTGAGAATATGACTAGGAAAATTTAAATTACAGACGTATTTAAGATATTTGTACATATATTTTCCATGTTTTGTTATATTAATGACAAGAATAGTAGAAGTAGATTTACTGGAAGACCAATATTTATCTTCATTTTTTACATGATTACGCGAGAAACCAATTATGGATGATCTCGCAAGTCGAGTATGATAATAAAAAAGATGTTTCTCAATTAATTTTTGGATAAAATATAGATTACACTCTTATAGGATATATGAGGACATAAGCACGAAAGGAGATTTTAAAAAAACATAGAGTAAAGATGCAGTCTTCTTCACCTCTTCTAAGTCACCATAATTTGAATTTTTTGTGTTTGTTTCATTGTAGGTACCATAAAAGCAATTACATTAGATCAAAAACAAAATAATACATCAAAAGCAAGAGAAAAACACACGAGGTACCTGTACTGAAAGTTCTTTGGCATATAAATTTTTTACATGTATCCAAATAAAACTACTTTGTGGATAGATTATAGTTCCATCAAATCATTTTATTTAATGAACATAGAGATTATACTTGAGTCTTAAACCAAATCAACTCAAACCTTCAAATTTAGAACATATTATACGATAGAGGTTAAAACTTTAATTTTAAATCGCAACAATCTTTCATCTGCATTTGAACTTGAGTTGAAGAACAAAACTTTATATTGGAATGATATAAGAAACAAATTGAAAGATAAAGGCTTAACTTTATATTGGAATGATATAAGAAATTAAATTAAAGATAAAGGTTTGTAATTTGAATTTAATACTTACTGTTTTGGAGATGGTTATAATTTTCCGACTTTATCGTAATTATAAAAAAATTCAAATTCAAACATATCTTTTTTAAAAGAGTAATTATTTTAATCAAACACCAAGATAAGAAAAAATTAATTGAAAGATTTAAAATTTGAATTCAATTACAGTTTTGGAGATAACTTCTCCACTTTATCGTAATTAAAGGATAAGATGAGAAAAAGACTCAAAAAAAAAAAAAAAAAAAAACTAACCTAAACCAACCGTAAAAGCCCTCACACATGTCTGCGTAACTTCCCCATTTTCCTCATTCATTATCACACATAATCACTCCCACAACTTAACACACGTTTACGAGTGCTACTTTCGTCCAAAAACTCGGATATTTGGAGCAATCAGATGTTTTCTCTCAAGCATACTTAGTATGGATATTACGCTAGCACATGTATCTTATACTTTGTTGCTATTATTTTATAGAACCAATTTTTTAAAACCGTTAACATTTATTTGACAAGATGTAGCCTGATTTACAAAAGAAATTACAAGAAGGTGAAGCAAAGGATGAGGCTTTGTATTGATCGCAAGAGGAACGATAACGAAGATGCAAATGAAGAATTTAGTTAGAAAGTTGCATGGATGGATACATGAAACTTCAAATATACAATTGTTGTACAAGAAAATCAGCTTTTATCTTTGACGGGTGATAGTGTATGATGCTCAAAATTGTGCTATTGATGGAGAAATGTTTGCGAATCTAAAAGTCTTTATAATGAAAAAAAACTAAAAAGGTATGGTTGATCTTTTTTACTATCTTTTTTCCAATTTCTTCATCATAATATTCATTTGTGATAGAGTTACATGTTCGCTAATAGGAAAAAGTAAGAAGACGCCCTTCTCCTTTTAGGCAAGGCAAGACAAAGTTCATGGCAATTTTTTTCTTAATTATTAAGTGTTAATCTCTATGTTTATGCATCTTCATTTGTTGATCCTTTTTTCTTAGTATTGTACATTTTAAAAAATATGATTAGCACTGATGAGGCTAAAAACAAAAAAAGATAGTCATTAATATTAGGTATTGTATAATCCTACATGGTGAAAGCGTATTGTATAAATCGTTTAAACTTAGTTCTACATGTATGTATTCGAACTACTTCTATGAGGTGAAATATGTCACATAATCATTTTACAATTAGTTCAACATATATGAATAACTTTCTTATATCTAATGAGGAACTTTATATATGTAACAACGAGCTTTTGGCCTTTTTATAATAATAAGTTATTGACATTTATGTTAGACTACGACAATATAATTTTGAATGCCTGAGGTTTACAATTTATTGTCATTATATGTATTTTAAAAAAAAAAAATTGTTATTAAGTATTAAATTACAACTAATTCTAAGATTAAATGACCCTCTCCAACTTTGCCCAATCCAGAATATTATAGCAGGTGGGTAGTTCAATTTTTTTCAATATTAATTTTTACTCTAATGTTGTTAGATTTCATCTATTAGATAATGGTAATCTCAATTTGTATGATTGTGAATTTATAAATTTTGCACATGAATCTTGTGATATTTTAGTGACGAAATGTCTATTTTGTTGATTAATTATACTCTGACATGCTTCAATTAGTTGCAGTAGCATCAATTAGATAAAATTTAAATTTTTATGTAAGCTTTATGTGCATATGAAGAGATTAGATAGCAACTTTCACAAGTATTGTGTGATTTATTGAGATTTTCGGTTAATGGTGAGAGGTTATTTGAAGATTTCGTTTTGACCCTTTGCTTATTATTCAGAAAACTCTGGGCTTGTGAATTGTGATAGTGGCATGTAAGACAAACATTGGCGGCAGTCTGACATGTTAGCGAAGAAGGAATGCTAGAAGGAAGATCTGAAAAAGAATGTTGTCATTTAGTTTTTAAAAATTTACTAGAGAATACTGTCATTTAGTTCTTGCAACAATTTAAGAGGAGAAAATGATTTTCTTTCTCTCCTGGCCTTCTAATCAACTATCCTGGAGCAAATGATTTAAATTTCACAATTTATAAAATATTATTTTTAATATGATCAAACAAATAAGATAATTATTTCTTCTAATATTATTCTTAAACTTTCCGCGCGTCGCGCGGGTACTATACTAGTACAACTAAAAGATCAAATGCAATTACAACCATCTTTTAAAAATTATTGTCACTAACAAGAACACCATTTTCCCTTTTCAAAAGATTTGTTTTACTAATGATAATATCTTTTTTTTTTTTTGTCAATTTATTGATGACCTGGATAATTCTTTCTAGATATTTTCGCCTTCTCAGTCCCAATATCTACCAGATAATGCATGCAACAACTACCGCACAAAACATAGATGTTGAATAATCCTTGATTCTTTTAGGATTTTTTGTGCTGAAGCGTTCTCTGTGATGGAAAGTCCCTACCACCTTTTTCTCCTTAGCTGTGGAATATGGAAATATGTTTCAATTTTGACACAACTCCTTTAATAATGAAGAAATTAACAGATTAATATGTTGTACACGTTATTTGGTTTGAAGTAGTGTCTCAAATGTTATGATAGTAAATACAAGTAAAAGATTGAAAAAGTATCAAAAGATTCAAAGATGTGTAAAATGTTTGTGTTATTGCATTAAGGCTCTGAGTGCCTGGTGTGCTGCTATTTGGTAGGCCGTAGGCCAATCGTGGAATTTTGGCAAATGTTGTTGGAACTTTTTGACAGTTTTTTTTTTTTTGACTTGCTTTCAATTGAAATGGTTATCTTTTTGTTTTTGAAAGGTAACAATCGAAAAGGGATATCATGATTTACTCTAGTATTATTTGGATGTCATATATATCAAATAGCTGATACGGTAACAATTTTTTTGCTCTTTGTATTTGACTATAAAGTATCTTCCTTTCAGCTATGTTACATGAATCCTCAGCTGAATCAATATACCTGTACTGATTGGGTGTGATTTGGTGTTGGTATTTCATATGGATCCTTTAACATGCACTAAATTAGCAAAACACTAGATGTGCTTGTTAGACCTGCTGTCACTAGGGTCTATAACCGCAGGAATAAGGGTGAAAATAAGGCTTAATTGTAAATGTTAATTAATTAATTATTGTGTGTATGTATTTCTAGTAGTTACCTAGCAGTTTAAGCAGTTATTATATGTTATATTGTACTAAGAAGAAGGAAAGATAGTCAGTTTTTTCTGTAGGATTTTCTCTGACAGATTTGGAGGTTAAGGTTCCTCAAAATACCTTGGTTGTTAGATGTAATGAAGTTCTTTCTCTATTTGTAAAACTTATTCTATTTGCTGGCAGTAAATAATAGTTGAAGTGCTGCTCTTAATTCTGTGTTGTGTTTGGAAGTCTACATATTAAGGTAAGCAAAGTTTCTGGGTACTTAACAATTTAGTATCTGAGCCTTCATGGTGTCAACCAGAATGGAGGGGAGGATTGAAGGATTAGAGAAGACAATGAACGAAGTACAAAAGAAGATTGGTTCAGTACGTGATAACCTGGGGCAGTTATGAGACTGGATGCAAAGAAAGGATGAACATGACGCTGAAATCTTCAACATATGAAGGGAAAATCAGCAGTTCGGGCAGATCCAATTAAAGATGTAGATGTGACGGCAGAGAACAACAACAATCTCAAAGGTGATGAATTCCGAGAAGAAGTTCAGCCACAATTTCGTGATGAAACGCGTCCTAGAAGATTAGAACTTCCCTTATTCTCTGGTGATAATCCATATGGGTGGCTTAACATAGCAGAACGTTATTTTCATTTTAATGGCATTGATGACAAGAATAAATTGAAGGCTGCTGCTGTTTGCCTTGAAGGTAGAGCCCTAAATTGGTTCCAGTGATAGGAGACAAGAGCGCCGATTATCACATGGGATGTGTTTCGAGTAGCGATACTCCTACGCTTTACACCATCACAGTTAGGGAACTTATATCAGGTTTTGATAGGATTGCAGCAAACTGGAAGCGTGGCACAATACAGAGAAGATTTCGAATTACTTTTAGCAACTTTGAAAGATGCCGATGATGCAGTTATGATGGGAATTTTTATAAATGGTTTAAGTGAGGAGATCAAGGCAGATTTGCGTCTTAGCAAGCTGGGAAATCTAACCCAGATTATGGACCAAAGCTAGCGTATTGAAGAGAGGAATTGGGCTCTCAGCCAAGCCTACTTGCCAAGACATATGCGTATGGCGTTTTCTAGGGGTTCAATGCAGTTTCCAGTGACTGACAATAGCTGAACAGGAATGTTACATCCCGTGTTTTCATGCATTGGAAAGCATGCGAGTTAAATGACATTAGTAACGGAAATGAGGTTATCCCCCGAGCTTATAGGTGGTTAGAATGATGGTACAGATGTGTCGTAAGGATTAGAAGTTAAACAAATCGAAAAAAAATAAGTTTTGTTGATGTTCAATATTTATTTGAATGAAATACGGTCCAAGTGATAATATTTCGTATTTTTGGACTAGAAAATTAAACCGTCGAACATGAGAAAATATATCCGAACCCGGAGGATTTGGTCATATTCAAGCATGAAAATGAAGAACTCGGTGTATACAAGGAATGGAGTCACGAAACGATTTTAAGACAAAAACATGTGACGACAATGATTGCAAATAATATTTTATGTTTGGCAAATGAGGCTATGGACTAGTGTTATATCACATGGTCATGGTAATGGGTATATGGAGTATGTTAAAGGTGATCAATATTTAAGTAAATTGAGATCAAGAAATTAATTGTGCGTGTAATTGATTAAATGGGGATTTGTAGTGGAGACAAGCAATTAATTCAGATTGCGAGATAAATAATTTATGGGCATAATCCACATGGAAGCTTGTTAATTAGGCAGCTGGTTTAAATATATGTGGAATAGATACGATGGTGGTGGCAATTCAACTATGAGAGGTGTAAGGGTCCTAAAAGCTCCATGTGTCAAAAGGAATAAAAGTGCATATACCCCTCTTATCCCACTCTTGGATAATTTAATTTATGGAACTATATACAACATATAATTAAAAAGGAGAGCAACCTGAATTGTTCTTTCTTGGAAGCAACTTTTCAAGGTAAATTAGACAATTTCTTAAACAATAAAGTGGGCAGCAACATAAACTTGCAAACCAACCAGCAACGTTTCTTCTTAAATACACAGTAACGACCTTTCCTTTGAGAAACATAGCAACTACTTTGTCCTATTAAAGATCAAGCCAAGTTCAATTCCGTTGACAAGATGATTCTAATATCAATTTCCTCCGGTGTTAGCAAATTAAAGATTTCTTCGAAGTGAAGTAAGATGGAAGAAGAATAGTTCATAGCATATGAGGTAAGAATTCTTCACTCCTGAATATATTTAAATTCATCCAAGTCACAGTTAAATTGTGAGATGCGAACTACGGAATTAATGACGGAAATCGGATAAGTTGATGTTGTTGTTGTCGTGTTGTTGTTGTTACTGCCGATGTGGTTGTTGTTATAATTGTTGGTATTATAATTTCGGGCTAAGGATATAAATAGAGGAGATGCTGCCCGAATTTTGGCAAAATTCTTAAAGGATTTAATTTGAAGGCTTAAGATAAGCATATGACGACAAGCCTAATAATAGTATGAATGGTTTTATATGTAGATTACGAGGATATAAACGATCTTATGTAGATTGCAAAACAAGAAGTAAGTTGGAAAGTGAAAAGTAAGCTTCCAGGTATGTAAGGCAAACCTTTCTTCCTTTGGCATGATTCTTGTTGTTATTCATTCTATATGTACTCCATATGATCCCATTCTTAGACGAGTAAGGTCTAAATGTGTCTTGTGATGGCTTATTGATATTGTACTCCTATTCTGTTCCGAAGGGAACACCCATAAGGTGCCAAGTTGAGTTGTGTACATGGTTTTACTAATGATTTCGAAAATGAGTTTTATACTAAAGGAAACATAAAGTTTGATTTTCAAAACCACTCCGAAGGGGGTGCGAGATTTTACTACTTCATTTCATTTACGCTTTATGTTTACATTCCCATAGTATCATCCCTTTGTATTGATATGATCATTTATTCTTTGGGTAGGGCAATAAGATGAAATTGAGTAGAATATAAGTAGTAAGAATTTCATAACAATTCTACCCTCAAACCTGGAAGTATGTCCTCCTAAGTCTAGTGAGATACAAATTTGATAACTTCTTATGAAAAATTAAGGCTAATAACTGGATTGTGATGAATTGATTAGTGACTTATGATATAAATTGAAATTGACATTTGTGAATTGAGTTTGTGTTGATATGATGGTAATATTAAGACGGAAGCGGCTGTCCGAAGGGGCCATCATTATTATGCCGAAAGCGACCTTCCGAAGGGATTATTGTGATACTAGCCGGAAGAGGCTGTCCGAAAGGACCATTCTGTTAACATGTCGGAAGCGGCATGTGTGTTGGATTGCATTATTTACTTAAAGATTATTTTGAGACTTCGTGTGCACATTTATGTTTCTTCCAGCGAAGGTTGCAGGTATTAAGTTAGATTGTGATTTCTTCTCTCCTAAGTCAAATTATGATTATGACTTGTTACCACTTTACATACTCAGTACATTGTCCGTACTGACGTCTTTTTGCCTGGGGACGCTGCATTCATGCCCGCAGCCCTAGATTGTTTGGCAGTTTAAGTGTCTAGCTAAGATGCTTGGACGTCAGCTAGGATTGGCAAGTTCCACCTCATTCTGGAGCTGTGCTGAGTCATGTATGGATATGTATGATTATGGGTATGTCAGGGCCCTGTCCTGACTCATAATGTTCTGTCTACTTCTTGGAGACTTCTGCAGACAGTGTCCTGTGGTATGTTTGTCGAGATGTAGACAAAGTTATGTCAGTTGAGTCATTTGTGGATTTTAAAAGGGTATGTACTTTAGATGATTTCAATTGGTTAAAGTACTTATTTGATTGAAAGTTTTTATAATCGTTATAAAGATAATGATTTCTATTTGGAAAAGTTTTATGTTCTTAAAAGTTTTTGAAATGAAAGGTTTTGATAGAGCGAATGTCTGAGGGTTCGCTCGACTCTAATGCGAGTCGGGTACCCGTCATGCCCTATTAGGATTGGGGTGTGACAAGGAAGTTTTACAAGTCCCCCTGTGTGAGTAGCCACAACACCTTATCATTCTGCCTGCCCAACAGTTACAGTAGTACCATGAGATTTTCAAGAGAAAAAGCGAGGAGAAATAGTGCAATCAGGACTTGAAACTTCTGCAAGGCGTGGAGGAGCATACGAAAGGCTATCTGATGTAGAGTTCTGCATCAGGATAAATTAAGAAAAGGACTTTATTTTCGCTCCGATGAAAAATATGGCCCCAATCACCAATGCAATTCAAAACAATTAAATCTGCTTATTGTAGCACCAGAGGACGGCGAAGATGGAGGCATAGAAGAATATTCAGAGGAATTAATAAATGCAGGGATGGACCAATTAGATGTTCAAGGACAACCGAAGTCACAAAAATTAATGGAGTTGTCTTTGTACTCTATTGTAGGATTTACCACAAAAAAGTCCTTGAAGGTATGGGGAACAATACTATCACGACCCAACCCGCCATGACTAGCACCCACACTATTTCCAAGTGGGCGAACCAACACATAAGTCACCTATTCATTCAAGTCTATTTTTAATTTAGCAAAATCAATCAGTTGTTACTCATTCAAGCACAAGATAATCAAAATAAGTCATGCCATAGAAATAATGAAGTAAATTGCGGAAGTTCTAACTATTACAAATCCCTAAAATTACAAGGACTCTAATCTAAAATATGTCTAAGGAATGAAATCTGTCTTACAATAATCCACTATCTCTGGAGTATAAATAGACATCATAAATTAAGATCTTCGGGCGGCCTGACATGGATAAAAGCTCACCCTAACTCTGTCAGCAATGGCCTCAACACTAGATATGAGGACGGGTAGCAGTCTTTGGATCACAATCTGCACTTAAAAGAATGCAGCAAGGTAGTATCAGTACAAACACTATATACCAGTAGATATCATAGGCCAACTAATCTTAGTATCATGCATACATCATAAAATCAATAAAATAAACAAGCTAGCCAACAATATGAAATCAATAACCCAACAACGACTCTACTAAGGATAATCACAAATCAAGTCACCCAAAGATATCAAGAATCAAATCAACGGGAACAACAAACGGAAACAGGTCCACCAAGAATAATCACATACTCACTGTACACATATGCTAACTGATGTCATTGCTCAGTAGTCATGACCTGCAGGGGACCCATGGTGTCCATGTACCACTTGTTTCGGGTACTCATCAGACCCGAGCCATAAATCCTCTGCTCCGAAAAGAACCTCGGACGTGGTCCACATCAAGTGCCACTCATTTTCGTAACGAACCTCGGACCACGAGCTTATAATCTAGGTCACATTTGTGCCTTTTCATGTATATATACTTTAGTATTTCTTATCCTCTTGTTATCAATGCTCAACCATCATTTTGTACCACAATGTCACCGAGAAGATCATATTAACTTTCCATCACAACAACATCAAACTGTAAGTTTAACACAATAAATAGTGGTACAGAGCCCACACAGTCACTCAATCAATTGCATATAGGGGTTCAACCACACACACATCATGCATGAAGACTAGACATTCTTTCTCCTATTGAATTCACAACACATACAATCAACTAATCAAAGTCTAAGTCAAGTAGACCGTAACCTACCTCAAATGTAGAGCTGGAACTACGCGAATCACTCTGCTACAGCTTTTCCCTTCCGTAAAGCCCCAGAACGCTCAAAGTATAGAAATTAGAATGATCAATGAGTCATTCTTACTCTAGTCACAAAATAGATTCAAGAACACCCTTCCCTTTAGCCTCATTCCAAAGGGTGAATGATTTCTAAAGGGAAAACAACCTAACAATGGCCTTAGTAACCACTAACCATCAATTTATAACAATATTTGATCACTACATCAATTACAAGTGGTTTCCATGGTCAAGCTACCATTTTTATGAAACCCTAAGCCTCAAATCACTTAGTTCATGGCTCTAATGGTTCAATTCATGAATAAAAGGAGTTAACCCAAATAATTAGATGATAAATAAGTGGTAAAAATCATAACCCATCAATTATAGAAGGTCTATTAGGTTCTAGGGTTACTATTACTAACCCACCATTGAAGACCCATGAAAAGGGGTGATAATCATGAAGATGATACGTAAACATTGAAAGGGATGGATGAGACTTACCTCTCAAGAATATTCTTGCCCTAGCTTGGAAATTCGCCCTAGGTGCTTATGGGAAACAGTGTTAAAGTTTTATAAATAAATAATTTGGTACTAAGTGTTAAAAACCCGAAATTTTGCCCCCGTCAACCACTACGGCAATCAAACCACCGCTGCAGTCTCTCTATAGCGGCCAAGTGCCCGCTATAGCGGATCACCAAAAAAATCCGACCTTCGCTATGGCGGGCCATATCCCACGATAGTGGCATTGCCATGGCGGTCCATTTCCCGCCACAGCGGACACATCGATCAGGGTTGACCGCTTGCGATGACGGACTCACCGCTATAGCGGTACCCATCCCACCGCAGCGGTACTAGTTAGGCATTAAGTTCGCAATTTTTCTCAGTTTTTCACTCTATCACCCATCATCTCATCCGAGGCCTCACAGACACAGACAAGACATGCACATAGACATAAAATCACCATACGACTCCACTCGTGGCCTCGAAATTCCCCATGAAGTTCTAATTTTCTACGTCACCCCCCCCCCCCTTTCCCCTCGATGGACTCAACAAAATCAAACAACAATCACAACAGGTCAAGTTTTTTAGTTCCTAGACTTATACAATCGAGTTTCTACTAGCTCGTTCTACCCTTGGAAAGGTTCTATTTGGTGGGGTTGTAGTAGGCGTTGAGAATTATAAGTTTAACCGCCTCGCACATACCTAATAAAAGGAGGGAGGTATCCGGGGAAAGTACGGTTGTGAATCGTACCAGAAAATTCGAAAAACCCGCCAACCACTTAATGGTGCTCTAAAGGATACATTTTAGAGTCGCCACCTAATTTTTAGGAAATTAGGAAAACCGATTCGAAAACGGTTCATTTAAAAATATTATTTACAAGAAGCCTAATCTACTAAAGTATGGATAAGGATTCTGGTGATCCCCGGGGATGGTGTTAGGCACCCTGGTATTAAGGATTCGCTCAATTGCGGTTTACCTACGGGTTCTAATAGTTTACCTTATGATTATAAATTGTCTTAGATAAAAATTGCTTTTGTTTTAGATTTCTGCAATAAAGAGCATCATTTATGCAAAATAGTACATCTTGGGTGTCGGGTTTCGGACTAGAACACCTAGGTTAACGCTTGAAGGCTTTTAACCTAAGTAGGACACCACGTAAGCTCACCCGTCTTAAAAAGGTCTTTACATATCTCTTATTATTTTTTAAGTAAAGTCTCTTTTATTAAGGCATATTACTATAAATCCTGTAGACTTACCTTATTCCATTTAAGTCCCTTATTCTTTATTTAATTCAAGTTGGTTTATAAATCCTAAGTCGTTTTTATCCAAACTCCTAATGCTAATATATCTAGCCTATTTCGGAGTCAAATTATGAACAAGGCAAACTTTTATTAAGAGTAATTTATATTTCATATCTGTTTTATACAAGGCTAAAAAAAAAAACCTGTTTTGGCAACTCTAAATTCAGAATTAATCTTAAGTTTATCATATAAGGGTTCCAATAATTAAACATAACAAGTAACAAAGTATGGTTTAAAGTAAGTAAAGAGAGGGAGAGGAGGAAGGTGGAGAAAAGTTAGTTAATTAAGCCTATCTCCTTACCTTCCGGGACAATTTGTTGCAATTCCATTCTTTCTTTGTTCTTTGACTGAAGCTCCAAATGTCTAAGTTTTTGCCTCGTCTTTAGTAGTTCTCTTCTTGTCATTCTCTTGGTCCAAATTCCATGCTTATGCTCCACATGTCATATTTGTCCTTGTGATATTCCCCGTACTTTGTTTATTTTTGTGCCTCGCAAAATTGGAAATAAGAATGATTAGTAAAAAGGATACACCACCCCACGGGGTGACGTTTATGAACATAAACACATTATCCTTCGGTTTCGAATCAAGCTGTGGAAGCTTTGATTACGACGGGCTCAGGGCTCACAATTCTTTCCTCACGTCACTAATGGGCCATCATCCTAGCCCCCGAAGGATAATTACCTTTCCCGACTAAGTAATATCAAGTTAAGTATCTATTCAAATCAGTAGAATATCTAATAGTAGTATCTATTCTTTTCAATGAAATATCCGACATGTAGTATTTGTTCTTTTCAATAAAATATTTGTTCCTTTCAACTAAGGTCAAGTGTAGAAATCTTGTTCTTTTAAAACGAGGCCTCAAGTTAAATAACTCTTCATCGGCCCAAGTATAGTATCATGTTCGAATCAGCGTGGTTTTTATCAAGTATAACAATCTGCTCATTTCGAAAGTGCCACCTTCGCTCACTGTGTGGCTGCTGTTTCAAGACGGCTGTCACTATTTAGCGACAAATATATTCCATCAAGTGTAGCATCTGTATCTTAGACAACATATCAGCAGCGTAATACTAACATATTGCAGCAGCAGGTAACAACTATAACACATAGCAATCAGGAAGAGGAGCAACAACTTTCTGAGGCAGTAACTCAAGTGTAGCAGCAGCTAACAAGTTTAGAAATCATTTATGTGCCTTGTCAAGTGTAGTGTCCGTTCATTTTTCTTAGGCAAGGGCTGCATCTATTAGGCTCAACATCACAACAATAATGAATCCAAATATCCGCAAAAAAAACACATCAGCTATTCTCAGAACAACAGCAACTTAAGTGACCTCGAAGTTCCACCCGAAGTTAGTACAAAATTGCAACAGCAGCCAACTAAAATGTAGCAGCCAAAGTGCAGCAATAGGCTGGTTTAGTAACAGCCATTCAACTGTCAAACAACCTTTAAAATACACCAGCCAGTTCCCCAAAACAGCAGCACCAGCATACACTAAATTTGTAGCATTTCATTAACACCTCCCAAGCATTCAGCAATTTTGCAAATAAAATAGAATTGAAGTAAAATGATAACATTCAGCCCAAATGCAATGGAAACTCAGCTCAATACACAGCAGTAATTAGGCTCAAAATATAGCAGCAACGAACATCAGATCTGCTGATAAATGCAGCAATAATTTGGCTAGATGCAGCAGTTATTTAGCTCGAAACATAGCAACATCTTGAATCAGGTCTACTCAGCCACTGCAGCCATAGTGTGTCTTGTATCAACAACCATATAGCAGTGGAACAGCAACAAATGGCAACAACAACTCATGGAAAGTTCCAAGAAGAGAGCAGTAGCCATTTCCTTTTCCATTAAAATGTAACAGCAACAAGTTGGCTCAAAATAGATGATGTGCCAAGATTAGGAAAACACTTAGCAATGGGTGTGGCCATCAGCTAATCTCATTCCAGGTGTAACAATTTGGAGTTCAGCAAGTGTAGCATAAAACCACATCAATAAAATGGTAAGCAGAAAACAACAAACTTGTCCTAAAGTGTGATCAACACAGTTCCAGGGAAACTCAATGTGTAAACTCTGTCCTTAAGACAAGCAAGCCAACAATGCAACAACAACACACAATTCTCAAGTGCAGCACTCCCTAGAGATCAGCAGTAAATCAAGTGTAGCGACACACTTACCTGAACCCTTTCAATCAGCAGTGGGAAACAACTCATAGGTAGCAGCAAACTCAATTCCAAGTGTGGGTCAAAAAAACCAATAGCAGGCAACAACCTCTCCATTTTAAGTTTAGCAGCAACTCATGGACATTTGAGATTTGGAGAAGTTCCCCAAGTCATGCAAAGAAAACAAGGGGTGGAGGATGAGTATCTCAGACAAAAAGCTTCGTCACATGCAATAACGAACTGAATGAAATGTATTCCATAATGTGATATGGATCTTAGCTCAAAACCATTTCACACAACACTTATGAGACTTATTCAAATTAGAAACTTTACACTAGTGAAAGAAACAATTTAAACCCACTGCTTTAGGGGAAGGGTTGAGTTGGTAACTGGTGCTTAGTTTACACTTAAAAGAATATGATGTATCACATTTTATGTCTTAATATAAATATATCATACAACCCCATCTAGTGAAAACTTTGAAATGGTTTAAACAGTGACGTAGCAAGTCTAAGGGACTTTTAAGAGAACCAAATTAAATATCAAGTGACAGCATCAACTTACTGTTATAACTGAAACAACTGCTTAACTATACACTCAAGTATAAGAGAAGAACAAACTGAGTTTAACTCCTTTAAGCATGTTGGAATGTGGAAACTGGATTTTATCCCCCTTTTTTTTCTTTTTCTTTTTTAAGACAAAACATGACCTGTGCTTCAGACAAACAGAGGCTATTCTCTCAAGTCTGTTCAGGGAGGGAAGAGTCTCACAATGAAAGTTGAGCAAAACTCTACTATGACAACTAGTTGGTTTTAGACAGCTTAAACTATCACTTGAACGTTAGATCCAGTCTTCAGAAAACATACAACTATAGTCAAAGAAACACCAACAGTTAAAACAGGATTATTTCATGATTAGAAAATGCATGCTTCCCAAGAACTTTACTTAAAGGGGTTTTAACAGAGCACATAACAGATTAGAGGAGCAAACTGAGTTAGTTAAAGGCAAAAAGATCACTGAACTTGTTATTATTCTCATTCAAGATCAATTTTAGAAAGGAATGAGAAAAAAGGAAAAACAACACATTTGTTATGCCACTTTAGAAGCAGAGAAAAATTGTGATACAGTACTGTACTCAAACAAAACATTACAGGTTTCACACTCAAACAGAATCCCAATTCAACTAGTGTTTTCCAACCCCTTCTTTCTTATTTCAGAAGTTCGCACACTTAAAGGAATAACACTAATCACTGAAGCAAATTCCACACTTAGGCAAGGATCATGGACTTCAATGGTCCAGTACAATTCAGTCAAAAACATCAGTTCAACATGTCAAACAAAATAAGACTCCATACATGATCTAGGAATTCTTAACAGAGGCAGGAAGGTGACAGAAAAAAGAAGAGGAAAGTAGTAGTATCATTATTATTACTTAAAGCTTATGAAGGGCTGACTGGGTTCTAAATTTTGATCATCATGAGAAAATGTTTAGTCTTTCCCTTTATGACATATTGAGTAAACAAAAATAGAGGAGAAGAATACAAGAGAAAAGAAAAACTTGTCACTTGGTTCAATTCAGAAAATGGTGAAAGGCAGGGAAAGATAGCTTATACAGATTTAAGGAGTTGAAAGGATGTGATCATGCAAAGTTCAAAGTTAAAATCCTTTCTCTCATTCTCTCTTAAACAGGGTTGGTTCACATTCATACCTTTTATTTTTCCAAGACAAGTTCTCTTTTGTAGACAGAAACTGCAAACAGATGGGACTTTAACATCTAGATTTCATACACACAGAGCAAATTTATCAAATGCACAGCAGGGTTTTAGTTCAGAGCAACAGCTCTCCCTATGCAGTGCACCAAAATTAAACAAAAGAGCTCTACTTTATCAATTTGCATCTTACAGGATGTTTAGGAACTACTGAAGCCTAAAACAACACATAATCCCCTTGACACAGTTTAATCATCTGATTTTCAAGCTAACATAATGATGCACAAGAAGTTAAGCTATAATTATAAACAAAGGCCTATATCAACCTAGTTCGCAATAAAGACTCCTCGTACTTATTTCAAATACATACTCCTCAAAATATATTCGTCTAGATACTCTTCGTAAAATCATTTTGATGAAAACATGATTTGAATTATGTCTTTTTTTAAAATACAAGCATTAATATGAGCCTAATATTGACATAGTTCTGAGCAATATTTAAATAATGTGAAAATTATGGTCAAAATGAGCCGTAATTCATACGTTGTTTTAATTAATAATTTTTTTGAGTTAGACGGAGCGACATACGCATCTTATCTTCAAATTATATTTATAAAAGTAAATAACTCGCCATTTTCTTATAATCGTCAATTCTTTAACTTAAACAATTAACATCAACTTCACAACTTAAACAATTAAACGTCACTTTTCACAATCTTCGTCAATTTCACAATTTAACTAATTATACTTCAATTTCACAATTTTCTTGGGATTTTTAGAATTTTAAAATTTTAGAAGCGTCTCCTTATTCCGTCTTGGCTCGAGAATTTTTCGAATTAAAATACGCGTTTTATGAGGTGAAAATTAGGTGTCAACAGGGGTGATCCTATATTTTCCTGTCACGACCCTAATTACCGATCGTGCGGGCACCTACCTTATTATCATTAGTAGGCGAACCCTTATCCGTTAACCCATTAATCACTAGCCAATTTTAACTTATTTAATCATTTATACTTAAACAAACAATTATCATGTGAATGAATAAATAAATAAATAAATAAAACAATTCATAATTAATAAATAATATAAGTGCGGAAGTCTTAACTTATTACACCCCCAAAATCTGAAAGTCGTCATATGTCACGACCCTAATTACCGATCGTGCAGGCACCTACCTTATTATTACTAGTAGGCGAAACCTTATCCGTTAACCCATTAATCATTAGCCAATTTTAACTTCTTTGATCATTTACTAACAATCAATAGATAAGTGAACGAATAAATAATTAAAACAATTCATAATTAATAGATAATATAAGTGCGGAAATCTAACTATTACACCCCAAAATCTGAAAATCATCGTACAAGGACTCTAACTAACAATGTCTAAAGATTGAAGTATATCTCAAATATAATAACACTTAATGTCTGAAATAAAAGTAGACATCTGGAAAAAGAGATCTTCAGGTGGCATGGCATGGGTAGAAGCTCACCCTCGGATCTGATCGAGCAAACTAGCTTCAAGCTAGAGAAGTAGTCTGGAGGGAATCTTTGGAACACAATCTGCACTCAAAAAGGGTGTAGCAAGGTAGTATCAGCGCAAACACTATGTACCGGTAAGCATCATAGGCCGACTAAGATTAGTTCACGTATATAAGCATAAAATCAACAAGATAAACAAATAGGCACTTAATACTCAAATCCAAGTCACAGAATATCCCATAACAGAGTCACAACCTAAGATGAAGCATCTAACCCACCAGTCTATCAAGTTTCAATAATCTCATCTGATAATCACAAGTCCAAGTTCCTTCCCTAGGTAGAGTCACTAATCCACAATTTAACTCAGTCATGATCATATTAATACCACAACATCTGTTTCAGCAAACACACCAAAAGCATAACTAAACGAGCTATATGATAGTGCAGAATGAAATGTAATGATGTGCAATGCAAAATATGATAATGTGCAATGCAATGCACTGGCTAATCACTCGAACTATACACACATGCTAACTGATGTCATTGCTCAGTAGTCATGACCTGCAGGGGACCCATGGTGTCCATGTACCACTAGTTCTGGAATACTCCTCGGACCCGAGCACAAACCTCCCCTCCGGAACGAACCTCGAATGCGGCCATATCAGTATACCTTTCGCCTCCGGAACTGATCTCGGACCACGAGCCCATAATCTAGGTCACATATGTGCCTTTACATACATACATACACATTACTGGTTTGCAGAACAAGCCTCGGACCACGAGCTCACAGCTAGCCTCGAATAGCAGCACAAGTTCAACAAGAAGATTATATTAACTTTTTCACTAATTACACATCACAATGTATGTCTCAATGTATTTCAATTTATTAATACGTATGGACTATGAACAATTTACAATATCAATGTCAAACACAAGGCATCATCCCACAAGTCTTTCATCAATCCTTATCGAACCATTTCCATCATGTATGAATGCATAAATGAGTGTAAACACAGTGAATCAATGCAAACCAATAAAGCAACAGTGGATGTACAAGTCACAAGCCACAAGTCATATCAAGACTTGGATCAACTCAACTATGAAATGGATCATACAAACTGTCTTACCCAACATAAGAGTCTATGCCCCTCTTTACTTCCACATATAGCAAGTACGCCTCATACTAAGCCTTGTATCACCAAGAAGCTCCACTTTTCTATATATTATCATCAATAATAATTCATACATCAAGTTTTCATCTACGTATTGTTATAAGTTTATATCACAATTCAAGCCTAAACTCATTATCCTTCCTTCCTCCGATAATGTGTGACACAATAAGAGAGAACGGAGTACAACATGACAATTTAGGCATTAAGTCAAATCATAATAACAGGGCAACAAGCCACCACCAACAACAATCAACCTAATAGAAATCCATCCCGAATCGCCACAGTATGAATATAACTACACCTCATATATCAGTAAATAAAGTAATGGCGACGAGCCCACAAAATCAAAAGTCATACTAACCTAGCTAATATCTAGCCAAACACCATATCCGAAGACCTAATCATGCTTTCTCCCATCAATTCTACACAATACATACGTTTTACTAATCAAAGTCTAACTAAAAGTAAGTCATAACCTACCTGGAATGCAGAACAGGAGCCACAAACTACTCCACACGAGCCTTCTATTTATGAAGCGCCTCATAACGGTCAAAGTCTAACAATATGATGCTAAGTAAGCAACAATCCATGTATTCAAACAAAAATGACAATTTGGGGAAGAAGACCCACTTACTTCTACCCTCTTCAATGGATGAAACCATCCTTTAATGGTGAATTTATCATAACTTCTATCTCGACAATCATTAGCCTTCAATTCATGGGTTTTCTAATCAATTTTACCCTTTCCAATAGATTTTAGAACAAAGCTTTCATTTTTATTAGAACCCTAGTCTCAACATGCAATTTCAACCATAAGAAATCAAATTCCTTTCCTAGAAAGTGATAATATATACTCCTAGATGATTAATCAACAATAAAATCAACAACGCACCAATTATTTAAGGGTTTACTAATTCTAAGGTTCTAGGATTTTCACCGACCATTGATGGACCTTAAACAATCATGGAACTTGAAGAATAAAGGAAAAAGCAACAAATAAAGATGGGGACTTACCCTCCAAGATGCTTTTACCAATGAATGGAATGAATTTTGTCTCTTTCTCTCTTAAAAACTGACTTTTGGGTCTTGGGAATAATGGGTAGGAGTTGGGGTATTAAAACAGGGTATTCTGCCCCCCTTCGGCCGCTGTACCGGTCCCCAGACTGCTGCAGCAGTACCGCTACAGCGGTACCGCTGCAGCTGCCCTTTGGCCGCTGCCAGCGGCCAACTGGAACAGGCCGCACTAAAATGGGCATAACTCTCTCATACAGTGGCCAAACGCGTCGATTCTTTTTCCTATAGCTTCGTAATTTCGATACGGATCTAATGGTTCAGACCTCACTCAAAAAAAGGGTCGGATACTCAATATGGATCCGTTTCTATCCACAGACCTCCGGCGAAAACACCGAATACGAGCGCGATAAAACCTAAACGCATCGGAAACTCTTTGGAACCTCACCAAAACTTGTGGACAAGTTCAAAATCATCATAATAACATGTTGGAACTTTCAAAACATTGACACGGGGTCATCCTAACCCGGCGCTGACCGTGGTCAACTCTAACTCGTCAACTTAACTAGTTTCTCCATTAATGACTCAATTACACTCGAACCTTGCGGAAACCAACCCAATGACTTCATTAAGTCATCGATCATACTAACAGAACTTGGGGAAAGTGTCAAAGGTTAAATGGGTTAAAACACTGACTAAACGGATCGTTACATCTTATAAGGACTCTAACCAACAATGTCTAAAGAATAAAGTATATCTCAAATATAATAACAAATAATGTCTGGAATAAAAGTAGACATCTAGAAAAAGAGATCTTCAGGTGGCATGGCACGGATAGAAGATCACCCCCGTATTCGATCAAGCTAACTAGCTTCAAGCTAGAGATGTGGTCTGGATTAAATCTCTGGAACACAATCTGCAATCAAAAAGGGTGCAGCAAGGTAGCATCAGTAAAAACACTATGTACTGGTAAGCATCATAGACCTATTAAGATTAGTTGGCGTATATATGCATAAAATCAACAAGATAAACAGATAGGCACTTAATACTCAAATCCAAGTAACAGAATATCCCATAATAGAGTCACAGCCTTAGATGAAGCTTCTAAACCACAAGTCCGTCAAGTCTCAATAATCTCACCTGATAATCACAAGTCCAAGTTTTGTCGCTAGGTAGAGCCACTAATCCACAATTTAACTCAGTTAATGATCATAATGATATCACAATAAGCATTCCACATCCATATCAAAATTAGAACCAAACGAGCATATAATAATGTAGAATAAAAACTAATGATGTGCAATGCAAAGTATGATAATGTGCAATGCAATGCACTGGCCAATCACTCGAACTGTACACACATGCTAACTGATGTCATTGCTCAGTAATCATGACCTGCAAAGGACCCATGGTGTCCATGTACCACTCATTCCATATACTCATCGGACCCGAGCCATAAATCCTCTGCTTCGGAAAGAACCTCGGACGCGGATCCACATCATATGCCACTCGTTTCGGATACTCATCGGACCCGAACCATAAATCCTTCGCTCCGAAAAGAACCTCGGATGCGGATCCATACCATGTACCACTCATTTCCAGAATGAACCTCGGACCACGAGCTCACATCACTTTTAATAAGCGATTATCAAGTACCATTAATCAAATAGTATCACAAGTTCAACAAGAAGGTTTTATTAACTTCTTCACTAATTCCACATCACAATGTATGTCTCAACGTATTCCTGTTCATTAGTATGTATGGACTATGAACAATTAGCAATATCAATGCCAAACACAAGGTATCATGCCACAAGTCCTTCTAACCATTTCCATCATGTATGAGTGTGTGAATGCATAAATGAGTGTAAACATGATAAATCAATGCAAACCAATAAAGCAATAGTGAAGGTACAAGTCACAAAGCCACAAGTCATATCAAGACTTGGATCAACTTAGCCATGAAATGAATCATACAAACCGTCTCAACCAACATATTAGTCTTTGTCCTTCTTTATTTCCACTTGTAGCAAGTACGCCTCACAACTAAGTCTAGTATCACCAAGAAGATCCATTTTTCTATATATTATTATCAACAGTAAATCATATATCAAGTTTTCATCTACGTACTGTCATAAATTTATATCACAATTCAAGCCTAAACTCATTATCCTTCCTTTCTCCGATAATATATGTCACACAATAAGAGAGAACTGAGTACAACACGACAATTTAGGCAATAAGTCTAATCACAATAACAGGGCAATAAGCCACTATCAACAACAATTAACCTAATAGAAATCCATCCTGAATCACCACAGTATGAATACAACTCCACCTCAAATTTCAGTACATAAAGTAATGGCGACGAGCCCTTAAAATCAAAAGTCATACCAACCTAGCTAATATCCAATCAAAATACCATGTCCGAAGACCTAATCATGCTTTCTCCCATCAATTCTACACAATACATACATTTCGCTAATCAAAGTCTAACTAAAGTAAGTCGTAACCTACCTCGAATGCAGAACAGAAGCCACGAACTGCTCCGCACGAGTCTTCTATTTCCAAAGCACCTTATAATGGTCAAAGTCTAATAATATGATGCTAAGTAAGCAATAAACCATGTATTTAAACAGGAACACCAATTTGCAGAAGAAGACTCACTTACTTCTACCCTTTTTAATGAATGAAACCATCCTTTAATGGTGATTTTATCATAACTTCTATCTCTACAATCATTAACCTTCAACTCATGGATTTCTAAATCAATTTACCCTTCCAAACAGATTTTAGGACAAAATTTTCATTTTTATTAGAACTCTAAGTCTCAACATGCGATTTCAACCATAAGAAATCAAATTCCCTTCCTAGAAAGTGATAATCTATACTCCTAAATGATTCATCAACAACAAAATCAACAACCCACCAATTATCTAAGGGTTTACTAATTCTAGGGTTCTAGGATTTCCACCCACCATTGATGGACCTTAAAATAATCATGGAACTTGAAGAAAAAAGGAAAAGGAACAAATAAAGGTGGGGACTTACCCTCCAAGATGCTTTCACCAATGAATGGAATGAAATTTATGTCTTTCTCGCTTGAAAACTGACTTTTGGGTCTTGTGGGTAATGGTTAGGAGTTGGAGTATAAAAGGAGGACATTCTGCCCCCATCGGTCACTGCAACGGTCACCATGGCCGCTGCAGCGGTCCCGCTATGGCGGCTCTTTGGTCGCTGCCAGTGGACCTGCTGGAACAGCCCAAACAAAAAAGGACATAACTCCCTCATCCGTAGGCGAAACGCGACGATTCGTTTTGCTATAGCTTCGTAATTTTGAAAGGATCTAATGGTTCAAACCTCACACAAAACAAAGGTCGTTTGATCACTCTGGAGCCGTTTCTATCCACAGACTTACGGCGAAAACACCGAATACGAGCGCGACAAAACCCAAACCCATCTAAAACTCTTCGGAACCTCACCACAACTTGTGGACTAGTTCAAAATCATTATATTAACATGTTGGAACTTCCAAAATATTACACAGGGTCATCCTAATCCGAAGTTGACCGGGGCAACTCTAACTTGCCAACTTAACTAACTTCTCCATCAATGACTCAATTTATACTCGAACCTTGCGGAAACTAACCAAATGACTTCATTAAGTCATAAATCATACTAACGAGACTTGAGAAAGGGTCAACAAGGCTAAATGGGTCAAAACACTATGACGACCAAACGGGTCGTTACATCAGATAAAAAATTTATCCATCTTTCGTCCTCGAACAAAGAAGGGGAGTGCGAAGGTTGACGATAACCCAAGGAATCACATTATAACCACAGAAGCCTCCACGACACCAAGTGCGCCTTAACTACTATCTGTTCAACTTATCGGCCAAAACTCTTTCTAACTTTAGCTCAAAGACCCAATTTCCATATTTCTGTACCCTAACCTACCACAGGAATTGCTACAACACATAGGCGTCATCTAATATATCGGAGTCTGATCATACTAATCCCGATTTATACTTCTAACGATTACAACTTCTCTAGACCCTTATGATCACCAATGCAAACAACAAATCTTTCTTAGATCAGTAAACTAAGATTTCATATTTCGACACACTTTGTTTGATACTACTATGTCAACCTTTTACCTATCAACCATTCAAGCCAAATAACAGTTTATCACGGACTTACCCAAAACTCTATGTTTCTATCACTTACTTAATACTATAAAAGGCTCACGTGAAACCCAACAACCTTATCTATTCTGCCAACTCATTTATCCTTTTTCCTCGAGAAAAATTCACTAGGAAACTCTTCATAACATCTCGTCCTGTCGGAACTGTTTAACATCCCTATATTTCTCACATTATGATAAATTTACTATTTATAAAAAAGTCACAACAATATATCAACTCTTAGACAAATCTCAACTACCATCAATTTATTAATTATTCCTCATATCTATCTCAACAAACCGGGACTCAGACACCTGCTTCATAAAGTTCATACTTCATCCTTTTTTTTTACTTAGACAACTAATTTAACTAAGATCACCATTACTTTAATACAACGGAATTTAACTCAGGGATCTCGGAAATAAGCCTTACCTTAGCAGGATGTCGTACAACTCCGGAACACCAACCAACAAACATTTAAGTATCTCAAAACCACATAGGTAAATACGAAAATATAGTGTAATAAATAATATCATCTCTCACCAGCCATAAATAACACAATAACCACTAGAGTATTCGTTTCTGTTATCCAACCAAAGTCCCCTTATAGCCTATGACATACTAGAACTTACCGATTCATACATAACCCTCGACTCGACTTCACATTGTACAACCTCAACATAACTCTCAAATTATTAGCTCTTGTTTCGAACGACCCCCTTTTTTATCCTTAATCAATCTTAGCCTAGATTAGAGGTTCAAGCTTATGATTTACTACTTCATGAAATCCCATCTTACTATAGGCAAGACTCACTAATTAAACTAATGTTTAAAGGCTATTATTCAATTCTCAATGCTAAGGTAGAACTCATCTTCTCCAACTAGTCCCCATATATTCTCACAGTTTTTCACTCTACTACCCAACACTTCATCCGAGGCCTTACACATACAAACAAAACATGCACATTAATGTAAAAACACCATACGGACTCGCCCGTGGCCTCGGAATCCCAACGGAGGTCTAATTTCCTATGGCACCCACCAAATGGACTCAATACAACCAAACAATAATCACAAACAAGCCAAGCTTTCAGTTCTTGGACTTCTACATTTGAGTTTCTATTAGCTCATTGTACTCTCGGAGAGGTGTTACCGGCTAAGGTGGTCAAGATTTCTATAACGATTGGGAGGGTTGTTAGAATCAGATACCAATTATTCCCTTCCAAATAAGGGAGATTAATCTATCCAATGTTCTCTTCTTTAAAAGATTATGCAAACACAATAAACAGACCCATACAACTAAACTTCATGTCACAACTGGAAACCGAACTTTGATCATGTGTCCGAATCAGAAAGACGCATTTAGTACCATGCCAGGCCATGCCATAACACAAACCGCTAGCATAAGAGTTTAGGGGAGGTGTTTCAACCATTCCTAGAAGAATAAGCCAAGGAAGTGTAGGTACCAATTAGAATCGTCTAGATACCAATTTGAATGAAGTAGTACGAAAGAATAAGAGAAGTGAAAGTTTCCTAAATGTCCCATAACCTCTCGTAGATAGGTACGAAGCTCTTTGTACCGATCCACGAGACTCTACTAGATACGTCTTTGTATAATGAGATTCACGAACCTAGGCTCTGATACCAACTGTCATGACTCTAATTACCGATCGTGCGGACGCCTACCTTATTTTCATTAGTAAGGGAACCCTTACCCGTTAACCCATTAATCACTAGCCAATTTTAACTTCTTTAATCATTTATACTTAAACAATCAATGATCATGTGAATGAATAAATAAATAAAATAATTCATAATTAATAGATAATATAAGTGTGGAAGTCTTAACTATTACACCCCCAAAATATAAAAGTCATCGTACAAGGACTCTAACCAACAATGTCTAAAGAATGAAGATCAAATATAATAACAAATAATGTCAGAAATAAAAGTAGACATCTAGAAAAAGAGATCTTCAGGTGGCATGGCATGGATGGAAGCTCACCCCCGAATTCGATCAAGCTAACTAGCTTTAATCTAGAGATGTGGTCTGGATTAAATCTCTGGAACACAAACTGCACTAAAAAAGGGTGCAGCAAGGTAGCATCAGTACAAACACTATGTACTGATAAGCATCATAGGCCGACTAAGATTAGTTCACGAATATAAGCATAAAATCAACAAGATAAACAGATAGGCACTTAATACTCAAATTCAAGTCACAGAATATCCCATAATAGAGTCACAGCCTAAGATAAAGCTTCTAAACCACAAGTCATGGATTTGAGTATTAGTAAATTAGTAAATGTACACAAGAATCTTTTGTTCTTTGTTCTCTTGTTAATGGAGATTTCAAAGATTCAAGTAAAGGGAAAAAGCTGGGAGAAGGGCGAGACAAAATTGGTCCCAAAGAACTAAAAAAATAATACTCCCTCTGTTTCAATTTATGTGAACTCATTTGATTGGGCACGACATTTAAAAAAGAGTGAAGACTTTTGAAACTTATGGTTCAAAATAAGTCTTGAATATTTGTGTGGCTGTAAATCATTTCATAAAGTGAATTTATTTCCAAATTAGGAAAGAGGTCATTCATTTTGGCATGGACTAAAAAGGAAATATGTTCACATAAATTGAAACAGAGAGAGTAGGATCAAAGAATCTTATGTTCTTCTTTTTCTTGTTAATGGAGATTTCTTCTAGAAGGTGGTGGTTTAAGGTGGATGAAAGGTTGGAAGGAGAGAGAAGGATGAAGAAAAGATTAAAAAAAATAAAAAATTGTAAAATTTAAGGTATTCACGCACTTATTTTTGTGCAATTCACCCAAGTTTCCAGGTGTCCAAAAAGTGTCTAAATGATACAGTTTATCCCTACCTCAGGTGTCTAAATGGAACAAGGGGCACTTGAGGTGTTCAAGTGAAAGAAGTGAACGACCACAGGTGTCTGTCGATGGGTTTAGCCTAATTAGAAAGAAGCATCCTGAGACCCCAACAATGCAGAGACCATTTAATTTCTTCCCAAGTTTCCAAGTATTTTTAGGCATTCAAGTTTGGTTGAAGACGGAGTTTAAGAAAGAAAAATTGACTTAAGAATTTTGTGCTCTAAAACATGCCATAGACATTTTTGTGGCTATAAAATCATGTAATTAAGGGTAAAATGTGATGCTTAAAGTTATTTTTTTTCGAAATTTAAAAAGATATGTCGCAAAAAATGGGATAGAGGGAGTATAAGTTATTGGACAATAGCTTCAGTAACTAGGAAGTGGATGATTTTGACTTGGACGAACATTTCAAATACTCCAACTCAACTTCAGAATCCTAAGAAAAATTGTTAAAGAACATAGGGGAAGTTCCATGCAACGTTGGAGACGGCACTTAGAGCCGTAATTGGTGAAAAAGGAAATGAAGCTCTGTCCGAAACAGACCACTGCAAGATAGCATTTCTAACAACTGACTCAAAGATTTCTTAAATCTCATGAAATATATATAGAAAATTAAGATTGTTTATATTTACACATTTATTATGAAACGGACCTGAAAGATAAGGAAGGTATTGAACTTGCAAAACTAGGAATAACACCTGAATTGCATCAGCTGATGAATCTACATGTACGAGTATTTAGTTCAGAACTAAATGAATCCTTCAACAGTGTTTGATTTACTGTTTTACTTATTAAGTTTTTTACTTTGATTAAGTGTTTTCTTCTTCTTTTTTCTTTATTTTGTTCATGAAGTTGTTTGATATTGGCCAACCATAGTTTTTTCCATGTACAAGAATCAGCCAAGAAATTTAATAGCCAAAGTATATCATCAGTTTGGCAAGAATGGGAACATTTTGTTTCATGGATTTGTTCAGTATGTCTCTGATAGAGGTATGCATAAGCAGCACTGTTAGGAACCCAGAAACTTTGCTAACCTTAATCTGTAGACTTCCAAACACAACACAGAATTAAGAGCAGTACTTCAACTATTATTTACTGTCAACAAATAGAATAAGTTTTACAAATATAGAAAGAACTTCATTACATCTAACAAAGGTATTTTGAGGAACCTTAACCTCCAAATCTGCCAGAGAAAATCCTACAGAAAAAACCGACTATCTTTCCTTCTTCTTAGTACAATATAACACATAATAACTGCCTAAAGTGCTAGGTAACTACAAGAAATACATACATATAATCATTAATTAATAAAATATTTACAATTAAGCCTAATTTTCACTCTTTTTCCTGCAGTTATAGACCCTAGTGACAACAGGTCTAACAATGACTTCATAGGATTACCAAGTGTTCTCAAAGTCTGGTAAGTCCTTCCACTTAATCAAAACCTCTTGGGAGCCATTCAAGAGTGTCCGACAGTCTACTATACTTTCAGGTTGCACTTGCATTTCAAGTTCTTCGGATAAAAAAGGAGGTAGCTGCTGAACTGGAGCAGAATCCTTCACAGCACGCTTTAGCCAAGAAACATGAAATACGGGATGCACCCGTGAATGAGGGGGTAAATCGAGGCGATAAGCAACTTCACCAATTTTATTCAAGACAGTATATGGCCCATAAATACGAGGATTTAGCTTCTGATTAACCCTTTTAGCAAGTGAGCGAAGCTTGAAAGGTTGAATGCAAGATAAACCAAATCACCAGGCTGAAACACAACTTCACAGCGCTTAGCATCCGTATAAACTTTCATTTGAGCTTAAGCATGGGTCAGATTAGCTTTGAGTATCTAAAATAGTATTGCGAGCGGCAAGTTGTTGGTTGACCTCTTCAACAGTAGAAATTTCACCAGTGAGCCGTAGCAAAGAGGGAGGATCTCGCCCATATAAAACTTTAAAATGGGTCATCTTGGTGGAACCATGGTAAGTGGTATTGAACCAAAATTCAGCCCAAGGAATCCATCTTGGCCATTGTTTTGGATGTGCCCCTGCAAAACAACGTAAGTAAGTCTCAACGGAGCAGTTGACAACCTCAGTTTGACCATCTGTTTGAGGGTGATAACCTGAGCTCAATTTAAGGCTAATACCGAACAACTTGAATAATTCTTGCCAAAATTGGCTGACAAAAACCCGATCTCGGTCTGAAACAGTAGGCTTGGGAAAACCATGCAAACGTATAACCTCACGAACAAATAGTTCAACAACACTCTTTGGTGTACATAGATGAGATAAGAGAAGAAAATGACTATATTTAGTGAAATGGTCCACCACAAGAAATATAGTATCATGTCCCATTGCTTTTGGTAATCCGCTGATGAAATCCATAGTAATATCGTCCCAAACTTGAGTAGGAATAGGTAATGGCTGCAGCAAACTAGCAGGACTAAGGGCTTCATACTTGTTCTGCTTGCAAACTTCACAACTAGCCACAAAGTTTTGTACACCCCTTTTGATTCCATTCCAATACAACACTTGTGAAATGCACTTGTATGCCCGGAAAAAGCCTGAGTGACCACCTGTAGGTGAGGAATGAAATCCCCTAAGAAGCATAGAAATGTGTAATGACGACCGGGGAATCAACAATCTACTTTTGAAATAGGTAGCCATGACTTGTGGTTTAGATGCTTCATCTTACGATGTGACTCTATTATGGGATATTCTGTGACTTGGATTTGATCACCCAAAGATTAACTAGTATTAGACATAGAAACAGGAAACATTTGCATCAAATTGAAAACGGGCTAAACGAGACTTTTGTTTTATATATAAATAGCTCATATTAGAAGGATGGTCAAAACGCATACTAAATGAACGAGTAGACTCAACTTGGAACGACAGTAGTGAAGTTAGACTCTTGCTAATAACATGTTGTAGAACCAAGCTTAGAATAACAATATAAAGATGAATACAATAGAAACAATATAGGATAATTTTCTTCTTTATTTCAAGTGTGTAGTACATCACATATCATACCCCTATTTATATTACTACATAGAGAGAGGTTACAAGATTGCCTTAAACATGGCATTAACCTCTTGAGAAGGTGGGAAGAATATGGGGTTGTGGGAGATGAATAAGAAAGTAGTGGAGGTGTGGTATAACTACACATAATGGTGGAATAACTCCTAGAAGATATGGACATCCACATTATTATCTTATTTACAATGAGGTTAAATTTGTCTTTGTTCTTCAAATAGTGTGAGCTTAGCACTATGTGATGCTACGTGTCCCGTAATTAATGGTTAATTTTTTAAGGTGATGATAAATTTGAACCTTTTTTCATAATTAAGGGGAAAACTTGACTCTTCCCCTTAATTTTAAGTTTTAAATTTCTTTTGTTCCCTCTCTCTCTCTCCCTGCCGCCACTAGGGGCGCTTATCGGTCTATTCGGCTCGATTTGTAAATATTCAATTTGTAAATATGCTAAATCAAAACCAAACTGATAAGATATTCGTTATCGATTTTTGCTTTATTAGTTTCTGGTCCTTAACGGTTCGGTTTTCGTTTTAACCAATTCAATAAGAAAATGTTCTGCTAGTTTTTTTTTTTTTTTTTTTTTTTTTTGCTTTCTCTTGTTTTCATATGTTCATATATATACTGTCTTCATGCATAAAGTCTACAAAAATACAAGACAAAAACTATAAAATGCGTTGTAGTAATCTCTCAAAAACAAAACAAGGCCAGTTTACAGTTCATAAACAAAGCCAACCCCATTTGTTTATTTGACAAGTGAAGGACAGAGGCAGCGACAAAGAGGCATTGCAAGTCCTAGTTTTGTGTGAGAATTAAGATTTTAATTTGAGAGAATCAGCGTGCCTGAGATAAGTCCTAGTTTCTTATGAGAATTAAAACTTTGAGAGAATTAGCGTCCCGGTTGTAAGTAATTTAAAAATAGATTTTTATTTAAAAATTAAAAGTAAAGCCACTAATTTATAATTAGGGGTAAAAAGTAAGTTTAATATAAGCTTTTTGGGTTATCGGTTTAACCATTAACTAAACCCTTAAAATCGGAAACCGAACCGATAACCCAATAAAAAAAATTACAGAACCATTTACAAACCGTTAATCCAATAACCTGATATTGATACCAATAGCGTTTTTATTGGTTCGATTTATTGATTAAACCGGTTTTTGCACACCCCTAGCCACCACTATCTCTACCACCAATCACTCTTTCTTCCTACTTCCTACACAATAAACATGATATGTATAATCGAACTCCTACAACAAATTCAGAGAAATTTTTATCTAATTAAGTAGTAATCACAATTTTTCTATTTTTCAAAGTGGCTATTATAAGAAACTAATATAAAACTATAGACTCCGTTAAAAGCTCTGTTGACAGCACTAAAAAGTTTCGACACTTTGAATTCGGAAATTGAATTTTGTGAAATTGTTATGTCTAGATTGAATGTTGTTGTAAATGATTGGGAATATCTTTTGAAGTTTATATGGCAATTTTGAGGGGTTTGTTGAAGATTATAATTGGTTTAAGTTGGAATTTCAAGTTGAAAGTCGGAGAGGAAGACACTACAATAAACACGCACAAAATTGACCGACTTTTGGACGATAGAAAAAATTAACTACGCCAAAACTCGGAATAGATAAATCGACCGACTCGATCATTCTTTTTACGCCAAATTCGGAAAATAAAAAAAATTGACCTACTTCACCGGTTTATTATTTACAATAATTTATTTTTTTCCCCCAAAAAATCAACTAACTCGATCGATGTTTGGGTCAAATCTTTGGTCAACTTACTATAGAAAACCTGACCGAATGGCGTGGTCGGTAATTTTTTTTTTTTTAAAATCAATCGAGTCTATCGGTTATTTTCGCTAAAAATTCGTTTAAAGAGTATAAATAAATAAAAAATTCTTAAACAAACAAGCATCGATGGTCTAATGGTAGAATAGGACTACCATGGTAAAGACAGGAGTTCGATCCCTGGATGATTTATTATAATAATTGTATAATTTTTTTTCTTCGTGTCAGAATAAAGATAAATGTTAAATTTAGACCGAGCCTGTTGATTTTTTGGAACGACGAGCTCCTTTTGGACAATCCATTTTCGATCGCTTTTGAATTTTATTAGTAGTGAGACAATGTTGTTTTTTCAAGTCCTAATCTATACTATATTAAAAGCACGATGGGCCTTAAAAATGTTGATTGAACTTTTTGTCCTTCATTAAAAGACTCTACAATAGACAAAATAGACATTTAATAATTATCCTAATATTTAGAACTTAAAAATTCATCAAAATTTGATTATTAAACCTTTCCTTATTTGAATATATATCTAAAATTTTGGACTACTTATTTGATTATTAAACTTTTCCCTTATTGAATCATATACCTACAATTTAGGGCTACTTTAAATTATTACAATGTGAAAATCACCAAGAAAACTTTCAATCAATTCAATTCTCCATTAAGGTACGTGGCCACGTCAAACACATTAATCATCTTTTTTGGGTATATTCGAAACCACAATCTACATGAGGCAACACGCTTAAAGGGTAAAATTTTACAAATTTTATCATGTTATGATACCTAGAGTTTAGGACAATATACGGGTTGATATTGTTTAACTTAGACTATACTACCTAATAATTAGAATATTGAAATCATCTAAAATTTTACTTATTTAATCTTGGTAAGAAATCTTATTAGTTAACACTTCTAAATCAATTAGAATTTTACCTTGTGTAAAAAGAATTACTCCAATTCTATTTAAGCACAATATTTTGGATACTTTACAGAAAACATACGCCTTCTTCTGCTTCTTCGTCCTTCTTTTTAGTTCATATTTTGGTTTTGATTTGTTTGTCTTCGTAGTTCTTATTTCTGGCTTTCTTTATTTCGTTTAGTTAATAACTTTTAAGAATATATATGAATTATACATAATTATATATGAATTATACATAATTACAGATTATCTTTTATTGATTGTTACCAGGGTCAAAATTGACGAACAAAAGATGATCACCTTAAGATTTGTGTAGATTGTAATAGTTCAACATAAATACGTTGAGAACCTATGTTGACATGTTGCAGTTCATTGTAAAAGTCACAATTTGCGACTTTCAGAACTATATGACATAGTAAGATGTGTATATCAATTGCTCTAATCATGTAAGTGCATAGCTAAAATCAACAATTGACAATGAGTTATTCTCTTTTGATAAGTTATCTTATTTTCCCTTTTAGTTGAAATTTTTATCAGAAAATTGGACGAAACAAGCATATTGAAGCAAACCAGATGTCAGTGATCGATGGCAAATGGAATATCAATGTTAAGCTTTTTGATGCTACAAGATACTTGCTAGGCTGTGATGTGAAAGAGTACATCCAATCAATCTCTCAAAAGGTTATCATCTTCCAAATTTACTTTTAGTATACTGAATATATAACTTGATGGCATTGTGGATAGCTTTGTGCTTTATTTTATGAATATAATATTTTTGTTAATCCAATCCTTTTGATACTGCAAAAAAAAATAAAAAAAAATCAAAGTTTTATCAGAAGTTGATCTTAAGTAAAGGTATCACTTTTTTGGTCAATAGTTAGAGCCTGTTTGGATGGGCTTAAAAAAAGCAAACAGTTTATAAGCCAAAAAAAAGTAAGTTGGTATAGTCCAACTTATTTTTTTTGATTTATAAGTTGTTTTCAGCTTATAAGCTACTTTAGATAAGTTAAGCCAAATAAACCCAATTAATTTTTTGAGCTTATTTTAAGCACAAAATAGCTTTAAGCTGGTCAACCAAACACTCAAAAAAGCTGAAAACAGCTTATAGGCAACTTATAAGTCAATCCAAACGGGCTCTTAATAAGAGAATTCAGGGCAATGGCGTCAAAAGGAGCTTAATTACTAAAGAGATGTATGAAGTTATTCCTACTATCGAAATGGCCGAAGAAATAATAGAAATCAAGAACAGAAAAGGGATGACGAAGAAAAAGAAGACTCTCATTCAACATATAATAAAAGAATCAAGATAGAAAAAGATTAAGGATTTTCAATAGCATTCATATCATTTTTTCATAGTATTACATTTAATTTTGTTACTAGAAATAGGCAACTTGTGCTGGCATAGCAGTTTTAATTTACATCTTCTTTTAGTTAGTATATATTTCTTTGGAGAATTACTACAACAATTCAAGAAAATTATGATATTAACAATAGGAAATTATTCAGCTAAACAAATGACACAACAAGGTAGAAATATCAATGGCTTATACTTAATGTGAGTATTTAACATATGCTGAAAGTTTTAAAGTTGTAAGTCAACTGGTTATATAAAAAAATTTAGTAGAACAACGCAAAGTTGGTTATGCTGAAAGTTTTAAAGTTGTAAGTCAACTGGTTATATAAAAAAATTTAGTAGAACAACGCAAAGTTGGTTATGCCATCAGGACAGGAGGATGGAAAAATATATTAGTACAATTGTTGGAAAGTCACGTAGAAAATCATTAGTGAAAACGAGAACAACATTACAGTAAATATAATACACAGATTTCTTGTAATTCATGATTATATAGCATTAAATTTTGTAAACTAATTAAAAGACTTACGGAGTATAAAACAAAATTGTTTGTATGAAGTATGGTCTTTAGTTCTTATTTGGTTGCTTTAAAAAAAATCTTACCTATGAGCAATTTAACGATGAAGTTCTTAGATAAATCCAATTTTTTCTTATAGTGTTCGGTATCAAATGAGCTACGCGCTTTGGTCACGCACAAAGCGCCTACGCAAAAGTAGTGAAATGTTGAATTACCAAAATATACATTAAAAATTGAAGGACGTTTTTATCCTTTAATCATGAAATTTGCTTCAATATTCATGTACAAAGATGTAAATGTGCATTCAATTAAAGATAATAAAAAAAAAGTTAAAAAGTTAAATTAGGAAAAAAATTCTCTTTCTTACTCCAAAACTTTGAAGAATTTGAAGAGTTGCAACGAATTAAATGTAAACTATAGGCCAGATTCATTTACATAGTGAAAAGTCTAACCTTCAGAAATAAATTATTTCTTCAATATTAATTACAAAATTGTAACTGTATTTCGTCGTAATAATTATTGAGTCTATTCCGCTACTCATGTGAAATTTATGAATGCATAAAATACAATGTATACAGCCGATATGAAATTATGAACATATTAAATGAATTGCACAACGTTATCTTTTTAACTTCAGAGTTGGTAATATCTTTTTGTATTCCCAGCTAATAATTTCGCAGAACATTTGCTATGGCTATGTCCATAAATTCTTAATTTCATACCTTGAAGGACAAGGTGTTGAGCTAAGCCTATCAAGTGAGGCGGGCCAGGCCATATAAATGCGGGTCACATGGGGCCGGGTTGGAGGAGGGAAAGCGGTGTCCGGCCCAGCCCCTACCCGGGTAGGGGTACATAGTGGGCTAAGTGGGCCGGGTCGGGTTTTAGTTAGTAGGCCGGGTCGGATTTTAATTTTTTTTTTTTTAAATCTAATACTAAAATTTATTAAATTTAATACTTTAAAATCTAGTTGTTGTCAACTTTATTTTTAACCATCAAGTTTCTTAAATTATACTTTGACTCTATTTTCAATCTATAAATATCATTCATTCTTTTTCATATTGTCTCACAATTCCCTACTCTCCTCTTTCCCTAATTTCCTACTCATCTAAATCTCTCTCTCTCTCTCTCTTCCAACTTCCAAGTTCAAATTTCAAAATTTAAATTTAATGGATAATGATAATCCTCCACCTCCTCCTCCAGTCCGAAGATCAATTTCAAGTCCGGTGCGGTTGCATTTTGAGCGAGTAGACGAGGAAAATGTTAAATGTCAACATTGTGGTCAAATATATCTCCATAAGTCCGAACCGATTTTTTGGGGTTCCGGTCCGTTACGTAGGCACTTGGACAAAAGACACAAAATTGAACTTTGAAGTTTATCTCTTCTTTAAAATTCTCCATCGATGCTAGTGTTTTGAACTTTTCATTTGTAATAAGTTAACCATTCGAGTTTGTATGTTTTTAATCTGCAATGTTATCAATTTAAGTTTGAAGTTTTATTTTAAATTACTTATGTAGTCTTGTATCACATTCTCAACTTTTTATAATTTTTAGCACTTAAATAGTCATTGGGAGTCTTCATTCCAACAACATATTCAAGATATACACAAATGTACCATTAACATATACAAGATATACACAAATATGCCACTTAAATAAAATTAAAAAAAAATTAGTTCGAAGTGGGCCGGGCCCCAGTGGGTCGGGCCCCAGTGGGCCAGAACCCGGGTTGTTGGTGGGCTGGGCTACCAAGCTAAATGGCATGTCCGGCCCAGCCCCCTCATTTTTTCCACTAGCCCAGCCCACCACCCTCTTACCGGGTTGGGGGCCGGGCTGGTTATGGGCCGGGTTAGGTGGGCCAGTCCCGGGCCGACCCGGCCCAATTGACAGGCTTATGTTGAGCCTCCGATCGAGTGCTAATAAGCTTATTTCTTCCATTTGTGGATAGTCATAGATCTGTTACCGAAAACTCTAGAGATTCATGTTCAGCATGATGCATCCAAAGTTATAGAAGATCTCACTGGCATCTAGAATCATTTCTCCAGAAAGCACAACGTGAAGAAGCTAATTAAATTAAGCGGGATTGGATTTAATTTATAGCCCATGTGAAGACTTGTAGCACTAGAGGAAAACGAAATGCAACTCATCCGAGTAAGCAGTATATTGGCAAAGGCCATAGACAGAGATGATGAAAGAGTATCATTGTGTTTGTGGAATTGTGTTTGTGGAATAACTGTATTTTTTAGGTAATTCGTCCATTATCGCTCCTCCTATAGATAAACTCCTCCAGTATTTTGTCTTTGGTTGTCTTTTTTTCAGTCTGTCTTTGGTTCATATAGTTGATGAGAATTTGTAGAGCTTATAGAATAGGTTGTTGAGTGTGGGTTTGGAGGAGATGATTGAGGATCTTTATATAAGGAATGGTTCTGCATGGCATTGGGTGTAAGTTGGGGAGGAGCAATATTTTCTTCAGAAGTTTGCATGGCCACCTGGCCAATGGGGTTTGCCAATTGGATGAGGGAGTAATTGTTATTATTTTTATCTATTTCCATATCAGCTCTTAATGAGCTGTCTGTTACGTGGCGATGATAGGGTGAGTGACGTGTAGAGGATTTCTCTAGAGTCTTTCTTTGGTGGGACACGATTTTGACAGGTGGCACTCTAGTCCTAGGTCCCATTTTCGATTGTATCGAAAGGGTATGGTTATTAGTAGGAAGATCAGTTTCCATTGGATTGAGGGCAACAAAAGGATTGGAAGTCTCAAGAAAGATTTGAGTAGGAGACGAAATGGGAGATTCATTTTTTGGGGTTGAAGACAAAATAGGGGAATGAGCCGAAGAAATGGCAGAACACTTTTGAACTTTACTACAAGTACCAGATAGAGTAATGTGCTCATTAACTGAACTACTACTAGTACTACAAGTGCCAAGCTTTGGGGAACTTAAAATATTATTCTCATTAATTAAACTAGTAATGCTAACATGTGGAGAATTTAAAGCTTTAGTTTTAGAATTTCGACCAGCATGAGATTTTACACTACCAAATAAATTACTTGAACTAGGAATTGAAGTACGAGGAGTACCCGACTGACTTCCTTTCAATTTGAAAGATAATTTTTGAGAACTAATAAACTTACCAGAGTCAGCGGAATAAATTTTTACATTGATACCTGGTCCACCAACTTTATCATTGGAATTGTTCACCTGAGATATTGAAGTCGGTGGTGTTGGTGTAGAGTCACCCCTTGGAGTAGTTCCATGCTTCTTCCTTCTGGGAAAACGCGCCGTCTCCCATCGCAGATTCGGGGGTTCTGCTTTGGGAGTGGATATATCTGTGGTGTTGGGGGCAGAGGTCCGGTTGACAGAGCTCTTGTCGTGTTGGGGATGAGGACATTTCTGATTGGTGTGTCCTAATCGACCATAAGACGTGCAGAGAAAACCATCGCACTCATATACTATCTTTTGTCGGTGTGCTCCAATTTGTATGATTGTCGTAACCGGTACCTCTAGAGGTACTTGAACACACAACCATGCATACCTTCCCCTAAGTGTGGCACTCGTACAGGCGTCTACTTTTAAAAGGGCGCCAATTGAGTTTCCCACTTTCCGGAGTATTTCACCATCGTAAAATTCTGTGGGAAGTTGAGGGAGTCTAACCCACACCGCCGTGCGCACCGGTGTTGCCAACGACGGAACAAAATTTGGCTCCCACCGCTTGAGGGAGAGGAAGTGACCATTAATACACCATGGGCCCTTTTGGAGGGCATGTCGCATGTTTTCTTCGTGTTGAAACTTGACGATGTAATAGTCTGCTCCAAGATCTATGAGAGGAAATTGCTCTGTTGGTTTCCATAGTTCTTGTATTCTTGATTTGAGATAGTGATGGACCATTCGTGTACCCAGCAGTTTGATAACTAGTGAGTGTTTCCAAGGCATCTGAAGCCTTTGCTTTTCTTCCTCGGTTAGAGAAATGGTTTTAATACCCATAATTGTTTTATGCATATCTGTATACATATGCATCGACTCTTGTGCATTATTGGCATCTGACTTTTCATACGGGTCAGTTTCAATGAAATAGTATTGGGATTGGATAATAAAATATTTTTATGATTTGGTGAATTTGAATTATGAGGAATAATATCCGGTGGTGGTTCTGTAGCTCGGATATCCGGTGGTTTCGGAGGAATTGAATTGGAATGGGTTTCACAAAGTTGGTAGGTCATGGTAGGTCATGTTAAATAAAAGTAGTACTCCTAACTAGAGCTTTATATGCTAAATAAAGTTCGAAGTTCGAAACAGAATTCTCTAATTACCGATGAAGAATTAGTTATCCTTCATCACAATTTTTTAATTTGTTGCTCTCCTAGCTAGTATCCAGACACTAACTGGGTGTATTATTCTCAAAAAAGAAAAACATCACCACATGATCATTGTTATTCCTTTTTAATCACCGTGATTATTTCTAAGTTAGGTTATTAAACTCACAAAGCTCCTGCAGCTTTGAGTTTGGGTTTTAAGGCCCCTTGGAGATGAAGACTCATCACCTCACTTTCTCCACCCACCATTTTGCCACCAATGAACACTGCCGGAACCGTTGGATTGCAGCCAAGTGTCGAAAGCGCCGCCTCTATCTCACGGCCACGTTGCATCTCATCGAGCTCGTAAACCGCAGTGTTAACACCGAGGTCGGAAAAAAGAGACTTAATGGAGAAGCTCATGCAGCAACAACTCTTGCTGAATATTACCACTGGCTTTTCAGCTATCATTCTGCTTACTCTTTCCATTAATTTGTTGCGAATTTCAACTAGTACTCCTATATATATATATAGGAGTATATATGAGTTGTTTTAGCTAGGTTTGGAGATTGGTAGTTTTTGTTGAGATACTTTGAGTTTTAAGGTAAGGAGAAATGAAGACATATATATAGACTTCCTTGACTAAATGATTGGAGAAAGAATCCAAAAAACAAAAGTTACTACAAATAAGAATTTTTTTATTCTACCACGCTGTATGTCAATGCAAAAGTAAACTTTTAGCGAGGGAATGTGTGAATATAGTCCTTACAATTTGAATAGAAGAAACTAGTCATACAAAAAAAATTATGTTTTATTTTGGGTCCTTTTATAAATATAAAGATTTCTTATTAGAAAATACATAAATATAATTTGTACAGTATTATTTTTATAAAAAGCTACAAATTGTCTCCCATAATAGTAACGTAACTAGGGGCGGCTTGACCCCTAGGCCAATAACGTAACTGTCTTAAGCCCCAAAATATATGAGCCCCCATATATCATATGCATTTGAGATATTATTTTAAATATTTCATTAAAATTTAAATGAATATTCTGCTTATTATTAATGACAAGTAGTACCCAATTTAGATCAACTATTTATTGCCAACTTTGTCAACAATTATTGGCATTGTAAAGCTTATTTGCATTCGATTTTTACACCAAATTAATGAACACGTGAACATGTTTTTATAGTCTGTAATTTACTAAAATCAAATTTGACTTTAATTGAGGACTTAACTATGGTAAATTACCTAGTTTGGTATATAAATACCATGAAGTTTTACCCTTAATTAAAACTATTTCATGTTTCATTACTCATGTTCACTTTTCAACTTGAATTTATTATCACTTTACGACGGATTATGTTTCATTAGTCATATTCACTTTTCAACTTGAATTGATTATCACTTTACAACGGATTTTGTGCCGCCATTCTTTGAGCTAATTAGCTCCATATATATTTATGTTTTAGACTAGATTTTGAACGAAAGTTCCAGAAGAAATTATATAATTAGAAAATAATACTCTACTCAATATATATATCAAATAAAAATATTACTTATAAGAAGTTGATTATAACAAAATGTATTAATTAGAATTTTTGCATTTATAAAGCTAAAAGAAAAAAAAAATCAAATTTATAAATCTAAGGTCTCAAATTAAGATTTCACTTTAAGCCCCCTAATCCATTGAGACTCCTCTGAACGTAGCTCGTCCCCTCATGCATAAGAATTAGAGCAATCTAACCCAAAACCTTTATAAATCATTTAAGAGCCGTTATACAACCCATGAGCGGGGACAAGAATATATCAAGTGGGAGTAAACTTTATCAAATTCATTTCCGTTCACTATTCCACAGAGATTTTAGCAACATGACAATTGTTGTCCCTTATGGGACATCCAATATCTAAAAGATAGAAGTGGTTAAACATGCATTCTTTTCATTATAATAAAGACATATATTTCACAAGTATTATACTCTATGTTCTGATGATGGTGCCTAATTATGAATATTTCTTTAACGTCGTAACCTTTTTTCTGTTTTAGGCAAATAAATTAATACCGTAAGAAGATATATATATTTGGATTGTGGTTGCAGATCTAGTGAGACCATTAGTTTCAGCTGATGCATATGCATTGGCACTACATAGGGAAAAAAGATTCATGATGCACGATAATGATCCTTATCTCATAACTATCAAATATTGTGATGGGTATTGGGTACGAATATAAGTACTACTCCATGGTTTCTTCGAAGTTTCATGTTCTAGCCTCAAGAATGGAATTTAATTACCTTTGATATAGAGTGCGTTACTCTCAAAATAGATTTTTTTGACGTGAATCAAAATAAAAGTGAGTGCCAACTGCCGGATGAGAAAGTAAGAAAAGATTCTTATCTCATACTGGAAAAAAAAGGGCGTGTCATTGTACGGCTTATCTCGTTGATGATAGTTCTGTCATTTCTTGTTATCACTGTTATTATTAGACATGAAATTTAAGCAGCTATGGAAGAAGCTAGGTGTATAGAGAATCAAGTCGGATAAGGAAAAATCTTGATATAAATTCCCATGCAATTGTTGAAAGTGACTTTCTTGTATCAATGAATATTGATGTATCGATGAAGTAGGAATTAAGCATCTGAGAGTTGGATTGGGTTTATCCAATGGGGAACTTTCTGTGGTCCAATAAACAAATATTCGACATTTCACTCAACTAAGCAGAAAGGCAAATTAAAGGCGGGGAGAATGAGGATATAGAATTTTGCAATGACTTATTGATAAGAGCAGTGGGTACAGTTAGTAACATGTGAGAAAAACCAATTCAACAATGAATTTAACAATAAATCGTCGTGGGAAATGGGAGAGTGCTGTCCGGATTTAGTCGGGCTTCAATGCCAATACTAAACAACTTATAGAAAATATAAAAAACAGTATATAATAAGTTGTGCAAAATATGTACTAATTACTATTACTATTTTCTTAACTACTAATAGCCTAATAGGCAAACACCATAGTTTGGGGACACGTCCTTGTAAAAAGCAGAATATAGACGCGTGGTAATTGAGACGGATAATAAGCTAGTTCATCTAGCTCTCGAAGGAAACATTTCAAATAATTTTTATTTTGATTTTCTTGTTTATCATTGTAAGACACTAATGAAAACGTTTTCAATTAGTGTTTGTTTCTAGAAAATCCGCGAATCAAGTTGCTCATGATTTAGCTAGGGCGACTGCTTCTATGTCTGGTTCGATGAAATGAGGGTCTGTCCCGCCATCTTTTATTTCTTATGTACTCGCTTTTGATTTGAGTAATAATTGAAAAAACACATTTTACGAAAAAAACAAAAAAATGTGCATAAGAAGGGAACAAGCTCTGAGGTCCACTACAGGTATTATCTTCGTCCAAGTATTTCCACAAATTTTTATTGGACTTTCTATTTTATATTTTTAGATCCATATGCAAAAGAAATAACATCCTATGTGCTACATTTTCTTAGCAACTCAAATTTATGTTTTGTAGCACATCAGACCTTTAACTTAAGCTTTGACTATGATTCTCAACTTAGAAAACTAGATAAAGAATGTTGGAATTGAGAAATTTCTTTTCAGTTGTTAGATGGGGATTTACGCCGTATTTCAGTATACGGCACGTATTTCAAATCGTAATATGGCATCTAAAATCACTGTGCATTCTGGAAATTGGCTCAGGAAATTTTATAGTTAAATTCAGACCGTATTTTGAAATACGACCCGTATTTGGTAAGGAGTTTTTTCAGTGTTTATGTCTATTGAACATGCTTAATTACGGTCCAAGTTTACGGATCGTAATTCAGAATATGGATCGTATTTTGGTTCGTATTTCTCAGCCCGCACCAGAAACTATAAATACCTGGTTTCAGTTCTAATTTTATTTTTATAAGTTCCTAAAACCCTAGCACGACTTATTTCTCCTATCCAACCTTAAGAACTCTAAGGTAAGCAAGTTCTATCCATTCCAATCAAATTCTATCATGTATTTAGATAATCTAAGACAGAATTCATTGTTCTTAACCTAGGGTTTTCATGAAAACCCACAGATAAGGTTTGAGACACAGACTTTTGGGTTCTTCTCAGAATTCAGACTTTTGGATTGAGGATTGTGAAGAAAATAAGGTATGTGAGGCTAACTATCTACGTTAGGGAATGTTCATGATTCTCCCCATACCTCATTTTTCATACTCATCAGTAAATTGACTCAGAATACAACTTAGCCCTAGTTTCTTGAATAGTTATAGAACTGTTATCTTCTAGGCTTATAGTTTCATAATTCGTTCATGGTGATTAATTTGAATACCATGAACTCAGTACGTAATCAATATAGACTTGTGAATTGTATCTCATGAGTCTTAGTATGAATAATTAGAATTATTATGAACAACTACCAGTTTTATCTTCATAATCAGTATCATGTTATCAGTTATATCTCAGTCTCAGTGCTTGTTATTGAATACCTGTATTAGGGCATCAGGCCCACAGATATGGAACTAAGGTCATAGATTATGTATATGTCTACTTAGGCATCAGGCCACATATTTTTCATGCATATTATTATTATTAGACCTAAGGTCACAAACAGTAAACAGGTTATTTATTATTTAGGACAGGGAGCATCCATATCTTTACTTCTCTGTTTCTGTCCAGTTATCAGCATTTTAGTTCAGTTTCGGTTCAGCCTATTATTTCATTTAGTTGATTTACATACCAGTACAATTCCAGTGTACTCAGATTCCATTTGCTCGGGGACTGTGTCTCATGATGCAGATACCGATATACAAGGTACAAATGCAGCTCGCTAGGAGGCTTCAGATTCAGCTAGTCAGTGGTGACCCTCAGTTCTCCGAGGCCCTGCCTTTATCTTATATTTAGTCAGTTAGCAGACAATATTTTAGTATTAAGGTATTGCCGGGGGCCTTGTCTGAGGTAGTCAGTCAGTATCTCTTTATTCAGTAGAGGCTTCATAGATTACAGTCAGTCAGATATTTCAGTAATTTGTTGGATTATTCAGTTAGCCCTTTTGACTACTACTTATTTAGTATTGCAGACTTTCAGTGTTTCTTCCGCACGGATATATTCCAGTCAGTTATTCTCACTTGATTAGCATGTGTTTATCATACATAGATATCAGTATATCATATGTTGATCCAGCTAGCTAGTTGGTTCGCTCGGTCACACGCAGACAAGCACCGAGTGTCGTGTTACGCTTAGGCCATGGTTGGGGACGTGACAAAGCTTGGTATCAGAGCCTAGGTTCAAGAGTCTTAGGGAGTCTATAAAGCCGTGTCTAGTGAGGTCTCATTTATGTGTGTGTGTGTGCCACACATGTAAATAGTTGGCCACCAAGACATGCATGATTGTTTCATTTCTTTCATACTCTAGATCGTGCAGTTATAACAGTATCTCAGGAAAGTCTTTTAACTTTGAGAAATTACGTATTTTAGAAAAATGTCTGCAAAGAGAAAGTACACCAAAAAGACTGCAGCTACTAGACAGAAGGCTACTAGACAGGAGGCTTTCACCGAAGCCGATCAAACTACAGATTCACAGGCTCGAGGGATGCGTACTAGGGCTCAGGATTCAGACCTCCCAGCTCAGGGAACCCTCCAAGAGCTATGGCCCCAACTGCACCTCCCCAAGCGCCAGCTCAAACTCCCCGCTCTTCCGAGACAGATGTTGGCGAAACTATCTATTTACTTACTCAGTTGATGGCTGCTCAAGCCTAGCGTCAGGGGTCATCAGGGTCCAACTCTAGTACTTAGGAATTTTTGCACATGAAGCCCAAGGAGTTCACAAGAACAGACCCAGATGCAGACCATCAGAATTTTATCGATGAGTTGCAGAAGATTTTCAGGGTCATGCAAGCTATAGACAGCGAAGCAGTGGAGTTTGGTACCTTCCAACTCAAGTATGTGGCTCACTTATAGTATGAGTTATGGGAGATGTCCCGTGGTGAGGATGTTTCTCATGCTACTTAGGAGGAGTTCGAGACAGCCTTTATTGACCATTTTCTGCCAGAGGAAGCTAGAGAGGCTAAAACCTGGGAATTTGAGCGCTTGAGACAGGATGGCATAAGTGTGACCGAATATTATGTCAAGTTCTCATCACTGGCTAGGTATGCTCCTCACATGGTCAAAGATATGAGAGCCCGAGTCCGGCGCTTTGTGTTGGGACTTAGTCCAGAGCTTTACGGTCCTGCAAAGATAGCAGCTCAGAACAAAGATATGACTATCACTAAGATATTGACTTTTGTGAAAGAGAACGAAGATGATATAAAAGTAGTAGAGGCAAGACAGAAAGAACAAGATAGAGAGTTCGCATAAAGGGCCAGGTCCACAGGCCATTTCAGTCAGCGAGGTGGTGGCAGACCATTTCCGAAAGGTAAATTAGCAGGGCCTGCCCCATTTACAACCAGTGCCCCAGTCCTGAAATTCAGGAATGATCAGATAAATAAAAATTCTTGAGCACCAGGCTCTTAATCTCAATCCAGTATGGGTAATAAGGGTTTTTAGCACCCCGTCTGCAGTAAGTGCAACAAAAGGCATTCGGGAGTTTGTCTTTCAGGTAAGGATGGTTGCTTCGGATATGGGCAGCTAGGGCACTTCTTGAGAGACTGTCTATCAGCGAAGTAGGGTAGTATAGCACTGTCCACTAATTCAGCAGACCCTCGTGCTTCTCAGGCCCAATCAGGGCATGGTGTGGCTAAGTCTGGTAACGCAGGCCGCATGTATGCTTTAGCCTCGTGCAAACGTACTTACAGGTATTCTATCAGTCATCAGTTTCAGTATTTTTGCCCTTATAGACCCAGGCTCTACTCTTTCTTTTTTTTCATTGCTAAAAAGTTTAGGGTAGAACCTGAAAAGTTGCATAAACCTTATGAAGTGTCTACTCCAGTTGGAGAATCAGTTTTAGCCAGACGCATCTATAGGGGTTGTCCAGTCAGATTTTATCATCGTCTCACCACAACAGATCTAGCAGAACTAGAAATGGTAGACTTTGATGTAATTATAGGCATGGATTGGTTAGCATCCAGTTATGCCACAGTAGATTGTAGAGGCAAAACAGTTCGGTTCAGATTTCCTAATGAGCCAGTCTTAGTGGAATGGTAATTCAGTAACACACAGGGGTAGATTTATTTCCTATCTTAGAGCCAGAAAGATGATTTCCAAGGGGTATATTTACCACTTAGTCCGAGTCACGGATACAGATACCCAGACTCCAGCTCTTTAGTTAGTACCAGTAGTCACTGAGTTCCATATAGTGTTTTCAGATGATCTACCCGGAGTCCTTCCTGATAGCGAGATTGAATTTGGGATTGATCTACTTCCTAACACAAAGCCGATATCTATTCTGCCATATAGAATGGCCCTAACAGAGTTATAAAAGTTAACAGCCCAGTTGAAGGATCTTCTTGTAAGGGATTTGTAAGGCTAAGTGTCTCACCTTGGGGCACACCGGTCTTGTTTGTCCGAAACAAAGATAGGTCCTTACGTATGTGCATAGCCTATCACCAGTTGAATAAAGTCACCATTAAGAATAAGTATCCTCTTCCCAGAATAGACGATTTATTTGATCAACTTCAGGGTGCTCAATGTTATTCCAAGATTCACCTCAGATCAAGCTACCATCAGTTAAAGGTTAAGTGAGTTAATATCCCAAAAATCGCTTTTAGAACCTGTCATAGTCATTTTGAGTTTCTTGTCATGTCGTTTGGGTTGACGAATTACCAGTAGCTTTCATGGATCTTATGAACAAGGTCTTTAAGCCGTATCTGGATTTTTTGTCATTGTATTTATTGATGATATTCCGGTGTACTACCGTAGCGAGGCTGACCATGTAGAACACCTCAGAATAGTGTTGCAAACACTTAAGGATCGCGAACTTTATGCAAAATTCTCGAAGTGTGAGTTTTGGCTAAAGCCAGTGGCATTCTTAGGCCGCGTAATTTCAGGAGATGGTGTTAAAGTCGATTCTCAGAAAATTAACGTTTTTAAGAATTGGCCCAGACCCACATCAGCATCAGATATCTGAAGTTTCTTGGGTATGACAGGCTATTACAGGTGTTTTGTATAGGGGTTTTCCTCAATATCAGCTCCTTTGACTCAGAAAAAGGTTAAGTTTCAGTGGTCCGATGCATGCGAGTACAGTTTCGAAGATTTGAAGAAAATGTTGACTTCTGCTCCAATTTTGACGCTACTAGAGGGAACCAAAGGGTTCGTAGTCTATTGTGATGCTTTAGGAGTTGGTCTCGGTTGTGTGTTTAATCCAGCATGGTAAGGTTGTAGCTTACGCATCTAGACAGCTTAAAGTTAATGAAAAGAATTATCCGACTCATGATCTAGAATTGGCAGCAGTAGTCTTTGCACTGAAGATATGGTGTCACTATTTGTATGGAGTGCATGTTAATATCTTCACCGATCATAAAAGTCTACAGTATATCTTCAGGCAAAGAGAGTTTAATCTTAGACAGAGAATATGGCTCGAATTTCTTAAGGACTGTGATGTATATATTCTCTATCATCTAGGGAAAACGAATGTTGTAGCCGATGATCTCAGTTGACATTCTATAGGAAGTTTAGCCCATGTTGATATAGATAAGAGAATTATGACCAAGGAAGTTCATCGTTTGGCCAGTCTTGGGGTTCGACTTTTGGACTCCGAGGACGGTGGTGTTGTTGTTCAAGATAGATCTCAATCCTCTCTAGTCGTTGAAGTGAAGTAGAGAAGCAGTTTTGTGATCCCTACCTGTTGCAGCTGAAGGAGGGGATTCACAAGCACAAAACGACAACTTTTGAACAAGGGGGAGATGATGGTACCTTGAGGTACCGAGGCAGATTATGTGCTTCAGACGTTGATGGGCTCAGAGAGCGAATTATGTGAGAAGCTCACAACTCCAGCTATTCCATTCACCCAGGTTCCACTAAGATGTATCATGATCTTAAGGAAATTTATTGGTGGAATGACATGAAAAAGAATGTAGCAGGCTTTGGGACTAAGTGTCAGAATTGTTATCAAGTGAAAGACGAACACCAAAGGTCTGGTGGTTTGGTACAGAATATAGACATTCCTGTCTGGAAATGAGAAATGATCAATATGGACTCTTTGTATCAGGTCTAACTCATTCAATAGGAGGCATGATTCTATTTGGGTGATCATTGACTGGCTTACTAAGATGGCACACTTCTTGCCAGTTAAGATGATAGATTCAGCAGAGGACTATACTAAGTTGTATATTCGAGAAATTGTCCAACTTCATGGGACCCCGTTGTCCATCATTTCAGATCGAGGTGCCCAGTTTACAGTGAAATTTTGGAGAACCTTTTAGAAAGGATTAAGTACCAAGGTTAATCTTAGCACAACTTTTCATCCACAGACAGATGTGAAAGTGCAAGAGGGGGGGGGGGTGAATTGTTAAAAAATTTCGATCTGCTAGTCGACTAGGTTAAACCAGTAGTCGACTACCTACTCAGTGAATACTAAGATAAGGTGCAGAAAATAAATGACACACGTATTTTATACTAGTTCAGATTCAATGTGAATCCTAGTCCAGTCCCCTTGGGTTGCAAGGGTGATCTCTGCAGCTCTTTAATAAGGTTTGGTACAATGAAGATTTTGAATGAAGTTCCTACGTCTACACTCAAAACACTCTTATTCTTTTTGATACAAAGCCTCACAAACTATAACTCTCCTTTCTCAGTTATTTCACTATGAATAACTCAGACTAACAATGTTTATTTGAAAGTAAAGCAGAGCAATGGAGGTAATGAGACAGTTGCATAAATCTTGCGTTTGTGAAGCAGTCCTTTTTATAGTGTTTTAGGCTCTTCACGCAGAGAGATCAACCCAAGGGATTTGATCCTTGGAAATAAAATCAGAGATCCTATTTCCAAGAATAAGACTGAGCTTTTTACTGCTTTCCTTGTGCGTTGAGGCAGTAACAGATTTATTAACCTTCATGAGATATGACTTTGATGCTTTTCCTTCTTGAAACGATTTGATGCTGCTGGCAGATATCTTTTCCTTTCTTGAAGGATTTTATACGGCTGAAGATTACAGCTGTTTGTCGAGTGAGCACTAGCTCGTTGGGGCTGTTCTGTGGGCTTCCAATTACTATACCTGCACAAGTAAAATTGTCATCATAAAAACTTGACACTAACAATCTCCCCCTTTTTAAGGATGACAATTTTAGACAAAGTGTAGTCAACATCCCTGTAACGGATGCTCCCCCTGACTAGTTGACTAGTCCTTGTAGGCTCCCCCTGAGCAGTTGACTGTCCTTCTCCCCCTTTGGCATCACTCAAAAAAAACAACACAACAAAACAAAAGCAAAAGCAAAAGCAAAGAACCAGCGAACAAACAACATAACAAAACAGCTGTTATAGCCCGTATTCTATACATTCGAATAATTCGAGGTAATTACGAGAAGTTAAGGGCAAGACCATTTTCCAAAATTATTTTAAATGTACAAGTTGGTTATGAAAATTTTGATGTGGGAATATTAAGGAAGACTAGGGGTAAAAAGAGAAATTCACAAGGTGGTCTATGGTAATATTGAGAAAGGCTAAGGGCAAAATTGGAATTAGGGAAGTAATATTTCATGAATTACAACACAAAAAAAAGAGTAGTCTTGAAACAAATAGGCCCAAGTGGTCGTGTAGTGTAGGTGGGCCTTGGCCCACATGGGTAAATTATATAATTAGATAAGAGATGGTTAATTCATGATAATTATCATTTTCACCACTTGGAAATTTCAAGAAACTTGGAGAAAGCCAAGAGGGAGGCCATTCGGCCAAGAGCAACTAAGCAAGAGCCATGGAAAAATTGATCCAAAAAAATAATTTCTTCTAGATTTTCTACCAATTGGAAGGCCCTCTACAACATGGAGTGATTGTTGGAGTAAGCCAAGCATTTGTTGTGCAAATTGTGAACCTAGCCGAGAAAGAAGAGATAAGTGGAGAAAGGTATGTATTCAATCTTCTTTTACATGGGTTATGGATGACTTGTGCACGTTATAGCATGTAGAAATGGAAGAAATTCATGAAATATGTAAGGGTGTGGGTGTGGCCGAATGGTGGTGGTGTAGAAGTGATGAATTAATTTTATTTAGTAGTTTGATTGTTGTTGTTGTGAATTCCATAATAAAAATGAAGGTTTGATAACTTTGAAATGAAGTTGTAATCGTTTGTGGATTATGGAAGAAGTTAATGTGATATTAGTATGGTTTCTTATGATTATAAGAATGAATGATATTGCTAAAGTATAGATTGTTGGCGTAGTTTATGAATTTAGAAGAAAGGAAATGTGTTGATTGTGTTCTTGTAGAATTTGGAAGTGTTATTGAATATTGTTTGAATGGTTTCGGATTAGTACTTGAATATGTGAGCAATTGTGAATTGAAGATAAATGGAATGTCGTCGAATTGTGTGACAAAAGTTGTTAATGTTAGAATGTGTCTTGAATTGATTATTGTTGTTGTTGGCATGATTATTGGGATTGTTGTTGTGGATAAATTGACCGAGTTGAATTCTCAGATTGTTGATTGATAATTTGGCCGAGTTAGATTCTCGGGGATGGTGTATTTACAGGGGAAATGCTGCCGAAAATTTCGGTAGAATATGAATGAATTCATTTGAAAGAATAAGACAAGTATATGTCGATGAATCTAATGATTATGTCAATTCTTTTGTATGTAGACTAGCAAACTTGGATAAATAGGTGTAGCTAATAGGACGTGGAGCAGGTATGTATGGCTTACCCTCTGTTTCTTTTGGCATGTCCTAGAGCCAAATAAGGTATGATATGCACCTTGGGGTTACTCTATTCTGTGACTCCAAGTTTGTTTATGATTCGTATTCACCTTTTTGATATGTATCTATGACTTCTGAAGCTCTATTTGATATGTTTCCGAGTCTATCTATGATTCTCATGCACTCCTGACATGAGTACGTTCGATACAGTTGAACTTATTGTATGGTTGAATAACGGGATGAGCATAAAGAGTTTTGTTCCTAAAAGAGTTCTGTAAGTTTTAATGTCCCTAACTTTCGGAAAAGATCTCGGATTTGCTTTGAAACGTTCATAAAAGTTTTGTATGTTTCCGGATGGCATCAGAAAGATAATTGATATGACTAAAGTTTTGATTTTCAAAAGATGGCACGTTTGATTATTCCATCGAGTCTTTGACACATTTGATACGTACATATGATTCCAAAAGCTATATTTGATTTGATCCATACGATATCCGAAAGATACTTGATATGATTATTGCTTCGATTTTTCAAAAATGGCTTCTGAAATGCTCGTAGAAGGTTCTGTACTTCAAACGTCCATAACTTTCTCATACTAAGTCGGATTGACCCGAAACTTGTTTCTGAGCCTTTAGGAGTCGGTAAGTATACTTGTCTATCAAGTCTTGATTTATGTGCATATGGTTTCGCATTATTCTGTTCGTGCAAGCCTCGGTTTGGATTTCACTGAGCCCGGGCCAGGACATGTTCTCATGCGTATTCCACTGCATTGTTCACTGAGTCTCTCTCACTTGCGAGCCGGGACACGTTATATGCATATGATATTATGATGATATGAGGATGGTGGCCAGGATGGCATATGATGATTTTATTTACCGAGACCCGCAAAAGAGGGCCGGGACACGTTATATGTATCAACCGAGTCCCTCAATAGAGGGCCGGGACACGTTATATGTATACATGATATATGATATTGACATGCATGATTCTATCCACTGAGTCCCTCATTTGAGAGCCGGGACACGTTACGCATATATGATATATGATGTGGGCATGTATGATTTTATCCACCGAGTCCCTCACAGGACGGCCGGGACACGTCATCTGTATATATGATATATGATATGGATATGCATAATTTTCATTTAGAAAGCCAAGTGCTTTGATGTTTTAAAAGTTCATACTTGATTCTGGTAAATCTCTGTTTTAGTTATGATTCTCTTTTCTGTATTCCATGCCTTACATGCTCAGTACATATTCCGTACTGACCCCCTTTCTTCGGGGGCTGCATTTCATGCCGCGCAGGTACACCCAGATGAGTAGAAGTCATTACAGAAGATGTTCCAATGAAGTTGGCAAGCTCCATTTGCCTCTGGAGTGTTGCCAGGTCAGAGTATTATGTTATGATGTTTTGTTCGAAGTTAGAGACTTTGCAGACAGAGTCGTGGGTGTAGGATGTCGGTTTTGTAAGCGGCTCCATCAGCCGATATGTCGTCCTGTGTTATGATATAAATTCTATATGATTATGGATTTTGGTTTGATTTGAGAATAACGGAAAGAATATTTCTGAAAGTATTACTATGTTCATTCTATTTGATTTAAAAGTCAGAAAAGAGTATGTATGTGATAAGAGTTAAAAGGTTCGCTCGGCCCTAAGTAAGGGTCGGGTGCCCATCACACCCTAGGTAGATTAGGGTGTGACAACAGGCTAAACCAAAGAACAAATATCAAAGAACAAATAGCAACTAGCAGCACAACCAAGCACAATTCCCACAAAAACATTGTTTAAACAGTTCAAAAAAAAAACACTAAGAACTATTCTTGACGGCGGAAGACTGGACGACGAAGAAAGTAGGCTAATGTATTCACAATAGCATCCTTCATTTCCGTCAATGGGGTAGTAAGACGTTCAGGCATGGCGGCAACACTGGCTTGAAGCTTGGTGGATAGTTTGACCGCTTCCTTAATAACAACATCCAGTTTCAGCCTCAGCTAAGAGACATCAGCACCTGTTTCCTTAGTCACATCACAAATCTTCTCTACTTGAAACAATGTGGATGCCATTAAGTCTTTGATGGACTCAATTTTTTCATCCATAGAAGAAAGTTTGGCGAGAAGTTATTCATAGCATTCAGTGGAAACAACAGAGGGATCTGATTTTTTCCCTTTGGTGGAGGGACCAGGCTGAGATGCCTCATAGACATCCTTTAACAACCAGGAATCACTGCGCAAAATATATCCCATACTACCAACGCCCTAGAGTTGTAGCATTACTTAACTGGAGTGACGGGATAGTCGACTAAGTCGATTTTGTGGACTTCTAGGATGTGGGAGATAAGCATACCATATGGAAGACTAGAAAGATTAGAAGCACACTCAATCATGTAATTGATAATGATGGAGGACAAATTTATTTTTTTCTTGGACAGAAGGCAAAATGCAAAAATAGCATCACGCTGGGAGATAGTAGAGTAGTACCCAACACGAGGAACAATGGTAGTTGCAACCATATGAGCAAGCACACGAGCCTCAAACGAGATATTGGTCGGACCAATTTGAGCAGGAACAGAGGTGAAATTTGAGAGGGTTTTCTTAACATCGTCAAAAGACACTTCAAGAGATTCAGGCCAAAAGTTTTTGGGTAATTCTGAAAAACCAGAGCAGGTGCAACCAAAAATAGAGTCAAGGACAGAGCAATTTAGCACAATGTGAGTACCAAGAACCAATGTTTCAAGTTCATTAGCTTTAGAAGACCTAAGATTTGCATAGAACATACGAACAGGAATTTCATAGACTTGAGGAGGGGTTTTAAAAAAGTTTTCCCATCCTTGATAGACAAATAATTGTTTAACTTTACAACTTAGAGAGAGCATAAGGTCAAGATCGACATTCCTACCAGAAACGATGGTTTTGTCCTCAAGAGACGTGAACAGTGCTTGATGATGGTCATCCCAAAATTCCTTCTGAAGATTAAGAGGTTTATCACAGATTGTTTTGAGTTTTTTGGAGGAGGTGGAGCATGCAACCTCAGAAAGGGCTCGCTTTCCAAGATTACAAATGGGAACACAGTCGGAGTCGTTAGATGAAGCAGGGTCATCGGAGATGACGGGGTCATGAGGAGTAGAGGGGAGATTCTTACCCATTTCCTGAAGCCTTGAGCTTTGACGGGTGGAGGGAGTAGGGGTTTTCGCGTTTTCAGCCATTGAAGAGATGAGAGGATGGGCGGAAGGTTTGGAAGGGAAAGGTGAAGAGGAAGACGGAAAGGGTTTATGGGGATACGGAAAAACAAAAGGTATTATGGAAAAGGTAAAAAGTAAATATGGGAAGATGGGAATGTCATAAATATGATGGGAATACAATTTATGGCAAAGATTTGATTACCCGAAAATCTTGGCACAGATTGTTAAGAATTTAGATAGATTTATCAATAATTCCTAAAGAGCTTCTTAGCATGCATAAACGTTCCTCAAGAAGGGGTTTAGTAAAAATATCAGCCAGCTGGTTTTCAATGTTAACAAAACTATTTCAAAATCTCCCTGAGCAACATGATTTCTGATAAAACGATGCTTAATATCTATTTGCTTGGCCCTAGAAAGATGCACAGGATTTTCGAATAGACAGATAGCACTCGAATTATCACAGAAATTTTTTACAGGTTTAAAAAACAAGTCATAATCACTTAGTTGATAAGACATCCAAATTAGCTGTGTGCAGCATTGACCAACAGCTATATATTCAGCCTCAATAGCAGATAGAGAGACTGATCCCTGTTTTTTGCTATTCCAGGAAATAAGAGATTTTCCTAGAAGCTGACAAGTACCACTGGTACTTTTTCTATCATCTTTATCACCTGCAAAGTCTGCATCTGAAAAGCCTTCAAGCGTAAAATCAGTGGTGTTAGGATACCATAAACCATAGTTAGTTGTTCCATGAAGATATCTAATGATACGTTTAACAGCAGTATGATGAGATTCCTTTGGAGCAGCTTGGAATCTAGCACACCTGCACACACTAAACATAATATCTGGTCGACTAGCAGTTAGATAAAGTAGTGATCCAATCATACCGCGATACTTGGTTTCATCAACAGGTTTTCCTTTTTCATCCTTATCAAGAGAGCAAGTAGGACTCATGGGAGTTCCCATAGCTTTTGAGTCAGACATCCCAAATTTTTGGACGAGTTCTTTAGCATACTTAGCTTGACATATGAATATTCCAGTGTCAGTTTGATGGATTTGTAGTCCCAAGAAGAATTTTAATTCTCCCATCATACTCATTTCGAACTCGCTTTGCATAAGATCAGAAAACTCCTAGCACATAGAGGGGTTAGAGCTTCCAAAAATAATATCATCAACATATATTTGTATAATAAGATTTCCCAAGGAGGATCGTTTAATGAAAAGAGTTGTATCGATCTTTCCTCGAAAAAATCCATGACTTACCAAGAAGGAGCTTAAGCTATCATACCATGCCCTAGGTGCTTGTTTAAGACCATATAAGGATTTACTTAATTTAAAAACGTGATAGGGAAATTTTAAGTTTTCAAAACCTGGCGGCTGTTTGACGTACACTTCTTCTTCAATGAACCCATTTAAGAAAGCGCTTTTGACATCCATTTGAAAATTTTTGAATTTTTTAAAAGAGGCATATGCAAGCAAAATTCTAATGGATTCCAACCTGGCAACAGGAGCAAAAGTTTCATCATAGTCAACACCTTCCTGTTGTGAATATCCTTGAGCAACGAGTCGGGCTTTGTTTCTAACTATTTCTCCAGCCTCATTTAGCTTATTTCTATATACCCATTTTGTGCCAATGATTGAAGCATTCTCAGATTTGGAAACTAGATTCCACACTTTGTTCTTTTCAAATTGATCAAGTTCCTCTTCCATAGCCTTGACCCAGTATTCATCTTTTAAGGCATCACCAACTTTCTTTGGTTCGTATTGAGAAATAAGAGCAAGATTTACATTATTTTTAGTAGATGCTCTAGTTTTCTTCCCTTTATGGATGTTTCCAATAACAAATTTTTTTGGATAGTCAGGTTCACTTCTCCATTCGTTTGGAACTGTTCCAATAGTAACATCAGTCGACTGAGGTTCATCAGAAGTCGACTCACAGGATGCCTTTTCTTCAGTGGGTTTTGTAACCACTGCAGTAAGTATTTGACTGTCATCTTCATCTGTAATTTTTCTTTTCTCGGCCAGGTGATTAGTATCATCAAATACAACATGAATCGACTCTTCAATAGATAAAGTACGTTTGTTATAAATTATATAAGATCTACTAGTAGGAGAGTAACCAAGAAATATACCTTCATCACTTCGAGGATCAAACTTACCAAGATTTTCTTTCCCATTATTGTGAACAAAACACTTACATCCAAAAGGATGAAAGTAGCTAATATTCGGTTTCTTACCCGTCCATTGCTCATACGGAGTTTTCTTAAGAATTGGTCTAATTAGGCATCTATTCAAAATATGACAAGCTGTACTTACCGCTTCTGCCCAAAAGTGATGTGGTAGGCTTGTTTCTACGATCATTGTTCTTGCCATATCTTGAAGGGTTCTGTTCTTTCGTTCAACTACACCATTTTGTTGCGGAGATCGAGGTGAGGAGAAATTGTGTGTATCCTTGATCATTATAGAATTCCTCAAAAGCTTTATTTTCAAATTCTCCTCCATGATCACTTCTAATGGAAGTGATGTAATATCCTTTCTCACGCTGAATTTTCTCACAAAAAAACTTAAAATTCTTTAAAGTATCATCTTTATGAGCAAGAAATATTACCCAAGTAAAACGAGAGAAGTCATCGATTATAAAAAATGCGTACCTTTTTCCTCCAATGCTAGCAGTTCTAGTAGGACCGACTAGATCCATATGAAGTAATTGCAAGGGCTTTGATGTAGATACAATATCTTTAGAACTAAAGGAGTTTCTAGTTTGTTTACCTTTTTGACACGAATCGCATAAGTGATCTTTTGTGTAGTTGAGTTTTGGCAATCCTATTACAAGATCAAGTCTTGGTAGTTTTTCAATTAATCGCATACTAGCATGCCCAAGCTTCTTGTGCCACATCCACGGATCTTCTCTCATTGATGCCAGGCATATATGACCTTTAGGATTTTTGACAGAGTCCAGAGTGTACACATTTTTATTTCTGCTTCCAGGAAGAATCTTTGTTCCAGAGGAGTCTTTTATGACACAACCTTATTTACTAAATCTTATCTCAAGATCTGAATCACACAACTGACTTACACTTAACAAGTTATGCTTAAGTCCCTTCACCAACCAAACATTTGAAATGTCACAGGAATTATTAAAAGCAATAGTACCAATACCAATTACCGTTCCAGTTGAATTGTCTCCAAAAGTTACCAATCCTCCATCAAAGTCAGCGACTGATTTGAATAGATTTTTGTTGCCTGTCATATGTCTTGAACACGCACTGTCTAGATACCATTTTCCCTTTTTCCTTTTCTTGTGGTGTTCCTGCAAGACAAAAATTTTATTCTTGTTTAGGTACCCAAGAGTTGATTGATTTGACTTGACATGGTTATGGTTGGAAGGTTTCAATAAAATATGGTTGGAAGGTTTCAATAAAATTTTATTCTTGTTTCAGTGAACTTATGTGTACAAGTTGATTGATTTGACTTGACATGGTTATGGTTGGAAGGTTTCAATAAAATATCCAGTCTAGATTGTAGATTGTAAACTTCATTTTGAATAGAATTTTTTTCTTTTTCACAAATTTCTAATCTTGATTCCCATTCCTTTTTCTCTCTCTTCAGTTTTCTATATTCATCAAAGACGTTATTTAGATCTATAAGAGTTTGATCTAATAATTCTTGAGTTTCTTCACATTTAGCACAGGAATGAGAACTTACCTTATTGCCTTCTTCGAGAGCCATAAAACACATATTTTCACCTTCTTCAGATTCTTCATCTGAGATCTCATCTTCACTCCAACTGCTGAAGGCTCTTTGTTTTTTATAGCCTCTGGTTGGTTTTCTTCTTATCTCAGGACATTCAGAAGCAATATGGCCATATTTTCCACATTCATAACATTTTCCGTCATTCTTTTGCTGTCCAGTGGGGGTCTTGCCTTTTCTAAAGTTTGAGCTTCCTTTTCTGTTACTCCTTGATCTTCTCATGGCTTCTATCACATGCCTCGAAATCATAGCTACTTCTTCTTCTTTAAAATCATCATCAGATTCTTCAACTTGAGCCTTGAAAGCGACCATTTTCTTCTTCTCGTCCTTCTGGTATCTTTGGATATGATTCTTTTCAAAAGCTATAAGATTTTCTCTTAATTCATCATAGGTGAACTTATCCAGATTTCCATCTTCAAGAACAATGGCTTTGGTTTCCCAGGTCTTTGGCAGACTTCTAACAAGCTTTCTAACTTGTTGTGAGTTGGTATAGGTTACTCCAAGCGATTTGAGTTCTCCAATAATCTTGCTGAATCTTGTGAACATTGATTCGATGTTCTCATCGTCTTTCATCATGAAAGCTTCATAATCGTGTCTTAGAGCATCAATTTTTGTTTCTCTTACTTTTGATGTTCCTTCATAAGTGACCTCAAGTTTATCCCACATTTCTTTGGCAGTGTGACAATTTGAAATTTTCGCATACTCTTCTCCACTCACTGCACAGTAGAGCAAAGCTATTGCCCTTGCATTTATTTGCAGTGTCTCTTGTTGTTCTTTAGTAATGTCGTGTGACTCTAGATCAATTGTTGCAGTTTCTGCATCTTCTTTATTTTCAGTGTCCGCTCTAGGAATGGGTTTAGGTCCTTTTTTAATCACGACCCAAGCTTGATAATCAGTTGATTGCACGAATATTTTAAACCTTTCCTTCCAGTGGCCATAATGTTCACCATTAAAGTATGGTGGTCTTGTTGTGGAGTGCCCATCTTGCAATATTGCTCCAGGAATTTGATATCCAGCCATTTGATCTTTTCTCACGTGTGGTTAAGCACTGAAGGTGAGACCTTGCTCTGATACCAATTGAAAGTGCAAGAGGGGGTGGGGGGGGGGGGGGGGGTGAATTGTTAAAAATTTTCGATCTGTTAGTCGACTAGGTTAAACCAGTAGTCGACTACCTATTCAGTGAATACTAAGGTAAGGTGCAGAAAATAAATGACACACGTATTTTATACTAGTTCAGATTCAATGTGAATCCTAGTCCAGTCCCCTTGGGTTGCAAGGGTGATCTCTGCAGCTCTTTAATAAGGTTTGGTACAATGATGATTTTGAATGAAGTTCCTACGTCTACACTCAAAACACTCTTATTCTTTTTGATACAAAGCCTCACAAATTATAACTCTCCTTTATCTCTTATTACACTATGAATCACTCAGACTAACAATGTTTATTTGAAAGTAAAGTAGAGCAATGGAGGTAATGAGACAGTTGGATAAATCTTGAATTTGTGAAGCTGTCCTTTTTATAGTGTTTTAGGCTCTTCACGCAGAGAGATCAACCCAAGGGATTTGATCCTTGGAAATAAAATCAGAGATCCTATTTCCAAGAATAAGACTGAGCTTTTTACTGCTTTCCTTGTGCATTAAGGTAGCAGCAGATTTATTAACCTTCATGAGATATGCCTTTGATGCATTTCCTTCTTGAAACGATTTGATGCTACTGGCAGATATCTTTTCCTTTCTTGAAGGATTTTATGTGGCTGAAGATTATAGCTGTTTGTCGAGTGAGCCCTAGCTCGTTGGGGCTGTTCTGTGGGCTTCCAATTTGTTGGGCTGTTTTGTGGGCTCACATATTCCTTGTGTGATTTAATTACTATACCTGCACAAGTAAAATTGTCATCATAAAAACTTGACACTAACAAGATGGTCAGGCAGAGCGTACCATTCAGACCCTTGAGGACATGTTGAGAGCTTGTGTCCTTGATTTCAAAGGTAATTGGGATGATCACCTACCCCTTATTGAGTTTGCTTATAATAACTGTTATCATGCTAGCATTGGGATGACACCGTTTGAAGCTATTTATGGGCAAAGGTGTAGATCACTGATTGGTTGGTTCGAAGTTGGTGAAACAGAGTTGATAGAACCATATTTGGTCTATCAGGCTATGGAGAAGGTCAAGTTAATTCAAGAGCGTTAGAAAACGGCTCAGAGTCACCAAAAATCTTACACAGATGTGATTCAACATTTGAGCTCCTCCCTCTAAGTTAACATATTGTCTTGTCCTCAATGCAATTATAATGACCATTTCTTGGTCTCTTTACTTGTTTTAGCCTAACCACACATTCTAAACAGCAAAAGAACAAGCTAGCAACAAGTGAATCCCATACCTGAGGACTTGCAATTGAATAAGAAAGAGCCAAAGAGATATTCTGGTTCCTTTGTCAGTCGAGCACAAAACACTTCCACAAATCTCAGATATAATGCCCCTAAAAACTTAAACTATCTGAAACAATCATCAAAACCATTTATGTTCCACCGTATAAAAGAATCACAAAGAAACTAAATTAAGTATTTTGAACTACATAAAAGACTTCATATATAAAGGTATTCTCCCAACAAAATGACCATGTAACGACCTGTTTCATCGTTACAATAAAAATTTTGATATATCTGTAATCGTGTCATCCCGGACCCTTCAGTTCTCTAAGTATTTTCAACGAAAATCTAGACTAGCGGGACCTATTGTGCAGGAAGGGAACAATCTTCAAAATTCGGGACAAAGACCAGCTAGACTGCCCCAGCGATGGGCTGAGCGCCACATCGGTCACGCTCCAGTGGCCATGACCCGGCTGAAGTGTTAGTGTTAGGGTGGCATCAGACTGTTGCAGCAGCTATGCGAGCGATGAGGCGCTACTGCTTCAGCTGCAGGTTAATCGTTGAAGCGGTGACGCGTAGTAAAATTCACTACTTAAGAAATTATTTCTGGAATTGATCCCATTTTCTCACAACCCTAAATTCTAGCCGCCCCAGGTCCTTTGGGGGACAAAAAAATCAGATTGTTGGGCAGTAAAATCCTTCTAACACCTTCTAATTTATTCTTTCACCTAGTAAGTTGCTTCTAAAAGCCTTAAAACAGAGAACCATCTAATGGGTATTTCAAATCCCTAGAGTTGGAGGAATGTTGGGTTAGCATTATCTCTCACATGAAATTTATTAATTAATCTTCCATGTTCTTCGGCTAAATAGGTTAATAACCTAGATTCGTACCTACTTCCTTCTTAAAAATGAGTTCTTCCATGGATCTTGGAAATGGGTCTTTCCCTATATAAGCTTAAAATGGTAACTTTACCCAGCTAACGGCATAAATAGTTGACCTTATGCATGGGAGGAGATTGACTTTATTCTTGGGCCTCATGTTTGTCTCAAAGCTCTTTCGTGCGGATTATGGCATGGTGATCGAATTGAATAATCAATGGATGTTCATGGCACCTGCTTGGCCTTGAGGAAGAGTTTACGGCTTCCCTTTCGGTAGACTCCGGTTAGTTTTCTATATTCATATATTAGAAGGAATGGAGAATTCACATGTAGGAATTGGAGATTTGGGTTTGAATCATATGTTGGTGTTGTTGTACGATTTGTATGTTCGGGCTTGTGGCCTACAGATTCTCTAAGATTCTTGATTTGGTTTTCTTGAGTATCGGTGGATGTTATGTGACTCGGAAGTAGTGGGTGGTACTTATTTTCTATGTCTCACAATGAGAATTCCCGTAATATGCGATTAATTGTGCTATGCTAGTAATAGTGAATCTAACTGATAATTGGACGGATAGAATGTACTAATGAATTTCTTGTGAATAGGAGGTGAATTTACTTGTACTATGCTAATAGGCTAATAAGGGGAGAGTGATAATGATGTACTGCGACTTGATTGATCTATTGTGTTAGCTTAATTCCACGAATGTGCAATTGGTATTGGGAAGTGTTGTTATAACTTGATTGTGTTATGGTGGTACCTAAATTTGATGATACGTGGATAGATTTCCGTATGACTTGTGTAGTCAATAGTGATATTGTTGGCATACCCATTGTTGATACTTGTGACATTGATTATTGCCGGCGTACCCCTTTGTTGGTACTTGTGATATTGAGAATGATTAGTGATGTTAATACATGCATTGCACACACTTTCATTCTCATTCTTCATGGTATACTGTTGAGACACTGATGATACTTAATGAAATATTGTGATGAGCTCGGCTTGATTTTAAAATGAGAGTAATGTGAGAGTCCGATATTCGATGATAGTACCGGGATCATGGACTGAGAGAGTGCATGGACTCCACGGGTCCCCAGAGTGGTGCCGGTGAGAATCCCCCTGGGGCAAAGATTCGGGGTCCTGCCTGTCTGTTGAGAAAAGATCCAGGACGGGTGGCACTTAGACTTCGCGAGTCACACTGGGTTATGCTACCGAGATGCCGATATTTTCATCCGGAGTACATGTGTACACAGCATTGGCATGGCATCGCATTGCATTGCATTATGGCTTTCTTGAGATGATTTTTTATTTACTTGTAATGTTGGAATCGGATTGACATATTAAGACTTGGCACAATTGGGATTAGATGCTTACTTAGGCGATGGCGTATACTTGGCTTTGTTTATCTGTGACTTATACTTGTTGATTTATCTCGTAGATAGTTCGTAGGATCAGTTATATGTTCGGCCCCTAAGGGGTGTATGATACAAGGTATCATAATGATGAGTTGACTTCTAGACTAAAGACGAATGGTATAGTGATGTATGACTGGTGGAATTGTTGTGAAATTGACTTGTGGTTATTAGGGGAAAGTTAATCATTTAAGGGCATTGATGTTCTAATGAGCGGTAGATAGACGTATGACTTGATTTAGTTACTATCATGTTTATTTGTGAATTATTTTACTGATATGTGTTTCTAACCATTATCGGCCTATAATACTTACTCAGTACGCGTGGATTGTACTGATACTGCTCTTATTACACCCTTTTCGAGGTGTAGATTGTTTCAGGTGATTGATTTTGACATGTTCGAAAATACGCGGTGCCTATCCGAAAGGCCTCCTCCCACTTCATTCTGGGATAGAGGTTGAGTCTTAGAGTGTTGTAGTGATCTAGATCATTTAGTCACTCTTGTACTAGTCTAGACCAGGTCGTGGGAAGTCAGAATTAGTCTGTAATTATTTAACTGTTGTAATCGTTCTCGACCTTGAGTTATTAAATTAGTTATTTTTCGCTATCAATTGTACTTATTTATTGGAATATTCAAATTGTCTTTACTTGATTAATGTGTTATTACTTGAGGGTTCGCCTACTGATGAGGGAAAGGTAGGTGCTTGCGCGATCCTAAATTAGGTCGTGACAAGTTAATATCCGAGCCTAGGTTACCTATCTTACAGTATAAAAGCAACGTCTAGTAGAGTCTCGTAGAATGGAACGTAGACGTTCGTGCTCATCCACGGGTGGCTATAAGGCATCTAGGAAAATCTCCTTTCTTTTTTTCAAATCATGCTACTTCGGTCAAATTGGTATCTCGGTAGGCCCAATTGGTACCTGGATGATTCCAATGGGTATCTATGCGCGAAAAGCAGTAATATTCAGAGATCAAATGTAATATACATTGGGTATGTTCGAGTTAAATTGTAATTGGGAAATAATCCGGGCATGATACGAGGTTACTGCCAGTTATTGCGCCTCAGCGGTCAGTCCACCGCTGTGGCGGGTAGGCCACCGCTGGAGTGGTATTCCCTATTATTCTTTGGCTGCTTCTGCGGCCCCCCTACCGCCGAAGCAGGACCGCTGTAGCGGTCTGAGAGACTGCTGAAGCGAAACCACTGGGTTTAGAGACCTGAGACCTCTCCCCTGTTTTTCAGCCTGCTTTCTCTATTTTCGCCATTTGACAGACCAGATAAAAACAGCAGCATGACCAAACCATCAGTAACATAAAGGCAAGGGCAAAGACCACTCAAGTCACTACTACAAACCCAACTACCATTATCAAAACAAGAAAGCCAAATAGTTCAACATTCAAACGAAATATCCAAACTTTAGCCCAAAACAAGGCTAACCAAAAACCAAAACAACATTATCCGAACGGAAAGATGAAAACAAACCAAGAAAAAGAAATTGTTTCAACAGTATAGCTCGACATGGACAGCCCAAAATACTAGCATAATAAAAAGGGGAAGGGGGAGAGATCTGTAAGCCCTCCAGGTACTCGTGGCCCCCGCACCATCCGAACTAACTGCATCCTCCACTTATTTACTCCTTCTATCGCCTCCCTTGGCCTGGCTCACAAATAAGTACCGGTCAGAGTCATCCTCGTCCTTCACATGCATCTCCTCGCTGGGGTACATCTTCCCCTATAAGCCCTTAATACCTCTCCAAGACCTCAAGTGAACCTTGTCGCAGGACTTGTTCTTGGCCTACTCCTTCTCAAAGTAAGTATGACGCTAGACGTGGTCTGCAGCCAGAGAGGTGTAGTCTGCAAAGTGGTGAGTGACTCACCCATCCCTTTCTGAGCCTCGAGGTAGTCCTTCATCTCCTCTCTAGTAAAGTAACTCTTGCCAGCACTAGATGAACCTGCCTCCACATAAGGCCTCGGCATACCCTGGAACATCGCTACTATCTCGTCAAAACGAGTATTAATACGCTCAAACTGGCCCTGAGCAGGGGCAGTCCCAGTCTCAGCTCTAGCTCCAACCCCACCTGCACTGGCACTAGTACTCGCTCCCTCTACAATCTTTCTCTTCTTGCGCTGAACAACAGTACCCTGTCCATACACCCGCAATGGGTGGAAGTCAGTATCAGAATCCACTATATGATCATCATGCTCCTATGAACCTTAGCCCTCATGCACAATGAAGTGATCAATGACGGAAGCATCAAACTCAATGCCCCAAACCTCATAAACTCTTTCCACGTTTTAATTACCTGCGAACCTACATTCACAGGAACATCATCTAGGATGTAAGTAATCAAAAGACCCCTGGGATAGGTCACGGAGGTGATATTCCTTGAAGGACGGACTCGGCAGGAGATGATATTCATCCACCTCCTGGCCTCAGTAGTAAATTTCTCACTTGATATCCCCACTCTGGACCTACCCTAGGTGATGGAAGACCTATCCTCTTCAGCCACTAGCTTGGACACTTGACAATACCCATTATCAGCAGTATTTTTAGCCTCTAAGAACTCCACCGAAGGGTTATCCACTTTGTACACCTGGTTGATTGTCTTATCCCCTACCTTCACAGAGACCTCGCATATCACAATTCTCAGGAAAATCCCAGTTGACTGTAGGCAGCATGGTGTAAAATTTCCTTTCCCAATTCTCATTGCAACGCCCGAGATCCTTAATCAAACGCATCCACTTGATCCTTTCCAATCTCTTCAGAAATTTAGGAGCTCGTTTCTCCACATTAGTCATATCAAAACCCTTCTCTAATAGTAGGGGCATGCACCTCTACTCCAAGAAACAGCGCTCACATTGTAAGGTGACGAAAATTTGGTAAATAGGCCTTTGTTTCTCTTGTTGTTGCTCTAATTGTTCGGCTTATGGATTTTCGGCCATTATACCCGGAAGGGATAGTTTACGTTATGAGTATTCATGATCCAGGTTGAGAAAATCTAAGCATACATTCTAAGTTCTAAGCCTCAGCAAATCAGTATAAATATAAAATTCTTGTAGCAGTACTGTGCAATCACTGCTGTAGCGATCACTCAGACAGCTGCAGCAGGGACGCTGTGGCAGTACTGACCACCACTTCAGCGCCTCTTAAAATTTTCCTCCATACTTCTTCAGCGTACCCCTTGAGCGTTGAAGAGGGATCGTTCCGGCGGTCTCTTAACCGCTAAAGCGGTGTCGTCTTCCCCAGCAGATCCGATTTTTCCACCTCTCCAAGGCCTCAGAAACTTATTTTTATGAATAGATCAGGAAGATATCAGCCATGCAAGGTACTTACAACTCCTAGTACATGATTTCTAGCAACAACAATTCCAAAATTTCAAAGAAGCCAACACCCAATTTCAAACAAAAATTTCTTTACTATGCTTAAGTTTTTTGGCCAAAATCTATTCATTAACTACGCAACCTTCGATTAGATGATTCTAACGCTAAACTAGTTGTAAAATTTGGCCTACCAATATCCTATGAACCCATCAACCAAAACCCAAAAATTCCAACTTTGGGGTTAGTAAACCCATTAATCGGAGCATAATGACCTAGGATCCTATTTCATTGTTCTATTTTTAGTAAAGAGGAGTAAATTTCTTACCTTGAGAGTGATACATTCGGGTGTGGATGGTGGGGGTTGTGGATGAACTTGCAACCTTCTTTTTTCGTCCTCTTTGAGAGAAATTTATGATAGTGTAAGGTTGGGATTAATGTGTAGGTTGAAGAGTGGGTTGTTAAGAGGATTTTGTGGGGTTTGGAGGGAGTTAAAAGTTGTGTTGGGTTAGGAGTTGGAAAGGTAGACGTGGGAGAGGGGGAGTGTATTGTGGGAATGGGAAAAGTGGGGGAAAGAGAAATAAATTTTTTATGTTTCTGATTTTTCGTCCGCCGCTCCAGCGGTCACCATACCATTTCAATGGTACCACCGAAGCACTGCTTTAGGCTGTTGAAGTGGTCCCTCAGTGAATAAGACCATTGATTCATCCCATTTCATTTTGATCCATGTTGAGTCTCACCCATGTGTTTTTCCCTATGGACCTATGAGTATAATTTATCCAATTCGTCCAAATTGTTACCCTTGCGAGTATTCTTCTAAAGGCTAACAAGTCAATGCCTCCAAGTCCCTACATGAGTGTGTTTCTCCATGCTCCTTGGTACACCTTGCTGTTCGGGGATGAACGATTATTTAATTGGTATATGATGTAATGACCCATTTGGTCATTACCGTAAAAATTCTGAAATATCCGTAACCGTGTCATCTTGGACCCTTTCGTTCGCTAAGTATTTACAACGGACATCTAGACTAACGAGACCCATTGTGCAGGAAGGGAACAATCTTCAAAATTCGGGTCAAGGACCCGGCTAGATCGCGCTAGCGATGGGTTGAGCGCTACAACGGTCATGTTCCAGCGGCCATGATCCTGCTGAAGCATTGGTGTTAGCTTGGCATTAGGCTGCTATAGTGGCTATGCGACCGCTGAGGCGCTGCCGTTTCAGCGGCAGGTCAACCGCTGAAGTGGTGACGCACAGTTAAATTTACTATTTAAGAAATTATTTCGGGAATTGGTCCAATTTTCTCACAACCCTAAATTCCAGCCGCCCCAGGTCCTTTGGGGAAGTCAAAAAAATCATATTTGTTGGGCATGAAAATCCTACTAACACCTTTTAATTTCTTCTTTCACCTAGTAAGTTACTCCTAAAAGCCTTAACCTAGAGAACCATCTAATTGGTATTTCAAATCCCTAGAGTTGGAGGAATGTTGGGTTAGCATTATCTCTCACATGAAATTCATTAAGTAATCTTCCATGTTCTTCACCTAAATAGGTTAACAACCTAGATTCCTACCTTTTTCCTTCTTAAAAATGAGTTCTTCCATGGATCGTGGAAATGGGTCTTTCCCTATATAAGCTTAAAATGGTAACTTTACCTAGCTAATGGCGTAAATAGTTGACCTTATGCATGGAAGGAGATTTATAAATCACCTAGGGTTGTTATGAATGAAATCTAGAGATGGGTTAAGTTTCCAAACCCTCTTTGTTAACCCAAAATATCTTATGGGGGTTCTAATGATGATTTCTATTCTTGGGCCTCATGTTTGTCTCAAAGCACTTTCGTGCGGATTACGACGTGGTGATCAAATTGAATAATCAATGCATATTTGTGGCACCTGCTCGGCCTTGAGGTAGGTTACGGCTTCTCTTTCGGTAGACTCCTGTTGGTTTTCCATATTCATGTATTAGAAGGAACGGAGAATGCATATGTAGGAATTGGAGATTTGAGATTGAATCATAGGTTGGTGTTGTTGTGTGATTTGTATGTTCGGGCTTATGGCCTACAGATTCCTTAGGATTCTTGATTTGATTTTCTTGAGTATCGGTGGATTTTATGCGACTTGGAAGTAGTGGGAGGTACTTATTTTCTATGTCTCACGATGACAATTTTCGTAATATGCGATTAATTGTGCTATGCTAGTAATAGTTGTTATACCCTATTTTAACCGAAGTCAAAATAGTTTACAACATTCCGATAATTTCGGGGTTAATTAAAGTTAGGGAGTCACCACCTAATTATTTATGGTGAATTAGGACACGTAAAGTTCATTAAAGTTATTTTCTAAAGTTAACTCCGTTTTAAGGTCTACTAACTTAAGATTCTAGGTAAGGGTTCAATTAATCTAAAGGGAAGGTATTAGGCACCCTTTAAGATCCATTTATAAATAGTTAAACGACCGGACTTATGTTAATTAATCAAAGCTAAAATGCACTTTTTAAATCTTTAAGAAAATAGCTTATAAATGTTGCTAAGAGCCTGTTTGGATGGGCTTATGCCTATAAGCTGCAAACAGCTTATAAGCTAAAAAAAAAATAAGTTGGGGTAGTCTAACTTATTTTTTTTGGCTTATAAGCTGTTTTCAGCTTATAAGCTACTTTAGATAAACTAAGTCAAATGGGCCCAATTATTTTTTTGAGCTTATTTTAAGCACAAAATGACTTTAAGTTGGCTAGTCAAACACTCAAAAAAGCTGAAAACAGCTTATAAGCAACTTATAAGACAATCCAAACGGGCTCTAAGACTTTGAATGAAAATATAATAATGCTATTTAAAGTAAGACTTGTAGAAAATATAATAATTTGTATATAAGTAAAAGAAAGTGCGGGTTTGTGCAGCGTTTTAATAAAATATTTGGAGAAAATAAGTTATGTCAACTAACAAATTAAAAGAGTCATTGTAAGATTAATATTAATAAAATTTTAAAGGTTTTATAGGAAGACTATTAGTTCAATATAAACTGTGCAAAGGTTGTTTTAACAAATACGTATTTCAAATGTTGGAAAGGACCTAAAGTGGAACAGTTATCCATGAAAACTAGTTCGTTTTTCTTATTTCTCAAGACAAGCTAACGTTAGTGTACAAAATTTATGATGCTTTGGAAGAATATCTTTCTTTCTAAAAATGCCAAACTTACAAGGAACAATTAAACTCACTTGATTTAAGACCTACATTTTCTAATTAAGACATCCTAATATAACATTGGCTCGGTTAAACATAAGCAGCTAAGTATTTATCATAATCACACAGCTAGGTAAAATGTTAGTCACACCAACGTATAAACAAGCATCGGAGAATAAAATAAGATGACTAAAGCCATATTTGGCTTCCATAGAAGAGTAGAGTTTTCAGTGGTTCGCCGTTTCGCTAGCCACTCTCTTTGTTTTCTGTTCGGATGAATGTCGAGAGAATGAGAGCCGAATGGGAATGCGCATGCAAGGTCCAAATGCCGCAGAATTTCAAAATGAGACTGTTCGGATAATGAGTCTTTGTGAAGACCCCATATCGCTCCGAAGTGTACATGTAAAGGGAGAAGAGAAAAAAAAGGATTAGAGCGGTGACATCATTCTATAATATACAAGATTTTATAATCGACAACCAACATAACAGAGCAGTTTCAGTATTCAAGCCAAACAAGTGATATTATGTAAATAGATGCAGTGGTTAATCACTAGTAAGGAAGAAAAGCACAGAAACTAATTACTCAATATAAGTGTAACTCTAAAATATACATAGATACAAGTTGCGTACATAAAAAGAAAAGATGATCATAAACATAATTATTTGAATGCCACTCTCGGGCCAGGCCCAGATAAAAAAAAGGAAGAAGTGAAAGACTGACTTCTGCACCACTGCTCTTATTAGCCCAAAATCTCTCAAAACTAGAAACCAGTTTGTTTCACAAGCCAAATAGGCCAAACTCAATTGGCGAAAGACATCACATGAGCCGAAAGATTCAAGAACCATAACATAGCACCAACAAAAAAAGGAAAAAAGCCTAAACCAACTGTAAAAATGTGACAGTGTCACAGCCATTGTTGCAACACATGCTTAGCTAAACACTTAAAATAGAGCAACCATACTGAATTTAATCATTTTAGGCATGCTGGGGTGTGGGAACAATTTGCAGTTTAAACACATGTGACAGTCCAAACACTTATACTTTAGGTACCTAAAATACTTAGTGAATGAAATGCGACCAGACCAATGTTAATGCAAAGCTTAACGCATAATACACAAGGTTGTCACAAAATCAAGCTTTAAACTACTAAAACTCCACAGATGGTCTCGGGGACTCATTCTGACTGAAACAAGGGGCGGGTCTTTACCAACTTCCAAATATTCTATTTTAGGGAAGCCAAAAAAAGTGATTGAAAGTAGCAAGCCACTCTACTATTGGTACAGAGGCCAGATAGAAGGTTGCTCATCCAGCCCAGCGGATCCATTGTTTATGCGAGAATTGCAATGCAAGCGGCGAAACTGCAGCACAGCAACAGCCCCTCTCCGTCAACCATTTATCTAGTTTTCAAACACACATATGTACTTTAGGATTTTCAAAGTACTAAAACACTTTTAAAAGCATATTTCAGAGCTATGGAAGCCTAATATAGTACCTAACAACATTGACTTAGCTCAGCTCATGACTTTGACCTAAAATCAAAGTTAGGTGAAGGAGTGTTATTAAGAAGGTTTCAAAACAGATTTGGAAAATCATATTAGCAGCAACTATGTTATCGACTACTTAAGCTAGAGATAATCGTGTTGTTAACCCTATTCTTTAAACCTTAAACAACCAAGCTAAAATCTTTTCACTTCTTTAAACAAGTCAGGAAAGGGAGACTTGAAAAGAAATAATATTGAACTCAAAGAAACTGATTTAATCCGTAGCAAAAAAGTTCACAAAAAATCATATAGAATTCAACATGGGCTTGTTAACACAGCTTAGAAACAATACCTTTAATAAATAAAAGATAGGCTAATGCTAAAGTTAGTGTTCTGACAAAAGAAAGGATAATGCAGCCATGCTTGAAGGCATTCACAACTATTTTTTTGGAAAGAGAAAGCGTAAATTAGTTTTAGCTCAAACCAGATCAAAATTTCTCCTTTAACATTCAGACTTTAGCTTTCTAAAAGAAATATTTAGGCATACATGATCTTCAGATATTCAAACATGCATGCATACTAATCTCCTATGATTTATAAGCTAACAATGTATTAATCATACATCAAAGAGCAGTTGAATACAACTAACCTAGTCTAAACTGAATATGAGTTTGACAGCTAACTAATCATGCTCAAACAAACATGAACACATACTAATCAACCACTATACTAAGCGCAACATATATCATGACTACACAGGCATCTCAGGAGCACAAACTAAACCAAACAAAGCAATAGTATCCAGTACTGCCTAAGCTAAGCTAAAACACAATAAAGACTAAACTAATAACTAAACACCAAACCAAGACTAGATTTGACTATATTATGCACTCCACTTCAATAACTTATACAATAACCAAGTTTTAGATTCAAACAAGACACTCGTATCCATACTAATATTATTCAAACAACATAATGAGGATCAGATTATCCATTAAATAGCAGAAGCACACTAAACCTAAATCAAACAAGAATTAAACTGACATGCATAAATATGCCTAAACTAGTATTTGAACACATAATTTGACTGAATAGGAAGAGCAATTAACACAAACATGAATATACTAGTAATTCGGCACACATAACTATCAAATAGGTAAAATACTAAAATAAACTAGAAGGGAGGGAAATCACCTTTTTCGGGTGCAGTGAACGGGCTTTAAATCTCCGATCTACACTCGATTTCAAAGTAACAACAGAATTGACAAGAGTAAACGACTTAATACCTCAAATGAGTATTCCAAGATATTGTGATAAAAAATTATAAATATTTTAAGAGGGGTTCAGGTGGCTAAAAAAAATTCTCCTCTCCTAAGATTTTCAAGATATATTTATAGCAGATGAGTGCTAGGGTTAGGATTTTCAAATTTCAAATTCGAAAATGTCCAAAAGGGTGTCACGGGTTTGAATAACATGCTAAAGCTTTGTAGGTGGACGTTTTTCACCCAAATGGTGCAATTAAACTGTTGCAATCGAAAGACCAAAAGAAAAATGGTAGAAGGGGAAAGTTCCTTTTGTTCAGTTTCACGTGGCGAGATGGACTCAACAACGTAGACGACAAACCCATAGCACAAAATAGGGAGGCAATTTCTGTCCATGGTTAAAGGAAAGTTAGGGTATACTACAAATGGAGAGGGGAGAGAGAAAGGGAAGAGAGACGAGAGAGAAGGGAAAGGAAAGAGGGCTGCGGCGGATCTGTAATCTCTAGGTTTAGGCAATGAAATGTGAAAGTGTGGGCCGGGTCGGGTCGGTTTGGACGAGATGGGTTGGTTGTGTGGGCTGATCCACTTAACGGATAGTGGGCTTGATTTGGCTGAAATTTTATGGTCTTTTCTCCTTCAACTTAATTTCCTTTGGGCTTCTTAGTAATTAATTTCTACAACTTCTAAGTGATTAACTTGTATAATATATTATGATGACAATTAGTGATTAATATGTAGAAAATAAGGACTTATAATTAATTTAACGAGTCCAAATCCAAAAAAAAATGAAATAACGATGAACCGCTAAAAATTGTGATGAGGTAATGCTAGTAATATTGATAGTAAAATAGTGAAGACGAAAGTAATAAGAAGGGTGACAATATTAATAGGAATAGTAATGAAAACAACGGCGAAAATAAAGTATTTAGCTCGTTAATAAATTTAGAAGCCCAAGAAGATAAATTGGAATAAAGGAGGGATAAAATTGGGTGTCAACAATAGTTAACCTAGCTGATAATTGAACGGATAGGATGTACTAATGAATGTCTTGTGAATAGGAGGTGAATTTACTTGTACTAAGCTAATAGGCTAATAAGGGGAGAGTGGTAATGATGTATTGCGACTTGATTGATCTATTGTGTTGGCTTGATGCCACGAGTGTGTAATTGGTATCGGGAAGTGTTGCTATAATTTGATTGTGTTATGGAGGTACCTAAATTTGATGTTGATATGTGGATAGATTTTCGTATTACTTGTGTAGTCACTGGTGATATTGTTGACATACCTATTGTTGATACTTGTGACATTGATTATTGTTGGCGCACCCCTTTGTTGGTACTTGTGGCATTGATTATTGTTCACGTACTCCTTTGTTGGTACTTATGATATTGAGTATGATTATTGATGTTGATACATGCATTACATGCACTTTCATTCTCATTCTTCATGGTATACTGTTGAGACACTAATGATGCTTGATGAAACATTATGATGAGCTTGGCTCGATTTTGAAATGAGAGTGATGTGAGAGTCTGATATCCGATGATAGTACCGGAATCGTGGATTGAGAGAGCGCATGGACTCCGCGAGTGCCCCAGAGTGGTACCGGTGAGAGCCCCCCGTAGGCAAAGATCTGGGGTTCCGTCTATCTGTTGCGCAAAGATCCGGGACGGTGGCACTTAGACTTCGCGAGTCACACTGGGTTGTGCTACCGAGATGTCGATATTTCCCTCCGGAGTACATATGTACACAACATTAGCATGGCATCGCATTGCATTCATCCATCCATCACTACATTGCTTTGCCTTATGGCTTGCTTGAGATGATTTAGTGTTTAATTGTAATGTTGGATTCGGATTGACATATTGAGACTTGACACAATTAGGATTAGATGCTTACTTAGGCGAACGTATACTTGGCTTCGTTTTTCTGTGACTTATACTTGTTGATTTATCTCGTAGATAGTTCATAGGATCAGTTATATGTTCGACCCCTAAGGTGTGTAGGATACAAGGTATCATAATGATGAGTTGACTTCTAGACTAAAGACGAACGGTATAATAATATATGACTTGTGACATTGTTGTGAAATTAACTTGTGGTTATTAGAGGAAAGTTAATCATTTAAGGGCATTGATGTCATAATGAGCCGTAGATAGACGTATGACTTGATTTAGTTAATATCATGTTTATTTGTGAATTCTTTTACTGATATGTATTTCTAACCATTGTCGGCCTATGATACTTACTCAGTACTCGTGGATTGTACTGATACTGTTCTTGCTACACGCTTTTCGGGATGTAGATTGTTTCAGGTGGTTGATTTTGACATGTTCGGAAATGCGCGATGCCTATCCGGAAGGCCTCCTCCCATTTCATTCTGGGATAGAGGTTGAGTCTTAGAGTGTTGTAGTGATCTGGATCATTTAGTCGCTCTTGTATTAGTTTAGACCAAGTCATGGGAAGTCGGAATGTGTTTGTAATTATTTAACTGTTGTAATCTTTCTCAACCTTGAGTTATTAAATGAATTATTTTCTGCTATCAATTGTACTTATTTATTGAATATTCAAATTTTCTTTACTTGATTAATGTGTTATTGATTGAGGGTTCGCCTACCGAGGAGGAAAAAATAGGTGCCCGCGCGATCCTAAATTGGATCATGACAGACTACCAAATTTATATTCATAAAATTATACACTGAGTTTGATTGCAATTACCAAAACACAGAAAGATGGGAGTTTCATAGTCCATTTAATTCAAAATTGTGACCACCATTTTCATCACTTCATTTTAAGCCAAGTTCCAAAGAGAATGTAATCCTAGAATCCAAAGCGAACTATTCTAACCATATTGAATCCAAATTCAGTGAAAGAACATTTAGAATATTCAATTTATGAAGCAGAACTTAGAAATAATGCTAAAGAACTTCAGAAACCATGTTATGTATTGGCTAAAAACTCAAAAATTAGCTTCACATTGCATAATTTTCTCTTCATGTTTAAGTTCTAGTGATGTGTTCGAACTACCTCTTGTACCTGAACTACAAATCAACACTTACTTCTACACAGCTCCTAATGTCGCTCAGTTACTCAGACTTCACCGGCAAACTAATTTCTCTCTCACACAATTTGTCAAACAAGTTGCAAGCATTCTACGGTAAGCTTGGCGTCAACAGCAATGGTGAGTGCTCAACCCTCCCGAAAAGTTAAGAATTATAGTTCTCAGAATCACAGTTACATATCAATCAGCCAACAACCAGATTTCACAATTTGTGCTCTCAACTCCACATAAAAAGAATCACATGAAAAGAAAAGAAAAAGATTCTTTTTTTTAACAGAGATAGAAAGGGAGAGAGACGAGAGAGAAGAAAATTTTACCTGGTTGTGTTTCTGAAAGCGGTACACTGCTGGAGAAGGTGCGGGTTGCGTTGTGTTGTGTTGTGCAAATGTTGTGGGTACTTGTGATTTTGTTTTAAAAGAAAATAATCCCAAATTTACCTAGACTTAAAATAGCATACCACCTGAAGCACAAAACAAGTGAAGGCTGCTCAGAGCCAAATTGGAAAAAACAGAGAGTAACCTTGAAGCAGTTTTGTGCGTATTTCGCATTATCTAGCCACTCATATACCTCCATATTTCATCCAATCAATTTCACAAAATTATGAAACTTTGTAGTATAATAGTAAAAAAATAATAAGAAAATCTTAATATTAAAATTGCAAAATTAAACTAAAAATTAAGAAAGCATGGTTGTCTTCCATAAACCGTCACATTTAACGTCGTGGTACGACATGAGTTAACTTTATCACTTTTTCCTCTACTTGAAGGATATGAATTTTCACCTCAACTTTGAATCAAAATTACGATGACGCTCATGGAGCGACGGTAGAAAATCAAAGAGGTCAACTTTCGGGTGTCGCATCTTGCACTTTTTGACCTTTAAGTGAGGGATGTCATTTTGTCTTCATGGACTTTCAACTTGCAAAATGTAGGGATCTTGTTTTTCCTCTTCGCAATCCCACATGTATTAATTTGGTTCAATTTCCATATCACCACACAACTCCAATGTTGAAAAATGTTTGGAATGAGAAACCAAGCTCCCAAAGTGCAAATTCGCTCTAATATTGACATCCTCTTCCTCTACCAAACTAGAGTCAATTTCAACCATATTTTCCATAACACCATTTGACTCTAATTCTCTTTCTTCTCCAGCATCTCCAATAAGCATAGTGTGGGTAAGCGGGTGTTCAATTTTTGCTTCATTTTCTTGATTGGCCTCGAAAATGAACATTATCTTTTCATAGTGGGCATTTGAGAATTCTTCTTGATTTTATAATGCCCTGCCATGACCCATTTAGCCTGGGCCGTACGGGCACTTGCCTTTCCACATCGCTAAGCGAACCCTCATCTCAACAATGAACCAATACATAAATTGAAGAAAGTTAAATAGCGAAAATAACAAACATGTAAGTTTCGCAAATAACAACTATATACATATATATATATATATATATATATATATATATATATATATTAGCATGAAGGTTGTAGGTTAGCATTGTACTCACTTTTTGTTTTCCTAAAATACCCTTATTTAATGTGTTTGTAATTGAAAATAAGGGGATTTAAGGAAAATAAAAATTAGGTACATCGCTATCCTACATCCTTCATGCAGTAGGTTAGCAAAACCCATATATATATAGACAAGAACTTAGCTTTCAAGCTAACATGACGAAAAAACCCATCTTTTAATGTGTTTGTAATTGAAAAATAAGGGTATTTAAGGAAAATAAAAATTAGGTACATTGCTATCTTACAACCTTCTAGGTTAGCAAAGTTCATATATATATATATATATATATATATATATATATATATATATATATATATATATATATATATCTGTGTGTGTATACTAAATGACCTGTGCCCGTCCTTATATATATATATATGTGTATACTAAATGGCCTGTGCCCGTCCTTTCTCGATTCATTGTTTGCAACCTCCAGCTACAGAATGACTTGAAAGATTCAACATGGAAAAACATTTATATGCTCATTTCAAGCGTATTGTCAAAACCAATTACATGTACGACACAATAACAGTTCATACTACTACCATGAGTGTTGTTGCAATTCTAAATTTCAAGGGCAAATTTCAAAGCTCCTGTATAAGATATCATCTTTCTCCGAGCTTTGGTAGATAATCTTTCACCCTGCCTCGCCTCGCCACTCTGACCTTTTCCAATTTTAAGAAACACAAAGCTGGAGAAAATATATGAGCATCTGTTGAGGAAGTTATCAAAAGACCAATAGTGAAAATGTAATCATTCGCAATATGCCTTGCCTAAGGAAAACTTGGCTACCTAAATCGCATTTTCATTAACACAACTATAGTGAATGAACGTTATCCCTCAATAGCATATGCTAATTTAGTATTATCCACTCTCTTCTTGCTCTCCAGCAATACCATTATTTAGAATATCTTTGAATTTCGTAAATTATAATTTAAGCTAACTGGCCAAACATTCTGAAATAGTAAAAATGAGGATGCCTATCAACATCTAGCAGGCCGAAGCTGGCTATTAAGGGTCAAGAACTATGCATGTCTTTTTCATGAGCATAAGACCACGATAACAAACCCCTGCACGTTAGGGAGGATTATTCAACAGGTTAACACTTAGGTTTATGCCAATAGATGATATAAGACATTAAAAGAAAGAAGATGACATAAAACATGAAAAACCTTCTCTAAATAGTTTGTGAAGAATATCCAAGTAGTCGTTCAAAGGCTAATCAAGATAAGCAGATGGAATGCATTTATGTGTATTGCATCCTCTAATCTGTCATAATACGTCCCTTTTGTCTTCCCACCACCTCTCGGGCTCGTGGTTTAGATGGACTGGTTGTCCTTGAAGAAGAGTTTGAGATTTTTGCTTGCTTCCCATGTTTATCATACATAGTAGACGCTTAGAAAGGATCAAATAATAGGTAATGCTTTACATATGGACACATCCAAAGCAACATGAAAATTTCATATCTAAAATAAACCTGCCCAATTATTTTAATACATATCTTTCAACTTCTTTTAGGTAATTTCCTTGAAACAACAAATCTTAAATCCCCCTTAATCTTTAATTCCCCCAAACAAGAAGAATCAAATCAGTATACGTCGAAAGCTAATATTGACGTGACACAAGCACCACACTATTGGTACACTTTAGGTAGCAAAACTGATAAATACGGTAGATCAGTAGGCATAGTTGAAGGATAGAAAGTTAACCTTCCTACAATGCAACAAAATTTGTCGTCATCATTAAACTTTGAAATCAACACGGAAATTCACAAGCACACTATTAACAATCTTTAAGGTCTACATCAATTCAAACTTGTATTGTACCTACATATTTGATTGGGAATAGTCAAGTTGGAAATCATTGTTTTGTTTCATGAAATTCAGAGAGTCTATGGGCGATCGTTTTTGTAACACAATTATATATTATTGACATATATAACTTTCTTAGTAATATTTAAAGAAGAGAATGAATGAAAACTGGCTTTACCTTATCCATTGTTCCTTTACCAACCACACTCGGGAATCTACTAAATAAATAATATGGTCACAATGTATTTTAGAAAATTGTCCTTCAAAGTATATGCATATAGTGTTTTGAAGGGAATGGATCGTTTAGAGAACCATTCAAGAAAGCATCCAATATATCTTATCTACAGTTCATGAAACATCTGCAGCAACCAAATCCTAATACAATAGTTGCTAAGCCATAAAACAGAATACTCAGTAACTCAGTTTATAGAAGAGTAATATAAAACGTCAGTCAAGTTATTTTTCCAGTATATTCACTTCTTCCACAAAAGAGTCTATTGAGCAATAACCATTCCACGTTTTAATTACAGCATAAAAATATACCAACTATCTCATCAAGAAAACATCGCAGTAAGTCATTATTAGATGTAATCAATCTTTAGAACTATGAATCTAACCATGTATTGAGGTGTACTGACTATATTTAGTTCTCAGCTTTCAGTTTTTTAGCACAGTTTTATGTAGAATTGAATGCTATGATTATAACCTTATAATTATCTTAATAATTATCGACTTCAATACTACCTATCTGTGATCCATCATTAGATCATTATCCTCATGTTCTTTTAACATCTTTGAAATTAACCCATTTTTTCTCTAATTCCACTAATTATGGCTCAGGGAGCAATTAATCTCCTTCGTTTTCAAAGTACCATATGAGTTGTAAAGTATTGCATTTTCACCAACTGACCAAATCAACAATTTACTAACAGATTGAAGGCGCCTAGGAAATAACTGATATAGCTTACTTTAGTAACCTACCAGAATCTTCTACACGGTCAATGTAAGTGAAGAGGAAGAAGATCTGAGTAGAGAGCTATAGAATTTGTTAAAGGGTCATAGGTCCATGGGAATAGTTTAAAATTGTCTTTACATTCTATATTCATAAAATTGTCTTTACATTCTATATTCATAAAATTGATCCTTATGCCCATGCCATGATATTCCATTAATTTGCATCATTAGGCACCAAGTAACCAAAAAAGAAGAATGAAAAAAGCTAGCTACCACTTCATGGCAGAGGTACTTGAGCGCATATATCAATTTTTCAAGAACCATTTATCTTGAAAGTTTTTTTTTATTGGCAAATAGTATGAATGGTTGGTATTTCATAATCTCTTTAGTACAATGTATTAAATAGCATCTCAGATAGCCTATGTTCAAGCTCCCACATTTTAGATTAAAGAGAAGTGGATGTACATATGAAGTACATAATCTAAATACATTTCAGACAAAAGAATTGAATTACCATATGGAGATTGTTAGTGGACTGGCTCAAACTGCAGCTGCTGTGATAGAGAGGAAATCAGAAATCTTGTTGGGGTAAAAATCCGGTTGTCTAGAGATTTTGGGATCTTGAGGCATCGATAAAGACGTCACACTTAGAACACAATTAAAAGATAGTATTGGATGACAGACTTGTAGCATATGACTAATTGGAGAGCACATTTTCCTTCTGCTACCTGAAAGAACAAGAAGAGTTTTCAGCCTCCACTTTGTCCAAATAGTATATCCGTATCCAGTCTGTCACCAACCATGCATATTTCGAAGCTCTGGATCTTAAACTTTTTAACGAAGATTAGAATTTTTGGTACTGGTTTGTGCTCAGAAATTTAATAACTTGTAACACGTCACCCCTAAATCCTATGATCCTATTCTGCCCTCCTCACTCACCCCATTACATAAAAACTACCAACCTATTTGAATTAAGAGAGTGAATTCTCCGATATATAATAGTTTAGATGGACAGACTAATTTAATGAATGTCCCGAAATGGAGGCTTTAGTTGATAAATCTAACATTTCAACTTCAATCACTAGGGTGTGAATATATGTGAATCCTAATTCATTTACATCTGAATAGAAATGAACATAAATAACCCCTATATATAAAAGGGAAAACTCAAATAAAAAGGACACAAATGGGTAAATGATCAACTAAGTATTAAAGAACTCTCGATATGCCGATAGTTTTTCCCATTAATCACTTATCAAAAATACAACAAACACCAAACCCGACAAATCCCCAATACCTTGTGATGGATCCTGATTGCAAATTTTGGGACATTGTGAACTATGAAACATGATGGCATTTGTCACTGACATTTTTGTTGTTGTTGGTTGAAGACCTGTAACTGCCATACAACAATGTAGCTATTGCCAAAGCAAACTCAAGCAAACAACGATTTTGAAATGCTTAATTATTAATGCATTTAACACAACAGGACAATTGTAATAGTACTCTCCCATATATCTTTACCCTATTTGCCCAGCACATCAGTATGGAATATGTGATTGGCAATTCTTAAGAAGAAATACCTTTATAGAGGTTAGATTGATGCTAAGATTATATGCAATCAGTTCAAAATCGAAACACCAACAAACTTTGAAGTCTTCACCACTACCAAAATAGACTAACTTTGGGCGTAATACATGAAGTAAAACAAGCAGAGAATGGGAAAGGGTGAAACTCACCTACGAATAACCTATCCAAATTTTCACACAAAAATTAATCTTGAATCTTCCAAAGCACTCACGCATCAAGAACCCAATTGAAACGATCAATCTCTACCAAAGAGTCGACCATCATAGAGGTGTTTAGCAGTTACTTCTGTGTGGATGACTGGTTGTAGAGTTTTTAAGGGAATTTAAAGTTGTCCTACAAAACGCAAAATCAGTAGAGTCGACATGGAATTCTGATTTAGAATTTTGGAAGAAAACCTTGTAAAACTAAGAAGAAGAGCAAATAAATGGAAGAGGATGAACGGTGGGCTTTTGGTTTCCCAAAAGATGGCTCAATATAAGGGAAGAGAAGGACATCATTTTGCCCGTAAAACAGTCAATATTAACAGGAATACCCTTCGTCATACCCTCGACCCATGCTTATTATATAGTTAGCATGCCCATGCTTCACATGGGTGCCTGGTGTCATTTTATTGCGTTATTAAAGTAATAACTTTGAACAACCTTTTACCTTGTAAAATTTGCATCTATGACCACTTTTTGCCTAAGCATGTAATAAGAAAGTGCAAGCAAAAGCATTTAAGCAAACTTTGAAAATGAATCAATAATTAACTCAATCACATAAGATACCTCAAACATTTGTAATTTAGAGTTCATTCACATTGATGTCAGAAGGCATTCCTTAAATATTTCATTATCGAATTACAACATGAACATCATGCGTCCTCATGTAAAGTAGTAATTGTTTCACATCATCTGATGCGCGATAGAAACAACTTTATTTTGTAGGATGATTTTGAATACTTTGGGGCATGCTTTCTGACGAAATGAAACTGAAAAAGAAGTTCAATTAACCAAAATTCAATGCTAAATGTAATAATAGATATGGAAAATTTAAATGGGAAGGACACCGAGGTTTTAGCAAAGTCGGGTTATACTTACACTCTCGGTAAAGCACTTGTATATTGATACATAGCTAAAACCTCCGGATGAAATCAAAAAAGTATTACTGTCACAATAGTCATGCGTAGACTTGAGTTTAAGCCCAGAAGAGGTGAGCCTTCATTCAAACCCCATGAATAAATGGTTCATATATCAAATTTACATATAGCTCGCTAGCCTTAAGATTTTTCCAAAATGAGGCACATAATTCATACACACATGCACACCTGGTAGATATGAAAATGCAATTATCCAACAGCAATCTAGATTTCTATCATGAAACACTTCCAATCACAAGAGTAGATGGAGTAGATACCCTGCTGCACTTTCATACAGTACTTAGTTAAAGATAACGGTTACTAATCAAAAGGTTTCAAAGCTACTTGCGAGATCATTTGATCTATCAGGAGTGCATCAGTGAACTTTTAATACCTCATCTCTATGAAATTTGGTGTGGGGGTGCTCGCAAGAAGCATTTTGCTGTTGAAATTTGGGAAGGCCAAAGGCACATACAAAGGCCAGTTGAAATATCAATAAAACCAGTAACAAATTGAAAACTATCACAGGCAAAAAATCAGGTCTGAGAACTAATGATCAAAATATTACTCACACCACAATCCAACCTCTACAATTGTCCAGAAAGTTAATAAATATGGAGGGTTGATATGTAGCTCTACTTAAATATGAACTGGACAGAAAGTTACTTACCACTACAGACATGCATAATTTATGATGACAAAATGAAAATTGCTTACTTGAGTATGTAAAATGGTCTTGTCTACTTGAATTTGTTTTTCACCCATACCCTTGACCCAAATTGAGTCCACATACGGGTTAGCCGTGGTAATTAGCATTCCATTTGTGCCAATGATACTTGAACAAATTCACACTGGTTATGCAAAAGTGCAAAGATCTCAAGATGCCATACCAATTGCAAAGTGGACTTGCCTGTAAAGATGCTTCATAGGTTGCCATTTGCTAGTGGTCGAAGAACATGGGAAAAATTATTTTGTTAGTTCATTTTCTCCCATCGCTGTAGGTAACTCTTATACCTATATTACCAACTGCTTTTCGATCAGTCTACCTGTATAGTAAAGCTGCTAGGAATTTAAAAATTTACAAAATAACACTGTGTTCCATTACAATTTATTACAGCATAGGAGGATATATGCATTAAAAGAGGCCTTTGTAAGATTGGGAAAGTAAAGCAGCAAAAACCAAAGATCGATGAACAAAAATTGAACTCAAACTATAACGATTTGATGAATATCAAGTCAAAAAACCTATATTTAAAGCACCAAGAACAAATTTAGATGTCTGTGAATGTCGGGAAAATTTGTTTACCTGTCCATAAAAAAGGTTCGAAGATGTGCTCTAGGAATCGGCATACTTTGAAGTTAATCTTGCAAAGTGTATAGTTAAAAAAAAAAAAGGCTAAAGAGGGAACCTACATCAGGAATATCCAAGAGAAAGCTCTGCTCTATGACGATGGAATCTAAGGAGAGGAAGAACTTGCTGATGGGTAAGGCATGGGAATGGAGAAAGTGAAAGCCAGTTGTCCCACATTAGTAAAAACGTTGATGCACGTGTCACTAAGTAGATTAAAGGGTTTTCCAGAAGTAGCAGATTAGAATCAGCCCTCACCTTTGATTTATTTACGTATATACCCTTCGTCGTACCTAAGCCTTCACATATTAATAATTTAAAAAATATAAATAATAATAATATAATATAAATATAATATAATAAATATAATAATAATAATAATAAATAATAAAAATATAAATGTAATGACACATCATGTTAATAACATGATAAGGCAGCAAAATTATACAAATATTTATATGAATATTTTGGGTGAACAAATATTTTCACTACATGAAAAAGTTGATAAACTTTTAAATAGTCTTAATAAGGCATCTACTTCTGATAAGGAGAAACAGAAGGAAGTTGTTGCTACTCCAAGTATACAGCCTCCTCCTGAAATTCATGATTTTAAATTAAAACCTTTATCAGATTTAGAAAGACTTTTAGACGAAAAGTTTAAAGGCTTAAAACTTAGTCCTCTAATAGCAGAGGAAGATAAATATTTGTCTGATATAGACTATAAGGCTCGCAGAGCATCAGATATTAATAAGATTGATGAATATTATGCTGTTAAGTCTACCCAGAGGATGTATTACTATCCTCGACCAACTCCTCAAGATGTTTTATTAGAGGAACATGAACATGTTATTTCCAACAGTTATAGTGGGAAGGAAATATATGAATGGAATATTGATGGTTATACTGAACGTCAGATTTATTGTACTATTCATAGAATGTTAATGTATAGCACTATCTGCAAGGTTCATAAAAACACTGAAGCAGATATGATTATAGCTGGTTTCACTGGCCAATTAAAAGGTTGGTGGGATAATTATTTAACTAATACACAAAGACATTCAATTTTATATGCTGTTAAACAAGAGCCTGATAATGAAGCACCAGTAGCAAATGCAGTTTATACACTGGTTATTAATATTGTTGAGCATTTTTCAGGAAGATGGTCCGATAATAGTGAATCTATCCGAACCATGCTTCAAAACCTTAGATGTAAGACCCTAACCTCATTTAGGTGGTATAAAGATGTTTTTCTTTGTAGGGTCATGGAATTACCAGAGAGTAATGACTCTCACTGGAAGTCCAAATTTATAGATGGACTCCCTCCACTTTTTGTAGAAAGAGTTAGAAAAGCTCTTAGGAAAGGGGATAGAAGCATTAATTATGATTCTTATACTTATGGAAATTTGATTGGTACTTGTATGCAGGAAGGGTTAGCTTTATGTAATGAAATACAGCTCAACCAGCAGATCAAGCGCCATGGTCTTAATGAAAGACAGCAGTTAGGAGAATTTTGTGGACAGTTTGGATTAGATATGCCACAATCTTTGAAAAAGCCTCATAGGCACAAGAAAAAATATAAAGACTTCCAACAATGGAAAGAAAAGCGCTTACAAAAAAGAGCTAGGCGCAAAAAGTCTTTTAAAGAGAAGAAGGATTTTATTAAATCCAAAAATCCCAAAGCCTGTTATAAGTGTGGCAGAGTAGGTCATTTTTATAAAAACTGCAAGGTTAAGGAAAAGATTAAAGCCCTTAACATAGATGATGACCTTAGAGAATCTTTATATAAGATTTTATTAAATTCAGACCTAGAACCAGAGGATGATTCTGGCAAAGAAAGTGATAATTCTTCCAACTCTCCTTCAGATGAAGATATTAGGGTATTAGGTGACGAGAGTTATATCTCGACCAGTTCGGATGATGAGTGTCAACCATGCCAATTAGGGCAACCGTGTGTCAAAACCAAAGAAGATGATGAGTTTTATAAACTTGTTTCCCAATTTACTGAAAATAGTATTCATGTTTTAGATGGTAATAACCTCTTCGATCTCCTTAAATATATTAAGGATCCCAATCTTAGGTCCCAAATTATAGACCAAATAGGTTCAAAACAGCAGCCCCAAGAAGAACCAACTGCTGTAGAAATCAGAGAACCTACAGGACCTTACACTATGGCTGGAGTCAAAAAACTCCTCCAAGAACGCCGGAATATCATCAGTACACCGGCAACCACTCAAGATTTAGAAAGAGAGGTTTATAACCTTAAACAGGAAATATCCACCCTTAGGAGACAACAATTGACATTAGATCAACGTTTCTCACAATTAGAAGAAAAAAGAAAAGGGGTAATCATAGAACCACCAGTACATAGACAGGTGGATAGTGCTCCAGGAGATTCTTCAATTAATAATTCAGGGGAAATGATTATCATAGAAAAAGGAGAAAGTAGTGGTCGTAGCACCAACTTTTTGACTGAAGAATGTAATGGTCCTAGCACTAACTTTTTGACTAAACTAGACGTCATTACCTCGTTTAAATTTTTTATAAAAGTTACACTTTTAATAGATTATAATTTCAAAAAAGAATTTACTGCCCTAGTTGATAGTGGAGCAGATTTAAGTTGTATTCAAGAAGGATTAATTCCTTCAAAGTATTTTCAAAAAACGACTCATAGTCTTCGGTCTGCTAGTGGCCAAAAAATGGGTATTACTTATAAATTACCCAAAGCTTATATTTGCCAAGATAAGGTTTGTATCCCTGAAAACTTTGTTTTGGTAAAAGATATTTCTAATCAAGTAATTCTAGGAACTCCATTCATCCATAAACTATTTCCAATTCAATGGATGGATGACAAAGGTTTTATAGGAACCTATGATGAACAACCAATTAAATTTCAGTTTATAACTGAACCTTTTTCAAGGATTTTAAATGAAATCAAAGATACATTGATGAATAAACATCAACAAATCAATTTTCTTAAACAAGAAATCTATACTCTTCAAATTGAGGACATTTTACAAAATCCTAAATTACAGGATAAAATTGAGTTTATAAAAAATCAATTTTCTCTACAAATTTGTAGTGATCATCCTAATGCTTTTTGGGACAGGAAAAGACATATTGTCACTCTTCCATATGAAGAATCTTTTTCTGAAAATAATATTCCTACTAAGGCCAGACCATGTCAAATGAATTCCGAATATTTGGAATTATGTAAAAATGAGATTTTTACTCTTTTACAAAAGGGTCTTATAAGATCTTCGAAATCTCCATGGTCATGTACAGCTTTTTATGTTAATAAACATGCCGAACAAGAACGAAGAGTTCCAAGACTGGTGATAAATTATAAACCCCTTAATAAAGTTTTAAAATGGATTAGATATCCTATTCCTAATAAAAAGGATTTACTCGATCGTCTTCATAATGCGATCATATTTTCTAAATTTGATTTAAAATCAGGTTATTGGCAAATCCAAATAGCCGAAGCAGATAAATATAAAACTGCTTTTAATGTCCCGATTGGGCAATTTGAATGGAATGTTATGCCTTTTGGATTGAAGAATGCCCCTTCAGAATTCCAAAAAATTATGAATGATATTTTCATGGCTTATAGCAATTTTATTATTGTCTATATAGACGATATTCTAGTATTTTCAAACACTGTGCAAATGCATTTTAAACACCTTGATATATTCAAGAAAATTATTATTAAAAATGGTTTGGTTATATCTAAACCAAAAATGTCACTTTTTCAAACAAAAGTCAGATTTCTTGGTCACAATATAGAAAAAGGAAAAATTATTGCTATTAATAGGAGTATTGAGTTTGCTTCTAAATTTCCTGACGTTATCACTGATAAAACTCAACTTCAAAGATTTCTTGGAAGCTTGAATTATATTTCCCCATTTTATAAAGATTTGACCCAAGATACATCTATTTTATATGATAGATTAAAAAAGATTTCAAAACCTTGGACTGATGCTCATACGCAAGCAGTCCAAAAAATCAAAAAGAAGGTTAATAATCTTCCTTGTCTTACTCTTGCCAATCCTAACTGGCAAAAAATTATTGAAACTGATGCTTCTGATATTGGCTATGGAGGAATTCTCAAACAGCTTTCTCCGAATGATAAACAAGAATATTTAGTCCAATTTTATTCTGGCAAGTGGAATAATAGCCAAAAGAACTATGCTACTGTAGCAAAAGAAATTCTTGCCATAGTAAAATGTGTTCTTAAATTCCAAGGTGATTTATATAATCAAAAGTTTTTAATAAAAACTGATTGCCAAGCGGCAAAATTTATGTTTAATAAAGATTGCAAACATGATGTTTCTAAACAAATGTTTGTCAGATGGCAAGCTCTTTTAGCACCATTTGATTTTGAAATCCATTATAAAAAGGGATCAGATAATAGTCTCCCTGATTTTCTCACTAGAGAATATTTAAGTTTATAACTGTCATCTTCTCATTTGCAGGATGAGACCTACATTGACACCTCTCTCTAATAGAGGAAGGGGAAGAGGACAAAAGGGGACAAACAGAGGTACTGTTCTCGCCCAAATGGGTAACAAAAGGCTAATAGCCGATAATATTGCAGAAACTTCTGGTAATACCCAGAAACAAATCACCTATGCTGAATATCTTGCTTTTATAGAAGCACAGAAAAAAGGAGATAATATGCCTCCATCATATTCCAGTGCTCTCATAATTGATGATAATGTGGACACTGATTCATATGAAGAAAATACTCAACGAGAGTTAATAATTCTCCTTGAGAATGATGATCTCCAATGGAAAGATGAACCTTGGAAAATAATGGAAAGGTATTTTGATAAAGCATCATACGCAACTCCGACTTATAAATATCGGATGCATTATGAAATGGTCCTTTCAAATACAGGATCAGCGGAATTCCAACATTTTTATCCAGCTAATACCAAAGAAGTTTATAACTTTTCAAAAATTGTTATAAAAAAGATCTTTTCTCCAAATGAATGGGGAATAAGTCCGTTAAAGGACAGGGATTATATCCACCCAGAACAAAAGGTCCCAGTTAAATTCAATTATTGGGATTATGTTGAAAGCTTTTTTATACGAGAATGATAATAAAAAGCATTCTTGGTTTATAAAAATCTGTGCCAATGTTTATAAACAGGGCATCCCAAATTGGTTTTGTCAATGGTGGATCCATTATGGTCCAACCATAAAAATTTTACCAGAACCCTTCAAGAGTTTATATACTGAATGGGTTGATGTCTCTCCAAAAATAATAGATTTGGAAAATAATATTACTTTCTCTGAAGAAATTTCTAATATGTATTTCTTCTTCGAATTCTCCATTCCATGGATCATGAAATGGTCAGTTGAAGTGGGTTATACCCCGCAAAATATGCCTTGTTTAAACAGAATTTTTTGTACAAAGTTCTGAAAAAAATTGCTCCAAAAATCAAAGGATGGTACTATCCCAGGACAAGATTTGATAAATCAGATTAAAACTACTATTGCACATTATAAGGACTCCATTAACTCCAGACAAAAGGAAATTCCCAGTCCTTTTGAGCATATTGCTCGAAAAATCCAAATGAAGAAAGGCGCAATTCCCCCAGAACAGCTTATAGCCACCTACATGGAGGAATTTAAATCTAATTTGATGCAACATCTTAATATGGAAGCTATGTCAGATATATCAATGGCGTCCGTTGGTCATACCACTGACAATGAAAATGAAGAGGAAGAAGACTGTAACACACAGGTCTTAGCAGGGGAATCCCAAAGTCCAGATAATACAGAAGACTTTGAAAAATTTGCGGCTCAATTTCTTAGCCAACCGGAAGAATCTTCCAGCACCACAAAAGACAAGGGCAAGTCACCAATGAAGTGATTGGTGGGACCCGCCACTAGGCGGCTTCTTTCAAAAAGAAGGAATATGCTTTAATAAAAGTAGCTTTAATTATTAAAATTGTAATAATTATGTTTTTTATTTGGCCACTTTCGGCCACTTTTCCTTTTTTACTTTCCGTTTTTCTTTAGGCCATCATGTTGTGGGCCATTTAGTTTTGTTGTTTTGTCCTTCTGATCCGTTATATAAGGATCACTCCTCTTAGTTGAGAGGCAAGTCTTGGATTCCCCAAGCACAAGCTCTCTCCAGCTCTCTCCCTTGTAAAAATCTTTCTTACATAAATAAAAGTTTGTTGATATAAATCTTTTCTGCTGAGCACAACTTCCATTATTAAGGTATATTTTTATTTTTCTGTTAATTAATTTTATTTTTCAATTCAGTTCATGTTTAGCCTTATAGGCTAAATACTCCGTTGAATTACGTCACACTAGACTACTGAGATCATGGTAATAATGCATTAATGCATCATGATCAACGCCAAAACATGATGTTAAAGGTTAGGTAGAGACTGACCCAGGCAGACTGTTCAGACCAGGCGGTGGTCCTGTAGTTGGCCTGCTTAGCCGAGGATGGCGTTTTAGGGCATTTTTTGGACTTGTTCTGTTCGGAACAACCCCATCGCCAGGGTTGGTAACCTTGTAAAACTGACGTTACCTAGATGGCATCATGCTGCGGCGCGGTCCTGCTGAGTTAATGGTATCAGAGCCAATACATATTAGAAATTTCTTCAGAGAAAGTAATATTATTTTCCAAATCTATTATTTTTAGAGAGACAGCAACCCATTCAGTATATAAACTCTTGAAGGATTCTGGTAAAATTTTTATGGTTGGACCATAATGGATCCACCATTGACAAAACCAATTTGGGATGCCCTGTTTATAAACATTGGCACAGATTTTTATAAACCAAGAATGCTTTTTATTATCATTCTCGTATAAAAAAGCTTTCAACATAATCCCAGTAATTGAATTTAACTGGGACCTTTTGTTCTGGGTGGATATAATCCCTGTCCTTTAACGGACTTATTCCCCATTCATTTGGAGAAAAGATCTTTTTTATAACAATTTTTGAAAAGTTATAAACTTCTTTGGTATTAGCTGGATAAAAATGTTGGAATTCCGCTGATCCTGTATTTGAAAGGACCATTTCATAATGCATCCGATATTTATAAGTCGGAGTTGCGTATGATGCTTTATCAAAATACCTTTCCATTATTTTCCAAGGTTCATCTTTCCATTGGAGATCATCATTCTCAAGGAGAATTATTAACTCTCGTTGAGTATTTTCTTCATATGAATCAGTGTCCCCATTATCATCAATTATGAGAGCACTGGAATATGATGGAGGCATATTATCTCCTTTTTTCTGTGCTTCTATAAAAGCAAGATATTCAGCATAGGTGATTTGTTTCTGGGTATTACCAGAAGTTTCTGCAATATTGTCGGCTATTAGCCTTTTGTTACCCATTTGGGCGAGAACAGTACCTCTGTTTGTCCCCTTTTGTCCTCTTCCCCTTCCTCTATTAGAGAGAGGTGTCAATGTAGGTCTCATCCTGCAAATGAGAAGATGACAGTTATAAACTTAAATATTCTCTAGTGAGAAAATCAGGGAGACTATTATCTGATCCCTTTTTATAATGGATTTCAAAATCAAATGGTGCTAAAAGAGCTTGCCATCTGACAAACATTTGTTTAGAAACATCATGTTTGCAATCTTTATTAAACATAAATTTTGCCGCTTGGCAATCAGTTTTTATTAAAAACTTTTGATTATATAAATCACCTTGGAATTTAAGAACACATTTTACTATGGCAAGAATTTCTTTTGCTACAGTAGCATAGTTCTTTTGGCTATTATTCCACTTGCCAGAATAAAATTGGACTAAATATTCTTGTTTATCATTCGGAGAAAGCTGTTTGAGAATTCCTCCATAGCCAATATCAGAAGCATCAGTTTCAATAATTTTTTGCCAGTTAGGATTGGCAAGAGTAAGACAAGGAAGATTATTAACCTTCTTTTTGATTTTTTGGACTGCTTGCGTATGAGCATCAGTCCAAGGTTTTGAAATCTTTTTTAATCTATCATATAAAATAGATGTATCTTGGGTCAAATCTTTATAAAATGGGGAAATATAATTCAAGCTTCCAAGAAATCTTTGAAGTTGAGTTTTATCAGTGATAACGTCAGGAAATTTAGAAGCAAACTCAATACTCCTATTAATAGCAATAATTTTTCCTTTTTCTATATTGTGACCAAGAAATCTGACTTTTGTTTGAAAAAGTGACATTTTTGGTTTAGATATAACCAAACCATTTTTAATAATAATTTTCTTGAATATATCAAGGTGTTTAAAATGCATTTGCACAGTGTTTGAAAATACTAGAATATCGTCTATATAGACAATAATAAAATTGCTATAAGCCATGAAAATATCATTCATAATTTTTTGGAATTCTGAAGGGGCATTCTTCAATCCAAAAGGCATAACATTCCATTCAAATTGCCCAATCGGGACATTAAAAGCAGTTTTATATTTATCTGCTTCGGCTATTTGGATTTGCCAATAACCTGATTTTAAATCAAATTTAGAAAATATGATCGCATTATGAAGACGATCGAGTAAATCCTTTTTATTAGGAATAGGATATCTAATCCATTTTAAAACTTTATTAAGGGGTTTATAATTTATCACCAGTCTTGGAACTCTTCGTTCTTGTTCGGCATGTTTATTAACATAAAAAGCTGTACATGACCATGGAGATTTCGAAGATCTTATAAGACCCTTTTGTAAAAGAGTAAAAATCTCATTTTTACATAATTCCAAATATTCGGAATTCATTTGACATGGTCTGGCCTTAGTAGGAATATTATTTTCAGAAAAAGATTCTTCATATGGAAGAGTGACAATATGTCTTTTCCTGTCCCAAAAAGCATTAGGATGATCACTACAAATTTGTAGAGAAAATTGATTTTTTATAAACTCAATTTTATCCTGTAATTTAGGATTTTGTAAAATGTCCTCAATTTGAAGAGTATAGATTTCTTGTTTAAGAAAATTGATTTGTTGATGTTTATTCATCAATGTATCTTTGATTTCATTTAAAATCCTTGAAAAAGGTTCAGTTATAAACTGGAATTTAATTGGTTGTTCATCATAGGTTCCTATAAAACCTTTGTCATCCATCCATTGAATTGGAAATAGTTTATGGATGAATGGAGTTCCTAGAATTACTTGATTAGAAATATCTTTTACCAAAACAAAGTTTTCAGGGATACAAACCTTATCTTGGCAAATATAAGCTTTGGGTAATTTATAAGTAATACCCATTTTTTGGCCACTAGCAGACCGAAGACTATGAGTCGTTTTTTGAAAATACTTTGAAGGAATTAATCCTTCTTGAATACAACTTAAATCTGCTCCACTATCAACTAGGGCAACAAATTCTTTTTTGAAATTATAATCTATTAAAAGTGTAACTTTTATAAAAAAGTTAAACGAGGTAATGACGTCTAGTTTAGTCAAAAAGTTAGTGCTAGGACCATTACATTCTTCAGTCAAAAAGTTGGTGCTAGGACCACTACTTTCTCCTTTTTCTATGATAATCATTTCCCCTGAATTATTAATTGAAGAATCTCCTGGAGCACTATCCACCTGTCTATGTACTGGTGGTTCTATGATTACCCATTTTCTTTTTTCTTCTAATTGTGAGACACGTTGATCTAATGTCAATTGTTGTCTCCTAAGGGTGGATATTTCCTGTTTAAGGTTATAAACCTCTCTTTCTAAATCTTGAGTGGTTGCCGGTGTACTGATGATATTCCGGCGTTCTTGGAGGAGTTTTTTGACTCCAGCCATAGTGTAAGGTCCTGTAGGTTCTCTGATTTCTACAGCAGTTGGTTCTTCTTGGGGCTGCTGTTTTGAACCTATTTGGTCTATAATTTGGGACCTAAGATTGGGATCCTTAATATATTTAAGGAGATCGAAGAGGTTATTACCATCTAAAACATGAATACTATTTTCAGTAAATTGGGAAACAAGTTTATAAAACTCATCATCTTCTTTGGTTTTGACACACGGTTGCCCTAATTGGCATGGTTGACACTCATCATCCGAACTGGTCGAGATATAACTCTCGTCACCTAATACCCTAATATCTTCATCTGAAGGAGAGTTGGAAGAATTATCACTTTCTTTGCCAGAATCATCCTCTGGTTCTAGGTCTGAATTTAATAAAATCTTATATAAAGATTCTCTAAGGTCATCATCTATGTTAAGGGCTTTAATCTTTTCCTTAACCTTGCAGTTTTTATAAAAATGACCTACTCTGCCACACTTATAACAGGCTTTGGGATTTTTGGATTTAATAAAATCCTTCTTCTCTTTAAAAGACTTTTTGCGCCTAGCTCTTTTTTGTAAGCGCTTTTCTTTCCATTGTTGGAAGTCTTTATATTTTTTCTTGTGCCTATGAGGCTTTTTCAAAGATTGTGGCATATCTAATCCAAACTGTCCACAAAATTCTCCTAACTGCTGTCTTTCATTAAGACCATGGCGCTTGATCTGCTGGTTGAGCTGTATTTCATTACATAAAGCTAACCCTTCCTGCATACAAGTACCAATCAAATTTCCATAAGTATAAGAATCATAATTAATGCTTCTATCCCCTTTCCTAAGAGCTTTTCTAACTCTTTCTGCAAAAAGAGGAGGGAGTCCATCTATAAATTTGGACTTCCAGTGAGAGTCATTACTCTCTGGTAATTCCATGACCCTACAAAGAAAAACATCTTTATACCACCTAAATGAGGTTAGGGTCTTACATCTAAGGTTTTGAAGCATGGTTCGGATAGATTCACTATTATCGGACCATCTTCCTGAAAAATGCTCAACAATATTAATAACCAGTGTATAAACTGCATTTTCTACTGGTGCTTCATTATCAGGCTCTTGTTTAACAGCATATAAAATTGAATGTCTTTGTGTATTAGTTAAATAATTATCCCACCAACCTTTTAATTGGCCAGTGAAACCAGCTATAATCATATCTGCTTCAGTGTTTTTATGAACCTTGCAGATAGTGCTATACATTAACATTCTATGAATAGTACAATAAATCTGACGTTCAGTATAACCATCAATATTCCATTCATATATTTCCTTCCCACTATAACTGTTGGAAATAACATGTTCATGTTCCTCTAATAAAACATCTTGAGGAGTTGGTCGAGGATAGTAATACATCCTCTGGGTAGGCTTAACAGCATAATATTCATCAATCTTATTAATATCTGATGCTCTGCGAGCCTTATAGTCTATATCAGACAAATATTTATCTTCCTCTGCTATTAGAGGACTAAGTTTTAAGCCTTTAAACTTTTCGTCTAAAAGTCTTTCTAAATCTGATAAAGGTTTTAATTTAAAATCATGAATTTCAGGAGGAGGCTGTATACTTGGAGTAGCAACAACTTCCTTCTGTTTCTCCTTATCAGAAGTAGATGCCTTATTAAGACTATTTAAAAGTTTATCAACTTTTTCATGTAGTGAAAATATTTGTTCACCCAAAATATTCATATAGATATTTGTATAATTTTGCTGCCTTATCATGTTATTAACATGATGTGTCATTACATTTAACATACCATTTTCAATTAATTTTGAAAAAGCTGAAAAAAGTAAATCTTTCATTTGGAAAGATGGCTGTGGAGGGAATACACTATGAACTGTTTCTCCATTAGAAAGTTTATAATCTCTTTCTAGAACAGAAATATAATTAACAATATATTTTGCCATAAACCAAGGCACAAAAGATATAATCTTATTTGCTTTAGTAAGATCTCTATAAAATTCTTCTTGGAAAACTATTGTCTCCTCAGGTTTAAAATTATCAAAAAACCATTTTCTAAATGGTTCCCATTTGGGAGTATAAAACTCTTTGCTGATTTGTAATCTTGCGGGTGATCCCCGACTAAAATCAAGTTTTTGTTCCTGATTCATTAAAAATAGGAAAGTCCATTTCTGACTTAGTCAATTCTGGGTCTTGAGTACCAGTTACAATATTATCCTGATTAATTTTTAAATTACTAATTCTATTAGAATCAGTATCTCTCATTTGAGAAGTAGAAGCTCTTGATGGAGTCTGCACAATATAATCAGCAGGAGATATATAAGATCTGTTAGAAGATAAAGATCTAGGTATATTAGAACGAACACTATTATGTTCATTTATATAAATATAATATAATAAATATAATAATAATAATAAATAAATAATAAAAATATAATAAAAATAAAAAAAATATTGAGAGTAAAATGATAACGTCCAAATTCGCTCCTCAAAGAGAAAGTGTACACGGCCGTATGCAATATATTTTACCCAACTATGAGTCGGAGTCAATCTCACGGAGAACAATCTGCTATGCGATTAAGAAAGTAAGGAACTTTCACAAATTAAGCTAAAATCAAACGATAGATAATATTTTGGTTTTGAGAAAATTATAACTAATGCAAAAATGTAAACTAACCTAAAAAGCAAGTAAAATGATCAATGGTCACAAATATGGATACAAGGGAAATTACTCTCAAGTAACGATCCAATGTATTTTACAATTTTCTAACTAAGAGTGGGTTTATGTTAATAGATAATGATTTCTAAAATCTTATTGAAAGTCTTTCAACCAAATCAATGAATTTCACTCTAAGCTTTTCCAAGCTTTAGAATGTGATATTAGGCACAATCAATTTAACCTCAAGTAACTATCCTCTTCCGAGCTCAAGTTATTAGATGGGTTTAATGACCCAAATCCTTGTTAACTAATATTTTCCAACCTAGATTTCCTCTTCCGAGCTCAATATAAGTAAATGGGTGAGTCCTAGAGTTAGCTAATCCCTTTAGAAACATTCAAGAACGAAATTAATTAAAGAAACAATAACCCACTTCGTTAGGAATAAAAATCATTCAATACATAAGCATAACAAGAGTTTCAAACCAAACTTTAATCAAGAATATCTTCATAAACAAGATTCAAGTAATGGAATAAATACTACACACTTAGATATGCAATACAAAACAAGGAATTGAAGAAAGGATTAAGAAATATCTCATTGAAGTGCTTCCAATTTTCTCCTCCAATGGTGTAGAAAAACCCTAACCTCCAAGCTTGTAAGAAAAATGGCCAAAGATGAATATAATTGCTCCCTTCTCTTCCTTTTGTAGTTCCCTAATTTTTCCAAGTTCAAAGAAATGATAGAATATGCCTCAGATTTCAGTTTTTGCAGTTCTGCCCGTTTTTTGCAGTTTTGTCCCGTTTTTGCAAAACTGTCCACTTTTGACAATTTTGCAAAACTGTGCAGTTTTTGTCCAATTTGGCCTCTTTTTGACTTTATTTTCGCTTGGTTTCTTCTGATCACTTCTAAATCACATAAACCAATAAAATGGAAGTAAACGACATTAAATGCACTATTTTTTCAATCAAACATTGCAAAATTCTAAGCTTAAAGAAGAAATAAGTTGGTATTTTACCAACTTATCATAAAACGAAACTTGAAGCCCTAGTCATCGATTTGGGGGAAAAGATCAATTCACTGATATTTGGTCCAGTTATTAATTACACCTGTTAATGCTATTATTTCATGGTTGAGATTCACTTTTTATAGAAATAACTAGCAATTTAGTCTTTGAGTTATTGTGTTATTCATGTTTTAGTTCTCGTGTTATTAAGCTGAACACAAGGGACCTTCAATTTAAAATTCAGGTGCATATTTGATCCTGGAACATACCAGAAGGTACAGAAGTTAGAAATTTTAATAGAATCATATTTAAAAAAAAACGGAGGAGATGAACTTGATGAACAATACTACTCTAGTTAATTATTTACGGTTTAGTTATTAGTTACAACTAACAATTAAGAGCCTGTTTTGATGTGCTTAAAAAAAGTAGATTATAAGCTGAAAACAACTTATAAGCTAAAACAAATAGGGAAAAGGACACAAATGGCCGTTGGGCCATAAATAATCCTACGCACTGGCCCATCTATTCTCAAACCCAAAAATTAGCCCATAAACTATTCTCATTCGGTAGCCAAAATTTGTAGCAAGCCTTTTGGGCGACTGGTGACTAAAAGTCGCCACTAAAGATTTAAAAAGTCCCACTAAAGGTTGACCGGTCCAACATCCCAAGCGCTTTTTTAAAAAGGCCTGCTACAGAAAAATCAGGCTTTTTAGCAATTAAAAAAGACGCCACTAAAGGTTAAATATCCCAAAACATGTATAATATGTGTATATTTAGTAAGAAAGGGGCCGGATACCGTTCCTGGCATGCATGGTTCGTGTTTCCAGTAAGTTGTTTTATTATTCTGCATATCGTGCTTATTGTCTGTACTAACCTTCTGCACGTTCCGCAGCAAATTAATATGTGTATATGGATCGGGCTGCACGTTCCGCAGCAATATAATATATGTATATGGATCGGACTGCACGTTCCACAACAATATGTTTATGGATCGGTCGAAAGTTCCTCGGCACTAATATGTTATATATGGATCGGGTTGTACGTTCCTCGACACTATTATGTTCCATATGAATCAGTTATATGTATATGTATATGATGACATACGATGTTGGTACGCACGGTCTGTGTTTGTAAAGTAAGCATTCTGGCACTTTGGATGACCTACCTATTTTCTGTACTTCTTCTGACATATGACATCGGTATACACGATTTGCATTCTGAAAAATAAGCATATTTAGTATTCTGAAAATGTACTTACTTCTGTACTGCTTGTTTCGATTATGGTTCTGTTTTCTGTATTCCATGCTTTACATACTCAGTACATATTCCATACTGACCCCCTTTCTTCGGGGGCTGCGTTTCATGCCGCGCAAGTACACCCAGATGAGTAGAAGCTATTATAGAAGATGTTCCAGCGGCGTTGGCAAGCTCCATTTGCTCCTGGAGTGCTGCCGAGTCAGAGTATATGTGCTATGATTTCTGATTAATGTTAGAGGCTTTGCAGACAGAGTCGTGGGTATAGAATGTCAGTTTTGTTAGCGGCTCCATCAGCCGTTATGTCATTCTGTGTTATGTAATAAATTCTACATGATTACAGATTTTGTTTGATTTGAGAATAACGATGAAAAAGAATATTTCTGAAAGCTGTTCTATGTATTTCATCTTTATTTGATTTAAAAGTCTAAGAAGATTATGTGTGCACTAGGGGTCTGAGGGTTCGCTCGGCCCCAAGTAAGGGTCGGGTGCCCATCACACCCTAGGGAGATTAGGGTGTGACACCGGGCAAGTTCTAGACCACAATTAATGCAAAAGAACTCACAAAACCTCACCATACATGGCACATGCAAACTCAAGTGAAATACGTATCCAAAAACCAATTGAACAAAATGAACTCACAAAGTCAATCATAGCCTAAAGAGACTAATTAGTGAAAGTAAGAGCAAACAATTGAGTCTAAAAGTCACAACAAGAATCCTTACTTCAATCGTTTTTTTTTTCAAAATCAAGAATTCATACGCCAAGGTTTAAATAAGTTGGTACCAAGCAAGCCAAAATTGGTCAAGGGGAACACCATTTTTACTCCTAAACCACCTAACTAAGAACGGAAATAAAATAATAAAAGTGACTAATCCACAACATGCCAACAAAAAAAGTTTTCAAAACTTTGAGCAAGTTCCATTTATAACAACAACTATCCACAGCTAAACCAATAGTCACAAAGTAAGCCCGACAAGGGCACACAATCAAGCATAACCAAAATATAATGCGTTACCACATGTCACCCCCAACTAAAAATATTACAGTTTCCTCACTACACAATGACCAAAAAAAAAAACTGGACAGTTCTGCAGAAACTGTTCAATTTTGCAAAAACTGGACAGTTTTGCAAAAACTGTGCAAAACAGTCCTGTTAACAATGCTGCAATTTTCAGCAGCTACTGGTTTGGGGCTGTCCGGAAATCCGACCTGCTCAAAACAACTCCAAAAATTCTGAAACTTTGCAGATTAGTCAAAACCTATAAACTAAATTATTCTAAAAAATAAAATTTCAAAAAAGATTTAAATTTTTTAAAACGATGGGTTGCCTCCTACCAAACGGTTAAGTTAACGTCGCGACACGACGGTTGCCTTTACCACTTTTCTCTCCATTTGGAAGATATGAATTTGCGCCCCAACTTTGAATCAAGATTATGATGACGCTCATGGGGCGGTGATAGAAAAGCAAAGAGGCCAACTCTCGGGTGTCGCATTTTGCACTTCTTGGCCCTTAAGTGAGGCATGCCATTTTGTCTTCTTGGCATAGCAAACTTCAAAATGAAAACGCTTTGTTCTTCATCTCCAAAATTCTCCATTGGCTTGATTGGTTCAACTTTCATATCATCATGCAAGCACAATGTTGAAAAATGGTTAGAATGTGGTCCAATGCGCTTCAATTTCAAATTCACTTCATTTTTGACATCCTCACCCAAAAATGAACTAGAGTCTTCAAAAATCATTTCATGAACTTTTTTATGCAACTCTAGTATCATTTCTTTAATCTTGGCATCTTGAATTATTTTTGGATTGGTCGGTTGGCAATTAATCATTAGCTCTTGAAAATCAATGTTGACCACTTTTTCATTGGAAACTAACTTAAAACTACTATCCATGACTATTTGATGTTGAGTATTGCATACCTCAACTTTTGCATTCAATTCGGCTTTCAAGTCACGAATAGCAATTTCAAGTTCCTTCAACTCTTGACTTTGCTCAATATGGATTTTTAAAAATTCTTCCATCATCCTTGAAATGCCTTCACGATGATCTCCATAGGCTCCAAGTTGTTGAGCTTGAGTCATAAGCCAATCTTGGCTCACAATTTCCACTTTGTCAAGGCTTTCTTCAAGTTGAGGGTCATTCAAAGCTTGTAAAAATCCACCCTTGGAGACATTCATGTTTTGGCCACTTTCTTGCCTACTTTCAACACCCTCAAGTTGTTGAGCATTATGAGTATGCACCAATGATTTCATTTGATCCTCCAAGGTGTGAATAGCTTTGTCATTGCAATTAATTTCTTGCCTCAAGTCATCAAGTGGTTGCCTCAAGTCCTTAACCGCTAAGTCCTGTTTTTCCACTTTTTCAAGGATGGTCTCCAACATGAGCATTATCCTCTCATTTTGAGCATTTGAGGCTTCTTCCACTTCTATATCCCTACTATCATCAAAATCAAAACTAGAATAGTCATAATGGGGGTTCGGGGAAGGGAAGGACAAATAAGCACAATTATCTCAATAATCATTTTGACCACCACACCTATCACAAATACTCCACTCATAGGTTTGGGATTGTGCGCACAATCCGCCTCCGGGAGAATTCAAACAATTTTGCCATGAGTGTGGTCCTCCACAATAAAGACAAGGGTCATCAAAGTATGAACAACTACCATCCGACCAATTTTCATTATATGATGCCATTTTGTTTTTAAATTTATTTTAGCAAAAGCAAAAACTGGACAGTTTTGTAAAAACTGGACAGTTTTGCAGAGGCAAAAACTGGACAGTTCTGCAAAAACTGGACAGTTTTGCAGAAACAAAAACTGGACAGTTTTACAGTTTTGCAAAAACTCATCAGTTTTTTTTTAAAGATAAAATAAAGCAAAGAAAGTTTGGACCAAAGCAAGTTAGCTTAAATCCCAAACTAACCCAAATACGCCAAATTGTTCCCCGGCAACGGCACCATTTTTTATAACGTCTAAATCCACTCCTCAAAGAGAAAGTGTACACGGCCGTATGCAATATATTTTACTCAACTATGAGTCGGGGTCGATCCCACGGAGAACAATCTGCTAGGCGATTAAGAAAGTAAGGAACTTTCACAAACTAAGCTAAAGCCAAACGATAGATAATATTTTGATTTTAAGAAAATTATAACTAATGCAAAAATGTAAACTAACCTAGAAAGCAAGTAAAATGATCAATGGCCACAAGCATGGATACAAGGGAAATTACTCTCAAGTAACGATGCAATGTATTTTACAATTTTCCAACTAAGAGCGGTTTTATGTTAATAGATAATGATTTTTAAAATCTTATTGAAAGTCTTCCTACCAAATCAATGAATTTCACTCTAAGCTTTTCCAAGCCTTAGAGTGTGATATTAAGCACAATCAATTTAACCTCAAGTAACTATCCTCTTCCGAGCTCAAGTTATTAGATGGGTTTAATGACCCAAATCCTTGTTAACTAATCTTTCCCAACCTAGATTTCCTCTTTCGAGCTCAATCTAAGTAAATGGGTGTGTCCTAGAGTTAGCTAATCCCTTTGGAAACATTCAAGAACGAAATTAATTAAAGAAACAATAACCCACTTCGTTAGGAATAAAAATCATTCAATACATAAGCATAACAAGAGTTTCAAACCAAACTTTAATCAAGAATATCTTCATAAACAAGATTCAAGTAATGGAATAAATACTACACACTTAGATATGCAATACAAAACAAGGAATTGAAAAAAGGATTAAGAAATATCTCATTGAAGTGCTTCCAATTTTCTCCTCCAATGGTGTAGAAAAACCCTAACCTCCAAGCTTGTAAGAAAAATGGCCAAAGATGAATATAATTGCTCCCTTCTCTTCCTTTTGTAGTTCCCTAATTTTTCCAAGTTCAAAAAAATGATAGAATATGCCTCAGATTTCAGGTTTTGCAGTTCTGCCCGTTTTTTGCAGTTTTGTCCCGTTTTTGCAAAATTGTTCACTTTTGACAATTTTGCAAAACTGTGCAGTTTTTGTCCAATTTGGCCTCTTTTTGACTTTATTTTCGCTTGGTTTCTTCTGATCACTTCTAAATCACATAAACCCATAAAATGGAAGTAAACGACATTAAATGCACTATTTTTTCAATCAAACATTGCAAAATTCTAAGCTTAAAGAAGAAATAAGTTGGTATTTTACCAACTTATCATAAAACGAAACTTGAAGCCCTAGTCATCGATTTGGGGGAAAAGATCAATTCACTGATATTTGGTCCAGTTATTAATTACACGTGTTAATGCTATTATTTCATGGTTGAGATTCACTTTTTATAGAAATAACTAGCAATTTAGTCTTTGAGTTATTGTGTTATTCATGTTTTAGTTCTCGTGTTATTAAGCTGAACACAAGGGACCTTCAATTTAAAATTCAGGTGCATATTTGATCCTTGAACATACCAGAAGGTACAGAAGTTAGAAATTTTAATAGAATCATATTAAAAAAAAAAACCGGAGGAGATGAACTTGATGAACAATACTACTCTAGTTAATTATTTACGGTTTAGTTATTAGTTACAACTAACAATTAAGAGCCTGTTTTGATGTGCTTAAAAAAAGTAGATTATAAGTTGAAAACAACTTATAAGCTAAAAAAAATAGGGAAAAGGACACAAATGGCCACTGGGCCATAAATAATCCCACGCACTGGCCCATCTATTCCCAAACCCAAAAATTAGCCCATAAACTATTCTAATTCGGTAGCCAAAATTTGTAGCAATCCTTTTGGGCGACTGGCGACTAAAAGTCGCCACTAAATATTTAAAAAGTCCCACTAAAGGCTAGCCGGTCCAACAGCCCAAGCGCTTTTTTAAAAAGGCCTGCTACAGAAAAATCAAGCTTTTTAGCAATTAAAAAAGTTGCCACTAAAGGTTAAATATCCCAAAACATGTATAATATGTGTATATTTAGTAAGAAATATCCCAAAAAACTCTGAGGCGATTGTTGTATATAATATGTACCATTGTGTTTAAAAATATGTATCAGTGTCTATCTATAATGTTTAGAAATTGTATAAAATATGAATCACTGAGGTATGTATCATTTTTATATATAATATGTATCATTTGTGTATTATACAATAGAAAATTGTATCTTTTTTTTGTATGATATGTATCATTTCTTTATAGAAAGTGTATATATAATTACAGCATGTGTATATAAACTGTATCAGTATTGTATAGAAAGTGTATCATACGTATAAAAAATGTATCATAGAAACCACATCATTGTGGTATATAATATGTATCACTATTGTATATATAAAAAAAATATCATATCATTATTGTATAGTATGTGTACAATAAATGTATAATTAACGTATAATTATGTATAATAAATGTATAATTAATTTCATCATATGTGTACAAACTGTATCATTCTTGTATATAAAATGTACATGTATATAAACTGTATCATTCTCGTTATATAAAGTGTGTATATATAATTCCAGCATATGTATATAAACTGTATCATTCTTGTATATTCTACTAAATATACACGTATTATACATATTTTGGAATATTTATTACTAAATATACACATATTATACATGTTTTGGGATATTTAACCTTTAGTGGCGACTTTTTTAATTGCCACTAAAAAGCCTGATTTTTCTGCAGCAGGCCTTTAGTGGCCACTTTTAGTCGCCCCCAAAAGTCTGACTTTTTATAAGAAGAAAAAAAAAAAAAGCTGGGCTGCTGGGCCGGCTAGTGCTTGGCATTATTTTGGGTCGGCCAGCCATTTTTTGGCAATATTTTGGGCCGAGCAGATTCCTAGGGGGATTATGCCCAAATATTAGCCAAATGTGGCATTACTTTGGGCCATTGGACACAGTGTCCTTTTCCAAAAAAAAGAAAAATTGGGTTAGCGCAACTTATTTTTTGTTTGGCTTATAAGTTATTTTCAGCTTATAAGCTGCTTTGTTTAAGCTAAGCAAAACGGTCCAACTTATTTTTTTGGGGCTTATTTTAAGCACAAAATGGCTTATAAGTTGACCAGTCAAACACTCAAAAAGCTGAAAACAACTTATTTCAGCAACGTATAAGCTAAGCCAAACGGGCTCTTACTAGTATATATACAGACTTTTGGATTTGAACTTTTTTTTCTTTCATTGCTCCATTATACATCAACTGCGTGGCCCTCAACAATGACTGTGTCAAGAAAACCATTGTATCATCCTATTTAGCCTAGGTGACATGAATAATTAATAACTCCAACTTTAAATTAAGATTGGAAAGGGATGCATCAATATGTTATTATATCACCTTCAATTGTATACGAAATTTCTACACCAGTAGGTCAGTTTATCTGCTAAAGCAGATAAACTGTTGTTTTCGAATATACAAATCACACCTTTTAAGAAAGCTTACCAGTAGTATCCTTTGGATAAAAGCATCTCGGGTGGTAAATAGTGACGAATAAAAGCATTCATAAATTCCAGCCATACGGGTGGAGGCGCATTCTCTCCTCTTGATAATACCCAATTATTATACCATAAGACTGCCACATCCCGGAGTCTATAAGAGGCCAACTCCACGGATTCAGTCTCGGAGACATGAATAATCTTTAAAGTCCTCAACATCTCATCGATAAAGCCTTACAGATCCTCATTCGGCTTTGACCCAAAGAACTCCGGAGGGTTTAAAGTCATGAAGTCACGGGCTCTAGTACTGGCTGATCGATCACCCGGGCCCGCATTTTGCCGTTGTGCCTGGGCGGCAACCAACTGTGTCAATAACTAAATAGCCTCGGACATTTGTTGACCCAAAGTAACCGGCGGAGGAATTGGAGCTGGAGCTCCTCCTTGCTCTTCCACATTAGGCGAGGTAGAGGAAGTGCTAGATGGAGTCTCATTTTGTGACTCGCCTTCTCCAATATTCACCAGAGGCTCTCTTTCTACCCGCCTCTTTGTCGTAGTCTTGCCCTTCTGGGCGGCCATAGCTTTTCCCTTGGGCGGCATTCTGAAATCACAACACACTATTAGGGAGGATAAAATCTTATACATGGCTCTATCTCACGATCTCATAAGAAGAAAGATAGCCATTTTTCTAACTGCCCAGTAGCCTCTTGTTTATTGATGTGGCGCGCAATACACCATAAACAAGACTCTACTAGACACGGCTCGTAGACACTTCCTAGGACTGAACTGCTCTGATACCACTTCTGTCACGACCCAGCTAGGGGCCGCGACGGGTACCCGGGGCTAACCACCGAGCACCGCTCGTACTATTACTTCTTAGACTCATTCAACAATCATCCATCGATTTCATGCTCATTTTACAAAAGAAACTGCTTTTCACTACAAAACATAATGCTTTTATACAATAACATATATCAATATGTTTACACAATATCCACATCGTGAAACCACATAACCCACATTGAGTATCTACGAGCCTCTATTGGATTACACATACAACTGTACACAAAAGATTCATCATAAGCACCTCCGGAACAAGGGAGTGCTTTCAGTCAGCTAATAGCTTTTAAATGTCCTGAGCAAGATCTCCTCCCTATCTACCTGTGGGCATGAACACAACGTCCAAAGAAAACGGACGTCAGTACGAATATTGTACTGAGTATGTATGGCAGGAATAAAATGAACAATGTCATAGAAGCATCATGAATCATAAGAAAAGATATAACCTACTTGAGTGTTATAAGCAACATACTTTTTACATATATATCATATTTTACATCATCATAGTATATGTTTTGTTATATCCCATATATCATCTCATTCATCATCACATACATCATCACATACTTAATCACGTACATTGTCACACCATACTCCGCATCATTACCCGCATCCGGGTAATCCTCATATGCCGCTCACTAGTGGTGATCATGCCCGACCCTCTAGGCTCGGTGTAAATATAGCAGCCCGAATTAGCGGTGACATGCCCGGCCATATAGGCGCGGTGGGATCATACGCAGCCCGCATTCGCGGTGACATGCTCGGCCAAATAGGCACGGTGGAATCTTATCATCACAAAATCAATCATAACACATCACTATTACACATCTCATAACATAGCATCATCTTATCATTTCTTGGTATCTTATACATATCATCATCATATTATAAACTAGCATCGTTAATCATCTTATAGACATATCACATATTAGCATTCAGAGCATACGTTAAGCTTTAAGGGCAACCACACACTATGTCGGGGTGACGTAAGGTCGTGAACCTCCGATTATATTATGAGCGTTTATGAGTATCGTGCCTCGCCTTGAAGGAAATAGAGCTTAAGGCGAGTGTTAACAAAGATAACATCATTAGCGTTATAGAAACATCATGCCACCATTTCTTGAATCGCTATACTCTAGCTCATTATCATCACCATCATACTCATATGTAATTCAATATATTGAAGGACTCATAGGCTTCCTTTTGTAGAAGGATTATATAAGACTTGAAGGATTCATGCATTTTGAAAGGAAAGATAAGCCTCACATACCTTTGTCATTTAGCTATGCTATCGTTTGCTTTATTTCCTTTGATGTCACGTCTCTACCTTCAAGAGAGAATTCGTACCATCGTTAGTCAATCGACGAGAAGAACGCGCTACTATTTCTAGGGAAAATTGGGAAGCATTTCCCTCGTTTCTACTACTTTTCCCATGTTTCATTTCAACTACGAAACATTCACAACAACACTCACAATATCGTATCAACAATCGTTATTTATCTACATTTACCACATTCCACCATTTTTCTCCAATTTCTCCACATTTATGGGTTTTAGCTCATCATCATATTTTCTCATACATCACACCTATTTCATGGTCTACACATCATTTATAACATATTTATACTCCCAACTTATCAACATTCATAATTCCATCCAACTATCATTCAACTATGGCACTATTCACATTTTATGACCCATTTACTACACTCTTCTATAATCCAAGTGTTTCAATGTATAAATACTTCAATCATCATGACAAAGTCATAAAAATTACCTTAGATGTGGTAGGAACGAGCCTTGAGTAGCAATACTCTTCTATACCAAAAACCCTACTTCACTTCCTTTGCAATTTCTTGGTGTAGATGAACTTTGATGAGTTTCACACACTCTTGATTTCATGGATTTGGTGTTGTTGATCTTGATTTTCCTTTGATTCTCTTGTGGATGAATATTAGGGAGTATTCTAGATGTTTCTTGAAGTGTGGAGTGAAAATGAAATGAATGAAATGAAAAAGGGTCCCTTATACTTAACTTAAAATCTGATTTTTATGAACAGTAGTCGAAGTGCACAGTGGCTGTAAACCCAGTTTACGGGCCGTATTCTGGTTTACGGTCTGTCTTTCACGACCGTATTTAAGCATAACAGAACCAGAAAGGTTTGCTGGAGGTCATGGTGGTTTACGGTCACAGTTTATGAGCCGTATTTCGATTTGCGGTCCGTATTCTGAGTCGTATTTAACCATTTAGACATTTGGCAGAAAGTTGAAGTTTTGGAATGTTGAAAGATGATAGCAGTTTACGGTCCGTAAACCACTTTACTGGCCGTATTCTATTTTACGACCAACTGGGCCTAAGTGCAAATCTGTAACTTTCGCATTACTGGCCGTATTCTATTTTACGACCAATTGGTCTATCCATTGTACGTTCACGGAGAAATTTCCGAGGTGTAACATCAACTGGCGGAAATCAATGCACATCCTTATGGTCTCATCTTTCTTCTTCACAAATAACACTGGAGCACCGCAAGGGGAGACGCTCGGTCTAATGAACCCCTTGCTCAATAAATCCTACAATTATTCCTGAAGCTCTCTCAACTCGGCAGGTGTCATCCGATATGGTGGGATGAAAATAGGACGAGTACCCGGATCCACGTCGATATAGAAACTAATATCACGATCGGGTGGCATACCAGGAAAAGCTGACGAAAATACATCTGCGAACTCGCTCACAATAGGAATAAACTCAAGGGATGGAGATGCAACAGTTGTATCACGAACATATGCCAAATACGCTAAACACCCCTTACTTACTAACTTCTTCGCCTGAAGAAAGGAAATAATCTTCTTCGGAGCGGGACTAGGAGTACCTCTCCACTCAAGCCTAGGGATGCCCGACATGGCTAAAGTGACTGTCTTGGTGTGACAGTCCAAGATCGCATGATAAGGAGAAAGCCAGGACATACCCAATATAATATCAGAGTCCACCATATCCCAGAATCATCAAATATACCTAGGTATCATCAAATCTACCCAGGTGTCATACATCATAAAAGTAACTAAATAAGACAGGTAGAATCGATCAACAACCATAGAATCTCTGACTAGAGTAGACACATGAACAGGTATATCTATGCTATCACAGGGTAAATCCCAACCAACAGCATGAAATACAAATACATACGAATAAATGGATCTAGGATCAAATAACATGGAATGGAATGACCTCGAACAGGAATAATACCTGCCATCGCCCCATCAAGGATCCCCACCTGGAGGCCTGGCTGCCCTCGCCCTCGCGGCCTCAACTCTCACTGCATAGTCAACAATGTCCTGGAACGAAGTATCTGCTGCCTCAAGCTGAACAAAAGGTAGCTGGAGAGGACCATCCAACCCGCTAATGAACCACCAAATCCTACCGGCCTTCATCGAAATCAAGGGGTAGGAGTAATAAGCCAAGTAGAAGAAGGATAGCGCGTAAGTAGCTGTAACATCCATAAATCCATATAGAGTGTGAAAGCATTGTATGAGTCTTTTGGAACATTATATGCTAGAGAGGACCATACAACCCGCTAATGAACCACCAAATCCTACCGGCCTTCATCGAAATCAAGGGGTAGGAGTAACAAGCCAAGTAGGAGAAGGATAGCGCGTAAGTAGCTGTAACATCCATAAATCCATATAGAGTATGAAAGCATTGTATGAGTCCTTTGGAACATTATATGTTGGGTTACGTGCATGACTGTTGGATAAATACCCCAGAGAAGATGTCAAAATGAAAATTCACTGTAGTTTCGCGAAAAGGAGTTTTGACGGTCGTCCTTTGTACCGTCGATCTGTTCGACGCACTGTCTTTTGCACCATAGAAAGTAAGGAAGAGAAAGTTGCTCACTGGAAATTGCATGACTTTAACGGAGCAGATCGACGCTCCGTCGATCTATTCGACGATCCGTCGTTTGTACTATAAAATTGACTTGGCACAAAACCATTCGACGGAGCAGATCAACCCTCCGTCGATCTGTTCGACGCTCCGTCATTTGTACCATAGAATGTGCCTGATGGGCTGAAATTATATAAGTTGAAATTTTTTAGTTTTCTTCCATTCTTTTCATTCTCAAAAACCCTAAGGATGAAAATCTCTCTCTAGGGCTCCAACACTAAGGTAAGAACAACTTAATCATTGATTATCGATCCTACCATCAAACCCATGATTCTTGTGACTGAAACCTAGGAATTGTAACATAATTCTTCCTAAAGTGATTCAAGCTAAGGTTTGGGTGTTATTCACTAGAAAAGTGAATTGTTAAACTTTGTTTAACATACTAAGGTATGTCTCTCTTTTAAAAACCTTATCATGGATATATGTCTTATTCTCAAAAGTTCTTTATTGAATAAAAAGGTGAACTCCTCATACAAAATCCTAATTCATGTTTTGATTGTGGTTGGTGTGCCTGAGGGGACAAGCCAACATTAATCCTTGATTGTATTATCCTCTATATGCGTACATGAAATTATAATAGTTTTCTTCTATAAGAAATGGTCTTTAATTAGGGTTAACTGTTGACATTGATGTTTTAAAAAGGAACTATGACAATGGAATCTTGTTGAAAGAAGTGGAAACGTTTTCAAGATTATCTATGAAATTATGTATCTTTGTAATGGCACAATGAACCTTAATTTTAATTGATGGTGTGACATACTTTGAGACTAATTTTGAATCGGCTTCTATGCTATGAACTTTGTTGTTGTATTTGGCCTAACTACTAAGGAGGAAGGGGAGCTACTGTGGATCTTACTGTGATAATGCCTAGCCATTCGGGAGGAAAAGTGGCCACTTCCGGGTTCACTACCTGGAGTGTGATTATGCCTACCTATTCAGGAGGAGAGATAGCTGCTGTTGAATTTTATATTCTGGTGTGGTGCGCTGTGACAAGGGAACCTCTACAGTCACCCCTTCGATGTGCTTGATTCTTTGGCCTGTATTGGCATGTGTGATACTCTTATTTTCATACCCCGCATTTTCAGAGCCTGAGCGTGACACGTTCTCCTTCAAACATTGACAATCACGTTGATAGTATTATATTTCATATTCTTGCACGTCGGATTATTCGTAAGAGGAGGTGGGGCCCACACATCGAGATTTATTTTGGAACACGTGTCAAGTAATATGAATCACATATGTGAAGTTAAACACAACTCAAGAAGGACCCTTGAGCCAAATCAAAGTGGAAGCCCTCCAAACAAATATTTTTAAGTTACGTTTTTGGGTAATCTGACTTCGGGAGGCCATAACCCCATCAGTGTTTGGAAATTTGGGAAAACTCCCAGAATTAAAGTTGTATATAATTGAATTATATTTCAAACCATAGGTCGTGGGTCCAAAGGTGACGTCGGGATAAGGAGATACAGATGTTTTAAGGCAGAAAGGTCAGTGGGCTAGGCCCAATCCGGGCCCAACCGGGTTAGGCCCATGACCCATGTTTATTTAAGTGGAATATCATCCCTTTTCTCCTCAATTTTCATACCAAAACACCAGAAAATTCTGGAGAGAGAGAGAGAGAGAGAGAAGATCCTTGGAGAGAAGAAAAACCAATTTTGATCAAAATCTGAGTCCCGAATCCCGAAACCCATGAAGAGAAAAGTGTTGTATGCTGCGTTATCTTCAATTTGAGCTAAAAATCCACCAAGGAGAAGAGTGATAACGTGGTGGCTGCATGCTTAAGGTATGATTAAGGTTCCTTTTTATTGTTAACAAGTTTATTCAGAGTTTTAACGGATTAGAACGGAGAGAATAGTGTGATAAATTCGGTTGTTGGTGTTGTCGAATTATGGATTTAGGATTGAAGAGAAATTTGGATAAAAATATATGTATTTATTTTGTAGGATGTTGAAGATGTTGTTATCGATGTTGTTGGTATAAATTTCGGCTTCTTTACGGAAATAAAGTTATTAATTAGTCGTATCGCAAATTGGTTGGTTGAGAAAATGGGAAAAATGGTGTGTGGGTTGCTTTGTGGCATATGTTGTGTTTGAAATGATGTTATTAGTATTGGTATTTTTTTTGATGTTGTTGGTTGCTGAATTGTAATTTTGGGCTAGGCATATAAACAGGGGAAATGCTGTCGAAATTTCGGCAGATTATAAATGAATTTATTTGAAGGACTAAGATAAGCGTATAACGATGAGTCTAATGATTGTGTAAATCCTCTTGAATGTAGACTAGAGAGCTTGGACAAATAAGCGTGGCTAATAGGAGGTGGAACAGGTATGTAAGGCTTACCCTTTCTTTCTTTCTTTTGGCATGTCCTAGAGCCAAATAAGGTATGATATGCACCTTGGGTTACTCTATTCTTTGATTCCGAGCTTGTTTACAATTCTTATTCACTTCTTGACATGAGCATACTTAGTATTGTCGAGTCTATTGCATGATTTAATAACAAACAAAGTATAAAGAGTCCCTAACTTTCATATGCGGTCTCGGATTGTTTTGAAACGTTCGTAAAGGTTTCTGTAACGAATAATGTCCACAGCTTTCTTATACTAACTCGGATTACCTCGAAATGTGTTTAAGATCCTTCAAGTGTCGTTTTATGTACTTATCCATCGAGTCTTAAAAAGTTATTAATGTGCATATAGTTTCTCACTACTCTGCTCCTGCATGCCTCAATGTATCCTTCATTGAGTCCCGGGTCAGGATACGTTCTCGTGCATACTCCACTGCATTGTTCACTGAGTCCCTCACTAGAGGGCCGGGACACGTTATATATATATATATATATATATATATATATATATATATATATATATATATATATATGTATATGATGATATGATGATATGGGGATGGCGGCCAGGATGGCATATGATGATTCTATCCACCGAGTCCCTCACTAGAGGCCGGGACACGTTATGCATATATGATATATGATGTTGACATGCATGATTTTACCCACCGAGTCCCTCACTAGAGGGCCGGGACACGTTATATGTACATATGATATATGATGTTGACATGCATGATTTTCATTTCAAAAGGTCAGTGTATTGATGTTTTTAACAGTCATACTTGTTTCTGATAAATCTCCATTTTAGTTATGATCCTCTTTACTATATTTCACGCCTTACATGCTCAGTACATATTCCGTACTGACCCCCTTTCTTCGGGGGCTGCATTTCATTTCACGTAGGTGTTTACAGATGAGTAGAAGCCATTGTAGAAGATGTTCCAGCGGAATTGGCGGGCTCCATTTTCCTCCTGGAGTGTTGCCTAGTCAGAGTATTCATGCTATGGTATCTTGGTCGATGTTAGAGACTTTGCAGACAGAGTCATGTGTATATGATGTCAGTCTTGTAGGCGGCTTTGCAAGCCGACATACTATTATGCATTATGTTACAGATTCCATATGATTACAGATTTACTTGACTAGAGAACGAAAAAAAGAATGTTTCTGGTAGCCTTTACTATGTAATTCGTTTTTATTTGATTTAAGAGTCCAAAGCGATTATGCGTGTAATAAGAGTTAGCGGGTTCGCTCGGCCCTAAGTAAGGGTCGGGTGCCCATCACACCCTAGCGAGATTAGGGTGTGACAAAGTGGTATCAGAGCAGGTCGTCCTAGGGGTTGTCAACAAAGTCGTGTCCAGTAGAGTCCTGTTTATGGGTATGAAGCCGGCCACACTTATAAACAGGAGGCTGCAGGGCATCTAGGAATCATTGACCTTCTTTCTGTCCTAGATTGTGCGATAGAGCCAAGTCATAGGAAATGCGATCCCTTATACTAACCTTTGATTTCAGCAGAAGCACAATATCGACGGAATAAGGTGAGTGATGATATGGAAAGTCACAGGGGTAAGTTTTGATATTTTTGCTCTTTTACCTGAAATTGGGAGCCCTGGGTGGCTGGGATATGTCGTATATATATATATATATATGCCCTGTGAGGAATTGCTGGTAATTGTTGCATGCAGGTTTTGGATAGTAAGAAGTGTAAAGGAGACTCTTCCAGAATTTTTCAAAATCAGGTCATTTAGTTTGGTATACCTAATAGGAAGAAGCGTGGAGTGGAAATATCGTAAATAGACAATAAGTGGGATGTATTGTTTTAGAAGGGTTATGGACTTGGCATGGCATGAAGAATAATTACGAGAAAGACGATTAGCAGTCCGAAGGATTAAAATGGGTTACATTCGAGGTTTAGTAGGAGCAAGGTCTGTTGGGGGATTCGGAGAAAGTCGACAAATGCGTTTTACTGTAGATAGTTATATGAGGGTGGTGAGTGGAAATCCAAACAGGCTGATACCCAAGTATTTATAAGTAATGGCGACGAAGGTGTGTTCCCTACCATCAGGAATCTGGAAATCCAGGATGAAAGGTAGCCATACACACAGGTGAAAGGTGAATATTGGGGATTGAAAAGGCTAAAATAGTAATTGTTTAAAGAAAAAGATGTGTTACGAGGATGTCTCAGAATCTGTAAGACTTCAACTTGCTCCTGATCATGTAATGAAGGTCATACGGAGAGGTGCATGCGATTATATCCGCATTAATGCATCGGATTTCATCGAAGTTTCAAGGTTAAGCGTGCTAAGGTGAGAGAAATATTAGGATGGGTGACCCCCTTGGGAAGTGTACTGAAAGTCCTATAGATTTAGACATAAAAGGCAAATGAAAAGCTAGAGTAGCCCAAGGGAAATTAGAGTATACGGAATGGTTGGAAACCTTAATAGGTCGCGTAGGACGAGGCAGACTAGACCGGTGAAGAGAAAGAAAGTGCATCCCAGCTCTGGAACTAGGATGAGGGTGAATAGCATTTGGAAATATTTTGTAGGCGAGATGGTAGTAATTATATATACATATATATGAATATGTATGGTATCCTATTTATGACTGTATCGATGGGCATGTGTACCCCAGCAACCGGTGTTACGGTATGGAAGGCATCAATCGAGTAAGGGTACCGAAGTTCAAGTGACAACAGAAATAAATGGTACAAGTGTTACAAGGTAAGCTGATGTTATTTCCACTACTGGTTAAGATTGGAAAGTCCTAATACAATGATATTCGAAAAAGAAAGAAAGTGAGTAGATGGAAGGTAAGGAGGTCAAAATGTCGGAAAAAGGTGAAAGGTAAGAAACATCAGTGAGTGAAGCCCCGAGAGAAACTACAGGCAAAGCACGAGACTATTTGGGTAAAAATTCAAAGGTAGGTACGTGAAAAGGATAAAGTGTGGTAATATAGAACAAAAGAAGAATGTGTGGGGTTCGAGAACCGATTTCAATAAGTGGGGCTAAAGGAATATTTCATGAACTTCAGAGTCGATACTGCAGATAACAAGAAAAGAAAGATGTGTCTCCTTCGGATACCCTATACTAAGACAGAACAAGTAAAGTACATAAAGGAACAAGACGGAAAGAAGAATGTGGTTATGAGTTGCGAGTTCACCACATGACGATAAGGCGATAAAGTGAGGCTATCGCCAATAGCAAGTAAAAATATGATTATGAGTGTCTTTGAAACCAATGCTGAGTACGATACAAGAATAAGAGAGTCTGACGTACAAGGGGTATTAGTTGCGCATGGGACTTAAATCCCTGATGAGACAGATGTCGGTTAAGGGAAATGCGATTACGGTTACTGTGAGCCGATTACGGGGAAGAGAGGGATAACTTGAGATGGAAAAGAAAAGGGGAAGATGACGCTGCCAGCGAATGCTGACTATTGAAGAATGCGATAAGTGACACTACATGGAGGGCACAGACGGTTCGACATACTAGTATTCTAAGTATCCCCATGGGACAGAGTTGTTAAGTGGAGCAGAGGTAAACATTGACCAATAATTAACGACTGAACTAAGTAAAATACATCTCTTGTTTGGATTGCTACATTGGCTGTACTACTAAATTACGCTACTCCAAGATGAGTATGTTAAGACTTCGCACGTGAATTACTGCTACTATAAATTATGGGAAATAGCATGAAAATGATATGGTATGAAAAGGGAATTGAGGAAAGGGATTCATGAATTCAAGATTGGAAGTGAGGCAACGGATGGGTGAATGACATAAGTAAGACCCAAAAAGGGGGGAAGCGAGTAAGGAAAGTATAAGTGTAGAGATTGGAACGATGAATCCTAAGATGTTATTATATAGTTGTTATCGTTATCCATTTCAGTACGGACATTAGGGGAATCGATGAAAGAAACGTAATGGGTTTAAAATTGAAAGTAAGGATTGAAGATCGAAGTGTGAATTGTTTTAAAGGCACCGTAAGGTAAGACTCATAAGGAAGAAGCGAGTGAATAGAGTACGAAGGTCCTAAACGCATTCATATATGAAGAGCAGATGCGGTTCGAAGTGGAGAATTTTGTGGAAGAACGTCAATAAGATCTAAGGGTCAAACAGCGAAGGAATAAAGTGATGGAAGGGTATCGTTTAGGATCGAACTGAAATTAATTCGTGTGGAATAAAAGAAATTGAATGGTATTCCAATGAAGGGGGCAAGGGTTGGCAAGATATTGAAATAACTACGATACGTATTATGGTGTGATCACCCAGTAAAGGGAGACTACAAAACAACAAGAGCTGAACAACTAAGTGACCAGGTTGTAGATGCAATAATGCATCCATTACGATAGTATTAAAGGAAGGATGATCCGATAATGGATGTACCCAAGAATGGGATTATGGATAAAGTACGAGATTAGTTTAAACATTCGGGGACGAATGTTCTAAAGGGAGGAAGGATGTTATACCCCGCATTTTCAGAGCCTGAGCGTGACATGTGCTCCCTCAAACATTGACAATCACGTTGATAGTATTATATTTCGTATTCTTGTACGTCGAATTATTCATAAGCGGAGGTGGGGCCCATACATCGAGATTTGTTTTTGAACACGTGACAAGTTATATGAATCACATGTGTGAAGTTAAACACAACTCAAGAAGGACTCTTGAGCCAAATCAAAGTGGAAGCCCTCCAAACAAATATTTTTAAGTTATATTTTTGGGTAATCTGACTTCAGGAGGCCATAACACCATCAGTGTTTGGGAAGTTGGGAAAACTCCCAGAATTAAAGTTGTAGATAATTGAATTATCTTTCCAACCATAGGTCATGGGTCCATATGTGACGTCGGCATAAGGAGATACGGACGTTTTAAGGCAGAAAGGTCAGTGGGCTAGGCCCAATCCGGGCCCAACCGGGTTAGGCCCATGACCCATGTCTATTTAAGTGGAATATCAGCCCTTTTCTCCTCAATTTTCATACCAAAACACCAGAAAATTCTGGAGAGAGAGAGAGAGAGAGAAGAGCCTTAGAGAGAAGAAAAACCAATTTTGATCAAAATCTGAGTCCCGAGTCGCGAAGCCCATGAAGAGAAAAGTGTTGTACGCTGCGTTATCTTCAATTTGAGATAAAATTCAACCTAGGAGAAGAGTGATAACATGGTGGATGCATGCTTAAGGTATGATTAAGGTTCCTTTTCATTGTTAACAAGTTTATTCAGAGTTTTAACGGATTAGAACGGAGAGAATAGTGTGATAAATTCGGTTGTTGGTGTTGTCGAATTATGGATTTAGGCTTGAAGAGAAATTTGGATAAAAATATATGTATTTATTTTTTAGGATGTTGAAGATGTTGTTGGTGTAAATTTCGGCTTCTTTACGGAAATAAAGTTATTAATTAGTCGTATCGCAAATTGGTTGGTTGAGAAAATGGGAAAAATGGTGTGTGGGCTGCATTATGGCATATGTTGTGTTGGAAATGATGTTATTACTATTGGTATTTTTGTTGATGTTGTTGGTTGCTGAATTGTAATTTTGGGCTAGGCATATAAACAGGGGAAATGCTGCCGAAATTTTGGCAGATTATAAATGAATTTATTTGAAGGACTAAGATAAGCGTATAACGATGAGTCTAATGATTTTGTAAATCCTCTTGAATGTATACTAGAGAGCCTTGACAAATAAGCATAGTTAATGGGAGGTTGAACAAGTATGTAAGGCTTACCCTTTCTTTCTTTCTTTTGGCATGTCGTAAAGCCAAATAAGGTATGATATGCACCTTGGGGTTACTCTATTCTTTGATTCCGAGCTTGTTTACAATTCTTATTCACTTCTTGACATGAGCATACTTAGTATAGTCGAGTCTATTGCATGATTTAATAACAAACAAAGTATAAAGAGTCCCTAACTTTCATATGCGGTCTCGGATTGTTTTGAAACGTTCCTAAAGGTTTCTGTAACGAATAATGTCCACGACTTTCTTATACTAACTCGGATTACCTCGAAACGTGTTTAATATCCTTCAAGTGTCGTTTTGTGTACTTATCCATCGAGTCTTAAAAAGTGATTTATGTGCATATAGTTTCTCACTACTCTGCTCGTGCATGCATCAATGTATCCTTCACTGAGTCCCGGTCCAGGACACATTCTCGTGCGTACTCCACTGCATTGTTCACCGAGTCCCTCACTAGAGGGCCGGGACACGTTATATATATATATATATATGATATGGGGATGGCGGCCAGGATGTCATATGATGATTCTATCCACCGAGTCCCTCACTAGAGGCCGGGACACGTTATGCATATATGATATATGATGTTGACATGCCTGATTTTACCCACCGAGTCCCTCACTAGAGGGCCGGGACACATTATATGTACATATGATATATGATGTTGACATGCATGATTTTCATTTCAAAAGGTCAGTGTATTGATGTTTTTAACAGTCATACTTGAAGTTGACATGCATGTTGTTATTAATTATGATCAATTGAAAGGCGTATTTGAAGTTGTACCGTGACAAGAGGCCTTGTAATCGGTTTTGATAATTCTTATTGAGACACACAAACTGAATAACCGTTCTTACATTGCTTTCACATGATCTTCAAGACTGATTTCTTTATGTATTATGTATTCTATTTTCTTATTACTGATTGTCCCTGAGGCACTCACTGTTTACGAAGTACTCAAGCATACCATTGTTATTTTTTATGGTTTGTTAGGTAATGGAGAAGAGCAGGTTCTTGATAATGTAGGCGTTTAGAAAGGGCTTGATGTTGTTGCTAAGTTAGTGAGCCCACAAATTCATTCGTGGGACACCCTATTTATTTATTTATTCGTTATATTAGTTTTTCGGGCTATGTCCCGATGAGTCAAACTGTTATTCCTTTATCTTAGAAGCTCCATGCTATACCTTCTTGTGGGTAGTTGTTGAGTTATTGATTAACTCTCGGGTACGTTGTTACGTTTGACTAGGTATTTGATTAATAAAGACTTCCGCTGATTTAATTTATTTATTCATGATTTGATTGTATTTATTTTGTAAACTGTTGGAGGTGAATGTTGAACCTGGCGGGTTCAAGTGTTGTTATTGCATCTTTTAGGTTCTTCCAATGTTGTTCATGACGTCAGATGCCGGTCACGTCTATGTTGGGTTTTGGGGTGTGACAGTAGCGATCGGCATGCCCTCCTAACGTAGAGTAAGGAACTGACCCTGATGCTCGTCCCTCCGAGAACGTGGCGCATATCTCTCCAGAAAAACCCCATAGAACTGCACCCATGTAAGTGGGTGCACGTACGCTTGCCTGCCAGCAAGGTAGTCTCTCCACCATGACCTCGCGCCATCACTGAATTGAAGGGTAACATACCTAGCTCCGAGGGTATTCGTGATCCCTACTGCATTGCGTAGCTCGTGCATGATCACGATGAACTCATAGGCATTCTCTTCTGGTGCGCCTGTGAAAATCGATGGGGTCAATCTCGTGTACATCCTCCATGATGGCGTGTCGCAAATCCTCACCATCTGTGAGGGAAGAGATAAGATCCAGATACCAATTTGGTCTTTCCAGATACCAGTTTGAATAAAGTAGCACGATGGAAAGAAAGAAGATGAGATTTCCTAAATGTCCCGTAGTCTCCCGCAGATAAGTACGGAGCTCATCGTACCGATCCACGAGACCCTACTAGACACGCTTTTGTATTAAAGACCGGGTAACTTAGGGCTCTGATACCAACTTGTCACGACCTATTTCAGCCTAGGTCATGCAGGCACCCACTTTTTCCACCTCGATAGGCGAACCCCTAACTCAACATTCACACTAATAGAAAATATCGGAAGAAAATAAAATAAAGTAAGTCTCACAATATAATATAATGTTAACAAGTGCGGAAGTAAATAAAATCAATCCCAGTATCGGGTCTGGTCATACAAGAGCATCTAAATCTGAATACTAAATGTCACGCCCCAAATCTGAAGGGCCGCGACCGGCACCCGGTGTCTACCTGGACCGATAAAGGTGGCTTGGTGAGAATATTCAAAGGTGGCTCGATAGTAGAAATCATGCCAATGAAAAGAAGGGATAGCCTTAACATACTTGGAATCTTGCTTCTTGAATTTCCAACTTACTTTTTGTCTTGCAGGCTAAATAAGATCATTCACAGTATCATAATCTACATAGAAACCCATTCATACTGTTGTTAGGATTATCGTCATATGTTTGTCCTAAGCCTTTTAATGAAATCCCTTTGAATCTGCCGAAATTCGGGCAACATCTCCCCTGTTCATATGCCTAGCCCAAAATTACAATTCAGTAATCAACAACAACAACAACAAGACCAACATCAACCATGTTATTCTCAATACCAAGTACTCCATAAAACCTCCCATATAATGTTTATCTACATTTCCACCAATAGAATTATTATACAGCTATTTAACGGTTCTATCTCTGTAAATAAACAAAAATTAACATTAATAATAGGATATTCATACCTTAATCTTGATAATATCTCTATATCTTCACTTTTTAACCTTAAACTCAAACCACACTCGACTCCATACGATTCTATACTCGTAACTATACGTTGCCTGGACCGAAATTCGAGAATTATAGTTGATTTAGCCTTGAAATTTGAGTTTAGGAGTTGGGAAACTTTCTAGAGGATTTTAGAGTAGTGTGGAGGAGGTGTTGGCTGCAAAATAGGGGGCAAGTCCCTTTTATATTGGTTCAAATTCGGGTCGGGTCACTGTAGCACGCATTTCTGTTCTGTCAGCCGAACTTGTATCATTCATAATTCTCTACTCCAATGTCCTATCGACGAGCGGTTTGTTGCATTAGAAACTAGACTCGACGAAATTTATTTTAGGCTTTTGTTTCACCTCAAAAATCCTCATACTCTAAAAGATATTCTTTCCCCAAGTTGGACTAGAATTATCATACGAAACCTTACCCATCTTTTCTGCAAAGTCATACTACTCAACTTCTTCTACTCATTTCCTTATAGGATCTTCTGGTATTCCTTATATATGTCCTTTACTCATAAAATATACTTAATAATGCTTCGCTTCATGTATTCCAAAGTTAATTTACTTAGCCACATCTCGACATACTTACGCTTAAATTAACAAGGGCTTCTTCCGAAGTACAGGGTGTAACACTAAAGGTCTGAATAATAATACATAAGTAGCCTCAAATCATATCTCTGAATAGAAAGCAAAACATAAGTAACAGAAAGTCTTCGAGGTCAGCGGACACCATGCTCATCCTGGAAAACTCGTGTGGGGGCTGAAGAGTCGATCAGCCACGAGTCAGAGAAGTAGATCCGACCTGATACTCTTCATTAATAAAAGAATGCAACAAGTGCAGGTCAGTACAAACAACAGTATTGGTAGGCATCATCGGCCGATCAATCATAGATAACACAATTCAGAAAATAAGTTGATAGCAAGGTTGTTACGTTTGACTAAGTATTTGATTAATAAAGACTTTCGCTGATTTAATTTATATATTCATGGCTTAATTGTATTTATTTTATAAACTGTTAGAAGTAAATATTAAACTTGGTGGGTTCAAGTATTGTTATTGCATCTTTTAGGTTCTTCCGATGTTGTTCATGACATCAGATGCCAATCACGTCTAGGATGGGTTTTGGGGCGTGACATGCTTTGTATCAGTGCCTAGGTTTAAACACATCCTAGGATTATTGTCGGTGTCTGTGGAGCTGTGTCTAGTGGGTTTTCCTTGCGCAGCCTGATCACCTGCATGACCGAGAAACTCCCAGGACATTTATAGGTGTTTCCTATTCTTCTTAATTCTATATCGTGCTGTAGAGCTTGAAGTCCCTTTAGGATCGTTCTAATTCACTCGTTAATTCATGCTTTGCAGAAATGGCTCTGACGTGATCCAAAAATGGTAACCGAGCACGACCCGCTAGGGTAACTGGAATCATAGGGGCGCGAATGCTGGTAATGGAAATGATGCTGGAAATCAAGAACCACCCTCAGCACCATCTGCTCCTACTGTTCCTGTTGCGGGTGTGCCAGAGATTGGAACTATACAAACGGTTATTCAAATGTTGACTACATTGGTTGCAGCTTAGTAGCAGCGTGGAGGTGTGGGACCTTATGACGGAGGTATACTTAAGCAATTCCTCGACTTGAAGTTACAAGAGTTCTTCGGGTCACGAGAGGTAGATGACCCCAACACTTTTTAGATAAGACCTTCAAGGCATTGAGGGCAATGAATGCCTAAGATTCTGAAGTTGGGAGGCTTGCTTTTTATCAGTTGAAGGATGTTTCACACGCATGGTTTGAGATATGGGAATTTGAGAGAGGTGACGCTGCTTTAGCTCCGACGTAGGCTAGATTCAAAGAGGCGTTCATGGAAAGGTTTCTGTCTGATAAGGAGAGATTTTCTATGGCTACGAAGTTTGAAAAGATAAAACAGGGTAACAAGTCAGTTCGTGAGTATAATTTGGAGTTCACACGTCTGTCAAAGTACGCTTTATACATGATTCCGACTGAAAAGCATAAGTTGACTCATTTTGTGAAAGGTTTGGTACCACTCATCAAGTCTACATGTGCTGTTGTTGCTATGTCTCCTATTTGTACTTTCTCATCTCTGGTTGGATTTGCTGAACAACGAGAGAGTTGGAAAAATGAAGAGAGGGTGGACCGAGACCAAAAAAAGAAGGCCCAATCGGTAGGTCGTTTCAGTGGTAATAATTATAGGGGAGGGCAGAGTAAAGGGTATTCTGTACCCACTCAGTCTGGTGCTTATTCCCATTCTAGTGTGCCTTCTAATAGGCAAGGCCAGAAAAATAATAATAATAATAATAATAATAATAATAATAATAATAATAATAATAATAGTAATAATAATAATAATAATAGTAAGTTTTCGCAGGGAAGTAGTCATCCTCCAAGGTGGGAAGAATGTATCTGTCATCATTGTGGGATTAGAGGCCACATTAAGAGGGAATGTAGAAAGCGGTTACGTGAGATAGCTGCTATGAATAACCAAAAGAATGATTCTCCTGTTTATGCATCTACTAAAAATCCGCCTGCTGGTAATGCTAACAATAATAATCAGAATGCTCATAATAATGGCAGAGGAAAGTAAGTTGCTAACACTTCTGGTGGAGGGACAACTCGACTTTATGGGCTGACTCATAGGGAGGAAGCTGAGGCTTCTGACGCTGTGGTTATAGGTATCCTTACCATCTGTTCTCATGATGCTTACTCATTGATTGATCCGGGTTCAAATTTATGCTATGTTACCCCTTATTTTACTCTTGATATGGGTATGAAACCCAGACCTTTGTTGGAACCCTTTGTTGATACGCCTTCGAGTGTTCCTGTTATTATTTCTAGAGTGTATAGATATTTTGTTATTGTGATTAAAGGTCGTGAGACCGTGGCTAATTTGTATGAACTTGAGATGGTGGATTTTGATGTAATTATGGGGATGGACTGGTTGTCCACGTGTTATGCTAGTGTGGATTATCGCCATAAGTTAGGTCGCTTCGCCTTTCCCGAGGAGCATGTTACTGTGTAGGAGGGTGAAATTGCTAAGCCAAGGGGTAGATTTATTTCCTATGTTAAGGCTCATAAAATGATTACTAAGGGGTGTATTTTTCATTTGGTTGCTATTAATGATACAAAAGCCGTAGTTCCCGAATTTGCATCTGTTCCCATAGTCAGTGATTATCCCAAAGTATTTCCCGAAATCTTCCTGGTATTCCTCATGATAGAGTTATTGATTTTGTGATTGATGTTATCCCCGACGCCCGACCTATTTCATCTGACTAAGTTACTCACCTTGGGCTGCCCCAGTCTTGTTTGTTAGGAAGAAGGATGGTTCCCTTAGGATGTGTGTTGACTACCGTCAGCTTAATAAAGTGACCATTAAGAATAAGTATCCCTTGCCTAGGATAGATGATTTCTTTGACCAACTTTAGAATGCTAAGTTCTTTTCGAAAATTGACCTGAGGTCTGGATATCATCAATTGAGAAAAAGGAGGAGGATATCCCGAAAACCGCTTTCTGTACTCGTTATGGGCACTTTGAGTTTCTAGTCATGTCCTTTGGGTTGACTAATGCGCCTGCTGCATTCATGGATTTGATGAACCATGTGTTTAAGCCGTATCTAGACCACTTCATTATTGTGTTTATTGATGACATTTTGGTGTACTCTAAGAATCTTGAGGATCATGCTAATCATTTGAGGATAAATTTGACAACGCTTGAGGACAAGGGGCTTTATGCAAAATTCTCTAAGTGTGAATTCTGGCTTGATTCTGTGGCTTTCTTGGGTCATGTGGTTACTGGTGACGACATTAAAGTAGACCCTCAGAAAATTTCAGCGGTTAAGGATTGGCCTAGACCAACTACTGCGACTGAAATTCGTAGTTTCTTGGGTTTGACTAATTATTACCGAAAGTTTGTGGAAGGATTTTTTTTCAATAGCCTCTCTATTGACTAAATTTAACTAGAAGACTGCTGTGTTTCAGTGGTCTGAAGCTTGTGAAAAGAGTTTCCAAGAGCTTAAGACAAGGTTGACTTCAGCTCCTATTTTGACTTTACCTTCTGAGTCTGGTAGATATGTGGTGTATTGTGATGCTTCCAGAATTGGCTTGGGTTGTGTATTAATGCAGAATAGTAAAGTGATTGCTTATGCTTTGCGACAGTTGAAGAAGCATGAGAAAAATTACCCGACTCATGACTCGGAGTTGGCTGCCGTGGTTTTTGCCTTAAAATTTTTGCATCATTATTTGTATGGTGAGCATTGCGATGTTTTTACTAACCAAATCTTGCAATATATCTTCAAACAACGAGAGTTGAATCTCAGATAGAGGAGGTGGTTGGAGTTGTTGAAAGATTATGATTTGAATATTTTGTATCATCCTGGTAAGGCTAATGTGGTTGTTGATGCTTTGAGCAGGAAGTCTATGGGTACGTTGGATTATTTGCGTGCTCATGACATACCTATGGAGAAGGAAATTCAAAGACTTGCTAGTCTTGGGGTCAAACTTGATGAAATTGAAGATGGGGAGTTAGTGGGAATCACGCCATCATGGTCTGACATTGTGGAATGGATTAAATCCAAGCAATATGATAATGAGCTTCCGGCAAAGCTGAGAGATGGAGTGGAAAGAGGTAAGTATTCTTCATTTATGGTTGGGACCGGGATAGTCTTCTACGGTTGCAAGGAAGATTGTGTATTTCCGATGTTGATGGTCTTCGATAAAAATTAATGACGGAAGCACATAGTTCCAAATATTCGGTACATCCAGGATCTACTAAGATGTATAAGCATTTGAAACAACACTATTGGTGGAAGAGCATGAAGGTTGATATTTCTAACGTTGTGGCCAAGTGTTTAAACTATCAACAGGTGAAAGCTGAACATCCAAGGCCTGGAGGCCTGGCTCAGAATATCGAGATTCCTCAGTGGAAGTGGGAGAAGATCAATATGGATTTCGTTATGGGTCTACCCCGCACAAAGGCCAAGTTTTATTCGATTTGGGTGAAAGTGGATATACTCACGAAGTCTGCCCATTTTATCCCTGTGAAGACGTCCTATACCGAGGAGAAGTATGCCAAGCTATACCTAAAAGAGATAGTTAAATTGCATGGGATTTCGACATCCATCATATCTGATAGAGGTACGCAATTCACGGCTCATTTTTGGACATCGTTTCAGGAAGGTTTGGGAGCTAGAGTGAAATTGAGCACTGCCTTTCATCCTCAAACTGACGGGCAGGCAGAGAAAACTATTTAGACTCTGTAAGATATGTTGCGAGCTTGTGCTATAGATTCTGGAGGAAATTGGGATGATCATTTACCTCTTATGGAGTTCGCGTACAATAATAGTTACCAAGCAAGTATTCAAATGGTCCCTGTGAGGCTCTTTATGGGAGGCGTTGTCGGTCTCTAATTGGTTGGTTTGAACCAACTGAAGTGGAACTATTGGGTCCGGATTTAGTTCATAAAGCAATTGAGAAGGTTAATCTTATTATGAAACGACTCAAGGCAGCTCAGAGCAGACAGAAGTCCTATACGGATATGAGGCGGCGTGAGCTAGGGTTTTCTGTTGGTGACAAAGTGCTCGTGAAAGTGTCACCGATGAAGGGAGTAATGCGGTTTGGTAAAAAGAGGAAACTTTGTCCTCATTTTATTGGCCCTTATGAGATTATTAGGAAAATTGGGATGGTGGCTTATGAGTTGAAGTTACCATTTGATATGGCCATGGTGCATCCTGTGTTTCACGTTTTGATGTTGAGGTTGTACAAACCTGATCCTTCCCATGTGTTGAACCATGAAGGGTTAACCTATGAAAAGAAACTGGTTCACATTCTAGATCGTTGAGTAAGAAGTTTAAGGACCAAAGATATAGCATCGATTAAATCGTTGTGGCGAAATCATAATACTGAGGAAGCTACTTAGGAAGCGGAGGAGGACATGAAGAGAAGATATCCTCACTTGTTCCCTATGGCAGGTATGAGCTAGCATTTTCATTATTCATAGATGAATCATTGTGTTTGTTCGAAACAACTTGTGGTTTAGTGAATTCTTTCTAGACTATTATTCTCATTTGAGGACGAATGAATTTTAAGGGGGAGGGGGAGGGGATAATGTAACATCCCGCAAATCCGTATAGAGTGTGAAAGCATTGTATGAGTCCTTTGGAACCTTATATGTTGGGTTACGTGCATAACTTTAGGCTAAAGACCCAAGAGAAGATGGTCAAAATGAAAATTCACTGCAGTTTCGCAAAAATGAGGTTTGACGATCGTCCTTTGTACCGTAGATCTGTTCGACGCTCCGTCCTTTGCACCGTAGAAAGTAAGGAAGAGAAAGTTGCTCACTGGAAATTGCATGACTTTGACGGAGCAGATCGACGCTCCACGTTTGTACCATAGAATTTACCTAGCACAAAGACCATTCGACGGAGCAGATCGACCCTCCGTCGATCTTTTTGACGTCCGTTGTTTGTACCGCAGAATGTGCCTGACGGGTTGAAATTATATGAGTTGCAAAATTTTAGTTTTCTTCCATTCTATTCACTCTAAAAAACCCTAAGGATGAAAATCTCTCTCTAGGGCTCCAACACTAAGGTAAGAACATCCTAATAATTGATTATCAATCCTAACATCAAACCCATGATTCTTAACATGATTCTTGTGACTAAAACCTAGGGTTTGCAACATAATTCTTCCTAAAGTGATTCAAGCTAGGGTTTGGGTGTTCTTCACTATAAAAGTGAATTGTTAAACTTTGTTTAACATACTAAGGTATGTCTCTCTTTTAAAAACCTTATCATTGATATATGTCTTATTCTCAAAAGTTCTTTATTGAATTAAAAGGTGAACTCCTCATACAAAATCCTAATTCATGTTTTGATTGTGGTTGGTGTGCCTGAGGGGACAAGCCAACATTAAACCTTGATTGTATTATCCTCTATATGCGTACATGAAATTATAATAGTTTTCTTCTATAAGAGATGGTCTTTAATTTGGGTTAACTGTTGACATTGATGTTTTAAAAAGGAACTATGACAATGGAATCTTGTTGAAAGAAGTGGAAACGTTTTTAAGATTATCTATGAAGTTATGGATCTTTGTAATAGCACAATGAACCTTAATGCTAATTGATGGTGTGACATACGTTGAGACAAATTGTGAATCAGCTTCTATGCTATGAACTTTGTTTATTGTGCTTGGCCTAGCTACTCGGAAGGAACGGTAGCCACTATGGATCCTAGGGTGATAATGCCTAGCCATTCGGGAGGAAGAGTGGCCACTTCCGAGTTCGCTACCTGGGGTGTGAATATTCCTAGCTAGTTGGGAGGGAGGATAACCACCGTTAAATTTTATATTCCCATGTGGTGCGCTATGACAAGGGAACCTCTACGGTCGCCCCTTCGATGTGCTCGATTCTTGGGCCTGTATTGGCATATGTGATACTCTTATTTTCTCATGGAATTGTTGTTGTTAATTATGATCAATTGAAAGGCGTATTTGAAGTTGTACCGTGACAAGAGGCCTTGTAATCAGTTTTGATAATTCTTATTGAGATACACAAACTGAATAACTGTTCTTACATTGCTTTCACATGATTTTCAAGACTGATTTCTTTTGTATTATGTATTCTATTTTCTTATTACTGATTGTCCCCGAGGCACTCACTGAGTACGAAGTACTCAGGTATACCATTGTTGTTTTTTATGGTATGTTAGGTAACGGAGAAGAGCAGGTTTTTGATAATCCCGGCGTTTAGGAAGGACTCGCTGTTATTGCTAAGTTAGTGAGCCCACAAATTCATTCGTGGGGCACCCTATTTATTTATTTAATCATTATATTAGTTTTCCGGGCTGCGTCCCGGTGAGTCAGAATGTTATTCCTTTATCTTAGAATCTCTATAGTATACTTTCTTGTGGGTAGTTGTTGAGTTATTGATTAACTCTCGGGCACGTTGTTACGTTTGACTAAGTATTTGATTAATAAAGACTTTCGCTGATTTAATTTATATATTCATGATTTGATTGTATTTATTTTATAAATTGTTGGAGGTGAATATTGAACCTGGCGGGTTCAAGTGTTGCTATTGCATCTTTTAGGTTCTTCCAATGTTGTTCATGACGTCGGATGCTGGTCACGTCTATGTTGGGTTTTGGGGTGTGACAGTAGCGACCGACATGCCCTCCTGACATAGAGCAAGGAACTGACTCTGACGCTCGTCCCTCCAAGAACATGACACATATGTCTCCATAAACACCCCATAGAACTGCTCCCAAGTAAGTGGGTGCGTGCACGCTTGCCTACTAGCAAGGTAGTCTCTCCACTATGACCTCGCGTCACCACTGAATCGAAGGGTAACATACCTAACTCTGAGGGTATCCGTGATCCCTGTTGCATGGCGTAGCTCGTGCATGATCACGATGAACTCATAGGCATTCTCTTCTGGTGCGTCTGTGAAAATCGGTGGGGTCAATCTCGTATACATCATCCATGCTGGCGTGTCGCAAATCCTAACCATATGTGAGGGAAGAGATAAGAGTCAGATACCAATTTGGTCTTTCCAGATACCAATTTGAATAAAGTAGCACGATGGAAAGAAAGAAGGTGAGATTTCCTAAATGTCCCGTAGCCTCCCGCAGATACGTACGGATCTCATTGTACCAATCCACGAGACTCTACTAGACGCGCTCTTGTATTAAAGACCGGGTAACTTAGGGCTCTGTTACCAACTTGTCACTACCCATTTGAACCTAGGTCATGCAGGCACCTACCTTTTCCACCTCAATAGGCGAACCCTTAACTAAACATTCACACTAATAGAAAATACCGAAAAAAAATAAAATAAAGTAAGTCTCATAATATAATATAATGTTAGCAAGTGCGGAAGTAAATGAAATCCACCCCAGTATCTGGTCTGGTCATACAAGAGCATCTAAATCCAAATACTAAAGTTCTGAATAATAATACATAAGCAGTCTCAAATCATATCTCTGAATGGAAAGCAAGACATAAGTAACAGAAGAGTCTTCCAGGTCAGCGGACACTATGCTCATCTTGGAAAACTCGAGTGGGGGCTGAAGTGTCGATCAGCCACGAGTCACAGAAGTAGATCCGACCTGATATTCTGCATTAATAAAAGAATGCAGCAAGTGTAGGTCAGTACAAACAACTGTACTGGTAGGCATCATCGGCCGACCAAGCATAGATAAGACAATTCAGAAAATAAGTAGATAGCAAGGAATCCAACAAGTATAAGATAATAAGATCACAACCAAGTATTAGTCATCGCCTACGTAAGCCTCTAAACACAAGTACACCAAGTTCGAAATATGTATATATCTAATTCGATCATCAATCAATTAATCACCACAAATCGCAATCAAGCCAATGCAATGCAGTGCAATGCAATAATGGAATGGATAAGATGTAATGCCATGCAAATGAGGTGTACACATGTACTCCGAACGGAAATATTAACGTCTCGGTGGCACAACCCAGTGTGACTCTTGAAGTCTAAGTGCCACCCGTCCCGGATCTTTGCTTAACAGACAGACGGGACACTAGCTAATTGCTCACAGGGGGAGTCTCTCGGCTGCCATCTTGGGGGACCCGCGAAGCCCATGCACTAACAACGATTTTGGAATAACATCGGAATCGGCCATGCAACAACGATGCAGGTATAGATTGTCAGTCATCGGCCTCTCACAATCACTCAAGTAAAAGAGTCGCTCAATCAACGATACCAGATACGTACCTGCTATCGGCCATGTATCATGAATATGAGGGAATGTATGCAATGCACATATAAACTATTCCGGAATCACTCAAGTAAAAGTGTTTCTCAAACATCAGTTTCATACAATCAACGATTCCAGAATGGATCTTCGAATATCGGCCTTTATAATCACTCAAATAAAGAGTTATCAAATATCAACTAACTTAATCAACGATACTGGATCATCACTGGATATTGGCCATGCATCATGAATGTGTGAGAATGAGTGCAATGTGTACATCAAGTATTCAACGATCAAGTTTAATATCACAAGTACCATGAAGGGGTACGCCATCAATGTACCATATCACAATACCATCAAGGGTATGCCAACAATATACCAATATTACTAGTACCAATAATAGGTACGTCAACAATGTATCACAATGCAAATACCAACAATGGTATATTAACCATATCTTAATCAAGATATTCACCTAGATTATGATATTCACCACTACTCGTAGCATCAACCATCAAAATGGAATAATACACACACATAACGGGGTGGCTAGTTCCAACACATATCAAGGCCCAACCTAAGGCAATATACAACCCAACTTCATACCTGAAGGTTCGCATGCTTTCTCCGACCTTATATTCTAAATATGTGATTCGCTATACATAGTATCACTAGAGGTAAGCCACAACCTACCTGGACTACCGAACCGTAATACCAACAAGTCACTTTATCGCCTTTCCCTTCCTCTGAAGCTCAGAACCAAAGTATTCTAAGCATAATTGAATTCTAAATTAGAAATCATGGAGAATGATACTAATATTGTTATGATATCAATTAGGTCCATTTTAACCCTAGAAATTGGGGAAACGGGCCCACAAGGGCGAAATGAAAAATTCACATGTAAAATACCAAATTGAATCCTAGGTAATCATATCCCAATCATTAATTGTTGATTTAACTCTATACTTGTCCCAAATCTGATTTCAAGTAAAAATCCTCAAATTGGGTGTGAACCCTAGTTCTCCAAATTCGAAATTCAACGTTAAAAGTGGAAGCTATGGCTTACTGAGCTTAGATTCATCACATTTTAACATTAACATCATCAATTTAACAAGTATAATCTTAGAGAAAAATCTCCCAAAAACCTCCATCAAATTTCATTTCTAAAGGATTAAAAAAGGAAGGGGAGAATCTAAGATGATTGTGATTAAAGAAGAGTAAAGGATTAGACAAAGTTTTACCCCTAAGAATTCCTTCAATTTTTCTCCAAGAACAACTTTCCGAAGCTCCAATATCGAGATATAAAATAATGAGGGTCTAAGACTCATTTAATGGATTTAACTGCCCGTCACCCGTTACAGCGATACTGTGACCGCCCCAGCGGCAACCTGACCGCTTTAGCGGTGTTATACCCCGCATTTTCAGAGCCTGAGCGTGACACGTACTTCCTCAAACATTGACAATCACGTTGTTACTACATAATTTAAACTCACGTTGATAGTATTATATTTCGTATTTTTTGTACGTCGGATTATTCGTAAGCGGAGGTGGGGCCCACACATCGAGATTTTTTTGGAACACGTGACAAGTTATATGAATCACATACGTGAAGTTAAACACAACTCAAGAAGGACCCTTGAGCCAAATCAAAGTGGAAGTCCTCCAAACAAATATTTTTAAGTAACGTTTTTGGGTGATCTGACTTCGCGGGGCAAAAATGGTATTATAAGTTTGGAATTTGGAATAATACCAAGAAACAGAAGTTTTAGATAATTGAATTATCTTTCCAACCATAGGTCGTGGGTCCACAGGTAACGTCGGGATGAGGAGATATGGACGTTTTAAGGCAGAAAGGTCAGTGGGCTAGGCCCAATCCGGGCCCAACTGGGTTAGGTCCATGACCCATGTTTATTTAAGTCATATATCAGCCTTGTCTCCTCATTTTTCAGAACAAAACACCCAGAAATTTCTGGAGAAAAAGATAGAAGAAAGCTTAGAGAGAAAAGATCAATTTTGACAAAAATCTGAGCCCCGAATCCCGTGAAGAGAAAAGTGTTCTATGTTGCGTTGCCTCCAATTTGAACTAAAAATCAACCAAAAAGAAGGGGGTGGACGTGGTGGCTGCACACTTGAGGTAACATTAAGGTTCCTTTTCATTGCTAATAAGTTTATTTATAGTTCTACCGAACTAGAACGGAGAAAATAGTGTGATAAATTCGTTTGTTGGCGTTGTGAATTATGGAATGAGATTTGAAGAGAATTTTGAATGAAAATAAATGTATTCAACTTGTAGAATGTGGAGGATGTCGTTATTGATGTTGTTAGTATTAATTTCGACTCCCTTACGGAAATAAAATTATTAAATAGTTATATCGCAAATTTGGTTGGTTGATGAATTTAGAAAATAATGTGTGAGATGTTTTATGGCATACGTTGGTATTGGAAATATTATGATTAATTTTGGTATTGTTGTTTTTGTTGTTGGTTGTTGAATTGAGAATTCGGGCTAGGCATATAAACAGGGGAGATGCTGCCCGATTTTCGACAGAATATACAATAATATGATTTGAAATATGGTACAAATGTGCGACGAAAAGGCTAACATTAGCATAAATTCCTTTTAAATGTAGACTTACAAGATTGGACGAATAAGCGTACCTTATAAGCGGTCGAACAGGTATGTAAGGCTTACCCTTTCTTTCTTTTGGCATGATCTTTATGAAACGAGCAAATAACGTATATGTATGATTTCAAAGAAATTTCCTGTTCTTAGAGCCACTAGGATGGCTAATATTTTTTACTTCCATAAGTTGTCTCATATGGTTTTGATGTATATCTACGATGTCCGAAGTTTGTTGATATGTTTTCAAATGGCATTCGAAAAATAATTGATATGAATAAGGTTTTGATTTTCAAATGCTAGCACGTTCGATTACTGCATCGAGTCTTTGATATATTTTGATATGTGCATATGGTCCCAAAAACTCTAGTTGAATTGATCCATAACGATATCCGAAAGGTACTTGACATGATTATGGCCTTGATTTTCCAAAAATGGCTTCTGAAACGCTTGTAGAACGTTCTGTACTTCAAACGTTCATAACTTTCTTATACTAATTCAGATTGACCCGAAACTTGTTTCTGAGCTTTCAGGGGTCGGTAAGTATACTTATACATCGAGTCTTGATTTATGTGTATATGGTTTCTCACTACTCGGCTCGTGCATACTACTATTATATCGTTCGCCGAGTCCCGGGCCGGTATAGATCGTGCGCATGGTTCGCCGGGTCTCTTGCTTGAGGGCCGGGTGCCATATATGTTTTTCGGAGTATGATGTGTTACGGTGTTATGATGTGTTCATGGTTCGCCGAACCATATATGTGTATATGTATATTCTGATCTTATGATGTGATATTATGATGTGTGACGGAGATTACGGAGCAAACCTTCCGGAGTATGATGTGTGTAGCGCCACGTTCCCCGGGTTCCGTAAGGGCCGGATACCGTTCTTGGCATGCATGATTCGTGTTTCCAGTAAGTTATTTTTATTATTATGCATATCATGCTTATTGTCTGTACTAACCTTCTGCACGTGCCACAACAATATAATATGTGTATATGGATCGGGCTGCACGTTCCGCAGCAAATACATTTGTGGATCGGGCCGAACGTTCCTCGGCACTAATATGTTATATATATGGATCGGGCCGTACGCTCCTCGGCAATATTATGTTACATATGAATCAGTTATGTGTGTATGTATATGATGACATACGATGTTGGCACACACGGTCTGTGTTTAGAAAGTACGCATTTTGGCACTCTGGGTGATCTACTTATTTTCTGTACTTCTTCTGACACATGACATCGGTATACACGATTTGTATTCTGGAAAATAAGTAATTTGGTATTTTGAAAATGTACTTACTTTTGTACTGTTTGTTTTGATTATGATTCTGTTTTCTATATTTCATGCTTTACATACTCAGTACATATTCCGTACTGACCCCCTTTTCTTCGGGGGCTGCGTTTCATGCCACGCAGGTACACCCAGATAAGTAAAGGACATTGCTAGAAGATGCTTCAGCTGGAGTGGCAACTCCATTTGCTCCTGGAGTGTTTCCGAGTCAGAGTATATGTGCTATGATGTTTTGTTCGAAGTTAGAGACTTTGCAGACAGAGTCGTGGATATAGGACGTCGGTTTTGTAAGCGGCTCCATCAGCCGATGTGTCATTTTATGTTATGTTACAATTCCGTGTGATTACAGATTTGACTTGTTTTTGAAGTTTGCAAAAGCATTTATTATGTTTGTCATTTTCACTGATTAACAGAATCAAGCGATAAAAGAAAGATTTTGAAAGCTTACTATGTATTTCACTTTTATTTGATTTCAGAGTCCGAAGAGATTATGTATGTAATAAGAGTCTGTGGGTTTGCTCAGCTCCGGATTTGGGGTTGAGTGCCCATCACACACTGGGGAGATTAGGGTGTGATAAAGTGGTATTAGAGCAGGTTTGTTCTAGGGGTTGTTTGCAAAGTCGTGTCCAGTAGAGTCCTGTTTATGGGTGTGAAGCCGGCCACATTTATAAACAGGAGGCTACAGGGCATCTTGGGATTGTTGACCTTCTTTCTGTCTCAGATCGTGCGATAGAGCCAAGTCATAGGAAAATGGAATTCCTTATATAAGCCTTACATACGACGGAAGAAGGCGAGTAACGATATGGAAGGTCATAGAGGTAAGCCTTGATATAATTGTTCTGTTACTAGGAAATTGGAAGCTCTGGGTGGCTGGAATATGCCATATGACTGTATGCCCTGTGAGGCATTGTTGGTATTAGTTGTGTGTGGATTCTGAATAGTAAGAACTGTAAAAGAAGATTCTGCTAGAATTGTTCAAAAATCAGGTCACTTAGTTAAGTACGCCTAACAGAAGGAACTGTGGAAGGGAAATATCGTAAGTAGACAATAACTGGGATGTGATGTTTTAGAGGAGCTACCAGTTGGGCGTAGCGTGAAAGATAATTGCGAGAAGGAAGATTAGCAGTCCGAAGGATTGCAATGGATAACATTCGAGGCTTAGTAGGAACAAGGTCTGTTAGGGGATTCAGAAAGTCGATAATCAGTTTTGCTATAAATTATTATACAAGAATGGTGAGTGGGAATCCGAACAGACTAATATCCGAATACTTATAAATAACGGCGACGAAGGTATATTTGTTACCATTGGGAATCTAGGAATTTAGGATGAAAAATAGTATACACATAAGCGAAAGGTGAATATTGAGGATTGAAAAGGGTAAAATAGTATTTGTAAAAGAAAGGACGTGTTACGAAAATGTCTCGGAATCTGTAAGACTTTGATTTTCTCTAGATCATGTAATAAAGGTCATGCGAGAATGCGAGCGCGATTATATCAGCATTAAGGCACCGGATTCCATCGAAGTTTCGAGGTTAAGCGTGCTAAGATGGGAGAAATCTTAGGATGGGTGACCCCCCCGGGAAGTGTGCAAGAAACTCTATATATCTAGACATAAGAGACAAATGAGATGCTAGAGTGGCCTAAGGGAAACTAGAGTACATGGGATGGTTGGAGACCATAAGTGGTCACGTAGGACGAGGCAGACGAGACTAGTGAAGAGACAGAAAGTGCCTCCCAGCTCTGGAATTTGGATAGGCTTGAATAGCGTTTGGAAGTATTTTGTGAGCGAGTTGGCAGTAATTATATGAATGTGCATGATATCCCCTATGTGATTATATTGACGAGCATGTGATGTGAGTCCCAGTAACCGGCGCTACGATAAAGAAGGCATTAATCAAGTAGGGGTACCGAAGTTCGAGTGACAGCAAAAATAAACAGCACAAATGTTATAAGGTAAGCTGATGTTATTTTCTCTACTGGTTAAGATTGGAAATTATAATACAATGATATCTGAAAAAGAAAGAGTGTGAGTAAATGGAAGACAAGGAGATTAAAATGTCGGAAAAAAGGTGAAAGGTAAGAAACCTCGGTGAGTGAAACCCCGAGAGAAACTATCGGCAAAGCACAGAGACTATTTGGATAAAAATTCAAAAGAGGAATGTGTGAGGTCGGGGAGATTGGATCTCAGAGGAAAATGGAATGCAATATAAAAAAATGTGTATGGAAGACAGCTCGGCCATAGTGTCATAAGTATGGTCAAAGGTTCAATGAGCGGGGATAGAGAGAGTGTAAACTGTAAGAATTCTGTGCTAAGAGCAAAAGTAATGGGACGCTCGAAAAATATGGACGCACAGTTGCAACGTGAACGCGTAGTTAAGAAAAGTTACAAGTAAGTGAGTTAAATGGGTAAAAGGACTAATAGTGGATGGAAAGATATGGGGATATTGATAAGAATGATAATATAAGCGTAAAAGAAAGAAATACTTATGGTAAAAAGTTTCGATATGTTGTGCATAGAGTTGGAAAGAAAGATGAGGAGTAAGGTATAAACGAAGACTTCACAAAAGACTGTTGGTGTATAAGGAGCCCCTTAAATGGGGGGGGGGGGGGGGGTGGAGGTCATATTATATTAGACCTAAAAGGGAATCACAACGATTTCAGACTCCAAAGGAGGAAACATTTATGAGCTTGGGGCCAGAGTTCGAAACATATCGGCATATCAAGAGAATACATGAAAGAAGTAGAAACGAATTGACAATGAGTGTACCGTGAGGTCGATATGAAGGGAATGGATGGAAGACACTTTAAGAGAATGCTTCATGCCAACATGAATTATGATATGTTCAGAGCATGATTTGAATCCCTCATATCGGGCAAATTTGCGCCGTACCTAAGCACGCAGCGATATGTTTTAAAGAGTAATAAAAAGAGCAAGAAAATGGCTACAAGCTAAGTTCACAAGGGATAATGGAGATGATGACAAATCCAAAGGACATTTCGGATGATGACTATTATAACGAAGTAAAAACGATTGGTAGTTAGTAATTTTTCGAAGAAAAGAAAGAACGCTGTTCTTATGGTTGGAAAATAAAAGAGGCCGCCGGGTATTAGACAATAGTTCATGGACCATTAATTATACTGAATATGAGAGTATACGCTATGGAATTATATGAACTATCAACGTGAAGCTATGCCCAATTATAATTGTGAGGGGTCTACGCCGGAGAGCCAACAAGGAATAACGATTGATGAAACGATCGCCAATACAAGGAAATTAAAGACAAGTATACTGGTGTCGAGGGATATAGAAAGAAAAGGAAACAGGCGAAGTACACAAGCCTAAGAAGTAGTCATATTATGAGAAAAAAAAGGATGCATCTCCTACGGATACCTTATACTAAGACAGAACAAGTAAAGTACCTAAAGAAATAAGCTGGAAAGAAAGATGTGGCTATGAGTTGCGAATTCACCACGTGATAATAAGGCGATAAAGTAAGGATATCACCAATAACAAGTAAAGATATGATTATGATTGTCGTTGAAATCAATTCTGAGTACAACACAAGAATAAAATACTATGACGCACAAGGGGTCTTAGTTGTACATGAGACTTGGATCCTTGATAAGACAGATGGAGGCTTAAGGGAAATGCAATTACGATTACCGTAAGTCAATTACGGGAAAGAGAGAAATAACGGAGATGGAAAGAAAAGGAGAAGATGACGCTACCAGTGAATGCTGATTATTGAAGAATGGGATAAATGGTACTACCCGGAGGGTACAGACGGTTTGACATACTAGTATTCTAAGTATCCTCATGGGACAGAGTTGTTAATTGGAGCAGAGGTAAACATTGACCCATAATTAACGGTTGAGTTAAGTAAAATACATCCTTTGTTTGGATTGCAACATTGGCTGTACTATTGAATTACGTTACTGCAAGATGAGTATGTTAAGACTTCGCACATAAAGTACTGTAACTATAAATTATGGGAAATGGCATGAATATGATGTAGTTTGAAAAGGGAATTGAGGAAAGTGGTACATGAATTCAAGATCAGAGATGAGGTAATGGATTTATGAGTGTTATAAGTAAGACTTTAAAAGGGGGGAAGCAAGTAAGGAAAGTATAAGTGTAGAAATTGGAACGACAAATCCTAAGATGTGACAATTATAGACCCTAAACAAAAAGTGAGAGTTATACGGGAATGATATAGTTGTTATCGTTATCCATTTCGGTAAGGACATTGCGTGAATCGATGGAAGAAACGTATTGGGCTTAAAATTGAAAAGTAAGGATTGAAGACCGAAGTGTGGATTTGTTTTGGAAGGCACCGTAAGGTAAGACTCATAAGGAGAAAGCGAGTGAATAGGATGCAAAGATTCAAAACGCACTCAGACATGAAAAACAGATGTAATTTGAAGTGAGAATTTTTGTAGAAGCGAATTCAATAAGATATAAGGGTCAGTCAGCACAAGAATAGAGTGATTGCAGGGTATCTTTCAAGATTGGACTGAAAATAATTCATCAGGAAGAAAAGGAATTGAACGATGTTCCGGTGAAGGGGACAAACATTAACAAGATATTGGAATAACTACGATGCTTACTATGGAATGACCACCCAGCAAAGGGAGACTACAAAACAGCAAGAGCCGAACAACTAAATGACCAGGTTGTAGGAAAAAGATGATGCAATAATGCATCAATTACGATAGTATTAGAAGAAGGATGATCCGATAATGGATGTACCCGAGAATGGGATTATGGACAGATTACGAGCTTAGTTTAAACATTCGAGGACGAATGTTCCAAAGGGGGGAAGGATGTTATACCTCGCATTTTCAGAGCCTGAGCGTGACACTACTTCCTCAAACATTGACAATCACGTTGTTACTACATAATTTAAACTCACATTGATAGTATTATATTTCGTATTTTTTGTACGTCAGATTATTCGTAAGCGAAGGTGGGGCCCACACATCGAGATTTTTTTGGAACACGTGACAAGTTATATAAATCACATACGTGAAGTTAAGCACAACTCAAGAAGGACCCTTGAGCCAAATCAAAGTGGAAGTCCTCCAAACAAATATTTTTAAGTAACGTTTTTGGGTGATCTGACTTCGAGGGGCAAAAACGGTATTATAAGTTTGGAATTTGGAACAATACCAAGAAACAGAAGTTTTAGATAATTGAATTATCTTTCCAACCATAGGTCGTGGGTCCACAGGTAACGTCGGGATGAGGAGATATGGACGTTTTAAGGCATAAAGGTCAGTGGGCTAGGCCCAATCCGGGCCCAACCGGGTTAGGCCCATGACCCATGTTTATTTAAGTGATATATCAGCTTTTTCTCCTTATGTTTCATAACAAAACACCCAGAAAATTCTGGAGAAAAAGAGAGAAGAAAGCTTAGAGAGAAAAGATCAATTTTGACCAAAATCTGAGCCCCGAATCTCGAAGCCCGTGAAGAGAAAAGTATTATATGTTGCGTTGCCTCCAATTTGAGCTAAAAATCAACCAAAAAGAAGGGGGTGGACGTGGTGGCTGCACACTTGAGGTAATATTAAGGTTCCTTTTCATTGCTAATAAGTTTATTTAGAGTTCTACCGAACTAGAACGGAGAAAATAGTGTGATAAATTCGTTTGTTGGCGTTGTGAATTATGGAATGAGATTTGAAGAGAATTTTGAATGAAAATAAATGTATTCAACTTGTAGAATGTGGAGGATGTCGTTATTGATGTTGTTAGTATTAATTTCGACTCCCTTACAGAAATAAAATTATTAAATAGTTATATCGCAAATTTGGTTGGTTGAGGAATTTAGAAAATAATGTGTGGGCTGTTTTATGGCATACGTTGGTATTGGAAATATTATGATTAATGTTGGTATTGTTGTTGTTGTTGTTGGTTGCTGAATTGAGAATTCGGGCTAGGCATATAAACAGGGGAGATGCTGCCCGATTTTCGGCAGAATATAAAATAGTATGATTTGAAATATGGTACAAATGTGCGACGAAAAGGCTAACATTAGCATAAATTCCTTTTAAATGTAGACTCACAAGCTTGGACGAATAAGCGTACCTTATAAGCGGTCAAACAGGTATGTAAGACTTACCCTTTCTTTCTTTTGGCATGATCTTTATGAAAAGAGCAAATGACGTATATGTATGATTTCAAAGAAATTTCCTGTTCTTAGAGCTACTAGGATGGCTAATATTTTTGACTTTCATAGGTTGTCTCATATGGTTTTGATGTATATCTACGATGTCCGAAGTTTGTTGATATGTTTCCAAATGGCATTCGAAAAATAATTGATATGAATAAGGTTTTGATTTTCAAATGCTAGCACGTTCGATTACTCCATCGAGTCTTTGATATATTTTGATATGTGCATATGGTCCCAAAAACTCTAATTGAATTGATCCATAACAATATCCGAAAGGTACTTGACATGATTATGGCCTTGATTTTCCAAAAATGGCTTCTGAAACGCTTGTAGAACGTTCTGTTCTTCAAACGTTCATAACTTTCTTATACTAATTCATATTGACCCGAAACTTGTTTCTGAGCCTTCAGGGGTCGGTAAGTATACTTATCCATCGAGTCTTGAGTTATGTGCATATGGTTTGTCACTACTCTGCTCGTGCATACTACTATTATATCGTTCGCTGAGTCCCGGGCCGGTATAGATCGTGTGCATGGTTCACCGGGTCCCTTGCTTGAGGGTCGGGTGCCATATATGTATTCCGGAGTATGATGTGTTACGCTGTTATGATGTGTTCATGGTTCGCCGAACCATATATGTGTATATGTATATTCTGATCTTATGATGTGATATTATGATGTGTGACGGAGATTACGGAGCAAACCTTCCGGAGTATGATGTGTGTGGCGCCACGTTCCCGGGTTCCGTAAGGGGCCGGATAGCGTTCTTGGCATGCATGATTCGTGTTTCCAGTAAGTTATTTTTATTATTCTGCATATCGTGCTTATTGTCTGTACTAACCTTCTGTACGTGCCACAGCAATATAATATGTGTATATGGATCGGTCTATACGTTCCGCAGCAAATACATTTGTGGATCGGGCCGAACGTTCCTCAGCACTAATATGTTATATATATGGATCGGGTCGTACGTTCCTCGGCACTATTATGTTACATATGAATCAGTTATGTGTGTATGTATATGATGACATACGATGTTGGCACGCATGGTCTGTGTTTAGAAAGTACGCATTTTGGCACTCTGGGTGATCTACTTATTTTCTGTACTTCTTCTGACACATGACATCGGTATACACGATTTGTATTCTGGAAAATAAGTAATTTGGTATTTTGAAAATTTACTTACTTTTGTACTGTTTGTTTCGATTATGATTCTGTTTTCTATATTCAATGCTTTACATACTCAGTACATACCGTACTGACCCCCTTTTCTTCGGGAGCTGCGTTTCATGCCACGCAGGTACACCCAGATAAGTAAAGGACATTTCTAGAAGATGCTTCAGTTGGAGTGGCAACTCCATTTGCTCCTGGAGTGTTGCCGAGTCAGAGTATATGTGCTATGGTGTTTTGTTCGAAGTTAGAGACTTTGCAGACAGAGTCGTGGGTATAGGACGTCAGTTTTGTAAGCGGCTCCATCAGCCGATGTATCATTTTATGTTATGTTACAAATTCCGTGTGATTACAGATTTGACTTGTTTTTGAAGTTTGCAAAAGCATTTATTATGTTTGTCATTTTCACTGATTAACAGAATCAAGCGATAAAAGAAAGATTTTGAAAGCTTACTATGTATTTCACTTTTATTTGATTTCAGAGTCCGAAGAGATTATGTATGTAATAAGAGTCTGTGGGTTTGCTCGGCTCCGGATTTGGGGTTGAGTGCCCATCACACCCTAGGGAGATTAGGGTGTGACAAGCGGTCAAGCCTAAATGGCTCGTACCACTTTAGCGGCAGGTCCACTGTCCAGCGGTGCCACCGTTGCGGTGCTGGTTGCGCCAAAGCGGGCACCAGACACCAGAAACTTAGCCCAATATTTTCCTTCGGTCCGATTTTTCAGCTAAATCCTGAGACCATCTACTCTCATACCAAATACCTAGTCCCACATAAAAACGCTCTACGAACACACTTGTGGCCTCAAAATTTCCAACAGAGGTCTCATTGACCGAGTCAAACACCAATGCCTTAATTCTTATTTCCCATCCAACGTCCCGAAATGCATCCGTATGCATTAGGACCCAAACCAAACGCACACACAAGTTCTAAACGACTATCCAGACCTCTCAGAATTGACGAAATTCTGAAAAAGGTTCGTTTGCCCAAAAGTCAACCCCGGGTCAAACCTTTTTCACTTTAAGTCTATATTTTTTCCAAAGTTGTCCGAATCCAGTCTAGACATCTCGAAAAGTGTGTCAACAGTCCCCTCGAGTCAAAAGGGAGTTAATCAATGCACGGGAGCAGGCGAAAGTGCCAAAAAAACTATAACGATCAAACGGGTCGCTACATATAGAAGTCTTCTGAGGTCATATTAGCATTCAACTCAACTTAACCTATACTGTTATCTCCTAAGTGGGGGCTAAATCAATCTACCGATAACTTTTATTGGAGTGGACAATTCGCCTTTCCTAATGAAGACATAGTCCTGTGACTTATAACCATAATCTCAACACTTGCTTCCTCTTGCCTTTTCTTCTACTTGATCACGAATCCTGTCGTACCGCCATAGTTAGCTTATGTGTAATGACTCGTTTGTTCGTTTAGCACTTTTGAACTCATTTTCGCAAAAGCACCCTGTCACGACCCAACCAGGGAGCCATGACGGGCACCCGGAGATAACCTACCGGGCACCTCTCATTGTACATTCACATTCATATCTAGGTGAGTCACATAGCCTATTAACAATTCTATGCCTCAATAATACCATTTTCAACGGCTAAAACACTTTTATATATCAACATCAACAACTATGCCCATACATATATACACAAGCTGAAGAGGCTAACAAAATAACATACCAAAACATGAGCCAACAAGGCAAAAGAGATCTACTATACATGACTATCTATGAGCCTCTAAGAAGAGTATGAATAACATCATAAGGACGGAACAGGACCCCGCCATGCCTATAAATACACAAAAGAATAATACCCAAAAGTTACAGCATCGAATCAAATGGAGCTCCTCTATGCAGTCTCTGAACAAACAGTGTATGGGTCAAGTCTATCTCCCTGTTCACCTGCGGGCATAACACAGCGTCCGCAAAAAAAAAAGGATGTCAGTACAAATAATGTACTGAGTATGTAAAGCATGATTAACATCATAATAGAAACGTAAGAAATAGCATAAGATAGAGAGGTCATGAGCTAATGAAGACATTTATACCTCTAGCGTTGCTATTCGTATTTACTTACCCTCTTTCATATAGGAACCTTCCATATCATACATTTATACTTGTAGTAGTATCGTACCCAGCAATAGAGATTCGGTGTCTTACATACCCGACCATGATAAAGTTTGGTGTTATACGTACCTGACCCTACCAAGGCTCAGTATTATCCATACCCAACTGCAGTGGTGTGCATACCTGGCCATATAAGCTCTCGGTTCTTAGTAGTCATACTTTAATATATATATATATATATATATATATATATATATATATATAAATACATACATAGGAGCACATACACGTTCTCAACATTATTATCATCATCATCATCATCATTTTCATTATATCCTTCCTTAGAGAATCAACTATCATAAGATGGGACCAATGGTATCGTGAGAATATCAAGATCATGAGCTTTAATGATTCTAGGAATGAAATTGTCACGGAAGATACTATGGATTTCACATGAAGGTATACATCAATGGGATCATGCCTTAAGAAAGATGGGTTAGCCTTACATACCTCGTTGTCTTATTAACTACTTAACGTTCACCATCGAAGCTTGGAAAATCTACATTTAAAAGGATTCATACCTTCGTTAAGTGATAACGTCCAAATCCACCCTATTAATTAGAATGGGCACGGTCGTATGCAAGTATATTTACCCAACTATGAGTCGGGGTCGAATCCCACAGAGAACAATATGTAGGCGATTAGGAAAAGTAGGAATTTTCACCAACTACGCTAAAGCCAAACGATGGATAATGTTTTGGTTTTGTTTGAGAGAATTATAACTAATGCAAAAATGTAAACTAACCTAGAAAGCAAGTAAAATGATCAATGGCCACAAGCATGGATACAAGGGAAACTACGCTCAAGTAACGATCCAATGTACTTCATGATTTACAAATAATGGTGAGTTTATATTACTTAGCCTCGGATAATGACACTAAATTAGCTTCTTCCGAAGACTAACTAGACTACCTAATTGAATATCCCTAAAGCAATTAGGAGCATTAAGAACACCCGAATATGGCTACAAGTGGTGTCGCCTATTCCTAGGTCGATTTCCATTAGATGAGGGTTAACGCCCCAAATTCTTGTTAATTAATCTTTCCCAATCCCGAGTTTGCCTCTTCCAAGTTTAAACCGAAATAAATGGGCAAGTCTTAGGGTTAGCTACTCCCTTAAGAATCATTCAAAATGAGATTAATTAAAGAAACAATAACTCACTTCATTAGGAATAAAATCATTCAACACATAAGCAAAACAAGAGATTCAATCCAAACTTTAATCAAGAATATTTCCATAAACGAAATTCAAGTATTGAAATGAAATACTACACACATAAATATTCAATACATAGCAAGAGTAGAAGAAATGGGTAAAGAATTTCTCATTGGTGTCTCCAAATCTTCTCTTCCAAGGTGTTGGTGATGAACCCTAGCCTCCAAGAACTTGTGTGTTGTGCCAAAGATGTCTCATGTTTTGCCCTAATTTTCTATTTATATGTACTGGAATGGAAGAAATCGTCAAAATCCGAGTTCTGGTCGAAATTACCGAAAATCCTTCATCGCGATCGCGCCATGTGTCTGCGCGATCGCGTGGATGACGTCAGCTTCCACTGCTCCCTTCATCGCGATCGCGTGTCGATACTGTGCGATCGCGTGGAATTAACAACGCGCGTAGGCGCGATCGCGTTAAATTCCAGCGCGATCGCGTGGAGTACATTTCCCGCGTGGGCGCGATCGCGTGGGTACTCTGCGCGATCGCGCAGAGTATTTTTCCACGATATTTTCCAGAACCTCCAGTAAATTCCAGTTTTGCAACTTTTTTGCTTGTTTTCCACACTTAGGCTCTAGGGACCTCGTATTACCTGAAACATGACAAAAACTACGTAAAATGACATAGACTTGCTTAAAAACAAGTAAAACTTATAGTTAAAAAGCATCGATTGTGGCGTAAAATCACGCCACATCATTAAGCCTTAAAGATACTTTTAAATCTAGACTAGAACAATTCATAGTTAACGAAAATTGGGCAGCATTTTCCCTATTTCATCGACTTCCACCATACTGCAAGACAACTCCTAAATAACCATAATAACATCTATAATATCATAATCAAGTAGTCACATTCCATTAAGTCTTCCATATTCATTCTCACATTCAACTCACATTAACAACTTCACACCAACCCTTTGCACATTTTTCATAGAACGCTTTCTCATCATGATTATTACTTTCTATAACAAGATTACATCAATTTCATACAAAGAATCATGACTCAAGTTAGCTTACTACTCAAAAACATCATGAAAACTACATTTAGAACTCATCTTATACTTTCTCCTTCTACCCAAGTTGTTCAACAACTAAGCATTCTTGATGACATGAAATAAGCATGAAAACTAACCTTTTATCTCACAAGAATGAGATTTGGAGCAAGCTATCAACTTATATGAAAACCCTAGCTTCAATACGTAAAGAATTCCTGAAGTCTACTAACCCTAGTAAGACTTCAAACACGTGGATATCTTGATTCTTGCCTCTTGATCTTTAATCTCCCTTGGATTTTGGCTTGGTTTAGTTTATGGAGTTAAAGAGAGGGTTTTTGGAGAGCTTTGGATCTTATTTGAGAAAATAAAATGCCTAAATTAAGTGGAATGAAATATATATAGCGTAACTTAAAATCCCGTTGGGCGATCCTGCGCGCACTTTGACGGGCAGTCAAAATGCTCCGTCGAACTTCCTAGACAAACATGGCTCACTGTGATTGTTTTACACTGGGAAGGTGCAATTTGACGGGCCACAGATATTTCTGCGGTCCGTCAAACTGGTCCGTCAAAATGTTCTGCTCGGACAATCTGTCTTAAAACACCCATAACTTTTTACTCCGATGTCACATTGAAGAACGGTTTGTTGCGTTGGAAACTAGAATCAATGAATTTCAATTTGGATAAAAGAAACACACCAAAACTCCTTATATTCTAGGATTTATACCTCTTCCATGTTGAACCAAAATCCTGTCCAAAAATTTTGCCAAGTTTTCGCAAAGTTCCGACAAACTCAATTCCTTAATTTGCTTGTCCTCAAATCCTTCCATAGCTTATTTCATGAGCTTAAACCCCCCATAACTACAATATAGGAACATATAATCTCATATATCCTAGAAGATAACTCTATTTTCCACGATTATGACAACTAACACCTAGCAAATCTCGACGAATGAAACTATGAGGTGTAACATTCTCCCCCTCTTCGGAACATTCGTCCCCGAATGATAGACTCTTGGGGATTCTACAAAAAATCTCAGAGATTCTCCTATAATATGACACTATCATCCTGTCACAGCAACCCAAAATATATCGCCTCACAGGGCTACAACAACAGCATCAACAACCATGGCCACAAACGACCAAGAAAACATCGAAGAAGACATTACATAACTAGTGGCAACAATGTCTCTGCCTGAGTCTCCTCTGAAGGTGGAAATAAATGCAGGTACCAGAACTTCATGTCTTCTTCCGCTTCCCAGGTCATTTTCTCCCTGTTATTATTTCTCCATAAGACTTTAACTGAAGCTATATCTTTGGTTCTATGTCTCCGTACTTGCCTATCTAGAATGGCAATGGGAACTTCTTCATAGGATAATTTCTCAGTGACTTGAACATCACCTACTGGTACATCTCTAGAAGGATATCCAATGCACTTACGAAGCATCGATACATGGAAAACCGGATGGACTGACTCCAAATCTGCAAGTAGGTCTAATTCATAAGCCACTTGGCCTACCTTGCGTACAATCTCATAAGGTCCAATGTACCGGGGACTAAGCTTACACTTTTTACCAAATCTCATGACGCCCTTCATTGGCAATACCTTCAAGAATACCCAATCTTTCACTTGGAACTCTAAGTCCCGTCGACGATTATCCGCATAGGATTTCTGACGACTCTGAGCTGTTAATAACCGGTCATATATAGCTTAACTTTCTCTATAGCTTGCTGGACCAAGTTTGTCCCTATCAATTTAGTCTCCCCTACTTCAAACCACCCAATTGGCGATCTACACTTGCGCCTGTAAAAAGCCTCATACGGGGCCATTTGGATGCTAGAATAATAAATGTTGTTATAAGCAAATTAAACAAACGGTAAGTGATCATCTCAACTACCTTCAAAATCCAATACATATGCCCGTAGCATATCCTCAAGAGTTTGGATGGTACGCTCAGCTTGCCCTAAAGTCTGTGGATGAAATGTTGTACTAAGACTCACCTGAGTCCCTAAACCTTCTTGAAAAGACTTCCAGAAATTTGCGGTAAAATGTGTCCCTCTATCAGAAATAATAAATATTGGAACACCATGGAGTCGTACTATCTCTTTGACATAAAGCCTTGCATAATCTTCGGCAACATATGTAGTCCTGACTGGTAGAAAATGAACTGACTTCATAAGTCTATCCACGATTACCCATACAGAATTATATTTATGCCTAGAACGAGGCAAGCCTGCACTTCATATTAATCACTTCCCATTTCCAAGTTGGAATTTCCATAGCTTGGAACAATCCACCAGGATTTTGATGCTCATTTTTCACTTGCTAACAATTAGGACATTGGGCTACGAACTCAGCTATGTCTTTCTTCATTCCATTCCACCAATATATGGATTTAAGATCATGATACTTTTTCGTTGCTCCAGGGTGAACAGAATAATGAGAACAATGTGCTTCTCTCAATATTTGGTGGCGTAATCCTATGACATCTGGAACACATAACCGGCCTCGGGATCGGAGAACTCCATCTCTAAAAATCTCAAATGATGACTTCTTCTTCTGAGGAAGTGTATTTCTGTAATGAACTAGTATGGGATCCTCGTACTGGCGCTCTTTCACTCCAACCTCTAGTGACGAGATCGGTGAATTCTGAATGGTAGCTCCCACATTGCCTGAGTCCACTACCCGAACTTCTAGGCTAGCTAATTATTGGAGCTCACGAGCTAAATCTCTTTTCTCTTACTGAACATCACATAAACTTCCCATAGATCTACGGCTAAGAGCATCAGCCACAACGTTTGCCTTCCCGAGATGGTATAGGATGTTAACATCATAGTCTTTCAATAACTCCAACCATCGTCGTTGTCGTAAATTCAATTCTTTTTTCTTGAAAAAATACTAAAGGTTCTTGTTATCCGTGTAGATATCCACATGGAAACCATATAAATAATGTCTCCGCATCTTCAATGCATGAATCACCGCAGCTAACTCAAGATCGTGGGTTAGATAATTTTTCTCATATTTTCACAATTGCCTTGAAGTATAAGAAATCACCTTACTATGCTACATCAAAACACATCCTAACCCAACGCCTGAAGCATTACAATAGACAACATAGCCTTCCGATCCCTCTGGAAGTTTTAGGACCGGGGCCGAAGTTAATCTATTCTTTAACTCTCTAAAACTACGTTCACAAGCATCCATCCATTGAAATTTAGCTAATTTCTAAGTTAGCTTTGTCAATGATGCAGAAATAGAAGAAAAGCCTTATACAAATCTTCTGTAGTAACCTGCTAAGCCCAAAAAACTATGAACCTCCGTAGGTGTCGTAGGCCTTGGCCAAGTCTTCATGGCTTCAATCTTTTGGGTATCCACCCAAATACCATCGGCTGAAATAACGTGCCCATAAAGGTCACCGAATTCAACCAAAACTCGCATTTTAAAAATTTTGCAAATAACTCTCGAGTCTGAAGAACTCTAAGAACAGTGCGTAAATGATCCATATGTTCTGCCTCGGACCGAGAATATACCAGGATATCGTCAATGAACACAATCACAAATAAATCTAGGAAAAGCATGAACACATTGTTCATCAAGTCCATGAACACTGCCGGTGCATTAGTTAGCCCGAACGACATTACTCGGAACTCGAAATGGCTATATCTGGTTTTGAAGGCTATCTTAGGAATATCTTCCTCCCTAAATCTCTCCTGATGATACCCGAATCTCAAGTCTATCTTTGAAAAACATTTGGCACCCTGCAATTGATCAAATAAGTCATCAATCCTTGGGAGCGGATATTTATTCTTGATCGTCACCTTATTCAGTTTCCGATAGTCAATGCACATTCGCAAGGAGCCATCTTTCTTCCTCGCAAACGATACGAGTGCTCCCCACGGGGATGAACTAGGCCTAATAAAGCCTTTTTCAGGCAAGTCCTTCACTTGCTCCTTTAACTCTTTTAACTTTACGGGAGCCATTCTATAAGGAGGAATAAATATGGGTTTAGTATCCGGTAGCACATCAATAGCAAAGTTAATCTCCCACTCTGGGGGAAGACCAGGAAGCTCATCCAAGAATACATTCAGAAACTCATTCACCACGGGGACAAACTGAAGAGTCGGCGATTCGGCTTCATATCCTGAACCCCGATTAAATGATAAATATAAGCTTTAGCAATCATTTTCCTCGCCTTGAGATAGGAAATAAACCTACCTCTTGGAGATGCTGTATTTCCTTTCCATTCCAAAATTGATTCTCTCAGGGGAGGACTCACGATCCTGCCATCCAGCCAAAGCATAAATATAGTGCTGGGGACCACTAGAACTGGGAGCTCCACCTCTACCTTTACCGCGACTAACTGGTGTCTGAAAGCCTTGCCTCGGAGGGCGTATAGATGATGAAGACCCGACTGTCGGTCCTGAAGGCTGGATCCTACCCCTACCACCACTCGAGGGGCAGTCACGCATGATATGGCTTGGCTGACCACATGTATAGCAAACCTCTAAGCCTAATCGACATTGGCCAAGGTGTAACTTCATGCACTGAGAACATCATGGCACGGGTGGCCTTGCCTGACCCAAATCGCCTCTGAAATGAGATCCTGAAGTGCTAAAACTCTGACTCAGCCTGAAGTAAGTAGATCTATCAAATCTCTGGCCCATAAACCGTGGAGGCTCACTAGTCATAGAATGTCCTGAATGCGTAGAAAACTGCTGTCTTTGCCCTCCTCTAAACTCGCCAATCGGACCCGAAGATCTATCCCTCTTATGATAATCTCTATTAAGCTCACGCTCACTTCTCTGTTGTTGTTGACTTTCCTCCAAATTCTGGGCATGGCCTGAATGCGCAAAATATCCATGTTGTCCGGGAGGGACGCAATCAAGCATTTATCCATCAAATGTGGCCCTAAGCCACTCACAAATTGGTGCACTCGATCACCCATATCCGCTACCATGGCCGAAACATACCTAGCCAAAGAATTGAAGTGGATACTATACTCTAAAGCACTCATGCTTCCTTGCTTAAGATTCAAGAACTTTTTTCCCCACCCCATTTAGGAGGATTTATAGTGTTTCCACACTTCCCCTCCAGTGTGACTCGAACCCAGGAGGCAAGTAATATTGTAGGAAAGCATCAACAAATTCTTTCCATACCGAAAGAGGTGTATTAACTCCCCTTGAAGCCATTCAAACTGTATACCAATGAACTGGGAGATCGATGATAACTCTACCGATTCAATATCCGAAGCATACATTAACTGAAGTGTCCTCAATATCCTATCAATAAAGTTCTGAAAGTCCTTATCCGGCTTTGACCCATTTCGGAGGGTTCAAGAAAATAAAGTCACGAGCTCTTGCACTAACAGCCCTATCACCTTGACCCGTACCTTGCCGCTGGGTCTGAGCAGCAACCAACTGAGTTAGCAAATAAATGGCTTCTTTCACATCTTGACCTAAAACAGCTAGTGGAGGAGCTGGGGCTGAGGCTCCCTCATGCTCCTGTGAAGCGGGTAATAAGTGGGAGGATCTAGACGGAACCTCATTTTGGGATTCATCCCCCTCTATAACTGGTGGGGGTATTCTTTCGGTTCGCTTTTCTACCACTGTATTGCCCTTTCGGGATGCTGTAGCTTTCTTCTTTATAGGCATTTCTGAAATACATAGCACACGGTTAAGGAAAGAGAAATCCTTATATCATAGCTCTATCGCACAATATATGAAGAAAGAAGGTCATTCATTCCTAAAATGCCCGCAACCTCCTGTTTATAAGTGTGGCACACAACACACCCATAAACAAGACTCTACTGGACACAGCTCGTAGACACACCCTAGGATGAAACTGCTCTGATACCACTTTTGTCACGACCCAACCAGGGAGCCATGACGGGCACCCTGTTACACCTTGAAAATTTTATGTCGTCGCATAGTGAATGAACCAACGCGAGCTTAAGGATAACAGGAATTTCTTAAGACTGTAAGACAAATGTTTAGTGGTCTTAGAATGCGGACGTTAAGATCATGGAGCTATATGAATTGATGGAATAAGGATTGTTAAGAATAAGTGGAGGATAAGTGAGGTTTAGGAAAGGTTTCGTAAACTATTGCGTTAAGAATTGTTTGGTTAGGTCTTAAGGACAAGTTATAGGGATGTTTAGATCATCAATGAAGTATAAAACAAGTGTTAAGAGGGTTGTATAAGGATTGGATATCAAACGAAACGACGAGAACAACTTCGAAAAAAGTTGTGAGTTCCACGACCATGTTGCACGGACCGTGAAACCTTCCACGGATCATATACTAGTCCGTAGAATACCCAGCAGAGGTGATGGTCTCCTGGTGGTGAACCACGGCTGATTGTACGAGCCGTACAATATTCCACGGACCGTGCAAGTGTCCGTGGAAACCCCGACGGGCTGAGAAAGTTCAATTATATATATGTGATCCCACTTCATTAATTTCACTTCCCACACACTTATTCATCTCTCAAGAGCTCTAGAAGGTTCCACATACTTCATATACAAGAAATCAAAGGAAATCCCTGATTAACTACACCAAATCCATGAAATCAAGTGTATGAAACCTAACAAAAGTTCATTTACACCAAGAAAACTCAAGGGAAGAGAGTTAAGGTTTTGGTGCAAGAAGAGAAGTTCCACTCAAGGGTTGTTCACCCATAATCTAAGGTGATTTGTATGGTCATTCCATGTGGTTTAAGGTATTGGAAGGCTAAGACACTTGAATTGTAGAAAGACATAGAAAATGGGTCAAGAATGAGTGAATAGTGTCATTGTTGAACAATAGTTTAGATTGAATTATGAATATTGGTATGTTGTGATTGTAAATATGTTATAAGTGAAATTTAGAGCATGAAATAAGTATTATATGTGAGAGAACACAATAAGGAATGACGACCATGATTATGGAGAAATTGGAATGAAATGGCGGAATGCGAATAATGTAGATGGATGATGATTGACGTCTATTATATTGTGAATGTTGTTATGAATGTTTGGGAGTTGATATAGAATATGGGAAAAGTTGTTTAAACAAAGGAAATGCTGCCCAATTTTCTTTAACTTTAGTAAGTACGTTTAAGTAATCGATTTTCTATGGCATGAATCCTATAACATGACTTTTCATTCCTCTTCATGAATTTCCTACATTCCAAAAAACTTATAGCCATGTTCATGAATAACTATATGAGATAAGAGATACATTATGAGTTCAATAATGATGATAATGAGTTAAGTATAAAGATTCTAGAGTTTATGATATGATGTTCCTATAAAGTTAATGATGTCGTTTATTGTATACACTCACCTTAACTACTATTTCCTTCAAGGTGAGGCAAAATGCTTATAATGCTTCATAATGAAATCGGGGGTTCACGACCTTATGTCACCCCGATAGAGTATAATTGTCTCAAGTTTCTAGTCATGCATTATGATGGTAATAGTATGATGAGAGTATGATGTGGTTATGATATGTACATGATGTTATCACACCGTGCCTATATGGCCGGACAGACACCGCTAAGGCGGGCAGCTATATGTATACACCATGTCTAGATGGCATGGGCAGACACCACTAGTGGGCGGCATGAGATGGTACCTCGGACGCGGGAGGCCTGGACGCAGGCTAATGATTATCACACCGATCCGATATGGACGGGCAGTTTATACATTTATGCATATATGATATGATGATGATTATGAGTAAGCCAGCATGTGCTATTTCTTTTATAAGTGACAGTCAGATACAGTTGCTCCTCATTGATGCTTCCTTTATATCATTGATGTATTTTCATTACTTATACCTCTCATACTCAGTACAATGTTCGTACTGACGTCCGTTTTTTTTTGGATGATGTGTTCATGCCCACAGGTAGGCAGGGAGGTGATCTTGATCCAGACCCGTAGTTCGCCCGGGTACCTGTCACGGCCCCTAGAGCTAACCCACCGGGCACCTCTCATCGTACATTCACATTCATATCTAGGTAAGCCACATAGCGTATTAGCAATTCTACGCCTCAATAATACCATTTCCAATGGCTAAAACACATTTATATATCAACGTCAACAACTATGCCCATACATATATACACAAGCCGATGAGGCTAACAAAATAATATACCAAAACATAAGCCGACAAGGAAAAAGAGATCTACTATACATACCTGTCTACGAGCCTCTAAGAAGAGTATGAATATTATCATAAGGACAGGACAGGACCCCCCCTCCCCCCCCCCCCCCCCCCCTTTCCCATATATACACAAAAGAATAATACCCAAAAGCCGCAGCTTCGAATCAAATGGAGCTCCTCTATGCAGTCTCTGAACAAGCAGTATATGGGTTAAGTCTATCTCCTTGTCCACCTGCGGGCATGACACAACGTCCACAAATAAAAGGACATCAGTATGAATAATGTACTGAGTATGCAAAGCATGATCAACATCGTAATAGAAACGTAAGAAATAGCATAAGATAGAGAGGTCATGAGATAATGAAGCCATTTATACCTCTAATGTTGCTCATCGTATTTACTTACCCCCTTTCTAATGGGAACCTTCCATATCATACATTTATATTTGTAGTAGTATTGTACCCGGCCATAGAGGTTCAGTGTCTTACATACCCAACCATGATAAGGTTCGGTGTTATACGTACCTGGCCCTACCAAGACTCAGTATTATCCGTACCCAACTGCAGTGGTATGTGCACGATAGATATCATACCCGGCCATATAAGCTCGGTGTTCTTAGTAGTCATACTTTAATATATATATATATATATATATATATATACACACACACACACACACATGAGCACATACACGTTCTCAACATTATCATCGTCATCATCATTTTCATTATATCCTTCCTTAGAGAATCAACTATCATAGGATGGGACCAATGGTATCGTGAGAATATCAAGATCATGAGCTTTAATGATTCTAGGAATGAAATCGTCACGGAAGATACTATGGATGCCTTAAGAAAGAAGGGTTAGGCTTACATACCTCGTTGTCTTCTTAACTACTTAACGTTCACCGTCGAAGCTTGGAAAATCTACATTTAAAAGGATTCATACCTTCGTTAAGCCTTAAAGATACTCTTAAATCCAGACTAGAACAATTCGTAGTTAATGAAAATTGGGCAGCATTTCTCCTATTTCATCGACTTCCACCATATTACAAAACAACTCTTAAATAACCATAATAACATCTACAATATCATAATTAAGTAGTCACATTCCATTAAGTCTTCCATATTCATTCTCACATTCAACTTACATTAACAACTTCACACCAACCCTTTGCACATTTTTCATAGAACGCTTTCTCATCAGCATTATTACTTTCTATAAAGAGATTATATCCATATCATACAAAGAATCATGACTCAAGTTAGCTTACTACTCAAAAACATCATGAAAACTACATTTAGAACTCATCTTCTACTTTCTCCTTCTACCCAAGTTGTTCAAAAACTAAGCATTCTTGATAACATGAAATAAGCATAAAAACTAACCTTTTATCTCATAAGAATGAGATTTGGAGCAAGCTATCAACTTATATGAAAACCCTAGCTTCAGTACGTAAAGAATTCTTGAAGTCTATTAACCCTAGCAAGACTTCTAACACGTGGATATCTTGATTCTTGCCTCTTGATCTTTAATCTCCCTTAGATTTTGGCTTGGATTAGTTTATGGAGTTGAAGATAGGGTTTTTGGAGAGCTCTTGGATATGATTTGAGAAAATAAAATGCCCAAATGAAGTGAAAAGAAATATATAAAGCGTAACTTAAAATCCCGTCGGGCGATCTTGCGCCCACTTTGACGGGCCATCAAAATGCTCCGTCGAACTGCCCAGTCAAACATGGCTCACCGTGAATGTTTTACGCTGGAAAGGTGCAATTTGACGGGCCACAGATATTTCTGTAGTTGGTCAAAATGTTCTGCTCGGACAGTCTGTCTTAAAAAACCCATAAATGTTTACCTCTATGTCACATTGACGAACGGTTTGTTGCGTTGGAAACTAGACTCAATAAAATTCAATTTGGATAAAATAAAAGCACCAAAACTCCTCATATTCTATGATATATTACTCTCCCAAGTTTTACCAAAATGCTATCCAAAAATTTTGCCAAGTTTTCCCAAAGTTCCGACAAACTCAATTCCCTAATTTTCTTGTTTTCAAATCCTTTCATAGCTTAATTCATGAGCTTAAATGTCCCATAACCATAATATAGGATCATATAATTTCATATATCCTAGAAGATAACCCCAGTTTCCACGATAAGGACAACTAACACCTAGCGAATCTCAACGGACAAAACTACGAGGTGTAACACACCCTTTCCGTAGTTTTAAAAGGTATTATTGACTTGCGAGAATTGGTGGCACGATAATTTAGTTGACAGGTAATTTTGGATTTTTTTTTTAATATGTGTGCATATATTTAATAATGGAAATATTATTTGCACATATATATAAGGCATGAGGTGAGAGAATGTTTTTTATTTTTGGCTAATATGCTAATGGATTGGTTGACTAAAATGCAATTGTTTGGTTATTAAATGGTAAAATAAGTGGGTCAAGCCCACCATCCCTTCTCTTTATGTCATGGGTCTTACGGGTGTATTGGGAATAACTAAACTTTTTTTTTCTCTTTATACCTAGTATACTAATAAAAAAAAAAGGTTGCATATATTCGGCTAGGCTAAGGGAGAATAGTACTACGGGAAGAGGCAACAGGCAGTAGTTTCCACGGAAGAAAGTTAAGGCAAATTAGGTATGCTTCATTTATATTTTGGTTAGCTTAATGATTGGGTTATTATAGGGTAATGATTGGAAAGGTTGGCGGGCTGATCATGATGATAAGATAATTATTATATATGATAATTTGGAGGAGGAATGAGATTAAATCTCAATGAGACCATCGGTACAGTTTGTATTAATTTTATAAATTGGTGAAGTGGATGGCATAATGATGACCTAATGATTAGAACGAACGATAGAGTAATGATTACAAATCATTCTAGGCAATATTGATAGAATTAATTTGGGGTTATGTTCCCTGTACGTTGCTTCCATTTTTTAGATGTAAATCATTGTTTTCTTATTTTTGCTTATGGTTTTCAAATTTGTCTTATGCTTGCTGTGTTTCCATTTCAATTTTTGTATATAACGGATTTATGTGATTGTACTTTAGGTGTGTTGGGTCATATGTACAACTTTAAATTCATGGTATTTGAAATGTGGGGAGCAAGATTTTAATCCTAAGTTAAGATTTTGAGGTAATTGAAAGTTTTGAGCCCTAGTCTTAAGAGATGGGAATTTATGAGTAGAGAGTCCATTTGTGGATTGAATTGACTAATTTTCTGAATATACGACTCTTAAGTTATGAGTAAAATAATTTTTTAAGAAAGTTCCCATTTTGACCTTGTGGGCCCGACGTCACTTTTTGGGGTGCGTTTTTGGGTTTCGAATATAAATATAGCAATATGGGTGTCCTTAAATTCGGATTCTAACGTAAACTGCACATTTGATAGATTTTTATCGTTCAGAGGCTCTACGCAAAGGAAAGGCGTTAGTTTGATCAATCGTGGCACCGCTCGGCATTGAGGTAGGTTATGGTCTACTTTAGTTAGACTCTGATTAGAGAATCGTATCTAGTTGTAGAAAGTGACGGGGATATCATAATAGGCCTTCGGGCATGAAGTGGAGGTGAATTCTAATTAGGTTGGTTATATGACCTGTTATGTGGGCTTGTCGCCAAATATGTTATTTTCCATGATTATCACCAGTTTATATCTCTATCACATACTAGCTCACTCATCGCATGAAAGGAATGGTAATATTGATAATTGAACAGTAAATAGTAATATGACTTGTACTTGTTGATTTTATATTGGTGATATCATGTATGACATGCTTTCAATACTATTTGTGATGATTGCTGAGGTGAGTAATTGAGAGACTTCGAGGTCTTTGCTGGAGATTGAGAGTGACAGAGAGACTCCGAGGTTTTACCGGGGATTGAGAGTGTCAGGGAGACTCCGAGGTCTTTACCAGAGATTGAGAGTGATTGATAGCCTCCGAGGTTTCTACCGGAGAGCACGTGTGGTACATGGACTTTACGGGTCCCCTATGGGTCATATATTTAAGGCACTGCCCTTAGCATGTGTGTACGAGAGTGGAGTAAGAGAGGTCACTATTTTATTGCATTGCATTCATCCCCTCATATATTTGACGGATCATTTGGTGAACTATCTCTGTCTTGGTTGATTTCATGATTCCTTTACACATTACTTGTCTGTGATACATGTCCATACCTGTTTGCTCTATGTGCCACTTGTTAGTTTCCACTTCTTCATGCGTTATCTAATAATTGTCGGCCTATGATGCTTATCAGTACTAGTGTTGTACTGATACTACACTTGTTGCACTTTTGTTGAGTGCAGAGTACGATCAAAGCTCCAGTTCTACGCCCCCGTGGCTGATACACGATGGTGACATCTTTCGGTCATTCAGGGTGAGCTGCTTGGTCATCCGTGGCCCCTGCAGGACCCTTTTATTTAATTCTTTTTTTTATTCAATAGACAGTATGTAACCTTCGGGTATTTTCAAACTTTTATTCCAAATTATGTTTACCACTCTTGTACCCTTTGACCAGATTTTAGGATTGTCGTGACATTTTTAGTTATGATAAGTATTCAAGACTTGACAACTTCTTCTTATTTGATTTTTCGTGTATTTAACTATTTATTAGTAATGTGGTTCGCCTACTCGGAGGGATAGTGTAGGTGCCTCTATGACCTGCGAATTAGATTGTGACAAATTAGTATCAGAGCTTCTAGGTTAATTGGTCTAATGAGTACAAGAGCAATGTCTAGTAGAGTCTTGCGGATTAGTACGTAGACGTCTATACCCATCCTCGAGAGGCTATAGGACATTTGGGAAACACTTCACTTCTATCTCTCTTTTCGTGCTAGTTCAATCCGTTTGGTATCTGGTTCATTCTTTTCGTGCGAGATTGTTCAGATTGGTATCGTAACCTTGTTTCTATGTTCTCTCACAGATGGTGAGGACGCGATCGACCGCTATTAGAGGCCAGAAGCCTGCACTTGCACTTGCACCCGCATCCGCATGCATACCCGTTGCCTGAGCAGCTGTCCGTGGGTGAGGCAAGGGACTTGGAAGGAGAAGAGGCCGTGCAGCTATTCCAGATAGGGACCAACCACCAGCACTTGCTCAGCACCCTGACAGAGAGTTGACTCCGGAGCTTGAGGATATTCCGGAGGAGGAGATTGGGGCTGCTGAGGCATAGCCTGGGGTCGCTGCTACTCCTGATTTTCAGGAGGCTGTGTTTCAAGTGTTGGGGTACTTTGACAGTTTGGCTCAGGCGGGCATGATTCCAATTACTCCAGATGGCTCGCAGACTAGAGTGGGAGGTCAGACTCCCGATGCTAGGGTTGCTCCAGAATTTCAAAAATCGAGGGTATTACCGACAGCAGCAGTGGCTCCCTATATTGATACTACTCCAGCACCTAATCTTGTTCTAAGGACTATGGATGGGCCAGTGTTGACCAGTGAGGAGCGAAAATTGTTCGAGGGGATCACCAAAATGTCCCCTCATTGGTTCTATGGTACTCTCGCGGAGGATGCGCATGAGTTTATTGTTAGCTGCCATGAGATGCTTCATATGTTGGGTGTAGTGGAGTCTCAAGGGGTCGATTATGTTTCTTTCCAGTTAGTTGGGGATGCCAAGTAGTGGTGGAGATCGTACATAGAGTGTCAACCAGCGGGCCGCCACCTTTGACCTGGACCCAGTTCTACCAGGTGTTCTTGGAGAAGTATGTCCCTCGTACTCTAAGAGATAACAGGAAGGATGATTTTTTGACATTGGAGCAGTGGGGTAGGTCGATTGCGAAGTATGAGACCAGATTCTTTTCTTTGTCCCATTATGCGACGACATTACTTCCCACAAAGGCTGAGAGAGTGAGGAGATTTGTGAAGGGTTTGGACCTTCCACTTCGATTGGCGACCTTACAGTTGGAGGCTTCTGGGGCCTTATTTCAGTCAATAGTAGAGCATGCCAGGAGAATCGAGTCAGAGATGGGTCCGCCACATAGTGGGGGTAGCGACAAGAAAGCTCACAGATTTGATAGTTTCAGAGGGCCTATTAGAGGTGGGGGACACCATGACAGGGGTCATCATCATCCCTATAGCTGCCCCATCCAGTCATCACTAGAGGCTTTAGCAGGTGGTTCTTCAGGTTATAGCGGGCACAGTTCTGAGCAGACTTCCCGAGGTTCTTACTCTCGACCTTCAGACCACAGAGGGTATTCTAGTTCTTCTATGACAGTTCAGTAGCCTATGGCCAGAGGGGCATGTTTTGAGTATGGTGAGATAGGGCATTACGCGAGAGAGTGTCCTAAATCTAGGCAGGGTTGCAAAGTTCAGACATCTAGGCCTCCAGCACCGCTAGCTAAAGGAGGAGGATATTCTGGTAGAGAGGGTTCGCAGTCTAGCAGGGGTGGCCATCAGCCTAGCAGAGGTGGTCATCAGTGTAGTAGAGGCAACACTCAGTCAGTGAGAGGAAGATCTCAGGTAGGCCATGGTGGTCGTGGAGGCACACAGTCCAAGGGTGGACGTGCCTATTTTTATGTTTTCCAGGTAGACCAGAGGCCGAGGCTTCGGATGCGGATGTCACAGGTATTATTTCAGTTTGTCACCGATCGACTTCTGTCTTATTTTATCCGAGTTCGAATTCTCTTGTGTGTCCACTTACTTCTCTACGGGTCTAGATATGCTTTGTGATATGCTTGATATACCTATTCGTGTCTCTACTCCTATCGGAGACTCTGTGATAGTAGATCGGGTCTATAGGTCTTGTGTGGTCACATTTATGGGGTACGACACTTGGGTAGACTTGGTTATTTTGGATATGGTGGACTTTGATATTATTTTGGAAATGTACCAGTTATCTCCCTATCATGCTATTTTAGACTGTCACACCAAGACAGTCACGTTGGCTATGCCAGGTATTCCGCGGTTAGATTGGAATGGTACTCCTAGTCCAGTACTTGAGAAGATCATATTATTTCTTCGGGGAAAGAAGTTAGTGGATAAGGGATGCTTAGCATATTTGACTTATATTCGAGATACTAGTATGGATACTCCTTCCTTAGAGTCGGTGCCAGTTGTTTGTGAGCTCTCTGAGGTTTTCCCTACAGATTTGCCTGGTATGCCGCCTGATTGAGATATTGACTTTTGCATTAACTTGGAGCCAGGCACCTGACCTATTTCTATTCTACCCTATTGGATGGCTCCGGCAGAATTGAGAGAGTTAAAGGAGCAGTTGCAAGACTTGTTGAGCAAAGGATTTATTAGACCTAGTGTTTCTCCCTGGGGTGCTCCCGTTCTGTTCGTGAAGAAGAAAGATAGTACCATGCGGATGTGTATCAATTATCGACAATTGAACAAGGTTACAATCAGAAATGAGTATCCAATACCCCGCATTGATGACCTATTTGACCAGCTTCAGGGTGCATCGATTTTTTCTAAGATTGATTTAAGGTCAGGCTATCATCAGTTGAAGATTCAAGCGGAGGATATCCCGAAGACTGCTTTTAGGACCCGTTATGGTCATTATGAGTTCTTGGTGATATCTTTCGGGCTTACTAATGCCCCCGCAGCATTCATGGATTTGATGAATGGAATCTCCAAGCCTTACTTGGATTCGTTCGTGATCGTGTTTATTGATGGCATCTTGGTGTACTCTCGGAGTAAGAAATATCATGAGAAGCATCTAAGGATCGTGCTTGGCCTGTTGAAGGAGAAGAGATTGTATGCCAAGTTTTCAAGTGTGAGTTCTGGCTTAGTTCCGTGGCATTTTTGGGACATATTGTGTCCAAAGACAGGATTATGGTTGATCCCAAGAAGATCGAGGCGGTTAAAGATTGGGCCAGACCTACTTCGGTGATTGAGATTCAGAGTTTTGTGGGCTTTGCGAGTTATTATCGCCGATTTGTGAAGGGGTTTTCATCTATTGCTTCCCATTTGACTTGGTTAACTCAGAAGAATGTGCCTTTCCAGTGGTCCGATGAGTGTGAGGAAAGCTTTGAAAAGCTCAAGGCTTTATTTACTTCAGCCTCGATTTTGACTTTACCTGTGGAGGAAAAGGACTTTACTGTTTATTGTGATGCTTCTCGGATTGTCTTGGGTTGTGTGTTGATGCAAGAGGGTAAAGTGATCGCATATACTTTGAGACAGTTGAAGGTTCACGAGAAGAACTACCCAACTCATGAATTGGAGTTGGCTGCAGTAGTCTTCGCTTTGAAGATTTGGAGGCATTACTTATATGGAGTCCATTGTGAGGTCTTCACGGATCATCGTAGTCTTCACCGTGTGTTTAGCTAGAGGGATTTGAACTCGAGGCAGCGTAGATGGATGGAGTTGCTTAAGTATTATGATATCACCATTCTTTATCATCCGGAAAAGGCTAATGTGGTAGCTGATGCATTGAGCCGAAAGGAAATGAGTATGGGTAGCTTGGCGGGTTTGATTATAGGAGAGCGTCTTTTAGCCATGGAGGTGCAGTGTTTGACTAATAGTATGGTGAGACTTGATATTTCAGAACCTAGTAAGGTTCTAGCTTGTGTGGAGACGAGGTCGTCTCTTTTGGAGCAGATTAGGGCCCAGCAGTTTGAAGATGTGAAATTGTGCAAGATTAGGGATGAGGTGCTAAGTGGAGAAGCGAAGGGGGCTATTCTTAATGATTAGGTGTTTTGAGGATTAAGGGGCGCATTTGCGTTCCTAGAGTTGGTGATTTGATTCCGTTGATCTTGAAATAGGCTCATATTTCCAGGTATTCCATTCTTCCGAGTGCAACAAAAATGTATTGCGATTTGAGACAGCACTACTGGTGGGGTAGGATGAAGAGAGACATTGTGGATTTTTTTGCTCAGTGTTCGTATTGCCAGCAGGCTAAGTATGAACACTAGAGACCAGGTGGTATGCTTCAGAAGATGCCCATTCCCAAGTGGAAGTGAGAGAGGATTGCTATGGATTTCGTGATTGGCCTTCCAAAGAATTTGGGCAAGTTTGATTCGATTTGGGTTATTGTGGATAGGTTGACTAAATCCGCGCACTTCCTTCCGGTTCAGATTACTTATAATGCAGAGAAGTTGGCAGGATTTACATCCAAGAGATAGTGCGATTGCACGGGGTTCCTTTTTTTCCATCATTTCTGACAGAGGCACTCAGTTTACTTCCTATTTCTGGAGGACTTTGCAGAAGTAATTGGGGACTCAGTTAGATCTTAGCATCGCGTTCCACCCGTAGACAAATGGTCAGTCCGAGAGGACTATTCAGGTGCTTGAGGATATGTTGAGGGCTTGTGTTATTGATTTTGGTGGTCTTTGGGATAAATTCTTACCCTTGACAGAGTTCGTGCACAACAATAGCTACAATTCCAGTATTGATATGGCGTCATTCGAGGATTTATTGTTATATCCCGTATTTTGTACATTCGGATGTTTCAAGATAGTCGTGGTAAGTTAAGGGCGGGACTATTTTCCGGAATTATTTTAATACACAAGTTGTTTATTAGTATGAAAATATTGAGAAAGGCTAAGGGTAAAAAGAAAAATTCACAAGGAGGTTCATGGTAATATTGTGGAAGGCTAGGGGTGAAAAGGAAATTTCACAAAAAGTTCAAGAAGGTTCACGAAGGACCCCTTTTTGCCGTGTGGTGTGTGAGTGTGGTCCCCACCCATGGCTTGGCCAATTGCCTTGAGCCATGAGGTGGGGCATGTGTCCACCCTTTTATAGGCTATGCATATATATATATATATATATATATATATATATATATATATATATATATATATATATATATGAGAGCTTACAAAGCAAGAAAAAAATTATTCATCTTTCCAACATAAGAAGACTTGAAGAGGAAAAAAAAAAGGGCCATTCAGCCATGGCTCCAAAAATTGGTGCCATAGAAATTGATCAAGAAAAATAATTTTCTTCTAGTATTCCAACCAATTTGAAGGTCCTCATTAACATGAAGGAGTTGTTGGAGCATGCAAAGCATCCATTGGGCAAGTTATGAACCCTAGCCGAGTGGAGGAATCAAAGGATAAAGGTAAGGTTTAATCTTCTCTTTCATATGTTATGGATGATTTGTGAGTGTTGTGGCATGTATAAATGGATGAAATTCATGGAAATATGTATGTTGGAGTGAGGCCGTGTATGTGTGTGTATTGTGTAGAGGTGATGAACTAATTTCACTTAGTATTTTAATTGTTGTTGTAGTAGATTCTATGATGTAAAATGAGGATTTAGTGGCTTGAGATGAAGTGGAAATCGTTTGTGGATTGTTGAAGAAGTTAATGTGATATTAGTATGGTTTCTTATATTTGTATGAATGAATTTTTTAATGTGTGGGTTGTTGATATAATTCATGAATTTGGAAGCGAGAGATGTGTTTGGAAGATTATAAGTTGGGTTGTTGTGAATTGAATATAAGTAAAATGTCGTCGACTTATGTAAAAGGAGTTACTAACGTTAGAATGCATTTTGGATAGATTAATGAAGTTGTTAATGTGTAGATTGTTGGTGTAGTTCATGAATTTGGAAGAAAGGAATGTGTTGTTGTTGTCGTTATTAAGGTTGGAAGGTTTCAGATTATTGTTGATAATTTGGCCGAGTTGAATTCTCGGATTGTTGTTGATAAATTGGCCGAGTTGAATTCTCGGATTGTTGTTGAGAATTTGGCCTAGTTAAATTCTCGGGGTTGGTTGAATTTACAGGGGAAATGCTGCCGAAATTTCGGCAGATTATAAATGAACTTATTTGAAAGATTAAGACAAGTGTATGATGATGTGTCTAATGATTATGTAAATCCTTTTGAATGTAGACTAGCAAGCTTGACGAATAAGCGTAGCTAATAGGACGTGGAACAGGTATGTAAGGCTTACCCTTTCTTTCTTTTGGCATGATCTTTGTGAAGCAAATAGACAATGTATATGTATGATTTCAAAGAAACTCCTATTCTTAGAGCCACTAGGATGGCTAATGTTCATGACTTCCGAAAACTGTTTTACTATGTTTTGATACGTGTGTGTGGTTCCAAAAGTTCTATTTTGATTTGGTCCATAGCGATATTCGAAAGGTACTTGATATGACCATTGCCTTGATTATCCAAAGATAGCTTTTGAAACATTCGTAAAGGTTTCTGTAGTAAAATGTCCACAACTTTCTTGTACTAACTCGGATTGCCTCGAAAAGTGTTTATGACCCTCAAGTGTCGATTTGTGTACTTACCTATTGAGTCTTAAAAATTATTTTATATGCATATAGTTTCTCATTGCTCTGCTCGTGCATGCCTCAATGTATCTTTCACTGAGTCCCGGGCAAGGACACGTTCTCGTGCGTATTCCACTGCATTGTTCACTAAGTCTCTCACTAGAGGGCCGGGATACGTTTTATGTATATATATATATATATACATGATATGATGACATGATGATATGATGATATGGGGGTGGCGGCCAGGATGGCATATGATGATCCTATCCACCGAGTCCCTCACTAGAGGGCCGGGACACGTTATGCATATCTGATATATGATGTTGACATGCATGATGTTATCCACCGAGTCCCTCACTAGAGGTTCGGGACACGTTATATGTATATATAATATATGATATTGACATGCACAATTTTCATTTCAAAGGACAAGTGTATTGATGTTTTTAACAGTCATACTTGTTTCTGGTAAATCTCCTTTTTAGTTATGATCCTCTTTACTGTATTTCATGTCTTGCATGCTCACTACATATTCCGTACTGACCCCCTTTCTTCAGAGGCTACGTTTGATGCCACGCAGGTACACCCAGATGAGTAAAAGACATTGCTAGAAGATGTTCCAGCGGGATTGGCGAGCTCCATTTCCTCCGGAGTGTTGCCGAGTCAGCGTATTCATGATATGGTATCTGGTTTGATGTTAGAAACATTGCAGACAGAGTCGTGGGTATAGAATATCATTCTTGTAAACGGCTCCATCAGCCGATGTGTCATTTTGCGTTATGTTATAAATTCCATATGATTACAGATTTTACTTGACTTAAGAACGATGAAAAGAATGCTTCTAAAAGTCTTTACTATGTATTTCATTTTGTAATTTAAGAGATTAGGAGTGTAATAAGAGTCAGCGGGTTCTCTCGGCTCCGAATATGTGGTCGGGTGCCCATCACGCCCTGCCAAGGGTAGGGTGTGACAAATTGGTATCAGAGCGGGTCGTCCTAGGGGTTGTCTGCAAAGTCGTGTCCAGTGGAGTCTTGTTTATGGGTGTGAAGCCGGCCACATTTATAAACAGGAGGCTGCAGGGCATCTAGGGATTGTTGACCTTCTTTCTGTCTTAGATCATGCGATAGAGCGAAGTCATAGGAAATGAGATTCCTAGCACAAACCTTTGATTTCAGTAGAAGCATAGTATCGACGGAAGAAGGTGAGTGATGATATGGAAAGTCACAGGGGTAAGTTTTGATATTTCCATTCTTTTACCTGAAATTGGAAGTTCTGGATGGCTGGAATGTGTCGTATAACTGTATGCTCTGTGAGGCGTTGTTGGTATTTGCTGCGTGCAGATTCTGAATAGTAAGAGCTGTAACAGAAGACTCGATCAGAATTTTTCAAAATCAGGTCATTTAGTTTGGTACACCTAACAGGAAAAAGTGTGGAAAGGAAATACCGTAAATAAACAATAAGTGGACTAGTTGTTTTAGAGAGGTTATGGACTTGGCATGGCATGAAGAATAATTGTGAGAAAGACGATTAGTAGTCCGAAGGATTAAGATGGAAAACATTCGAGGTTTAGTAGGAGCAAGGTCTGTTTGGGGATTCAGGGAAAGTCGACAAATAAGTTCTATTGTAGATTATTATTATATAAAATGGTGAGTGGAAATCCAAACAGGCTGATAACCGAGTATTTATAAGTAACGGCGACGAAGGCGTGTTCACTACCATCGTAAATCTAGGAATCTAGGACGAAAGGTAGTCACACACATAGGTGAAAGGTGAATATTGGTAATTGAAAAGGCTAAAATAGTAATTGTAAAGGAGAAAGACGTGTTACGAGAATGTCTCGGAATCTGTAAGACTTCGACTTGCTCCATACCATGTAATGAAGGTCATGCGATGAGATGGATGCGATTATATCAGTACTAATGCATCGGATTTCATCGAAGTTTCAAGGTTAAGCGTGCTAAGGTAAGAGAAATATTAGGATGGGTGACCCCCTGGGAAGTGTGCAAGAAATCCCATAGATTTAGGCATAAGAGACAAATGAGGAGCTAGAGTATCCTAAGGGAAATTAGAGTATATGGAATGGTTAGAGACCATAAGAGGTCGCGAAGGACTAGGCAGACTATACTGGTGAAGAGACAGAGAGTGCATCACAGCTCTGGAATTAAGATGAGCTTGAATAGCATTTGGAAGTATTTTGTAGGCGAGATAGTAGTAATTATATATATATATATATATATATATATATATATATATATATATATATATATATATATATATATATATATATATATATATATATATATAAATGCGCGTGATATTCCACATGTGATTGTATCGATGGGTCTGTGTGTCCCAGTAACCGGTGTTACGGTATGGAAGGCATCAATCGAGCAAGGGTACCAAAGTTCAAGTGACAACAAAAATAAATGGTGCAAGTGTCATAAGGTAAGCTGATGTTATATTCACTACAGGTTAAGATTGGAAAGTTCTAATACAACGATATTTGGAAAAGAAAGAGAGTGAATAAATGGAAGGCAAGTAGATCAAAAGGTCGGAAAAAGTGAAAAGTAAGAAACATCAGTGAGTGAAGCCCCGTGAGAAACTACAGGCAAGGCACGAGACTACTTGGGTAAAAAAAATTCAAAGGTAGGTACGTGAAAAGGATAAAGTGCGGTAATATGGAACAAAAGAGGAATGTGTGGGGTACGAGGACCGATTTCAATAAGTGGGGCTAAAGAATAGTGACTATGACAAGGAATGTGAAGTAAGAGAAAGAATGTTTAGGCCTTGTGACGATGTTAAGAGATTCCCAGCCTGTGAGAGGTATATAAAGGGATAAGTGTATGGTAAAATTAACACGGTTGCCTCGGACATGGAGGAGCTTTCCAAAAGGATAACTTAATAATAGAACGGATTTGCACGTTTAAAGGAATATTTTACGAGCTTCAGAGCCATGCCACGAATAACAAGAGAAGAAGGTGCTCGAGCAGGAAGAAATCCAAAGAAGGTTAAGGATGAGAGTAAGGAAGGGATACTAATGGGTTGGTCGAAGGAAGAGGAGAGCATTTAGGCGTAGAATAATTGGAAATCGTAACCATAGGAGTAAAAAGGATACTTTAACGAGTTAGCGGTACGAACCCGATTACGCATCGAGGAAAGAACAAGGATGATGGGTCTATACTGTTGATTGGGAAATTAATAGTATGGAATGAGAATTCATGTGAGGTCTGAGAGATTTGATCTTAAAGGAAATGGAATGAAATATAAGGAACGTGCTTGGGAGACCGCTCGACCGTAGCATCATAAAGATAGATAAAGGTTCAATGAACAAGGATAGAAAGAAAGGTTTAATGAATGAGGATAGAGAGGGTTTTACCTGTAAGGATTATGTGCTAAGAGCAAAAGTAGCAGAACGCTCGAAAAACATGGATGCACAGCTGCAATGCAAGCGCATAGTTGAGAAGACTTACGAGTAAGTGAGCTAAATGGGCGAAAGGACTAGTAGTGGATGGAAGAGTATGGAAATGTTGAAGAAAAACTAATGATGATATAAACATAAATGGAAGAAGAATCCAAAGGAAGAAGAAGTTTAGGTATGTTATGAGTAAAGTTAGGAAGAAAGACGAGGGGTAAGGTATAATCGGAGAATTCATAAAAGGACATAGTGAATCTCGACGTCCCCATGAACTAGTGATCTAGGACACCGTCAGCCATAAAAGACAAAGATATAAGGGACGAAAAAGGAGGCATCAGAATTGTATACCTTTACGAGTATTCCAATTGAACACAAAAGTGTGAACTAGCAAAGAGGATAAATAAGGCAGACCATACGATGACGGAACCCCGGCCTTAAGAAGAAAGTGAAAGGCGGAAGGTAATTATCGTAGACAAGGGTACTTGAAGACTGTTGGCGTATAAGGAACCCTTTAAAGGGGGGGGGGGGGGGGGGGGGAGAACCTATTATATTAGGCTTAAAAGGGAATCACAACATTTTCAAGCTCCAGAAGAGGAAAGTTTAGTAGCTCGGGGCCAGAGTTCAAAACATATCGGCACATCAGAAGGATACCTGAAAGAAGTAGAAACGAATTGACAAGGTGTGTACCATGAGACATACATGAGAGAAAAGTATGGAAGACGCCTCGAGAGAGTGTCCCCTGCCGACATGAGCTACGATATTTCTAGAACATGGGTTGAAGCCCCCTGTACCGAGCAAAATTGCGCAGTACCTAGGCATGCAGCGAGGTGTTCAAAAGGGTAATAAAGAAAGTATGAGATGAAGGAAAAGTATCTCTATTTATTTTCTGTGCTTACAGGTAATCAAAAATTCTAAGTGGATGTATTGATTGATGAAGGGACTGTATGTGATAGCTATAGAAGAGATCTCCCCGAAGTGTTATAAGACCCCATAAGATCCGTTGAACATTCGAGGACGAATGTTCTAAAAGGGGGGGGGGGGGGGGGGAGGATGTTATATCCCATATTTTGTACATTCGGATGTTTCAAGATAGTCGTGGTAAGTTAAGGGCAGGACTATTTTCCAAAATTATTTTAATACACAAGTTGTTTATTAGTATGAAAATATTGAGAAAGGCTAAGGGTAAAAAGAAAAATTCACAAGGAGGTTCATGGTAATATTGTTGAAGGCTAGGGGCGAAAAGGGAATTTCACAAAAAGTTCAAGAAGGTTCATGAAGGACCCCTTTTGGCCGTGTGGTGTGTGAGTGTGGTCCCCACCCATGGCTTGGCCAATTTCCTTGAGCCATGAGGTGGGGCATGTGTCCACCCTCTTATAGGCTATGCATATATATATATATAAGACCTTACAAAGCAAGAGAAAATATTATTCATCTTCCAACATAAGAAGACTTGAAGAGGAAAAAAAAAAGTGCCATTCGGCCATGGCTCCAAAAATTGGTGCCATAGAAATTGATCAAGAAAAATATTTTTCTTCTAGTATTCCAACCAATTGGAAGGTCCTCATTAACATGAAGGAGTTGTTGGATCATGCAAAGCATCCATTGGGCAAGTTATGAACCCTAGCCGAGTGGAGGAATCAAAGAATAAAGGTAAGGTTTAATCTTCTCTTTCATGTGTTATGGATGATTTGTGAGTGTTGTAGCATGTAGAAATGGATGAAATTCATGGAAATATGTATGTTGGAGTGAGTCCGTGTAGGTGTGTGTATTGTGTAGAGGTGATGAACTAATTTCACTTAGTATTTTAATTGTTGTTGTAGTATATTCTATGATGTAAAATGAGGATTTAGTGGCTTGAGATGAAGTGGAAATCGTTTGTGGATTGTTGAAGAAGTTAATGTGATATTAGTATGGTTTCTTATATTTGTATGAATGAATTTGTTAATGTGTGGGTTGTTGATATAATTCATGAATTTGGAAGCGAGAGATGTGTTTGGAAGATTGTAAGTTGGGTTGTTGTGAATTGAATATAAGTAAAATGTCGTCGAATTATGTAAAAGGAGTTACTAACGTTAGAATGCATTTTGGATTGATTGATGAAGTTGTTAATGTGTGGATTGTTGGTGTAGTTCATGAATTTGGAAGAAAGGAATGTGTTGTTGTTGTCGTTATTAAGGTTGGAAGGTTTCGGATTATTGTTGATAATTTGGCCGAGTTGAATTCTCGGATTGTTTTTGATAAATTGACCGAGTTGAATTCTCGGATTGTTATTGATAATTTGGCCGAGTTAAATTCTCAGGGTTGGTTGAATTTACAGGGGAAATGTTGCCGAAATTTTGGCAGATTATAAATGAACTTATTTGAAAGATTAAGACAAGTGTATGACGATGGGTCTAATGATTATGTAAATCCTTTTGAATGTAGACTAGCAAGCTTGGACGAATAAGCGTAGCTAATAGGACGTGGAACAAGTATTTAAGGCTTACCCTTTCTTTCTTTTGGCATGATCTTTGTGAAGCAAACAAACAATGTATATGTATGATTTCAAAGAAAATCCTATTCCTAGAGCCACTAGGATGGCTAATGTTCTTGACTTCCGAAAACTGTTTTGCTATGTTTTTATACGTGTGTGTGGTTCCAAAATTTCTATTTTGATTTGGTCCATAGCGATATTCGAAAGGTACTTAATATGACCATTTCCTTGATTTTCCAAAGATAGCTTTTGAAACATTCGTAAAGGTTTCTGTAGTAAAATGTCCATAACTTTCTTGTACTAACTCGGATTGCCTCGAAAAGTGTTTATGGCCCTCAAGTGTCGATTTGTGTACTTACCTATCGAGTCTTAAAAATTGTTTTATATGCATATAGTTTCTCACTACTCTGCTCGTGCATGCCTCAATGTATCTTTCACTGAGTCCCGGGCCAGGACACGTTCATATATATATATATATATATATATATATATATATATATATATATACATGATATGATGACATGATGATATGGGGGTGGCGGCCAGGATGGCATATGATGATCCTATCCACCGAGTCCCTCACTAGAGGGCCGGGACACGTTATGCATATATGATATATGATGTTGACATGCATGATTTTATCCACCGAGTCCCTCACTAGATGGTCGGGACACGTTATATGTATATATAATATATGATATTGACATGCACCATTTTCATTTCAAAGGACAAGTGTATTGATGTTTTTAACAGTCATACTTGTTTCTGGTAAATCTCCTTTTTAGTTATGATTCTATTAACTGTATTTTATGCCTTGCATGCTCAGTACATATTTCGTACTGACCCCCTTTCTTCGGGTGTTGCGTTTTGTGCCACGCAGGTTCACCCAGATGAGTAAAAGACATTGCTAGAAGATGTTCTAGCGGGATTGGCGAGCTCCATTTCCTCCGGAGTGTTGTCGAGTCAGCGTATTCATGATATGGTATCCGGTTTGATGTTAGAGACTTTGCAGACAGAGTCGTGGGTCTAGAATGTCAGTCTTGTAAGCGGCTCCATCAGCCGATGTGTCATTTTGCATTATGTTATAAATTCCATATGATTACAGATATTACTTGACTTAAGAACGATGAAAAGAATGTTTCCAAAAGTCTTTACTATGCATTTCATTTTGTGATTTAAGAGATTAGGAATGTAATAAGAGTCAGCGAGTTCGCTCGGCTCCGAATATGGGGTCGGGTGCCCATCACGCCCTGCCAAGGGTAGGGTGTGACATTTATATTGTAGGAGGTGTCGTTCTCCTATTGGGTGGTTTGATGTTTTTGAAGTTCAACCTTGGGGTACAGATTTGCTAAGGGAGTCTTTGGAAAAGGTGAAGCTTATTCAGGAAAATCTTCTGGCAGCTCAGAGCAGGCAGTAGGAGTATGCGGACCAGAAGGTTCGTGATATGGAGTTCATGGTTGGTGAGCAGGTCCTATTGAAAGTTTCACCCATGAAGGGTGTGATGCGATTTGGGAAGCAGGGAAAGTTGAGCCCGAGATTTATTGGCCCTTTTAAGATTCTCCGTCGTGTTGGTTTGGTGGCTTATGAGTTGGCTTTGCCACCAGGTTTGACAGGTCTTCATCTGGTATTCCATGTTTCCATGCTAAAGAAGTACCATTCAGACGGGTCTTATATCATTCAATGGGATTCAGTATTATTAGATCAGAATCTATCCTTCGAGGAAGAGCCGGTAGCAATCCTAGATAGGCAAGTGAGAAAGTTAAGGTCCAAGGATAATGCTTCAGTCAAGGTGCAGTGGAAGCACCATCTGATTGAGGAGGCTACCTGGCAAACTGAGGCGGATATGCGGAGTAGATATCCTCAGTTGTTCGACAGTTTAGGTACCCCCTTTTTCTCCATCTTTCCCCTTGTTGCTCGAGAACGAGTGATTGTTTGATTGGTATCTGATGTAACGACCCATTTGGTCGTTTAGCACTTTTGACCTCATTCCCACAAAAACACCCTTTCCGTAGTTTTAAAAGGTATTCTTGACTTGCGGGAATTGGTGGCACGGTGATTTAGTTGACGGGTAATTTTAGATTTTTTTTTCTTAATGTGTGTGCATATATTTATTAATGGAAATATTATTTGCACATATATATAAGACATAAGGTCTTACACCTCGCACTTTCAGATCATGAGCATGCCACGTAATTCACCGTATTAATGGAGTATCGAAGACATCCCATAAAGTTTTGGAAGGTACAAGCCATGGGAACTACGTAATAATAAAGTAAACGATCAATTACGATCTCGTAAGTCGTAACCGGGAAGGACAACCTTTGAACCAAAAGAAACGACTATTATCAAGTATGATCAATGATAAATATCATGCATGGAGAGTTTCGGAAGATTCCGAGACCAACCAAAGCGGAGAAAACAAGTTTATCGAAAATTTGGAAAAAGTTGGCAGAATTCTAGGCAGAATTTTCGGTAAACTTTGGAGGGGTATATCAGGAGTTTTATGGCATTTCAAAAGCCTAAAATGAAGTTCTTCGAGTCTAGTTTCCAACACAAAATCCCATTCATCAATGCGACATCAGATCAGGGAGTTATGGACGGTACAAGTTAGGCGGACAGAGCAGAAAAACACTGCTACAGTAACCGGGTGCTACAGTACCCCGACCCAACACACACCTACAAATACCCCTCTAACCCATTAATTTTCATCATTTTCACCATCTTTTCATCCTTCATATTTCTACAGAATTCTTGAGAACTATTGAGGGTTCTATAACCTTCCATAAATCTCCATAAATTTCCATAACCCTCCATAATCTTTCACAATCTTTCCATATCATCAAGAGAGCATATCAACATCAAAATCTCAAAGAAAATTCATGGAAGATGATTGTTCTTGTTTCTCTTCAAGGTGGGGATGAACTTAGTCTTGGAAAGGGGTGAATAAAGTGAAGTTCTTCCAGTATAAGGTATGTTTTTCCTACTATTATTTACATGATTGAGATGATGTAAAGGTTTAGAAATTTTTAGAAAGGAAAGAATCATAGGAGAAAAGTCATAAAGATTTGAATTGAAGTTGATAGCCATGAGGTGATTTTGAAAGAGAATTTTGGATTAATTTGAGATTAAATTGAATATAATTCTTTGATTATGGTATTATGGATGTTGTTATGGTTGGTTTGAAAATTGGAGAAACATCGTGTGGGATGTTTTATGGAATATATTGGTATTGATATTATTGTTGATGTTGTTGGTATTATTTGGGAGTTGTTTTGGTATTTGGAGAAGGTAAGGAATATAGGGGAGATGCTACCCGAATTTTGGTAGATTCTAAATAGATTTCATTTGAATGCTTGAGACAAGTGTATGATATTGAGCCTAATGATAATATGGATGGTTTGCGTGTAGAGTTGTGATCTTGGAAGAATAAACGTTGAATGACTAAGGCGACCGAAAGGTATGTTAAGGCTCGTCCCTTTCTTTCAAAGCATGATTCCTATATTATGATTCCATACCCTCCTTGTTTTCAAAAGCTAGAAGTTCATGATTCTTAAAGCTTCTCATGATGTTAAAGATGAGAATGTTTCTAAGATGATTACAATGATAATGAGGATTTTATATTTAAAGGTTCCAAGTTTATGATTTCAATGTTATTATGAGAATGTTGAGTTATTTCATGATTTTCTCGATTTTATTCATTGTTGTTGATCTTACCTTATAAAAATTGTTCTTTCAAGGTGAGATAGAGCGATGATGGTTATTCCATAATATAATCGGAGGTTACTGACCTAATGTCACTCCGATAGAGTTATAGCTTTCTTTGGGCTCTCATGCATGCTACTTATGTTATAATATATATATGGGGGATATGGGGGAAGGCGAGGAGTTATAGACACATGGCCACCTGATCAGTCGGTATATTATGATATCATCTCGGACGCGGGATGCCCAGACGCAGGATATATGGACAAATGGATCGGGCCGTTCGTTCCGCGAAAATATATATATTTATATATAATGATGATATGATAGATGAATCGGGCTTCACGTTCCGCAGCAATATAAAATATTTATGGACCGGGCTGCACGTTCCGCAACACTATTATTTATATATATATATATATGAGGAATGTTTTTTTAAAGGAAAACTAAGCATGCATGGTATCTGCCTTAAGAGGCAATCATATGTACAGGTTATTTCCTTACCTCATGTTGTGCTCTATATTTCTCATTATGTTATTTTTCATGTTCGGTATCTCTTACTATATTATTATTTGTGCCTTACATACTCAGTACATTGTTCGTATTGACGTCCTTTCTTGTGGACGCTGCGCTCACGCCCGCAGGTAGATGGTTCTGATCCATAGGAGCTTCAACAGCGGAATCTCAGGAGGGCTCCACTTACTTCGGAGCTGTAGTCTATTAATATCGGTCTTCATGGTCGCTTGTAATAGATGTAAAGGCGTAGACATATATGTACAGTTAGACGTTTCATAACTCTACCGATTCATATTGTTGTGTAACATTTTAGTAGCCTTGACGGCGGGTAATGATGGGCATAATTGTCGAAGATTATACAAAGATGTGCTGTTACAATGCGATATATGTCTTTACAGATTATGATATCCATCAGCTATCTTTATGGTCCACCCAGAAATGATTATAAGATGTATGTTTAGAGGTGCTCGGCGTGTTAGCGCTGAGTGCCCGTCATGGCCTCTAGTTGGGTCGTGACATGAGGTGAGACTATTTATTTATTTTTGGCTAATATGCTAATGTATTGTTTGACTAAAGTGCAATTGTTTGGTTATTAAATGGTAAAAGAAGTGAGTCAAGCCCACCATCCCTTCTCTTTACGTCATGGGTCTTACGGGTGTATTGGGAATAACTGAACTTTTTTTTTCTTTATACCTAGTATACTAATAAAAAAAAATAAAAAAAGGTTGCATATATTGGGCTAGGCTAAGGGAGAATAGTACTACGGGTAAGAGGTAACATGAATCAGTTTCCATGGAAGAAAGTTAAGGAAAAATTAGGTATGCTTCATTTATATTTTGGTTAGCTTAATGATTGGGTTATTATAGGGTAATGATTGGAAAGGTTGGTGGGCTGATAGTGATGATGAGATAATTATTATATATGATAATTTGGAGGAGGAATGAGATTAAATCTCAACGAGACCATCGGTACAGTTCGTATGAATTTTATAAATTGGTGAAGTGGATGGAATAATGATGACCTGATGATTAGAATGAATGATAGAGTAATGATTACAAATCATTCTATGCAATGTTGATAGAATTAACTTGGGGCTATGTTCCCTGTACGTTGCTTCCATTTTTTCGATGTAAAGTCACTGTTTTTATTACACCTCGAAAAATTTCATGTCGTCGTACGGTAGAAAGACTAACGCAGGATAAGAAGTACATGATGTTTCTACAAGTAAGAAGTAATGGTTCTCATTAGGATTCCAAAGACGCTTGAAGCAAGAAAAGAAAGTTGTTGAAGAATGTTAAGTATAAGTCGTGTTTTGAAAGGGATTCCATGTACCGAGCTAGTGTTGATCTAATGAGGTCTTGAGGAAAAGTTATGACACTCCTTAAGTTGTTAATAAAGTGCTAAACAAGTGCTGAGAAGGGTCCATAAGGATTGGAGATCAAATGAAACAACAGAAACAATTTCAGAAAAGTGGAGTTATACGACCACTTATACGGTTCGTATAACTTTATACGGTCCGTATAAGGGTCCGTATAACCAAACAGTAAGGATGTTTTCCATGATGGTGAAATACGGTCACTTATACGGACCATATAAGTGTCCGTATAACACCCGACGGGCTGAGTAATTTTCAAGTATATAAATGTGTTCCCACTTTCATTTTCTCATTCTTTCCACTTATCCATTTCTCTCAAGACTTCTAGAGGGTTCTACACATTTCATTTTCAAGAATCCAAGGCAAATCAAAGATCAATATCATCAATCCAAGGAAAACAAGAGTAAGGAATCTCTCTAGGGTTGCTTGGAGTCAAGAAATCTCTTTGGATTGGAGCTAGGGTTTTTCTTCAAGTGAAGTATTTCCATCCAAAACTTATTTATACACAATCAAAGGTATGTTTTATAATCATTTCACGTTATTTGGAACATTCAGGGGTTGAAATACTTGGATTATAGAAGAAAGTAGAATATAGAGCTCATATGTGAAGTAATGATGTTCTTGAATAATAGTTGATATGAATCATAACTTTTGAGATATTATGAGTACAATCTTGTTATAAATAATATTAAGAGTGTTAGAGAAGCATGATATGTGAATGAATATGATACTGGGTGACCACCATGGTTATGGATGGCTTTGAGAGGAAATTGTGAGAATTGAATGATGGCCAACTCAATAAAAGTTATTGATTATGATATTGTGGGTGTGTTGTTGAGGCTTGGAAGTTATTATATTATATGGAGAAAGTTATAGAAACAAAGGAGATGTTGCCTGATTTTCGTTATCTTTAGCTTAAGCTTAAGTACGTTTCCGATTATCTAATCTTTGCACGAATTACTTTGAATGTAGAATTACGAACTTGGAAGGAAGCGTTTAGTCAGCAAGTTAGAAAGGCGAAAATTTCTGTGAGGCTAGTCCCTTCTTTTCTAAGGCATGATTCCTTTTATCTTTTCATGGCTTTCTTACATTCCGGAAACTGTGAGTCTATGCTATAAAGAGCTTCTCATGAGATAAAGATAAGAGACATGTTATGAATATGATAATGATGATGAGGAGTCTGTGTCTAGAGATTCCAAAGCTAATGATATCGTATTCTTATGAGGTCAATGATTCTTTGATGATATCCATGACTGCTACACTCATCTTATGTTGCTAGTTCCTTCAAGGTGAGGCAGGATGATTATGACTGTTCCATAATGGAATCGGGGGTTCCCGACCTTACGTCACCCCGATAGAGTTATAACTTTTCCTTGAGTTCTAATGCATGCTTTACGAGATGTATATGATGATGAGATTATACCATGCCTATATGGCCGGGTAGACACCGCTAAGGTGGGCGGTATATACACCATGTCTAGAGGGCATGGGCAGACACCACTAGTGGGCGGCATGAGATGGTTACCCCGGATGCGCGCTAATGATGATTACACCATACCTATATGGTCGGACAGCTTATATATGCATACTTGATATGATGATATTTATGATATAAGTTAGCATGCATTATTCTGTTTTAAGTGATCCTCAGTACAGGTTATTTCCTCACTTGATATTCTCTTGTTTCTTCGATATGCTATTATTGTTCATGCCTTACATACTCAGTACAATGTTCGTACTGACGTCGTTTATTTTTGGACGTTGCGTTCATGCCCACGGGTAGACAAGGAGGTGGCCTAGATTCAGAGGAGTTTATCAACATATTTACAGGAACACTGCATCATTCCGGAGGTGCCATTTTGATACATTATTTTGTGAATATACATGGGCATAACGGGGTCCTGTCCCGTCCTTATGTCACAGTATTCTAGTAGAGGCTCGTAGATGCGTATGTGTGGGTGGTAGATGTCCCATGATGACTATATTGTACATTTGTATATCGTTTTTGCAGCCGTGAGGGCCTCTCTCTCTCTCTCTCTCTCTCATATATATATATATATATATATATATATATATATGCATGTGTTGTCTTAGAAATTATATGTGTCCAGGATGAATGGTGCTCGGTAGTCAGCTCCGGGTACCCGTCATGGTACCCAAGTCGGGTAGTGAAAAAAGTGGTATCAGAGCAGTTCCGTCCTAGGGTGTGTCTACGAGCCGTGTCCGGCAAAGTCTCGTTTATAGGTGTGAAGCGCGCGGGCATTTAGGAAAAATGACCATTCTTCTCCTCATTAGATCGTGCCATAGAGCCATGTTATAAGATTTTTTCCTCCCTAATTGTGCGTTATGATTTCTGCGATGTCGGTAAAGAGAAAAGATGCAGTCGTCCAGAAAGGCAGGACTACCACAGAAAGACGGATAGAAAGGGAGCCACGAACAAATGTAGATGAAGGTGAATATCATAACGAGGCTTCATCCAATACCTCTCACACTCCACCTAATCTAGAAGAGCAAGAGAGGGCTTCACCTCCGGTTCTTATGCCTCCAGTTCCTCCACCGAGTGCTTCAGGTCAACAAATTATCGAAGATATTTAGCTATTGACACAGTTAGTTGTCGTTCATGCACAGCAGCAAAGTACGGGTCCAAGTTACAGGGCGACTAATGCTAGAGCCCGTGATTTCATGAGTTTAAATCCCCCAGAATTTTTTGGGTCAAAGCCGAATGAGGACCCGCAAGGTTTTATTGATGAGATGTTGAGGACGTTGAGAATCATCCATGCCTCCGATACTGAATCGGTGGAGTTGGCATCCTATAGACTCAGAGATGTGACGGTTCTTTGGTATAATAACTGGATATCTTCAAGAAAGGAAAATGCACCTCCCCCGGTTTGGCAAGAGTTTGTGAAAGCTTTTATTAGTAATTATTTTCCAACCAAGGTCCGTCGGGCCAGAGCGGATAAATTCTTGAATCTTAAGCAAGGGAATATGAGTCCCCGGGAGTATAGCCTTCACTTTAACTCATTGGCTAGATATGCTCCGACTATGGTGGCTGATAAGGGAGATAGAGTGCATAGATTTGTGAGTGGCTTAGGGCTGCATTTGTTCAAAGACTGCTTGACAGCTTCATTGCAAGAGGGATGGACGTTTCCCGTATTCAGGCCCATGCCCAGAACTTAGAAGAGCAGCAACGTCCCCAAAGGGAAGAGCGTGTTATTGATAGAGGGCAAAGTAAAAGGGCCAGATCTGCTAGCGGTGAGTATATAGGGGGTCAGCAACAGTATTCCAGTTATTCGGGCCAGTCCGCGACAAGTGCACCTCTTCGGTTTGCGGGCAGGAGATTTGATCGCCCTATTTATTCTGGTCCGAGTCAGAGTTCGAGAGTCTCAGGTTCTCAGTTTGGAGGTAATCCTAGCCAGCAGAGACCATAGGTGTCGCGATGTAGCTAGTGTGGTAGACAGCATTCCGGTTAGTGTCACCAAGGTTCAAATGCTTGCTATGCCTGTGGACAGGTCGGGCATATGATGCGAGATTGTCCATCGGTGAGTAGTAGAGTTGGGGTTCAGCCTACAGGATCCGCAGCCGGTTCTTCTTCGTCGGTGTGCCCGATATGGCAGACTCCCCAGTTCCAGTAAGTCGTGGTAGAGGTAGAGGGGGAGCATCTAGTTCAGGTGGTACTCAGCCCCATATTTATGCTCTAGCCGGACGACAGGATCTTGAGTCCTCCCCAAATGTGGTTACAAGTATACTATCCATATTCTCTCATGACGTTTATGCATTAATAGATCCGGGTTCTACGTTATCTTACATTACTCCCTTTATTGCGGGTCGTATTGAGGTGAAACCCGAGCCAATTAAACCTTTTGAGGTATCCACTCCCGTTGGTGATCTCGTGATAGCTAGACAAGTATACAAGAACTGTGTAATTGTGGTATGTGATCGTCAGACTAAAGTTATTTTATTTGAGCTGGAAATGTTAGATTTCGATGTGATTATGGGTATGGATTGGTTGGCTTCTTGTTATTCTAATGTCGATTGCAGAATGAAATAGTCCGATTTCAATTCCAGGAAGAACCAGTGCTTGAATAGAAATGTAATACCACGTCTCCAAGAGGTAGGTTTATTTCCTACGTCAAGGCGAGGAAAATGATAGCAAAAGGCTATATTTATCACTTAGTCAGAGTTCATGACACCAAAGCAAAGCCGCCGACTTTTCAATCCGTCCCGGTAGTGAATGAATTTCCGGATGTATTTCCAGATGAACTTCCAGTCTTCCTCCGGAAAGAGAGATTGATTTCGCTATTGATGTGTTACCGGATACTAAACCAATCCCTATTCCTCCTTACAGAATGGCTCCTGCAGAATTGAAAGAGCTAAAGGCACAACTGAAAGATTTGCTCGAGAAGGGATTTATTAGGCCAGTTCATCGCCGTTAGGAGCACCCGTCTTATTTGTGAGAAAGAAAGATAGTCCCTACGAATGTGCATTGATTATAAGCAGCTGAATAAGGTGATGATAAGGAATAAATATCCTCTTCAAAGAATTGATGATTTATTTGACCAATTACAGAGTGCCAAATGGTTTGCCAAAATTGATCTGAGATCGGGGTATCATCAGGTGAGAGTTAGAGAAGAAGATATTCCCAAAGTAGCTTTCCGAATGAGATATGGCCACTATGAATTTCGAGGGATGTCATTTGGGTTAACTAATGCTCCGGCGGTATTTATGAACCTGATGAATAATGTATTCAGCCCTCTCTTAGATCTGTTCGTGATTTATTAATGATATTCTAGTATACTCTCGGACAGAATCAAACCTTTAGACCATTTACGTATTGTCCTTGGGATTCTTCGGACTCGAGAATTGTATACAAAGTTTTTGAAATATGAATTTTGGCTTAATTCCGTGACTTTTCTGGGCCATATTATCTCAGCCGATTGCATTCGAGTAGATTTTCAAAAGATTGAGGTTGTGAAGACTTGGCCAAGGCCCACAACACCAATAGAGGTCCGTAGCTTCTTAGGATTAGCAGGATATTATAGGAGATTTGTGGAGGGATTCTCTTCTATTTCAGCACCATTAACAAAGCTGACTCAGAAATCAGCAAAATTTCAATGGTCTGATGCCTATGAACGTAGCTTCCAAGAATTGACAGATAGATTGACCTCAGCCCTAGTCCTGACACTCCCAAAAGGGCTAGATGCTTATGTTGTGTATTGTGATGCCTCTGGTGTTGGGTCAGGCTGTGTGTTGATGCAGCACGGTAAGGTCATTGCTTATACTTCCCGGCAATTACGGAAACATGAGAAGAACTATCCGACTCATGATCTTGAATTGGTCGCGGTTATTCATGCACTAAATTTGTGGAGAAACTATTTGTATGGCGTTCATGTTGATATTTATACAGATCACAAGAGTCTTCAATATATTTTTAAGTAAAAGGAGTTAAATCTACGACATAGGCGGTGGTTAGAACTACTGAAGGATTATGATGTGGCATTTTACATCATCCTGGGAAGGTGAATGTAGTAGCTGATGCTCTTAGCCACAAATCAATGGGTAGTTTATATGAGGTCCCTCTAGAGAAGAAAGAGTTGATTCGTGAGCTCCACCAGCTAGCCAGCCTCGGAGTTCGTTTAATTGATTCAAGCAATGCAGGAACTGGTATCCACAATCCAACTATTTCGTCCTTAGATATGGAGGTGAGAGAGCGCCAATATGAAGACCCTCAGTTGGGTCACTGTAGAGATACACTCCCTGAGAAAGAAAAGTCGCCATTTGAAATTTCTGTAGATGGAGTTCTTAGATACCAAGACAGGCTATGTGTTCCAAATGTTACAGGATTACGTCATCGGATTTTAGAAGAAGCTCATTACACTCGGTATTCCATTCACCCTGGAGTGACGACGACGTATCATGACCTCAAATTAATGTATTGGTGGGATGGAATGAAGACAGAAATAGCAGAATTTGTAGCTCAATACCCAAATTTCCAAAAAGTGAAAATTGAGCATCAAAAGCCAAGAGGATTATTGCAAGCAATGGAAATTCTAGCTTGGAAATAGGAAGTGATTAACAAGGATTTCATTGTAGTTTTGCCTCATTCCCGAAGCAAGTATGACTCCATATGGGTGATCGTGGACAGACTCACGAAATGAGCTCATTTTCTTCCAGTTAGAACCACATATTCGGCAGAAGATTATGCAAGGTTGTATCTTAAAGATATTGTACGACTTCATGGGGTCCTAATATCTATTATCACAAATAGAGGGGCACAATTTACAGCTAAATTCTGGAAATCCTTCCAAGAAGGTTTGGGTACTCAGGTAAGGCTTAGTAAAGCATTTCACCCACAAACTGATGGACAAGCCGAACGCACTATTCAAACTTTAGAAGATATGTTATGAGCATGTGTGCTAGATTTCGGTGGTAGTTGGGATGACCACCAACCTCTTATTGAGTTTGCATACAACAATAGTTATCATTCCAGTATTCAAATGGCCCCGTACAAAGCATTATATAGAAGAAATTATAGGCCCCCAATTGGGTGGTTTGAAATAGGAGAGGTACAAGTGATAGGTCCAGAGTAGATTCAACAAGTGGTGGAAAAGATCAAGGCTATCCAAGATCGATTACTAACGGCCCAAAGTCGCTAGAAATATTATGCGGATAACCGTCAGCGAGACTTAGAATTTCAAGTTTATGACTAGATATTCTTAAAGGTATCGCTGATGAAAGGCGTGATGAGATTTGGTAAGAAGGAAAAGTTAAGTCCTCGGTACATTGGACCTGATAAAATTGTCTGCAAGGTAGGTCAAGTAGCTTATGAACTGGACGTACCTCCAGAACTTGAATCAGTCCACCCAGTATTCCACATATCAATGCTCCACAAATGTGTTAGAGATCCAACTAGAATCGTGCAGGTAAATGATGTCCAAGTTACAGAAAGGTTGACTTATGAGGAGCTAACCATTACCATACTAGATAGGAAAGTACAGAGTCTTATGGAGAAATAATAACCTAGAAGAAATGACTTGAGAAGCGGAAGAAAACATGAAGTCCAAGTACCCGCAATTGTTTCCACCCCCGGAAGAGACTCAAGATGAGACATCGGTATTATGAGGTATGTAATGTTTTTCTTTTAATGTTTTTTGTCGTGTGTGGACATAATTTCTTGCTATTGTGTTGTATCCCTGTGAGGCGATATTATTATGGTTTGTTGTGACAGGATGGTAGCGCCATTTTACAAGGGAAACTCTGGCGCCATTTTAATGGTTTTCGAAATTGTCTTATGCTTGCTGTGTTTCCATTTTAATTTTTGTATATAATGGATTTATGTGATTGTACTTTAGCTATATTGGGCCATATGTACAACTTTGAATTCATGGTATTTGAAATGTGGGAAGCTAGATTTTAATCCTAAGTTAAGATTTTGAGGTAATTGAAAGTTTGAGGCCTAGTCTTAAGAAATGAGAATTTATGAGTTGAGAGTCCATTTGTGGATTGAATTGACTATTTTTTTGGATATACGACTCTTACGTTATGGGTAAAATAATTTTTAAAGAAAGTTCCCATTTTGCCCTTGTGGGCTCGAGGTCACTTTTTGGGGTGCGTTTTTGGGTTTCGAATATAAATATAGCAATATGGGTGTCCTTAAATTCGGATTCTAACGTAAACCGCACATTTGATAGATTTTGATCGTTCAGAGGCTCTACGCAAAGGAAAGGCATTGGTTTGATCGATCATGGTACCGCTCGACATTGAGGTAGGTTATGGTCTACTTTAGTTAGACTCTAATTACAGAATCGTATGTAGTTGTAGAAAGTGACGAAGATAGCATGATAGGCCTTCGGGCATGAAGTGGAGGTGAATTCTAATTAGGTTGGTTATGTAAGCTGTTATGTGGACTTGTCGCCAAATGTGTTATTTTTCGTGATTATCACATGTTTATATCTCTGTCACATACTAGCTCACTCATCACACGAAAGGAATGGTAATATTGATAATTGAACAGTAACCAGTAATATGACTTGTACTTGTTGATTTTATATTGGTGATATTATTGAGACTGATATCATGCATGACATGCTTTCAATATTATTGTTGTGATGATTGCTGAGGTGAGAAATTGAGAGACTCCAAGGTCTTTGCCGGAGATTGAGAGTGACAGAGAGACTCCGAGATCTTTGTCGGAGATTGAGAGTGTTAGGGTGACTCCGAGGTCTTTCCCAGAGATTGAGAGTGATTGATAGCCTCCGAGGTTTCTGCCGGAGAGCACGAGTGGTACATGGACTTCGCAAGTCCCCCATGGGTCATGGCTTTGAGGCACTACCCTTAGCATGTGTGTACGAGAGTGGAGTAAGAGAGGTCACTATTTCATTGCATTGCATTCATCCCCTTATATATTTGACGAATCATTTGGTGAACTATCTCTGTCTTGGTTGATTTCATGATTCCTTTACGCATTACTTGTCTGTGATACATGTCCATACCTGTTTGCTCTATGTGCTACTTGTTAGTTTTCACTTCTTCATGTGTTATCTAATCATTGTCGGCCTATGATGTTTACCAGTACTAGTGTTGTACTGATACTACTCTTGCTGCACTTTTGTTGAGTGCAGAGAACGATCCAAGCTCCAGTTCTACACCTCGTAGTTGATACGTGAGGGTGACATCTTTCGGTCATTCAGGGTGAGCTACTTGGTCATCCATGGCCTCTGCAGGACCCTCTTATTTAATTCTATTTTTTTTATTTGACAGACAGTATGTAGCCTTCGGGTATTTTCAGACTTTTATTCCAGACTATGTTTAGCGCTCTTGTACCCTTTGACCAGATTTTGGGATTGTCGTGACATTTCTAGTTATGATAAGTATTTAAGACTTGATAACTTCTTCTTATTTAATTTTTTCACGTATTTAACTTGTTATTAGTAATGTGGTTTGCCTACTCGGAGGGATGGTGTAGGTGCCACCACGACTCGCGAATTGGATTGTGACATTATGACATTTAATCATTCCTTATATATATTCCTAACGCTTCAGTTATTATACCTATCGCTTTCTAACCTCATAACCTTATCTTATTTTTTAGAGCTCTAGCGAGACGTTCTTTCGCTTCTAGTTTCTCCCCTCCTCAACCGAGCTTATCCTTTGGTTGTTCAATATTTCTTCTTTACTAGGAATAGGAGTTACACTGATGTGAATACTTACCCTACACTTAAAAATTCGAATACCTAGTCCTTTGAATTTCCTGAACACTCAAGAAGTCGTACTTGACTGTACAATTCCTAGGCATGCCACCCGTACATATGGTCTAAGAGGGACTATAGACATGCTTATTATACTATTTAGTAATGCCATCTGATCCCACCAATCCGTCCAACGCTAAGGGCTACCCTAACCCTTACTAGATCCTGAAATCCCATTCCTTTCTAAGGCTACGTCTGTTGAAATCTATAGGCCGTAAGCTGGGATGGGTGATACTAACTACGCTTTTATCATTGTCAAAGGCGGGATCATAACACTTGCATTACTCCTTCTGAGCTCCAGCTACCTTACAATCTTCTCTACTCTGGTACCTCATGCCCCCTTAACCCTACCTTTTCGCCTTTCGGATTTCATACTTTACCTTCGGATGCCCTCGCGACCTTTTCCCCACACATATGAGATAAAGGTTCATACTTTAATGTTTTAATATCGTACTTGCACATCTAATACACACCTGATCTGATGGAGACCTCACATTTACTTATTATAAGCATGGGTTAAAATCAAGTCCTTACGACTCAGTTCTCCCACAGCCACATCCAATCTCTTAAATGTCGTCTCTTTCTAGTCATAGGTATTGTTGTATTATGAATAATGAAGATTATGAGTTGAATTCTTACGACTCAGCTCTATCGGATGATCTATAACAAGAAGGAAAGTTGACAGTCCTAAATGTGTCGTAGCCTCTTGCTTATAAGTGTGGTGCACTACGCACTCATAAGCAAGACTCTACTAGACATGGCTTATAGACATCCCTAGGAAAGACTTCTTGTGATACCAAGTTTTTCAAGCCCTAACCGGAGAGGCGAGACTGGCACCCAGGCCTTACTTTCCGAGCACCAACATACTTTACCTATCAATCTAACCTAAGCAAAACATAGGTCGACAAGGCCGTTACATGACAACTGAATGATAAGAAGGGCTCAACAACAATCAACAACTCATAAGATATGCGATATATATATACATGAAGGTAGTATGTTAGCTCCTTCCCCACTTTTTAGTTTACTCAAATGCCCTTCCAAATCATTAAATAATATGGGATTTTTAGTATTTACTCCAAAACTCTCCAATTTTCCCTCCCCAATTTTCAACCCATCCCAAATTCTCCAATTCACGTGCAAAGCTAGCGGGAAAAAGGGACAAAGCAACCATTCTTCTCTCTAAAATTTCAATCTTGCTTTCTAAGTTTTCTCTTCTTCCAACATTGATCAATGAATTATGGAGGTAAGAATATAGTTTTTTAATACCTTTTCATTTGTTGATCAAATTATAGGATTAGATTATGCTGATAATTTTTTTCCTTTTTGAAACAGAGTTACCCAACTATTAGGGAGTTTTGTTTATATATAATTTTTTAAGCCTTTAGATTTGTTATTGTTTTTTGATTGGTAAGACTCAATATTTAAAGTTCAGTGAATTGATTATATCGTTGGATGACTTAGTGTATTGACAAAATTGTTTCTTTTGATGGGTTTAAAAAACACAGGTCTTAATAGTACGAGTGATTCTACTATAGGAGTTTTAAGAAGTCGGTGTCCGTGTGGTAATATTGGGTGCTTTATTAATGAAGATGTAGTTGTAGGATATACAACAATTTTACATGAAGAACTTAGACAAGAAAATATTATTGATAACACTGATGGTAGTTTGAAGAGACGCACAGTGTTTAATAGTGATGATGAGACTTATAATTGCTATGTAAATTTTGCTAAAAGAAATGGTTTCTTAGTTAGACGAGAGCGCCATTTGGGAAGTGAAGAACATCCTATGGGAATTTATAAAAAGGATTATGTTTGTCATCGAGCCGGTAGCCCTCGTCCTGAAAAGATAGTAGAAAAAGAGCGGCAAAGAGATCAAAAATCTTCCAGATGCAATTGTAAAGCCAAAATATCTATTGCCAAAGACATAATTGACATGATCACTCATTGGACGGTGGTATGTGTTTATAATGTCCACAACCATGACCTATTGAGTGATAAGGAGGAGAGATTCCTCCCCGCTTATCGAAATATTGACATTGTTGATCAAAAGCGGATTACACTTCTTGTGAGAGCCGATTATTCCATGGGTTTAATAAGAAGGGTGCTTGAATTAGAAAAGGGAGTAGATCCAGGCCAATTGCCTTTTACGAAAAAATATATAAGGAACTTTGTTCAATCAAAAAGTTCTACCAATATTCAAAGTGATGCACTGGAGCTACTAAAAATATACAAGAGTTTGAAAGACAAAGATGGTGATTTCCAATATGATTTCATAGTTGATGCATGTCAAATACTCGAACATATCATTTGGGCATTTGGAGACTCCATTCGTGCTTATGAAATTTTTGGAGATGTAGTTGTTTTCGATACTACTTACTGATTGAATCATTATGAGATGCCATTGGGAGTTTGGATTGGTGTGGACAATCATGGAAACTCTATTTTCATTGGTTGTGTTCTATTGTTCCATTGCGAAACGAGAAAGCATCTTCTTTTTCGTGGGCGTTAAAGGTTAATACAGTTGTATTCTCAATTTTTTTTAAAAAAATATTTTCTAGTTTTATAGCTAATGTATATTTATTTTGCAGAGTTTATTGCGACTTATGAATGGAAAGCACCCACAAACTATACTAACAAATCAAGATCTAGGCTTAACAGAAGTTATTTCCAATGAATTGCCGCACACCAAACATGCATTTTTCATATGGCATATTACATCCAAGTTCCCCACTTGGTTTTCTTTTGTCCTTGGTTCAAGGTATTTGCGATTCAAATCTGAATTTCATAGGCTTTATGAACTTGGCAGCATTGAAGAATTTAAGCACCAATGGGATGTATTGATTTCTCAGTTTGATCTTGGATCGGATCGGCATATCAAGTTGTTATACATAAATTGTGCATCATGGGCATTGCCTTATTTGAAGGGGTACTTTTTTGCTGGAATGACAACGACTGGACGCTCGGAATCTATTAATGCATATTTGAAAAGATTTTTACATGCAAGAACATGTTTAAAAGAATTTGTTGAGCAGGTTGGGACTGCGGTCAGCATAAGAAATCATGCTAGTGAAGAGGCAACGATGCGACAAAAGTATTAGAATCCTCATATTAAGACATTCATGCCAATAGAAAAACATGCTTCAAAAGTCCTCACACCTTTCGCTTTTAAATTATTACAAGATGAGATGATACTCTCTGTTGAATATGGTCTATTTCCAAAGAGTGATAGATCACATATTGTTCATCACTACAGCAAAACAGATGGTGGGCGCTTTGTCTTTTGGGATCCACTAGAAGAGGTTGTTCACTGTTCTTGCCGAGAGTTTGAATTTTCAGGAATTTTGTGCAGGAATTGCATTCGAGTGCTTACTGCTCATAACTATTTTATGGTGCCCGATAAGTATTTACTGGCTCGATGGAGGCAAGAAAATTCATTGGCTCTAAGATTTAGCCATATGATAAATTCCAATAATGATGACAATGAGTTTCAAAGTCTTTATTCTATAGTCTGACATTTTACTATTGAATCAATAAAGACAAAAGGTCGTCTTGAATGTGCTAAGAAGGAATTAGAAAGAGTGTTACAAATAGTTCAATGCCTTCCTGAGAATGAGTATACCGATGAAGCACACAAACAGGCTACTTTAAGTCAATCTACTGAAGACAATTCTTTAAATGAAGATTATCACATTGAAAATCCCCAACAATCCCAAACAAAAGGAAAAAAGAAGGGAAAAAGGCCAGTTGGAGGCATTGAAGTTGCTAAGAAACCAAGATATTGCCACGTTCCTAATTGTGGTGGATGTTACACCTCAAAAATTTCTGAGTTGTTGCCTTGTGGATAGGCTAATGTGAGCTTAAGGTGATTATGAAATCCTTACTAGATTAAGGAAGATATTAGATAGCTTAAGGTGCATACCATAAGATTTTGAAGTTTTACAAATATGTGAAATTTAGTTTGTTGAAGGAAGTGAAATATAAGTCATGTTCGGAAAGGTTTTCGCTATAATTGAGCTAATATTTATTTTGTGATGTCTTGAGGGGCTTCTATAGAGCCTATTGTATGGTTAATGAAGTATTATGTAAGTGCCAAGAAGGTTCCATGAGGATTAGAAGTAAAACGAATCAATGAGAAAAAGTTTTCGCACAACTGGAAGTTATACGACCACTTATACGGTCCGTATAACTTTATACGGTCCATATAAGGAGGGTCCGTATAACATGACATTTACAGAAAGGGGTCCTTTTCTTGAAGGTGTTACACGGTCCACTTATACGGACCGTGAAAGTGGTCCGTATAAGTCCATCGGGCTGATTTTTCTATTTTTGTATAAATAGAGGGCTCTTGTTCTTTTATTTCATTTTTCATTTTCCACAAGTCTTAAGAGCTCTAAACCCTTATCCAAGATTATTCCACCCCAATCCAAGAGAAAACAAAGATCAAGAGGCAAGAATCAAGGTACCCATGTGTTAGAAGTCTTCCTAGGGTTTGTAGACTACAAGAGATTCTTGGGTATTGAAGCTAGGGTTTTCACATAAGTTGATAGCTGCTCCAAAGCTCATTTCCATGATATAAAAGGTTATTTTTCATGCTTATTTCACGTTATTAAGAATGCTTGGTTGTTGAACAACTTGGGTAGAAGAAGAAAGTAGAAAATGAGGGCTAAATGTGACTTTTATGATGTTTTTGAGTAGTAAGCTAACTTCAGTCATGATTCTTAGTATTATATGAATATAATCTTGTTATGGGAGGTAGAAATAGTGATGAGGAAGCATTGTATGAAAATGTGCTAAGAATGGGTGAAAAGTTGTTACTATAAGTTGAACATAAGGATGAATTTTGAAGGCTTAATGGAATGTGATTACTTGAGTATGAAATTGTGGGTGTTATTGTGGTTGTTGGGAGTTGTTTTGTAATATGGTGGAAGTTGACTAAATAGGGGAAATGCTACCCAATTTTCCTTAGATCATGAATTATTCTAGTTAGAATTCAAGAGTATCCTTAAGGCTTAAACATGGCATGAATCCTTCTAAATGTAGATTGACCAAGCTTCGACCGTGAACGTTAAATAGTTAAGAAGACAAAGAGGTATGTAAGGCTAACCCTTCATTCATTAAGGCATGGTTCCTTTGCTATATGTATCCTTTCATGAGTTCCATAATGTCTTCCAAATGACTCTATCTCTAAGATTACCAAAGCTCATGATTCTCGATACTTTTACGATACTAGTACCTCCCTTATATGATAGTTGATCCTCTAAGGATAGATGTATCGAAAAACGATGATAGCAATGATATTGATGATACTTATGGACTCTTACGTATACGTGTCTAAGTATGTATGACTATTATGTAACACCGAGCTTATATGGCCGGATATGATACCTATCGCGCGTACACCACTGCAGTTGGGTACGGATAACACTGAGCCTTGGTAGGGCCAGGTATGTATAATCACCGAGCCTTGTCATGGACGGGTATGTGAATCACCGAACCTTTGTGGTCAGGTACGGTATAAATATGAATACGAATATGTATATGTATGTATATATGCATGAGTAAGCATTAGAAATTTAAGGTCCCTATGAAAGTCAAGTAAGTAAATATGATGATGGATAATAGAGGTACAAATGGCTCTATTACCTCCCGATTCCCCCCATCTTATGCTATATCTTATGCTACTTCGTACGTTATTTCTTATGCTCCTATTGTGATGTTGATTATGCTTTACATACTCAGTACATTATTCGTACTGACGTCCTTTTGTTTGTGAACATTGCGTCATGCCCGCAGGTGGACAGGGAGACATGCTTAATCCATAGATTTCTCTTTAGGGACTACATAGAGGAGCTCCATTTCATCCGGAGCTATAGCTTTTGGGAATTATTCTTTTGTGTACATACATATGGGCATGGCGGGGTCCTATCCCTCCTATATGATGTTACATACTCTTCTTAGAGGCTTGTAGACAGTTCTGTATGGGTAGATGTCTTTCAGTCTTGTCGGCTCATATTTTGTATATTATTTTGATAGCCTCGTTGGCTTGTATATATGGATATGGGTATAGTTGTTGATGATGATATGAATTTGTTGTTGCCCAACGAGATTAGCATAATTGATGTATAGAAATCATGCATAGGCCATGTGGCCCGCCTAGAAGTGAATGAAAATGTACGATAAGAGGTGCCGGGTGGGTTAGCACCGGGTGCCCGTCATGACCCTCCGGCTGGGTCGTGACAGTGGAACTGGTCATGACTCAATAAATTGTCCACTGAAAAGAAAAACAATTGAAATTCCACTATCACAATCTCCTAACAAGTAAGTATTAGTTTCATTATGTCTAATCTCTTGTTAAATGTAGATACTCATAATGTATACAAACTGAAATAAGAAACAAATTATTTTTGGTTGCAGGATTCCAAAAGGATGGACAAAGAAGCTTTGATGTGATCCAATTGTGAAAGAATCATTTTGCTTACTAGAACCAGCCACTATAGTTCATATTTTGTTCAATGCAACTCTAAGTTGTGTAGAGATTCAAAATTGCAAGAGATCACTTTTTGTTTATGAACAAGATGTTGTTTTTACTAATCAGAACAATCCATTGTATATCAAATCAGTTTGTGAATATGAACATACTTTATTCCGTATAAATACTGTTTCAGATGAGTACAAGAGGAGGGGGACGTGAAGCCTAACCTCCAATATTACATTAGGTAGAGAGAACATCATCTCTTCTTACAAGATTTCAAGAATAAGCTACTAATTTCTAAAGCCCAAATTCATGGAGGAGAATCTCCTTAGTTGTAGAATGTAGCTCAAAATTGCCAAAAATGAAAGTGCATTTGAGGCTGTATTTCAACACCTAAAGTATGGCCATTCTGCTAGATTTTTGGTGCATTCGAGGCTGCATTTTCAGCACTCTATTGCAGCAGCAGATTGGCCATTTCTTTGTGCATTTGTTGTTTTTTCGGGTGCTTTTTAAGTTGTATTTTAGCACAAAATGCAGCAGCAAATTGGTCACTGTGTAGGCATTTCTTTTGTTGCATTTCAACATATACTGCAGCAACAAATTAACTGCAAAACTGGTCCATTTTGGTTGTTATTCAGCAGCTATAGATCAAATCATTTTCAGCGCAATTTTAGACCAGTTTCAGCGCAATTTTAGACCAGTTTCAGCACCATTTTAGCACCATTTCAGCACTATTTAAGCACCATTTCAGCACTATTTCTGCACAATTTTTGCACAATTTTAGACCGTTTTCAGCACTATTTCTGCACCATTTTAGCAACAAAATTGACCAATTTTTGGTGCATTCTCAGCACTATTTTCAGAGCTGCAAAAGAGAAGAATTTCACATATTTAGTTATTTATCCTTTCAAAATTCGATTATTCAATCGATTGCATTTCTTTTAAAAATCAACCAACATTTGTTCATTAGCAGAAAAAAACTAATACTGACTTTTTGAGAATTAGCAAATCTTTACTTACAAATAAAACTTAGACCAAAGCAAATTTAAGTAAAAGTTAATATTCCCCGCATATACAAACGAAGAAGGTAACAAAACAAAAAAGATAAATTGAACATGAACATCCAAGTCCCCAGTTCATAAAATTATAGCAAGTAATGGGAAAGTCAACAAACCCAAGAAAAAAAATAGAATTATAATTTAGTGAAGGACAATCGCAGATCTGAAAGAACCATAAAAACGAAAATGAATTCGCCAAGCAAGAACATAGAGGGACTAAACATGGCAAATTCATCGAAAGGAGGGATACGGTTAGCAACCAAGAAGATCGACGTCAAATCTCACATTTGAGGATTAAATCTCCACAAAAGCACCATTGACGCTAAATCCCAAATTAGACCCACTTCCAGAAGAAAAAGAGGTCATTCATTACATGTGTAACTCCATTGATGTGTATCTGCCCAAGACTACCCCAAAATATTTAAACAAAATGCAAGAGAAGAAATGGAGTTTCATAAAATAGATCATGGTTTCAAAGCTGAAAACATTTCTAGTTATTAGAGATTATGACCATGGTATCTTTTAATTTTACACAATGAGATGAATCTATAAATAGTAGAAATGGTGGAGAAGAAAAGGAGGACAGGGACGAGGAAATGGCGATATCTTTTTTTCAAATAAAATAGGGGTATCAGATTTTGGGTTTAGCATTATTTGTAAGAAGACCAAAAAACCACCTCTATTAATATGTTCCAATAAACTATTAAGGGTATTTTGGGTAAACTAAAAATGGGTATCTTGATAGTAGGTTAGCAAGACCCTATATATATATATATATATATATATATATATATATATATATATATATATATATATATATATATATATATATATATATATACGGATTGAATACAATATTTTGATTGCTTGATTATTATATCCTGCGCTTAGTTGTTTGATTGTTTGATCACCAATTGAATACTTTCTACGTATCTAAATCATGCACTCGAGGTAGGGGGTTTAGCTAACATTATAGGATAATGCAGGACTTGTTCGGTTATCCAACAGTTCTTCAACACTGATTAGTGACTCTGACTAATTTATACCTAGCAAGTGACATGCTAGTTATAGACCTTTACTTTGCTCAGCTTGCTTAATCAAATGTAGGAGATACAACTATATTCTTATTATTAGAGACAATCATGGAGACATAGAGCCCGTTTGGATCAGCTGGAAAAAAAGTGGATTTTAAACATAAGCGCTGAAAGTACTTTTGAAGTGCTGAAAGTTATTTTATAAAAAAACAATTACGTGTTTGGATAAAAGCGTTAAAGTTGAAAATAAGTTGTTGATGTGTTTGTTACACAAGTGCTGTTAAGCACTTTTTATGTCAAAATGACTGAAATACCCTTAAAGTTGTTAACACTATTAAGAAGCTGATTACTATAAGATTTTTAACTCTAAATTGATTCAAATTAAAATTAATTTATATTTTAATTCAGTTCCAATATAAATGTTGAGACACTCGTGTGTTTGGAGATTTATAAAGCAGAAACAAAAGCAAATAAAAAAAAAGTAAAGGAGCAAAAATGTGTTAATATGACACTGAATCGAAAAAAGTAAAGCTTGAATTGATGGATAAAGAACTTACTGCTACCGTCGAACTGCCAGTGAAATCGTGGAGGAAAGAAGTGAGGAGAAGAAAGAAGAAAAGACGGAAAAGATGATAGTTTAGGGTTTTTAGTAGTGAGAGTAATATTGGAATTAGAAGAAAATATAAAGGACAAATGAGTAATTTTGTTGGTCAAACCAAAATGACTTTAAGCAAAAAAAAACAAATTGGGGGTTTCCCAACTTCTTGCTTTTGGCTTATTTTAAACACTGTTTAACTTACTTTAAACACTTTTCTACTTTACCAAACACCCAAATAAATTAAAAATGGCTTACAAGGGAGTAAACCAGCTTATAAGCCAATCCAAACTGCCTCATATACGTGTCAGTAGTTTGGGTGGGTGTCGGTTTAGGAATTAGGAGAGATCCACTCCAAAGTAATCCTCAACATAAATCTTTATTTCTTCGTAGTTGTGCTTGCTTGAAGTAGTTTCTTATGCAAGTTCTTTTAAAACTTAGTTTGTAGCATAGTTTCCAATTTGATTTGTTCATAGGGCTTTTCTTAGACCTTAAATCACAATTAGCGCATCTCATACGCTGGAAGTATATTTATACATTTTTTCTTAATGGATTCAAAAATGAATTAAATGGTACCTTCTTGTTCAATGAGTGTTTTTTAAAGAGTCCCCTCTCTTTTGACTTTATTAATACAACACCATCCAGGATCTCTTCCTCCGTAACTTTATATTATATAAACGGAAAAAGGTTAAATATACCTTGTACTATTAGAACAAGGGTTAAATATACCCCCTCGTTATATTTTGAGTTCAAATATATCATTTTCGTTATACTTTGAGTTTAAATATACCTCTCTGTTATACTTTGGGTTCAAATGTATCCCCTTCTCCGTTAAAATTGTCCAAGATAAACATGAGATCTGATATGGCGCTAACAACTCAGTGAGGTGGAAATCACATAGCATGCCACCTCACCGCCTCCAACCCATTTACCCCACATGGCATGCCACCTCAGCGCCTCCAACCCATTTACCCCTCTCTTCCCTTCTTCTTCCATCGCTACCATTTTCTCCCCCTTCACAACCTTTGCCACCATTAACACCGCCACTTAATAAATAAAAACTGAATGCAAGTGATATTTTGAATCTGTATAGAGTCTAATAAGTTTATTACATAAATTACAATCAATGAATCGAGAGTATTCGGGGAATAGAAGAGAAGTAGGAGTGTACCCATTTGAAGAGAGAGAAGAATCAATCAGTTTCATAAGCGAGAATTGGTCAACGGGTTTCTCGCAAGCTACCTTTCGATTCATTTTAAGCATTAGGAAATCGATTGAAGCTGAGATTGTATAAGCACAGAAGGTGGATGAATATTGTGTAAAGGTCTTTAGTGATGATTTCATGGTTAAGCAAATTGCAAGCTTTCTGCTACTACTGTTTTGCTGCTATTGTTGCAAAAGAATAATATGGCTAACACTTGAACAAGTTAGGAAGTCATTAGGCCATGAATGAGATTTGGAATCACTTGAACATAAGTGTTTATTTATTAAGTGGTGGTGCTAATGGTAGCAAAGGTTGTGAAGGGGGAGGAAATGATAGTGATGGAAGAAGAAGAGAAGGGAGGGGTAAATGGGTTGGGGTGGTGAGGTGGCATGTCATGTGATGGTCATTTCACCGAGTTATCAGCGTCACGTCAGATCCCATGTCCATGTTGGACAATTTTAACGGAGAAGGAGTACATTTGAACCCAAAATATAACGGAAAAGGGTCAAATATACCCCTGCACTATTAGAAAAGGGTTAAATATATCCCTCGTTATACTTTGGGAAATAGAGGGGTATATTTGGACCCAAAGTATAACGGAAAGGGCATATTTGGACCCAAATTATAACGAGGGATATATTTAACCCTTTTCTAATAGTATAGGAGTATATTTGATCCTTTTCCGTTATATAAATATAAAAGACCCTTTTATAATTGGGACATGTTTAAATTTTACTTTTAAGGAAAAAAATAAAAAACCAGATTCAGCAGTCAGTTTCTTTGATCCCGTATAAAAAGTGAAAGTTGAAACCAGTGTGAATTATTTATGGATTTTCTCGGTACCACTCGTTAATGTCAGATCAATAAACAACGGAGTAACCATTCAATCAACATACAGTTAATAAAATAACTGGAATTAAATAACTGGACTTTTTGCAAAGAAGTATTCTTTATTTTAATATTACAATACCACATTACCACTCGAGTGATCAAGTTAAAGTACATAATTAGTAGGCAAATACTTCAAATAGGTAACTTACATCTTCTCTAAATAACACCAACACCCGCTTTAAGTTTACCCTCTTCCGGAAATGGACGGACTGGGATGCTTTGTTCATTTTTGAAGTAATTCTCAGGATCAACTCTACTCTTAATCTCCACCAATCTGTCATAATTCTCCTTGAAATACTTATATCCATATCCTTTCCCCTGTAAATAGCTGTGCTCTCCATGGTGATTGACTCCTAAATCAAAGTCTTTGAAGTTAAAATATGCTTGCCTTGGGAATTTGGACACAAAAGGAGTCATGAAGTCATAGAGCTTTCTTGTTAAACCACTGTAATATTCATCAGCTTCAAATCCATACTCAATCCAGTCTGTTCCATACATAATATTGGCTATGTTTCCAGCTCTGTGAGGGAATGGTTTTGCATCAGGTGAAATCTCACTCATTTTCCCTCCATAATGGAAGAAAAACATGTATGGAGCTTCTAGTTCAACCATTTTCTTGAATATCAACTTTAGCCCTTCCTTTGGTATAGACCTCTGGAGATAGTCGGATTTCATCTTGCTATGGTACAGTTTTGAAGGTGTTCTGTTGAGTAAAACTTCAGTGGATGTACCATTATTTATGGAGAAATTTCCCCAGTATACCACAGATTCTATCCAACTCACCTCTTGGCAATCTTGTTTTTGCAATCCCAGTTCCGGGAAAGTCTCATTCATGAGAGAAATGAGTCTTTGCGAATCTCCTAAGAAAAGCCCAATATATTTGGCTCGGATCGTCTTGTTTTTGTTCACTTCTCCACGATTTGCCACATCAAGAATCATATGGAGGAATACATCTCTATCAAAACCATCTGCTATTTCTAGCCAACGGTGAACTGATTCTGTAATGTTATCTTCACCCGTTTTCGCTACTTGAAAGACGGTAACATTTTTTGGCACGGGGACTAACTTTATTTTATATGCTAGGACCAAACCAAAACTGGCTGCACTGCCTCCTGTAATGGCCCAAAACAAGTCTTCTCCCATAGACTCTCTTCCAAGAATACGACCTTGTACATCAACTATTTTTGCATCAATGATGTTATCAACAGAAAGACCGTATTTTCTCATCATGTTACCAAAGCCCCCACCACTGAAATGCCCACCTACACCAACAGTAGGACACATCCCAGCAGGGAAACCATGAACATTGCTTTTATTTGCAATTGCATAATAAAGCTCCCCAAGTGTGGCACCCGCTTGAACCCAAGCAGTCTCTTCTTTGATGTTCACATCGATGGTCCTAAAGTTCAAAAGATCGAGGATGAAAAATGGAACGTACGATACATACGAAGAACCCTCATAATCGTGTCCACCACTACGGGTTCTCATCTCCAGGCCATGGTTCTTGCCACATAAAATGGCAGCCTGGACCTGAGACTCATGAGTAGCGGTGATAATGAGGCGAGGTTTTGGGGTGAAAGACTCGTTGAAGCGAAGGTTTCGAATGGAAGCTCGAAGGACAGATGAATAAGAAGCATCTTCTGGATTGTAGAGGTTTGTGGAGATTGGAAAAAGAGGATCTGAATAGAGTTTAAGACACTGAATGAAGCTGAGATGATCTTGGGCTGAGCTTGAGCTTGCCCATGAAACAAGGAAAACAAGAAGAAGAAGATGAAGATTCATTAAGGGAACGCTTAAAACTCTCCTCTTGTTGTTTTGTCGGTGAGAGCTGGTCTCTTCAAGCTGACTATAAATAGACAAGGGATCTCACTTTTATGCACCATATTGTAAACTTTTTGTTAGTAAAACTCAACTACAGTAGAGCATTATTGTATTCATTCAGTTTGGATCTATTCTTATCGTAAAGCGAAAACCATCGATTCTAAAAATATTGTCCTCTTTTTATTCGACATAATATTTAAAAAATAAAGAAAGATTTTTAAAATGTATAGTTCAAAATAAGTCTTACATATTTATGTTACTATAAATCATCTCATAAATTTAAATTATTTATAAATATAAAAATCTTTTTAGAACAGACTAAAAAAAAAAAAGATAATCTTTTTATGACAGAGGAAGTACATAAATTAAAACAGATAGAGTACAGGTTTCCTATACAATTTATTAAATTCCTAGTAAAACAGAAGATTTAAAATATATTCAATATAAAATACAACATATGTAAAAACTACTCATCTTATTTGTTTCCTGTTGTGAATTTGATTAAACTAATTAATTTTGATCGGATAGAATAACCCCCTTCCTTTTCAGTTTGCCGGGAAACACCGTCTCAATTTATGTGAAGGTGTTTGATAGGGTATAAATTTAAGAATTTTGCTTAAAATGAGCAATAATATTACTTTCTCTCTCCCAATTTATATGATACACTTTCCTTTATAGTCCCAAAAAAATGATACATTTCCTTATTTGACAACAGTTTAACTTTAAACTTTACTTTTTATGCTTAACGAGATGATTTATAACCACACAAATATTTTTGGCTTGTTTTAAACTACAAAATTCAAAGGTATTCTTTTATTTCTTAAACTCCGTGTCCAATCAAATTATATCACATAAATTGGGACGGAGAGAGTATGTATCTATTAATCATCTCATTAAGAGTAAAATGGGAAGTTAAAAATTACATTTTTACTAATTAAAAAATGTGTCATTTGGACGGAAGGAGTATTTAATTTATAATAAAAAAGATTTGAGAGAGACAGAAAAAAACATGTGATTTTTACTCCAATCCTTCTTAGGCCTGGAAATCAACAATTAAAACACAAAAATAGCTTAGAAAATTAATTCACCCATCTTCAAAATGCCTTTTCACGTTTCGAGAGAGGGAGAGAAGATAGAAAGAGCAAAGAGGCGTCAGTAGATAAGAAAAGAGAAAATCTCCTGATTATGCAATATGTATTTCGTCGACCATCAACTTTTATTCGTTAAAGTTCTTTAATAAATGTGTGTGAAACGTTACTACCAAATATGTTAGTTTATTTCTGAAAAACTCAAAAATATTATATTAGTTTTGTTACTTTTTTCAAATAGTAAATTGTTTAAGTTAAAAATTCTGAATGATGAAGGATTACCTATAAATAATTTAGATGATCTAACAATATAAGTTTTATATTATCAGTATATATAAGTTAAACTCTTAAACAAAAAATTATTTTAGATCGAATTTATTTGATTAAAGTAACAAATAAAAAGGAGCGGAGGAAGAAACACTCTGTTTGGAACGTTGTTACTCATTGTTTCATAATGTACTGTATTGTATTGTACTGTGCTGTTTTGTAGATACAACGTTTGGATAGACTGTATTGTTTGTTGCTGTGTCATAACATATTTTTTGTTTTGATTGAATGTATCGTACTGTATTTTAATTGGTAAGTTTACTAAAATGCCCTAAACTATAAGTTTACAAATTCAGATTTCAAATTCAATCCTAAATAGTTAAGAAACGTTATTAACCACTCAAAATCTTTAAAATTTCACTGGTATAGAAAGTTTGAAGACACCCCACAAACGATTTTCTCACGATGCCAATATTTTTCATATAATCCATAGCTTAAAATGCATAACGAAATAATTGTCAATAACGAAATATTCATGCGGTCCACAAAATCATAAATACTTAAAATTTAAATAAACTTATTCTAAACTTAATCTTCGGGTGACATCATGGTCAATAAAAGAATCTTGCGGTCTTCCTGCGGACATCCCATCAGTGTGCGACACATATCTGCGTTTTTACAAAGAATTTTATCAGTTTTTTCGGTTATTTGGTTTTTTCAATTTTTTTCGGTTTTTAAAAAGAAACACATTGTTCACATAGATGAACAATGAACAAGCAGCATCAACAAGTAAAATTTCAGATTGGCATTTAACTCAACATGAACAATATGAGAAATTTCCACAAAGTAAACCAGCATTCACATACAGGTGTATTATACAATTCTAGAGTCATGGTTTAACAAAAGCATGGTAAAGCACAGCAAATAAGCACAATATTCTATGCAAAAAAATAAAACAAGAAAGCAAGCAAATTAATGATGATTGTGAATAAGGAGCGCAATACAAATAATAACTTACAATTTTGAAAAACGGCAGAATGATAAGAAGTTTTAAAAAGATGGTCATGGAGAACAAGAGGTACCTGTAACTTTGAAACTATAGCAGAAACCTAAACAAAAAGCAAACATATAAAATTAAAAGAAGGAAGAAAAAGCAGGGAGCAAGACAATAAAGAAAAAATGTAGAAGGAGATAGAAGAAGGAAGAAGACGTAGGGAGCAGATAAACCAAACCTAGAAGGAGACAGAGTTACGTAGAAGATGTAGGGTATATGATTTTTGGGTGGAGTTAAATAATATAAGGTAAAGGGTAAAATAGGATTATGAAATATTAAGTAAGGATATAATTGGAAAAAGAAATTAGGTAACAATGGGATAACACCAAATCGGTTGTTACATAAAATGGGGCTTTTCATTGTTACGTAACGACGAAATTTAACAATATGATACAATACATTTTAAATAACAATCAAAACAAACATTGTTTTTGCGGTAACAATACAATACAATACAATGGGTAACAACGTTCCAAACAGAGTGTTAGGAAGACATCCTTCTAATGCAACAATTCACTTTATTTGATTAAAGTAACAAATAAAAAGGAGCGGAGGAAGTAAGACACAGATCATAGGAAGAGCGTTAGGAAGACATCCTTCTAATGCAACAATTCACTTTTCGAGTGATCTTTACTTTCGGATTCAGATAGTCTCAAGTGATAATCCCTCCATTTAGTCCACTGAACTCTTAAATGTGCAACACTTGTCCAATTTAAATTGTAATGGTTGACATTACTAATTAAAAGATGTATTCCAGCCATAGTTAAGAGAGTAAAGTCTTATAGTACAACTAATAAAAAAAGAAAATCTTACAATAATTATTGTAGAGGTTCAAAGGTCGCCCGAACTAGAGTCCGGAACCAAAATGACCCCAAAAAAACCATTTGAACCAAAATACCCCAACAAAAAAAAAGGTAACAAAACTACCTTTAACGCAATAATTTACTGCGTTAAAGGACTTAACCGTAACAGTGGGGTTAAGTACTTTAACCCAGTAAATTACTGCGTTAAAGCGTTCCCCCCCCCCCCCCCCCCCCCATTTTCTTTTTGATAACTCCTTTTTTTTACACTTTTTAACGTACTTTACCTATAGATTAATCATGCTTCGGGACTCCGAAACTTCAATATTTTATATAGAACCCTACTTATTTTTGTGCCATTAATAAGGTAGGCTCAATACATTAAAGATAAGCAAAACTTCAGATTGCCGTTTTAGTGGTTGAAAAGTGCTCGAACTCCTTTTTTGTTTGAAGACTTGGTGTCATTAGCTTTAAGTTATAACAATATGAAAATACTTAAACTTGTTCATTAATAACAAACTGAAAATAGTAAAAATACATTCTTAATTAAACATAAAACTAAAATCACAATATTCTTAATTATCATCAGAATAGAAGTCCTCAATATCGTCCTCAGAACAATATTTTGAGTTTCTTAAGACATATCTTTTTTGTGTAGATGTTAATTGTTTACTTGTTGATAATGCTTGTTCTTCGGCCAACTTTAGCATGTAAAATCTACAACGTCTTGCTAGCATTCTGTTGGTTTCTTTTCTAATCCTTTGTACCGCAGCCTCGAAAGTTTCTGGACTTACTCAAGGCATGGTTATTGAGTACCTTTTGGGGATTTGAGTGTTGATATTTTTCAAGTCACGAACAAGATATTGTGATTCGGAGTACCGATATGCCCATTCGCGACGTAAATCACAATAATATTCACGTGGATCTGAATGTTTCAGTTTGCGAAAATCGCCATTACGCTATATCAAAAGGTGGGGCTTCAAATCGTCTAGCACGAATTCACTGTTATCGGTTGAGGAATCACCGGAATAGTTGCTTTGATTTGAGTTGTCATCACCACTGCTATTCGAATCTTGTGGAAAAAATACCGACCAATCTATATTTCTACAATTCGACATTGAATTTTAAGTAGATACCAAGTAGCAAAAGGCTCTTTATGTAGGTATCAAACTCAATAGGTGGTGGGATCATGACTATGACCCACCAACTTTATTTAATACAATACAATTATTAATAATATCATGACGAATCATCATCATCGGACATCTCACAGTCCGAATCCCACTTAGATCTGAATCTGAAGTAACTATGTTGACCATATTCTACCCTGAGGCAACGTATTTTCATCCAATTATTCTCTTCGCGAAAACGGTTAAGAGCAAAATTCAACTCTTGTGGAGTGCCACGAGGCATTCACATAACACGTCTTTTTAGGCGTTTAAGCCTTAGTGACCTCAAGTTTTGTTCCAGTGCTGCAGCCTCCCTAACATGCATATTCCACTCATCTACCATCAAATTGTTGTAATGTTGGTTATATCTCTAGTTTGGGTTGTTCGAGTATTCAAAATCTTCACCCACTTCCCATGTCCTACCCATTGCGTCGAATATGTCTCCTGAGAGAACGATATAATACGACTAATATCTCCAAATTGGTTAAAATATGACATAGTAACTCAATTTTGTGTGGTTGGTAGTTATTCATCAAATTACGTTTATAACACTTGCTAAGCATGAAACACAAATTTTGAATTCAAATTATGACGTTTTTCTGTATGACAACTGAGGGTGACAATACAGCGCAGAGACATAGCGTAGTAATTTACTGCGTTATACATATATAACGCAGTAAATTACTGCATTATGCAGACATAAACTGACATAATGCAGTTAATTCATGCGTTATGCAACGCTCCGTACTTAATTTGACTTGACGTAACACTTCAAGACACACTAATTGCATGCATGCGTTGATTGAATATTCAACGCATTAAAACCTTATTAATACAGATTTTGTATGAACGAAAAAACACAATTTCTAAGTTTCATCCAATTTTTTACACAAATTCTAAGTTTCATCCAACTTTTACATTTTGTAATCCTAAATTAGTTAAAAAATGGAAGATGTTCCAATAATTAGGGTTTCTTTATCCTGGGATAGAGCAATTATATTCGAGAAAAATAATTTGCATTATGATTCTCCCCCAAAATACCATGTTAAGTTTCCACTTAACTTAAAATTCTCAAAACTACTCCAAGACTTGTATAATAGACTATAAGTTAGTAGGAGTGATTTTGATTTAAATATAATTGGAAGATATTCAAAATCATTTACGCCGTAAGGTGTAACTAGTTATGGACAGTGGTACATTCTAGACGATGTTTCTTTGACGGATTATTTGAAGGCACCTTATGATTATGTTACACCTCGAACATTTTCGCGTCATGTGCGTTATGAGTAATCTAACGTAAGCTCGGAGAGGTCATGGAATCCTTATAAGGTTAATGAATACTCTTAACAAGTATTACGAAAACTTCTAAAGGTTCCGAGATCAAGCAAATCGAAGAAAATAAGTTTATCGAAAATTTGGCAAAAAAGTTGACAGAATTTTGGGTCAACTTTGGAGGGGTGTATCTCCTAGTATATAAGGAGTTTTAAGGTGTTTCAAAATCCTAAAATGAAGCTCGTCGAGTCTAGTTTCTAACTCAACAAACTTCTCATCGATACGACATTGGAGTAGAGAATTATGAATGTGACAAGTTAGACTGACAGAGCAGAAACGCGTGCTACAGTAACCGAGGTACTACAGTAGTCGTGCTGCTACATTGCTACAGTAATAACTGCTATAGTGCACGAACCGACCTTATCCATCTACAAAAGGGTAAAACCCCCATTTTTTTCACCAAAAATCAGATTTAAAGGCTCAACAACATATAGGGTTATTTTGGTAAAAACAAATTAAGGGATTTGAGTGACCTTAGCTAATCAAGTCTCGAGTGGTGCATAGTTGTGACTATAGCATTGTTTTGCGGTGGAATTTGTAGTGGATTCAAGGTGAACATCGGAGATATTGTTGTTTTCATACGACTAAGGTATGAATCATTCCTTATTAATGTTGTCTTAGGTTTATTTACGAAGGCAGAGCGATTAAATGAGCGTATAGTTAATTATCGGTTAAGAAATTGGATAAACATCATATGAGATGTCTTATGGAGTATGTTGATGTTAGTGATGATGTTGTTGTTGTTGTTGTTGGTTGTTGGTTGTTAGTAATTGCGATTTCAGCCTTGAGATATAAACAAGGGAGATGCTACCGAAATTTCGGCAGATTCTAGAAAGAGTTAGTTCGAGGGCTTAAGATAGACCTATGAAAATGAGTCTAAAAATAGTATAAATTTTCTTGAATATAGACTAACGAGCCTGGGAGGTCAAGCGTTGAGTAGTTAAGTAAAGCGACCAAAAAGGTATGTTAAGGCTTTCCCTTTCTTTCTTTTTGGCATGATCCTATGATATGAGTGAACAACGAGTAAATAAGTTTCCATATTACTCTACTCTTAGAAGCACTAAGAGTACTTCAGTATTTGATGTTCCTGTACCCCTCTTATGATTATCCCTTCTGTTCATGTGTCCTCAGTTTTGTATCATGATTATGTTAGTTCACATTTATGCATTACATTCATTTACCTGTATGCATATTGACCCGTGACAAGAAGGCGATATATATGCATATGTTATATGTATGTGGGGTATGGGAAAAGGGAAAGGCGTTATATACGCATTACCACCTGATCAGTTGGTACACAGAGATGATGATTATGATGCCCGCAGGGGCTGCCCGAAGGGGCCTATATGATATATGGATCGGGCCGTACGTTCCTCGGCACAATTATATGATATATGGATCGGGCCATACGTTCCTCGGCACTATTATATGGGATATGAATCGGGCTGTACGTTCCTCGGCACTATGACTTATACATATCATACGCCCTCAGAGGCATTTTCAGTAAGCAGAGATATATAGAATGTTCAGATAGTCAGATATATAGATATATAGATGCATTCATACAGATGTATTCAGTCAGTTAGTTTAGCTTTTCATTTTTAGAGTTTCTTCATGACTCCTATGTGTATGTTACTTTTCTGCCTTACATACTCAGTACATTATCCGTACTGAATCCCCTATTGTTCAGGGGGTTGCGTTCATGCCTGCAGGTTCAGATAGCCAGGAAGATCGATCGTATCCTTAGGCTGCTTCTTTAGCTGGATAACGGAGCACTCCTCTCTTGCCGGAGTTGCCGTATAGACCGAGTATATGTTTTGATGTATATGGGTAGGGCAGGGGCCCTGTCCGGTCCATAGCATGTCCAGCATGTTAGTAGAGGCTCATAGATGCTTATATTCAGTCAGACAATGTGGCCCGCTCAACACATGTTTGGTTACATAGTTTTATCGGGTAGCCTTGTCGGCTTGTACCCGGTTCAGTTTAGTGATGCATGTATACATATCTTTTGATGGTTGTGGCCCTCTAGTTTATGATATCTATCAGTCAGCAGATCATGTTGTAAGCGCCCTTCAGGTGGCCCAGAATGAGCATGAGCAGGTATGTTATGTATGTTTTGTGGCATCTAGGAGGTCAGCTTCTGGGTGTCCGTCATAGCCCTCTGGTTGGGCTGTGACAAAAGTGGTATAGAGCAGCTTGTCCTAGGGTTGTCTATGAGCCATATCCAACAGTCTTGCCTATGGGTGTGTCGTGCACCACACTTATAGGCAGGAGGCTGTAGGATATTTAGGATGGTCATCTTTCTTTCTGATCATAGATCATGCAGTAGAGACAATTATAGGAAAGCTCGTTCATGGTATGATTTTTGTTAAATTGCAGGATTGTATTGAAGAAGAGGACAAGTTCAGTTAATGGGAGCGTAAGTAAGGCTCCGAAGGTAGACGTGAGACCCGTATCACCCGTTGACTCAGGATCGAGGATGTCAAGAGGTATAAGAAAGAGCATCAGCTATTCCATTGAGACGGACCCATCGGAGGATGTGGCTCTAGGAGGAGGAGATCCGACTGAGAAATCATATGACAAAGACCCGTTTAAGGGTTCACGAGACTCCTGTGGATGAAGATGTAATTGAGAAAGTACAGAGATTCGCACATCCAAATTTTCCCTACGTTTTAGCATTATGTTAGGCCAGCTTCTGATGTTAGTATCAAAAAGGTAACTAGTTCTCTATCTTGGGATTTAGTTAACCAGGAGTTACCCACAGATCGTGGGGAGTACGAGATAGAGGAAGAAGAGAGTCAGTTAAGGATCAGTGCTTTTAATAAGGACAAAGGGGCTTTATTCCCAGATATATCTGACCTAAGTTCACCAGCATCTTATTTATAGGTATATGGCCCTTTCCATCAGAACCAGTTATGGTTTATATGTAGATGACCTAATCTCAGGATATCATCGATCATTCGTTACTCTGGGGCCTCAGAAAGTTGATAATGGATTATTCTTATGAATAATTATAGTCAGGACATCCTTATTACAGACATGGATTTTGAAGTGAGAATTGAAATTTTAAGTCATATAAGTTTATGTACTCTCAGAGAGATTTCTCAGGGACAGATACAGAAGTTGTAGTATGACTAAGCAGATAAGGTGGGACACAAAAATTGTAATAAATTGAAGAAAGATAAGGTGATATTTCATCCCCTACACTTATTAGCAGTATTAGATTGAAGCACCCTGGTTTTATAATATATTGGCCTTTAAGAGGAAAGAAACAGAAAAAAAAAAAAAGCCGAATAAAGGAATACGACACCAATGATACAAGGTGTAGTAGATACGAATAGATGAGATTTGCAGAAAGTGAGTTAATTAGTGAATTTGAGGTCCTTGGCAAGGACTAGATTATAGAATATATATAATTTTGACTAAGGATTACAAGATGGTTATAAGGTAGCTTGTGGGAGTAATTGTTAAGGTCAACGTCTTGAAAGATTGCGAGTTTTGTGATATGTAAAGAACCAAGCCATTAAAAGTCAAGGATCGAATTATGTGTTCTGCCAAAGGATGTGTTCTAATGCGGGATAGCGAATAAGGTATTAAGCAGAACATTATAGGAATATCTATGAGTAGCCTATAAAGTATATAGTATGCCTTCCAAGGTATACAGACTGAAATGATATAGTCTACAAAAGAAATTGGGTGCAGACCTTCAAAGGCATTCAAGTCAGGCAAATTTGTATAAGTACTAAGGAATAAGTTTATCTCTTGTCCTAATATCGAGAAGATGAATCTGAAAAAAGTATGCATACCATATGATCGGACTTCGTATTATGAAAGCCAAGTTATCGATCTTCCAGTTCACTTTTATGGTGAATAAATTTTAGGGATGTCCGAGGGAGACCCCATGACTTTCTCTAAGTAAAGGATTAGTCTTGCTAAACAAAAGTATTGTTAAGTGCGCAGCCAATATTTACTTTGCCTTATGCAAATGATCCCTACAAAGTTGAAGAAAATAAAGCTTATTTGAAGGATCAGTTGAATCAATTCGGTCTACAAGGGAGTAAGATAGCTCCTTGCATATGTACAAGTGATTGTAAGCAGCTAAATAAGATGATAGCTAAGGATGACCAAGTACGATTAAGGGTTGACGATTTGTTTTTCTACCCCAGAATGCTTCCTTAAAGATGAACATGGGCTCTAGTTATTCCCAGATAAAGGTCAGAGGAAAGGCATCCCAAAGACAACTCTCAGGATTAGGTAAGTTACCTCGAGTTTTGAGCAACGCCATTTGGACTGACTAAGGCCCCAACAATATTATAGGCTTGATGAGTAAGTGTGTTTAGACTCCTCCGAAATCTATTCGTAACAGTGTTCCTAGACGATCTTGCAGTTATTCTTGCTCAAAGTCAGAGCATGTTGTTTGTTACGTGCAGACCTATAGTTCTTAGGATCAAGAATTGTCGGCTCAGAAATTTTTCCAAATCAAACGGTATAGTGCTTCTAAGGTTAGAATTAAGGAGAGTTGAAGCTATATAGAATTTCCCAAGGGCTAGATAACTCATAGAAGTCGGTGATTTCTTGGAGTTAACAAGTTATTATTGGAATCTTGTGAAGGATTTTTTCCCACGTGCTGTGCCACTAATAAACTGGCCAAGGAATTAGCTAGACTCCAGAAGACTGATAATTATAACCCTAAGTTTCTAGAAGATGAGTAAAAAGTGAAGTTTCAGCATCAAGTGTAACATTCCTAAAGGGACCGGACAGCCATATCACGTGTTATGATGATTCAAGCATTGAGTTAAGTTATGGATTGATACAGCATGGCGAGATTATAGCTCATGCCTCAGGATAGCTGTAAAGGTACAAGAAGAATCATTCGACCCATGCTCTTAAGCTAGTTATAGTTATGTGCACAAGAAAGGATGTATTGGGGTAGCGTCGATCTGAATTATATAAGTACCCTAAGAGGTTGTAGCGCACCCTTAAGCAAAGATGGTTAAGTTTACAACAAGGTCAATAAATAGAATAATGGAAAGACTCCGATGATTGGGAAGTCAATGGAAACAAATAAAGTCGCTAATGTTCGAGCCACAGATCTAGAGTAACTCAGTTTATGTTAAGATAAAGAGGAAATGTTGAGGACTTGTGAGTTCAGCAGTTCGTCAATATCATAATTGATTAGTAAACTTAGATCATGGCATCTATCTGGGGCATAGCCTTATTAAGTCAAGTAAAAATAGTTCGTTGAATTTGATGTCAGCTCATTATAGGATTATGGATCCTCAAGGGAGGAGCTACCTTTATACATCCTACGGATTGGAATTATACTGAAGCAGATTATCCAACGTGATCAGATTGATGACTGATGAAAGGAAAATCTTATTGCCTCGCTATACTAGGCAATTGAGAACAGCAAGGACATACATTGATACTACTAACAAGGGTATAAGGAAAGACATAGAAAACTTTATAATGCAATGAAAGCGAGATAACATAAGTTCAGTAAGTTATAGAAAGTTATTGAAATTCTAATTCGAAGGCGAGAAATCATCAGTACAGATGACCATGTTACCACGGAAGTTTAATTCAGTTAGGGACATTACCAGTAGGCCTATGGAATTAGCCTATTTCCTGTCCATCAGGACTACTTGTACAGCAGGGGACTACGTAAATCCAATGTCAGGGGAATAGTATGATGTGTCCATTGCTTATGTCCGTCATTCAGATAAGGGAAGCGCAGATTATAGCTCACTCCAGAAGGATTTGAAGACTCTAGATAAGTCTTGCTTAAGCTGAGCATACCATGAGATACTTAAGGATACACTACAAATTTGCGTGACAGATTTCAAAGGTAACCGAGACAACCCCTAACGCTTATTGAGATCAATATTTCAGTATTCAGATGAATCTATACAAGGTTGGGACCAGATTTATTTATTAATAGTAAATATTAGAAAGATCTAAGATTCTCAGAATCGACAAGAGTTCCCCCGCCTATATTAGACTAAGTACTCTGGGAAGTACCATCTCAGAAGAACGCAATGAAATTTAGAAAGAAGAGCCAACTTAGCCTTTGATATATTGAGCCTTACAGATTATACGCAAGCCAGTGACTTAAAGACCTTTTCAGACCTAGAGTCAGCACCCTAGGATTTATGTGTCAAACCAGAAATTCTTTCAGAATCATACTAGTTAATGATGGTCAAATTACAGAGCAGCTATGTACAATTACTGTATGAGAAAACTCTATTGCCATACTTGATATCCAACTCCAAAGATTGAGATTAAAAAATAGAAAGTAAAGTTAAAGTCCTTTAAAGAAGTCGAAGAGTGATGGATAAGGCTGAAGATCTCAGAATATGGACTGGAACGGTAGGACTATGTAGAGTTATTGGCGAGAAAATTTCATTTGATTCGTAGAGTCTGCGAATGGCCTACAAGTTACCGAGAGGCATGAAACACTCCAAGGGCTGTAAGGTCTCTAATAAATAGACGAGGGACATAGGTGAGTTATAAGTCTTGTGTAAAGGTTAAGAGGTAAGAAAAAGTGAACAATACATCTTGAAGGAATAAATTATAAAAGAAGAAGGAGTTGAGTTATGACTAAGTGTTCTATTATGCAAGATATAAGAGAAAGAGGATAACCGAAAGAAATTGAAGAAGGTGAGTTCATTGTGAGTTCACATTAACATCCCCTATAAGGTTTCTGAAAAGGACGTGAGGTAAATCGACATTCGAGGACGAATGTTCCTAAAGGGGGAGGATGTTACACCTCGAAAATTTTCGCGTCATGTGCGTTGTGAGTAAACTAACGTAAGCTCGGGGAGGTCATGGAACCCTTATAAGGTTAATGAATACTCTTAACAAGTGTTAAGCAAGCGTCTAAAGGTTCCGGGATCAAGCAAATCGGAGAAATTAAGTTTGTCAAAAATTTGATAAAAAAAGTTGATAAACTTTTGGGTCAACTTTGGAGGGGTGTATCTCCTAGTATATTAGGAGTTTTAAGGTGTTTCAAAATCCTAAAATGAAGCTCGTCGAGTCTAGTTTCCAACATAATCAATCACTCATCGATACGATAAAGGAGTATAGAATTATGGACGTTACAAATTAGGCTGACAAAGCAGAAGCGCGCGCTACAGTAACCAACATGCCACAGTAGCCGCGCTGCTATAGTAACTGCCACACTAACTACTACAGTGCACGAACCGGCCTTATCCATCTATAAAAGGGTCAAAACCCTATTATTTTCACCAAGAATCAGATTTAAAGGCTTAGAAACATATCGGGTCATTTTGGTCGTAAACAATTGAGGGATTTGAGTGACTTTAGCTAATCAAGTCTCGGGTGGTGCATAGCTGTGACTATAGCATCTTTTTGCGGAGAAATTTGGCATGGATTCAAGGTAAACATCGGATATATTGTTGCTTTAATAAGACTAAGGTATGAATCTTTCCTTATTAATGTTGCCTTAGGTTTATTTACAAAGGTAGAGTGATTAAGTGAGTGTATAGTTAATTTGTCGGTTAAGAAATTAGATAAACATCATATGAGATGTCTTATGAAGTATGTTGATGTTGGTGATGATGATGTTGATATTGGTATTTTTGTTGTTATTATTGTTGGTTGTTGGTTGTTGGTAATTGCGATTTCGGGCTAGGGATATAAACAAAGGAGATGCTGCCGAATTTTCGGTAGATTCTAGAAAGAGTTAGTATGAGGGCTTAAAACAGGCCTATGAAAATGAGTCTAAAAATAGTATAAATTTTCTTGAATATAGATTTACGAGCCTGGGAGGCCAAGCGTTGAGTAGTTAAAGTTAAGGCGACCAAAAAGGTATGTTAAGGCTTTCCCTTTATTTCTTTTTGGCTTGATCCTATGATATGAGCGAACAACGAGTAAACGAGCTTCCATATTACTCTAATCTTAGAAGCACTAGGAGTACTTCAGTCTTTGATGTTCCTATACCCCTCTTATGATTATCCCTTCTGTTCATGGGTCCTGAGTGTTGTATATGATTATGTTAGTTCACATTTATGCATTGCATTCATTTACATGTATGCATATTGACCCGTGACCAGAAGGCGTTATATACGCGTATATTATATATATGTGGGTATGGGAAAAGGGCGAGGCGTTATATACACATTACCACCTAATCAGCTGGTACACAGAGATGATGATTATGATGCCCGAAGGGGCCAATATGATATATGGATCGGGCCGTACGTTCCTCGGCACTATTATATGATATATGGATCGGGTCGTACGTTCCTCGGTACTATTATATAGGATATGGATCTAGCCGTACGTTCCTCGGCAGTATGACTTATGCATATCATACGCCCTCAGAGGCATTTTTAGTAAGCAGAGATAAACAGATATGTTCAAATAGTCAGATATATAGATGCATTCATACATATGTATTCAGTCAGTCCGTTTAGCTTTTGATTTTCAGAGTTTCTTCATGACTCCTATGTGTATGTTACTTTTCTGCCTTACATACTCAGTACATTATCCGTACTGAATCCCGTACTGTTCGGGGGGCTGCGTTCATGCCTGCAGGTTCAGATAGCCAGGAAGATCGATTGTATCCTTAGGCTGCTTCTTTAGCTAGATAACGGAGAACTCATCTCTTACCGTAGTTGCCGTCTAGATCGGGTATATGTTTTGATGTATATGGGTAGGGCAGGGGCCCTGTCCCATCCATAGCATGTCCAGCATGTTAGTAGAGGCTCATAGATGCTTATATTCAGTCAGACAATGTGGCCCGTTCAGCACATGTTTGGTTACATAGTTTTATCGGGTAGCCTTGTCGGCTTGTACCCCGGTTCAGTTTAGTGATGCATGTATACATATGTTTTGATGGTTATGGCCCTCTAGTCTATGATATCTATCAGTCAACAGATCATGTTGTGAGTGCCCCTCAAGTGGCCCAGAATGAGCATGAGCAGGTATGTTATGTATGTTTTGTGGCATCTAGGAGGTCAGCTTCTGGGTGTCCGTCATAGCCTCCGGTTGGGCTGTGACATATTATAGGGAATGCACAACTTAATTTAGTTCATAACCCCCACACAATATAGTATATACACGGCCCACACTCCAACATACCAAGTCATGATTTTCATCCTTTCTACATACTACAACATACATGAATCATCCATAACATATCTAAAAGGGGATTAAACACATACCTTTTCACACACATGTTCTTAATCGGCTATGATTGTGATTTGCATAAATGAATGTTTTGATTGCTCCAACAATTACTCCATGTTGTAGAGGACCTTCCAATTGATAGAAAAGCTAGAAGAAATTATTTTTTTGGATCAAAGTTGAAAGCTCCCATTTTTCTTCACTATGGCCGAATAGGCCTTGGTATTTGGCTTCTCCAAGCTTCTTCATCTTTTTAAAAGATGAAGACCAATGTGTCTTATTTATCTCTTTTTTTTTCCACCCTTTAGCCATATTTATACTTTAGTCCCTCAAGTAAGATTTATGGGCACATGGCCCTATTCTTCTCTCCAAGATTCTAGAATATAAAAATGATGAATTAGTCTTATTTTTTTTCACCACTTTTCTATATATATATTTAAGCCCTATAAGTAAGAACATGGACACATGGCCATGGGTGGGGCCCACTTTTATGTCACATGGCCAAAGTGGCATCTCAAGAATTTTCTTGAACACTTTGGTCCTTCAAGAACTTTCTTGAACACCTTGTGAAATTCCCATTTTGGCACTAGCCTTTCCCACGATATTACCACGAACTCTTTTGTGAATTCCCTTTTTACCCTTAACCTTTCTCAATATTTCCATACAATGATGTTCATAAATAATATTCATAACAACTTATACATTAAAAATAATTTTTGAAAATGGTCTTGCCTTCAACGTACCACGACTACCTCGAAATATCCAAACGTACAAAGTACGGGCTATAACATCCTCCCCCCCTTTAGAACATTCGTCCTCGAATGTTCAGCTGACCTCATGGGGTGTCATATTACTTCGGGAGGGTCCCCTTTTTATAGTTGTCCTTTTTCCTTCATGCCCATTCTTTATTCTTTATCCTATTTCTTTTATAATCGAACTTCTCGGTCTTTAAATAAGTCTTCATTTCTTGACACAAGTATACTTGTCTTTGATTCCTTGGCATTAGCGCTCGTTTCATCCATCGTTATTCCTTGTTGGTTCTTCGGTGTGAATTCCTTATAAATATGATCGAGCATCACTTCACGTCGATGGTTCATACAATTTCAAAGCGTATTTTCTCGTGTTTCGCATAATTAGTGGTCCATGAACTATTTTCTAGCATCTAACGAACTATTTTATTCCATTCATAGGCACTGCGTCCTTTCTTTCTTTCCAAAATTTTCCAAACTACCAAGCGTTAGTACCTTTATTATAACAATCGTTCCTTTATTATAACAATCGTTGTAGTCCGCAATATCCTTTGTGCACTTATCTTGTAGGCCTTTCTTGCTCTCTTTATTACCCTTTAAGACATATCACTGCGTAATTAGGTACGACGCCAGTTTGCCCGATAGGAGAGACTCAAATTATGTTCTAAGCATATCATAACTCACGTTGCCATGAAGCATTCGTTTAAGGTGTCTTCCACCCCTTTTTCCTCATGTCGGCCTCACGGTACACTTCATTGTCAACTCATTTCTATTCCTTCCATATATTCTTTTGGTACGCCGACATGTTTCGAACTCTGGTCCCGAGCTAATAAATTTCCTCCTTTGGACTTGAAGCCTAATATAGTATGTTCTCCCCCCCTTTTTAAGGGGTTCCTTATACATCACAATCTTCGAGTACTCTCTTCTTCGATTATACCTCATTCCTCATCTTTCTTTCCAACTCTACGCATAACATATCGAAAACATCTTACCCTAAGTTTTTCTTTCATTTTATGTCTATATCGTCACTTTGCCTACATTCCCATATTCTTATTATTTATAGCATCAGCTCTAAAATTCGTAAAACACTTCCTTCAAACACACAGATCCGTCCTATTCTTAAATCATCTTTCAGGAAAACTCTTCCATGTCTGAGGCAATCATATTAATGCGGCTGCACATTTATTCCTTCATATACCTTTCGAGGGTCTAAATCTCCTAACATTGTCGTAAGGCCTAATCATTCCTTTCTTGCTTCACATCTCCCGTCATCGTCACTATTCCTTTCGCCTTGCTTACTGAAATTAGTTTCTCGATCCTCACACATTCCTCTTTTGTTCCATATTACCACACTTTATTCTTTTTACGTACCTGTCTTTGAGTTTTCATCCAAGTAGTCTCATGCTTTACCGGTAATTTCCCTCGGGCTTCACGTACTAAGGTTTCTTACCTTTCACCCTTTCCGACACTTTAATCTTTTTATCTTCCATCTACATTTTTTCCTTCTTTCCAAATATCGTTGTGTTAAGACTTTTCCATTCCTAACCTGTAGCGAAAATATCATCGGTTTATCTTATAACACTTGCACCATTTACTTCTGTTGTCACTCAAACTTCGGTGCCCTTACTCAATTAATGTTTTCCACACCGTAGCGCCGGTTACTGGGACTCACATGTCCACCAATACGATCACATATGAGGTGTCGTATATATTTATAGGTATAATTATTATCAACTAGCCCACAAAATACTTTCAAACACTATTCAAGCCTATCCTAACTCCAGAGCTGTGACGCACTCTCTCTATCTCTTCTCTAGTCTAGCCTGTCGCGTGCTATGTGGCTTCTTATAATTTCCAACCGTCTCGTATACTTTAACTTCCTTTAGGTTACTCTAATTTTTCATTTGTCCTTTGGATCTACATTTGTGAAAATTTTTAGTATACTTCCCAGGGGGTCACCCATCCTCCCACCTTGGCACGCTTAACCTCGAGGCCTTGGTGGAATTTGGTGCCTTAATGCTTATATAATCGCGTCCACTTCCTCGTATGTCCTTTACTACATAATCTGGAGCAAGTCAAGATTTTACAGATTCCGAGGCATGTTCGTATCACGTCCTTTCTTTTACAATTACCATTTTACCCTTTTTGATCTTCAATAGTCACCTTTACAAATTCTTATCATTCGAAATCTGTACGCAGCAAATACCAACAATACCTTATAGAGCATATGGCTACATATCACATTCTAGACATCCAGAACTTTCTGTTTCAGGTAACAGAACAAATATATCCAGACTTACCTTTATGACCCCCCTCCATGTCGTCACCTGCCATTTTCCGCCGTATGTAAGGCTTCGTAAGGAATCTCATTTCCTGTGACTTGGCTTTATCGCACGATCTAAGACAGAAAGAAGGTCAACAATCCCTAGATGCCTCGTAGCCTCCTGTTTATAAATGTGGCGCGCTTCACACCATAAACAGGACTCTACGGGACACGACTTTGCAGACAACCCCTAGGACAGACCTGCTCTGATACCACTTTGTCACACCCTAACCTTACTAGGGTGTGATGGGCACCCGACCCTTCCTCAGGGCCGAGCGAACCCCCTGACTCTTATTACATACATAACTCTTTGGACCTCTAAATCAAATAAATATGAAATACATAACCAGGCTTTTAGAAATATTCTTTTTTGTTGCTTTCAAATCAAACAAAATCTGTAATCATATAGGATTTATATCATAATACAAAATGACGCATCGGCTGATGGAGCCGCTTACAAACTGACAACCAGTACCCACGACTCTGTCTGCAAAATCTCTAACATCAACCCAGAAAGCATATCATACAAATTCTGACTCGGCAACACTCCCGGAGCAAATGGAGCTTGCCATCTCCATTGGGACATCTTCTATAATAGCTTCAACTCATCTGGGTGTACCTGCGCGGCATGAAACGCAGCCCCCGAAGAAAGGGGGTCAGTACGAAATACGTACTGAGTATGTAAAGCATGAAACACAGAAAACGGAACCATATCCGAAGCAAACAGTACAAGAGTGAGTACATTATGCAGATTTCCAAGGCGCTTATTTTTCAATCATAAATCATGTATGCAGAGGTCATATGTCAGAAATGGTGCAGATCCAAAATATCAGAATGTTTATTTTTCAGACACAGATCATGTATACCGATATCTTATGTCAGAAGAAGTACAGAAGGTACGAATGTTAAAATGCTTATTTTCCAAACACAAATCATGCATGACAGAATCATATATCATGTATACATATAACGTGCCCCGGCCCTCCCGTGAGGGACGCGGTAAATCATATATCATATAAGCATATAACGTGCCCCGGCCTTCCCGTGAAGGACGCGGTAAATCATATATCATATATGTCCACATCATGTATCATGTATGCATGTAACGTGCCCCGGCCCTCCTTTGCGGGACGCGGTGAATAAATCATGTGCCATCCTGGCCACCACCCCGTCATCACATCATAATGTCATCATATCCTATACATAACATGCCCTGGCCCGCAAGTGAGAGGGACGCGGTGAACAATGAAGAGAAATACGCACGAGAACATACCCTGGCCCGGGACGCAGTGAATGGACATACGGAGACTTGCACGAACAGAGTAGTGCGAAACCATATGCACATAAATCAAGACTCAATAGGTACGTACACTTACCGACTTCTGAAGGCTCAGAAACAAATCTCTTTCGGATATCGTATGGATCAAATCAAATATAGCTTTTAGAATCACATGTACATATCAAAGTATATGAAAGACTCAATGGAATAGTTAAACGTACTATCAGGATATTCGTAGCAGATTACTCATAACCGAATACTTATATCAGAATACTTATATCAGAATACTTATGTCGAAATACTTATATCAGAATACTTATATCAAAGTACTTATATCAGATTACTCGTATCGGAGTACTTATATCAGAATACTTAAATCCGAATTATTAGATACTTATATCAGAGAGGGCATACGAATCATAACAAATTCAGAACTAAAGAGTAGAGTTACCTCAAAGTACATATCATATCTTACTTGGCTCTAGGACATGCCAAAGAAATAAAGGGTAAGCCTTACATACATGTGCCACGCCTTATTAGCTACGCTTATTTATCCAAACTTGTTGGTCTGCATTCAAGAAAGTTTACATAATCATTAGATTCATCGACATGTACTCGTCTTATTCTTTCAAATGAATTCATTTATATTCTGCCGAAATTTCAGCGGCATTTCCCCTGTAAATACACCATCCCCGAGATTCTAACTCGGCCAATTTTATCAATACAATCCGAGAATTCAACTCGGCCAAGCCAATAACAATACCAACAATTATTTTAGCAACACTACAATATTCAATATGACCCAATCAACATACAATGCCACCCGAACCTTTCCAACTTCAATAAAAACATTAGCAACATGTTTTCCCTTATTCTAGATTCATAAACCATATCAACCACCATACATTAACAATATTATTCACACAATGTAAGAATCCAAGCTAGTAGCGCATTAACTTCTTCAACAATCCTATAACGACTACAACTTCAATTCAAGCCATGCAACCTTCATTTTTCATCATGGTATCCACAACACAACAACTAAAATGTCAAATAGAATCAATTCACCATAACTTTCCAAACCAACCCCTTATTCGGCCACAACAACAACATACATATTTTCATAAATTTTCATCTATTTCTATACATTACAACAACAACCAACATACTAGATAAAATTGATTCATTCTCTTCTACATCACATAGCAACCCCACGGCCACAACACTACATCCATAGTTTCATATATTTCATCCATTTCTTCACTCTACAACATATACAAATCATCCATAACAACAACAACAACAACAACAATCAAAATACTAAATAAAAATTAGTTCATCACCCCCACACAATATAGTATATACACGGCCCACACTCCAACATACCAAGTCATGATTTTGATCCTTTCTACATACTACAACATACATGAATCATCCATAACATATCTAAAAGGGGATTAAACACATACCTTTTCACATACATGTTCTTAATCGGCTATGATTGTGATTTGCATAAATGAATGTTTTGATTGCTCCAACAATTACTCCATATTGTAGAGGACCTTCCAATTGATAGAAAAGCTAGAAGAAATTATTTTTTTGGATCAAAGTTGAAAGCTCCCATTTTTCTTCACTATGGCCGAATAGGCCTTGGTATTTGGCTTCGCCAAGCTTCTTCATCTTTTTAAAAGATGAAGACCAATGTGTCTTATTTATCTCTTTTTTTTTTCCACCCTTTAGCCATATTTATACTTTAGTCCCTCAAGTAAGATTTATGGGCACATGGCCCTATTCTTCTCTCCAAGATTCTAGAATATAAAAATGATGAATTAGTCTTATTTTTTTCCACCACTTGTCTATATATATATATTTAAGCCCTATAAGTAAGAACATGGACACATGGCCATGGGTGGGGCCCACTTTTATGTCACATGGCCAAAGTGGCATCCCAAGAATTTTCTTGAACACTTTGGTCCTTCAAGAACTTTCTTGAACATCTTGTGAAATTTCCATTTTGCCCCTAGCCTTTCCCACGATATTACCACGAACTCTTTTGTGAATTTCCCTTTCTACCCTTAACCTTTCTCAATATTTCCATACGATGATGTTCATAAATAATATTCATAACAACTTATACATTAAAAATAATTTTTGAAAATGGTCTTGCCTTCAACGTACCACGACTACCTCGAAATATCCGAACGTACGGGCTATAACACCTTCAAAGAGAAGTTTTAGAATGATTGTAATTTAATTTAAGGGAAGAACCCTGGAGGGGGGAAAATGATAAGTAATTAAAGGAGTTGGAATAAGTGCATTCGAGATTTCAGGGAATTGAGATTATTGAAGGTATAAGGAAAGTTGACACCAAGAATTGAAGTGCAGTATTACGATTTATAGATTGGTGAGTAAGAGATAACAAAGAGATATTAATAAGGGAAAAGAAGTTAACGAGTAAGGAAAAATTAAGTTAACGAGTAAGGAAAAATTTTACTCTAGAAGTTTATATATATCTATGTAAGATCAGGACGGGTTGATGATAGGCACACAGACTCTTTTATCAGACTTCCCTATATGATGTGGGTTTACATTGGGATTTAGAAGTCACCAGTCATTCGACTTCAAGGGGATTTTTAGTATAGTTGGTACTATTCTGAGAATCATAAGGGCCAAGTTACTTCGAGTATTAATGATGACCTTGAACTCAAGAATGAGAAATGGTTAGGTAAATTGGTTTGCACTTATGATTGTTTTCTGTATTGCTTATACAACTTTTAAATGTGATGTTGCTTGGCCGACGAAGAAAGTAGAGATTGTATCAACCTTAGGTATGTGGTGTATTTCTGGCTAATCCTTATAAGAAGACTTCACCTTAATTTTTTTTTTTCAAAAGGGTGTTTTGAAGGTTATTTGACGATAGAGAAATTAGGTGCGATGTCGATTTATGTCTAAAGAGAGAAGAGAGTAAGTGTACAAGTAAAGATAAAATATCGCAAGGATCAATTCAGTTGCTAGAGGAGATTAAAGGATGTGAGGTTGATTATTTTAGACAAGGAGACAGGGTACAAGTACGAGTAAAGATTTTTAAGTAAATTTATATCGTTGGGATTCACAGTTAGAATGTAGGAAGATATGCTAGGAAGACCTACATATTTAGACATACGAAAAAAGGAATATGAGAAACCAGAATAGCCCGAAAATTAGGAACATATGAGCTCTGCAATTATAATTTCGAAATGATCGTGAGGTATGAGTCTGGCTAGTTGGTCAAAAGAAGGGAGATGTATTAAAGCTACAGATTCAGGACGAAATCAAATAGCAACGGGATATCTCGCAAGAAAAGGTGTTGAAAAGCGATAAAAATATAAGTCATGAGTGGATACATCGAGTATTATGTATACCCTTATGATTGATGTTATGACTTGTTAAAAGTATTGATTCTGATTTATGACAAAATTGAGGTAGCAAGCGCTACAAAGAGAATCTGGATTGGGTTTTCTCGAGAATCAAAGTCAGATGGCGGTAACGCGATCAAATATGTAAGCACGAGCATTAGGAAAAGAAGGTTATGATATCATGAAATGAAGGGGAGAGAAACTTGGACAGGGAAAATGTATACCTATTGAGGGTCAAGTAATATATATTTGAGGGAAAGGTTAGGACGAAAGCAGGAAAAGCAGACGATAGGATCAAATTTAAATAAATCAACGGAAGGTAGAGTAATGTTGTACGTTACAATGGATGAACGTGAGGACCCCGGAACCAACCTATACATCTTCATAACCAGAATCAAGAAGGCTGTAAATAATGGACAAAGGTGCATCCTTGAGAAGAAATAAACAACGAGGAAATTTGAAGCTCTTGAGTTTTAACCAGGAGAATGGATGTGAACACATGATTGGTACACCTATTTAAAGGGAGAAAGTACCCCAAGAAGAGATGTTCAGCGTCAAAAGGGATTCACACTCGTAACGAAACAATCCAAATTTTCCTAACCTAAGAGTAAATGATGACTAATGAAAATAGGCATTTTACAAGTAAAAGCAACTATGAGGACGAAAGGAAGGAGGAAGTGTTAACGAAATGGTTAAAGGGAATTATGTAGCTGCTGCTAATAAGGAGAAAGTTAATGAGTTAGTAGGCTTGCCCAAAAGAACACAAATTGAAATTATAAGACAATAGTTATGTAAAGGATGCAAAGATGCGATCATGAAGAGAACCGATTTTTTTTAGATATATATCTATATATGTGTGCAGATGTTGTAGTATCATAAAGGAAGATGAAGACTCGACGAAAGAACAAAGGAAAGGGTGTACTTTGTGAGGATTTCATGATAAGAACAAGAGCTGACAGAACACTAGAAGGACTATGATGCATAGCTGCGATGCAAATGAGTAGTTAAGGAGAATTACGGGACAAATGAGCTAAGATAATGAAAGGACGAGTCATGGGAATGGATGGTGTGGAATATCAACTTTTAATGGTATAGTATAAATCTAAATCGGAATTGGGAACCCAGAGCAAGCAGAATTTCAAGGATGTTAAGAAGATAGTCGTGGAGAAAGACTAGGGCTAAATGAGCGTGGTATAATCGGACACTCCATAAGGGGCCTAATGAATTTTGATGTCCCCATTAATTTATTAGCCTAGAAGGATTACTAGTCATGAAGGGTAGAAGTGAAAAGACAATAAAGAAGGCGTCTGAATTGTATACGATATGTATAAGCATTTTGATTTGATACAAGAACTCAACTAGCAAAAAGGAAAATAAGTTAAACCATGCGATGAAAAGAACTTTGGCATTATATGGAATAGAGGAGTTGAAGGATCGTTAAGGTCGGCCAGATGACTATCAAAGACGGTTAACACTCAAAGGTTATGGGTACATGAGAATATACTTTTAAAAGGGGGGAAAACAGATTTAATTCTGAGATGAATGACAATATTCCCAAGCGCAAAAGAGGGAAATAAATTGGATTGAAGAGTCAAATTTCGAGATGAACTGATATGTCAAGAATGTGCTAAAGAAAAGTGAGAATGGATTAAATGCAAGTATATCATGAGGCAATCTGGGAAGGAGAATAAGTTTCGCCAATGCGATACATTATATTCTGGACCATGGCTCGAATCACTCGCGCCAAAGAAATTTTAGGTACATTTAAATATGCAGTAAAGTATTCCAAGGGGTAACAGAAGGAGTAATAAAGGCCGCATGTGACCAGGGAAAAGTATAAGAGACAATCGGGATTACTAACTCAAAAGAAATAATTTATAGAAAGGATTATGGAATTGATTATATGTTAGGGTTGAGTTAAAGGATGTCATAAAGATATGGGTTGTTCCTGTTATACTTTAGGATGTTGGAGATATTAAGATGATTTTATATAAGTTAGATTAGTGAATTGGGGTTACTTAGTTCCTACAGATCGGGAGTTGTCGGTAAAATAAAGTATAGTCAGAACTTATGTTTTCCATTGATGCAGAGATGGTTACGTTGAGCAGAGTTACGACTAGTTAGAGAGTTAACACAATTGCAGAGCTAGCGTTACGAGAGTATCAAAAGGCAAGTTATGAGATTTAAAGGTCAGTAAGGTAAAAATGAGGAAGATATGAACTATCGGAGTACATGAGGTCATAATTGGTTCAGACCTCAGTTAAGAGGCCAGAAGTGTCGTGGTTCGGTATCCAGGTACGTTAGTGATTTCTTCAGAAGCATGTTTTCTGACTTATGAGTTTCAAGAACAAAGAGATTAACTACGAGAGTAGAGAAAGGTTTGTAAACCTATGATATTCGTAAATTCAGTAGAACGCTATGAAGGGTCTGAGCGGATCTAAATAGGTTAAAAGTCGGGGAATGGACGACAAGATTTTGAGAAGGACAGCAGTAAGCGTAGGAAAGAGTGAGTAAATAACCAATTGAGACCTATTATGGCGATGGTATGATTAAATGTGATATGTTAACGGGAAGAATGATTCAATAAGTGGATGTACCAGAGAAAGGGGATCAGGGACAGAGTATAAGACTAGTTTAAATATTCAAGGACGAATGTTTCTACGGGGGGAAGGATGTTACACCTAGGAAAATTTTGTGTTACCAAGACTGTAAACGGCTTAGTATAAGCTTAAGGGAGAGCAAAGTTATACAAGGATCAAGGATGAAGATTATATGATTTGAGTAATATATATATATATATATATATATATATATATATATATATATATATATATATGACATTTGGAGACCGTATGGAGTAAATCAGTTAACACGTTACTTGATGAGTAGCCCTCATAACCGTAAGTTAAGGTGGAGTCCACATGTCGGGGTTTTATAAAGGACATATGAAAAGTGATATAAGTAGTACACGGGAAGTTGAGCAAATTTTAAGAAGGACCCTTAAGCCAAATATGGGCATAAGCCCTCCAAAAGGATGATTTAAGGATACGTTTTCGGATTATCTGACTTGGAGGGGCCAAAACGCTATTATAAGTTTGGAATTTGGAAACACACCAAAAATAAAAGTTGTATATAATTGAAGGATCTTTCCAACCATAGGTTGTGGGACCTCATACAATGTCGGAATCAAGAATTATGGCCATTTTATGAAAAGACTCCAAGCTGCCAAATGGCTTCCGCAAGTCCCACTTGAGAAGGTCGGTGGAACTGACTTATGAGGGGTATAAATACACCCATTAACTCTATGTTTTCATCATTTTACATTCTCAATAGTCCTAGAAACTTCCCAACACAACCCCTAAACATTTATAAGGTATGTTCTTCATCCTGTCTCTTATGTTGAGTTGATTTGAAGGTTTAGCAAGTCTTAAAAGTGAAAATAGTTATGGAGGAAAGGTCATAAAGTGTAGTGGTGTAGTTGTTGTGATTATGGACTGTTTTGAGCTTGTTGTGGCCATGTGGCTGGGTTGATTTACATGTATAGAGATGGTATCTAATGTTTTTGGTGTGTTGATGAGATTATGCTCCTTGATTGGGAAGAAAAGAAGTGTATATTGTTGTTGCATGTTGAAAAACATCGTGTCGGATGTTTTTTATGGAATATATTGGTATTGATAATATTGTTGTTGATGTTGGTATTGTTGTTGTTATTGTTGGTTGCTGGATTGTGACTTCGGGCTAGGCATATAAACAGGGGAGATGCTGCCCGAATTTTGGCAGATTCTAAAGGAGTTTGGTTTAAGGACTTGAGATAGGCATATGACGATAAGTCTAACGGTAGTATAATTTCTGTTGAGTGTAGATTTGCAAGTTCGGGGGAATAAGTGTTAATTCGTAGGAGATCAATCAGGTATGTTAAGTCTTTCCCTTTCTTTCTTTTTGGCATGATCCTATGATACGAGCGAACAGCGAGTAATCGAGTCTTCATATTACCCTACTCTTATAAGTATTAGGAGCATCTCAGTTATTGATGATCTTGTACCCTCTATTATGATTATTCCTTCTGTTCATGGGTCCTAAATATTGTATCATGATAATGTTAGTTTATGTTTATGCATTACATTCATTTGCATACATGCATATTGGCCCGAGACCAGAAGGCATTATATACGCGTATATTATATATATATATATATATATATATATATATATACATACATACATACATACATACATACAAACATACATACATACATATATATATATATATATATATATATATATATATATACACACACACATATATATATATATATACATACATATATATATATATATATATATATATATATATATATATATATATATATATATATACGGAGTTTAGTTTATGAGTTTTAGATTTTCTTTATGACTCCTATGTGTATGTTACTCTTCTGCCTTACATACTCCATACATTTTCCATACTGACTTCCCTATGTGTATATATATATATATATATATATATATATATATATATGTATGTATGTATGGGGTATGAGAAAAGGGCGAGGCGTTATATACGCATTACCACCTGATCAGCTGGTACATAGTGATGATGATTATTATGCCCGAAGGGGCTGCTCGAAGGGGCCATTATGTTATTATGGCCGAAGGGGTCATTATGCCCGAGGGGGCCATTATGCTATTATGCCCGAAGGGGCCTATATGGGATATGGATCGGGCTATACGTTCCTCGGCACTATGGCCTATGCATATCATACGACCGCAGTGGCATTTTCAGTAAGAAGACATATAGATGCATTCACATAAACATGTTCAGATAATCAGACTTACAGATGCATTCAGTCAGTCAGTTTAGTTTACGAGCTTCTGATTTTCTTTATGACTCCTATGTGTATGTTACTCTTCTGCCTTACATACTCCGTACATTTTCAGTACTGACTTCCCTATTATTCCGGGGGCTGCGTTCATGCCCGCAGGTTCAGATAGCCATGAAGACAGATTGCATCCTTAGGCTGCTTCTTCAGCTTGACAGTGGAGCACTCCTCTCTTGCCAGAGTTGCCGTCTAGACCTGGTATATGTTTTGATGTTTATGGGTAGGGCAGGGGCCATTTCCCATTCGCAGCATGTCCAGTATGTCAGTAGAGGCTCGTAGACACTTATATTCAGTCAGACAATATGGCCCGCTCAGCACTTATTTGGTTATATAGTTTTATCGGGTAGCCTTGTCGGCTTGTACCCCAGCTCAGTTTAGTGATGCATGTATTTATATACCTTTCGAGGGCGGTGACCCTCCAGTTTATGATACCTATCAGACAGGAGATTATGTTGTGAGTGCCCTTAGGTGGCCCAGAATGAGCATGAGCAGGTATGTTATGTATATATTGTGGCATCTAGGAGGTCAGCTTCTGGGTGTCCGTCATAGCCGTCTGATTGGGCTGTGACAAGGCTCTTCTCCTTCTACACCTAATTCTTTTCTGCCTTCTTCATGGTCATCTTCATTTCATACGTCTTGAGATTTCCAATAAGCTCATCGACAGTCAACGTATCCAGATCTTTGGCTTCAGAGATAGCATTTACCTTGCTATCCCAGGAGTTAAGTAATACACGAAGCATCTTCCTTACCAGCTTGGTAGTTGTGCTGACTTCTCCAAGAGAGTGGAGTTCATTGATTATGGAGGTGAATCTGGTGTGCATCTCATGAATAGATTTACTCTCTTTCATTTTGAACATCTCATACTCAATGGTAAGCATGTCAATCTTGGAGTTTTTTACCTGAGTAGTTCCTTCATGAGCAGTTTGGAGAGCTTCCCAGATCTCTTTGGTTGATGAGCAAGATGAGACTGCATTGTACTCATCCGGTCCTATTACACATACAAGAATCTTCTTAGCTTTATAGTTCTTCTCCACTTTCTTCCTGTCAGCTTCATTATATTCTTTTCCTGTTTTGACAGTGGTCTTTTTACCGTCTTCACTTGTGTGAACTGGGATATGGGAACCATCACAGATGATATCCCAAAGCTTTGAATCTTCGGCCATTATGAAGTCGTGCATTCTTATTTTTCACCACCCATAATATTTTCCATTAAATCTGGGTGGCCTTGTGAAAGACTGTCCTTCTTCCATATTTGGTGGGGCTGCCATTTTTTAGATTCTTTCTAGGTGTTAACCTTTTCGAAAGCCCCTGCTCTGATACCAATTGATGAAGGTTGTGCGTCCACCAAATAGTGTATGAAGGGACCTAGTTGTGTACTAGTTCCCTTATGCAATGCAGTATGTAAAGGAGACAGGATGTTATCGTGGAAAACTCCTTCCTCAAGGGATTAAAAACCATGACCTACCTCAGTAGGATTTCAACTCCACTACACGAGCAACTTCAGATTACAACCCATTGTAAGCTAGGAACTAACTTCCATAATCCCTCAACCCTTACAATAGTAGCAACCTAGGAACTAACTCCCGTAGTCCCTCAACCTTTGCAATACACCGATTGCAAACACCTCCACTTGACTAACTCTAGCCAAGGAAACCAAGGTTGACTACCTCTAGGCAAACCCAACTAATACACCTTAGACTACACACTAGCCAAGGGTACCACTTAATAGATTGAAAGGTAAACTTCCTAATAACTATTAAGAATTTGAAATACCTACAACAACTTTTTATAAGAGAAGAGTAGGTTTAGAAGTTAAAGCACAAACGAACAAAGACTTACAACAACCTAAGAACATAGACAATATCTTGTGTCTGGATCAGGTTCTTCAGCCTGTAGATGGCTTTGTTCTTGAGAGATCTTGAGAAACTTGCATCGGTAGATTTTGCACAATTTGGATTAAGTTTTTCAGTCTACTTAATATGTTTCCATCATGTTGTATATATAGTGGGAGCATATGGTGTGAAAAGAGACCACTCTTCAATTTTGACCTAAAGTATGGGCCAACTCACTATTGTACTTGTGTGCAGCAAGTGGCTCGGTTTTACAGCTATCTCTGCCTACAGTACAAGGCGCACTGAGAGTAGATTACAGACCAGGTCTCTATCTGGTTCTGAAATATTTTGACAATCATCAAAACACGAATGCACTTGGAACTATCACTAACACAACACAATGCAACCTCCATGCACACTATCTTCCGGTGGATGTCCTAGAGCTATGACCTATGGGGGACAAACATGTTGTCCACATGCAGCATCGACAAACTCCACATACATATCATATAACTGGCACAGACGAGCCCCTCATGCATATCAAGTACCAACAAAGATGAACTCAATGTGCATATCATAACATGTAACCAACACAGATAATCTTAATGTGCAATATCAAGTAACAGAGCAAAAATCACATAATCAGTCACAATGACACGTAAATAAGACATAATCCTCAGCCGAACATGTGCTCTACATGCATATAACTCCAAAATATAATCTAGCATAAATTTAATGTGTACAACCTATTCACTATCATGGTACTATTCTCAAATAATCAATAAATTTAGAATAAGGCATACTAGACAAAACAACACTGACATGTCACCATGTACCTGCATAAGCAGTCATCACCTCGCCTATACGTTACCTTCTTACCCTTAGTTCATTTCATTAACCATTTGGTTGGAAACACATTCCCCATCGAAATCAAGGTTTTAACTTATCTCGATCCGAGAAAAGATTTAACCTTCCAATATCTCTAATGCATTTGAAATTCATCAAATGAATTCAATCTATTTAAAAAATTATTCTGTGAGGTTAAACGAGTCTGACGATAGCCATACTATAATATGAAGAGATTCGGACTAGAAAGTCAAACCCCATACCTCGGGGTCAAAATCACAACTTTTTTACTATAAACATATTACCTATACTTATACACGTTCAAAATTACGCTCAAAACTCAAATCCGATATTCGAAACATCTTTCAAATCCTTAAAATTCATGCTTTTAAAGCCTATTGTCACGTCCTTAGTAGTCAACTAAGTGCACGTGCGGCACTTGACAACTCACTCACATTCTTGCACAACTTGCTTAAGATTTTGCTATGCCAAGTCAAATTAGATTACTACACTCAAGATCGCTACGGGAATAGTATATGACTGAGACGAGAGAAAGTTGCTAAAGGATGCTTTTGTAGTAGAGAGAACTTGATTGATTTTGCTTGATGGTTTTCCAAATGAATGTCCCTCTATTTATACTACTCACCTAGGGAATAACATGTTAATAATAATTATTGTTCAAGTCCCTATATATTTACAAATAAGCCCTTATTCTAGAAATCTCTACACAACTAGAATGCTCCAAGGACTTTTCATGCAAATCCATAGAATTCTAGGGTCTTCCAAGGGAAATCTCCATATGTCTTTAGAATCTTCCCATAATATATAGTCTTCCTCGTATGTAACTATTCCACATAGCAAAAACATATGCCAAATGGCTCCTAGGTGGCATGATGACATGGTGGGTCATCACAACATGGCTAAAATACCAACTTGCACATTTAAATCTATGAATCTAGGCATGAAAATTAATGGAGGATTCTTGAAAAATAATCTAAATTGAGGTAGAATCACTTACCTATGTAGGGAAACATTGCATAGTGTCACGACCCAAACCGATGAGTCGTGACGAGTGTCTGACCTCTAGCGACCAAACACCCCTAAACGCGTATCTGAAACATACGAAACATCAAAGGCCCATAAATGGCATAAACTGGTCTCAAAGAGGGAAACATCAGAACTCTGTACAATCTGCATATATATACACAACATGTGGAAGAACAGTGCAAGCCAGCTAGGCTGCTACATATACTATACCCAAAAGAATTGAAGCCGACAAGGCTACATCGTCTGACTACTACATACAACTGTCTACAGACCTCTACTGGAATGAAAGTTGTAGAAAGGATGGGACAGGGCCCCGTCATACCCATATGCATACACATCTCAAAAAGGTGGCATACCAAAACTGACTGTAGCTCTAGATCAAATGGAGGGTACTGACCCCTGCTAGATCTAGAGGTCCTACTGAGCTGGACCACCTGTCTGTCTCCCTGTACCTGCGGGCATGAACATAGCCCACCGAGCAACGGGGAGTCAGTACGGATAATGCACCGAGTATGTAAGGCATAAGAACAACATAGATACATAAGAATCATGGATAAGATCTGAACTCATAAACTGAAATGACTGACTACATGTAATTGTATGAACTAGTATCTGCCGAAGTCTACATAAATCTGTATAACTGACAATGCCTCTGTGGGCACATAATATGCATGCTCATGCCTATCAACGATGGTCATGCATCTATATATGTGTGTGTGTATAACGCCTGATATATGTGCGTATATAACGCCTGATGTATGTGCGTATATAACGCCTGTAAAGCCTCTATGACACCTCATCATATCATATTGGCTCTTCTGCGACCATAATCAATGTCATCATCATAGTGGTAATGCGTTTATAACGCCTATATCTCTTCTCATACTTTACATATATCTAATATTCGTGTATATAACGCCTTTTGGTCATGGGTCAATGTACATAAATATATAATGAATACAATGCATGAATAAACTGTATGCACAGAGCTGGCTACATATGACTGGACCCATGAACAGAAGGATCACTCATAAACGGGGTATACAAACATCAAAGACTGAAATACTTCTAATGCTTCTAAGAGTAGAGTACTATGGAATGCTTACTCACTTGTTGGATCATATCATAGGTTTATGCCAAAAGAAGGAATAATGGCCTTAACATACCTTGAAGTATACCCAATCGTCCAACTTCTATCTCTTGAACTCGCAAGTCTACAATTAAGATAACATAGACCTTCATTAGACTATTTACTTCACTTACTAACCTCCTTTAGATGCATATAGAGCTTAACGATTTGTAGACATTAATTTCCTCATAAGCTTACAACTCCTCAACTTTCCATTTAATCCAACATTAACCACAACAACAATAACAACACTTATATATATAGTTATATACTCAATTTTACCCTCAATCATCTCTTAAGATAGCCTCAAGTCCCTACCTTGCCCTTCATCAACTTAACACTTCCACAAATACCTTCTTTTCACTTAAAATCACTAAAACTCTTGATAACCAACTTAAATACAAGGGTAGAAATCATTACATACCTTGAGGGGTCAAAATCCCAAGAATCACTTCAACTACAACTCCCTAAGCTTCACAACCTTGAAGAAACCCTAGAAGCAATCTACTCCTTCACAAGCTCGGGTTTACGGGGTCCCGGTCTTGTCAAATTTTCACTAATATGATGGAAAATATTGGGAGAGAATATATTAGGGTTTTTCTGATTTGGAAAGGAGGAAAATATGAAATAGGGTCGTGAACCATCTATTTATACTTGGAATTAAAAAGGCAACAGCGGTCCGGTTCGATGAGCGGGTCGACGGCCCGTCGACTTGCTCCGTCGACCTGCGCCTGTGGATGCAGGGCTGCGGGACCCTGTCGACACCGCACATTGACTGTCCGTCGACCATATCGATGACCCGTCGACAATGATTGGTGTTCTGCAGATTTTTCTGATTCAGTTCAGATTGCGTCGATTCAATTCGTTTAACTTTTAACTCTATAAATAGCCAGGAATATTTGTTGTTACCCTCGTACGCGGGGTAAGGTACTTTCTACCTCCAAAATAGGGCTCAGGTCTCTATTCCAAGGGCATACCCGACTAGGAAACCATAGGTTCTACTACTACGAACTCGAAGGGTGTAACACATAGAAAATCGCCTCAATTCGAGCTCCTTAGCTCCCAAAATGTTTAAATAACCAAAATCTCAAAATTTGTCAACTTTACACTACAGGGGTTATTGAAAAAATAGACTTTTCTTCGCTTTCACTCCTTCGCTTCTGCAGACTTCGCAATTGTCTATGTATAGTTGCTTTTGAGGAAGTTACGCAATTGCGGTCATTTGGGTCGCATTTGCGGTCACACCAGATCAGCCAAAAATTAACAACTATCAAAAAGATCCTAAACATATCAAGAAAACTCGGAATTTGACGAAATGCGTTTCTTTGAGCCACAAATAACGATAAAGGCCTAATCATGCAATCAAATTACTTTTCAACCACCAGTGCACAAAATGAGGGGTCAGTTCGGAATGCAATTTATTTGATAAGTGTTCTGAACCCACCACCCACTTCAAATACTAACAAAAAATTCAGAATGTCCAAATCATCATACGAACCTATTGAAAACTTGAAATCACGAATCCAAACTCGTTTAATCAAAATATTGACTTTGATCAACTCTATTAACTTTAAGCCACTAATTTATATTCAAGTGCTCCAAAACTCTCCCGAGACGCCTATACTTGCAATTCATAAATCACCAAACGAACCTACAGAATGTCTCAAATAGGAGAAAGGTGTCTTAGAACTCAAACTGACAGGTTGAGGAGTCCGGAACCAAAATAACCCCATAAAAAAGACAACCGACCAAAATACCCCCCAAAAAAAACTCATACAAAACTACCTTTTACTGTGTTGAAGGACTTAACCGTAACGGCGCGGTTAAGTCCTTTAACGCAGTAAAATAATGTATTCAAGATTTTTTTTTGGTATAATGCAGTAAAATATTGCGTTATAGCGACCATTAAAAAAAAATTGGTTAACTTTTTTTTTTTTGCAAACTTAATTTTTTTTCCATACTTTGATCAACGATTAGTAGTGTGTCAAGACTCTAAAATGTCAATATTTTATATAGAACCTGATTTTTTTCTACGTACAATAATGTAGGCTCAATACGTCAAGGATACATAAACGTTCGGATCGTCGTTTTAGAGGTTGAAAAGGTGCCCGAAGTAATTTTTGTCTGAAAACTTTAGGTTTAAGTGTTCTATTTTTGTAAGGTTATTTTAGTCAACTTTATATGTCGAGAAGTGTAATTGACATTCACAGCTACACTACCCCGGGATTTTTACGTTGAAATCTATTGCGTATTATCATATTATAAGTAAAGAAAACTGAAAATTTCACGTCAATTTGGGGGAAAATTGAAATTGAATGGGATAACAGGTGTTTTTTTCAAAATCGGCTCGGTTAAACCGCCTTGTGGCTCTGTTTGTACGTAAAATACTCAAAATAAAAAAAAACGCGTAAAACGGACATCCGAGCGCAAAGTTATGACCATCTAAAGTTTGACCACTTTACAACTAGCTTTTCTCCCTTTATTTTTTAAGTACGTTTTTATCTAATTGAATTTTGTCATTTTACAACTTCAAGATAAATTAATTATTTTTTCATTTTATCCTTAGTAGTAATTGTTGTTGAAGACTACAAACACCTCAATAGAAAAAATATTTATGGAAGAAAAATAACATCTTAAAACATACATGCGGGTAAAATAATCAAAAACCCGTCCTAATTAATATTTTCTTAAGGAGTAAAAGAGAAACATAACAATTAATTTGATATAGAGGGAGTATATATATATATAGGTGAAAGATAAAATGGAATCATCTCTTCAATAAATAATAATCCCTCCATTTTATTTTAACAAGTTTTTGAGCTTGCCCCACAGGCCTCTACATGTAATGACTCAACCTGGAGTCCGGAACAAAATGACCTGAAAAAAACACTGTGAACCAAAATACCCAAAAAAAAAAAATATTATTCAGTTAAATTCAATAACGCAGTATTTTATTGCGTTATTCTGGATGTCCTTTTTTTTTTTTTTTTTTTTTAATTGTCACACTTTTTTCGTACTTTGGCCATTGATTAATCATGCTTCGAGTTTCCGGAACTTCAATATTTTATATAGAACTCTACTTATTTTTGTGTGATTTAAGGTAGGCTCAATATATCAAGTATAAGCAAAACTTCAGGTCATCGTTTTAGTGGTTGAAAAGTGCTTGAAGTCCATTTTTGTTTGAAGACTTGTTGCCATTAGCTTAATGTTTTTTATTTTTAGAGTTTAGATTTTAGTGTGTTATTTTTTAATGCGTAACTTTATTTCGAATATGTTGCGATCTTTTTAAAATAAGATTTATTATTAAGAAATAGATACACAAAAAAATACTTAATATTTACTAAAACATGCATCAGGCACGTGCTCGATTATTAGTGATGTTTGATGTGGCATGAACTTAAATAGTTATAAAAATAAGATAAAATTATCAAATAATGAGTATAGGGAGAAAAACTAGTTGTACATTGGTGAAACTTTAAAAGGTCATAACTTTGCGCTCGGACGTCCGATTTGCGCGATTTTTTTCTATTTTGCGTATTTTTCCGAGATCTAGCTACGCTTGACTGACCCAATTTTAGAAAAAAAAAAACTCGTTTTTCCCATTCAATTTAAATTTTGCCCCAAATTGGCGCACAAATTTTATTCATCTTTAGTAAAAATCTAATGAAAAAAATATATTTGAAGATGATAATTCTGTGGTAGTGATGTTTTGAATGTCAATTTTAATGCTCGAAATTCAATTTATGAAAACGAGTTAGATACATTAGTGAACATTATATAAAATAAAAAGTGTCTACTTTGTAGCTTTCACCAACTTGGCTTGGTGGTTTAGCCATCTCTTTTTTACCTCTTTTTATCCCAACCACCAGGAATCAAACCTATGCCGGTGCATGTTTTAGTAAATATTAAGTATATTTTTTGTGTATCTATGTTGTAATAATAAATCTTATTTTAAAAAGATCGCAACATATTCGAAATAAAGTTACGCATTAAAAAATAACACACTTAAATCTAAACTCTAAAAATAAAAAACTTTAAGCTAATGACAACAAGTCTTCAAACAAAAATGAACTTCGAGTACTTTTCAACCACTAAAGCGACGACCCGCAGTTTTGCTTATCCTTGATGTATTGAGCCTACCTTATTAATCACACAAAAATAAGTAGGGTTCTATATAAAATATTGAAGTTCTGAAAACTCGAAGCATGATTAATCAATGGCTAAAGTACAGAAAAAGTGTGACAATTAAAAAAAAAAAAAAAGACATCCAAAATAACATAGTAAAATACTGCGTTATTGGACTTAACTGAGCCGTTACAGTTAAGTCCAATAACGCAGTACTTTACTGCGTTAAAGATACTTTGATACTAATTTTTTTTTTTGTTTTTTTGTTGGTATTTTGGTTCACGGTGTTTTTTTTTTTTTTTTTGGGTCATTTCGTTCGGGACTCTAGGTTGCGTCATTACATGTAGAGGCCTGTGGCGCATGCTCAAAAACTTGTTAAAATAAAATGGAGGGATTATTATTTATTGAAGAGATGATTCCATTATATCTTTCACCTATATATATACTCCCTCTATATCAAATTAATTGTCATGTTTCTCTTTTACTCTTTAAGAAAATATTAATTAGGACGGGTTTTTGATTATTTTACCTGCATGTATGTTTTAAGATGTTATCTTTTTTTCATAAATATTTTTTCTATTGAGGTGTTTATAGTCTTCAACAATAATTACTAAGGATAAAATAAAAAAATAATTAATTTACCTTGAAATTATAAAATGACAAATAATTTAAAATAATTATTTTTAAAAATCACGATAAATAATTTAAAAACGATATATATATATACACACGCCTACCTACCGTTCTCACGGACAATTCCACCTACCGTTTCACTCGCTGAAGCTGATTGTTAAGTTCCTACCTACCGTTTGCAGCGTACCATTATGAGAAATTCTCGATAAACTCACCACGTGCTAACTATTTTCCTTGATAATACCAAAAAAAACACACTATCCCAGAAGTGAACTTATTATAGCAAAAGGTATTCAGCACACACGATTTAGTGATTTACATTACTAACTCTAGGGAAGAGGTCTTTATTCTATGATCCTCTGAAAGATTATAACCTACTCCAACATGATACTATTACAATGAACAATACCAAGAAAATGATGGAAAATAAAAACAAAGAAAAAAGTTGGACCTAAAAAAGAATCTTGCCTGCAACTAACTTGATCTCCTTGTCTTCTATCGGCTGGTTCTGAAACGGGAGAAGACCTTTCTCGTACAAAATTTGTACAAACAAATTAAAGTGCAAAGACTTCAATGCTCTTAAGACACATGAGTGGTTTTTTCAGGCTTTTTTCTCGCAATTCTGTTCTCCCCATTCTGCAGTTAATGAACAATTGTCGCTAGACTCACTTAATTTTATAGACTTCGTTGTCTTATTGTTGAGAATTTTGAAGTTCGTTTGGTCATTCCATTATGAGTTTATGTGTGTACAGAAATGTTACGCTATCATGTAGGCATAAAACAAGTATATCATTATATTAAATCTGCGATGATAATTAACCTGCAAAATATTGCGTTACAATATGTTATAACATGTTAAATTGCATTGTTAATAAGCATAATACATAAACAGACCCTCAAGCTTGACCTCAACTAGCAGTACGCCCTCCAATTTAATTTGTGCACAAGTAGGCACCTCAACTTGTATATAATTGAACACGTGTCACATAAATTTTGGAAGTGTCTAGATAATCATTTTGTAAGTTGGTGTGTTCAACTGACAAAATAGAAACAAGTTGAGGTGCCTACTTGTCTACACCCAAAGTTAAAAGGCATCTTGTCAGCTGAGGCCAAATTTAAAGACATGTTTATGTATTATACCTTGTTAATATTATCAAACCTCTTCGTATTAATGTATATGACAAAATCCCCAACATGGTGTATTATTTATTGACGTACACCGATGTTCCATTTTAACCCCCTTTTTTCTTCTTTGCTTTTACAAAATAAAAAATTTAAAAATTTAAAGTTAATGTCACTGAGGCATCATATTTCACAACATCTGAATGAAATGTTTACGAGGGCGGCTCACCATAATTTATGGCCTAAAGTCAAAACATGATAAGAGGCCTTAGGTTTATTAATAAAATAATTTTTTTGTTAACAATTGTATACTTCATATTAAAATAATCAGTTCTAAAAAATACTACTACAAAAGACTTTTTTTTATTAACTTTTTTATCAATATCATCATCAAATTAGTCATTTTTTTACATATACATGTTTATTATGAAATTTGAGTTATTTATCTGAAAACCTCTATTACATTTTAAAAAAAATAATATCTTTTATTAATAACATTTTTATGATATATAATAATATATAAAATAATAATTTGGGGGCCCTCAATTTTGGGAGGCCAAACTTCTAAAATCAGCTTATTTTGAAAAATGATTTTTTCAGAAGTGATTTTCAAAGAAATACTTTTGGCGAAAAGCAGTTTGTGTTTGACCAATTAATTTTACAAGCACTTTTGAGCAGCAATTAGTGTTTGGTAAGGCTTTTAAAAAGTGTTTCTAAGTGTATTTTTCTCAGAAGTACTTTTCAAAAAAGTGTTATTGGGCAAAAACTATTTTTTTAGCTTCTGAAGAACTGTTTCTGCTACTCTCCAAAAATATTTATTTTTTCCAAATGTTTGGCCAAACAACTCATTTTTTAAAAATAAGCATTTAATGAAAAAAATAAGTACTTTTGAAAGAAAAAAAAAATTATCCAAACAGGCTATTAGTTGCCTCCCATTGAGCCGGCACTGAATGTTTATAACATTGGGAGATCTCTGTCAATACCAGGCCAATGTAGTGTGTCAAGCTGATTGATAATCTCCTACCTACCGCTTGCAGCGTACCATTAAGATTAAATGTAATTGAAATCTCGATAAACTTACTAATCATTTAGTTTCCTTGATAATACAAAAAACACACTTAATCCAAGAAATGCATTCAGTTTAAAGCAAACCTGCAGCATCTCAATGCCTTATATTAGAATTTTTTTATACTAAAATTAATTGATTCCATTTCGTTTTTAGCATCCAATAGTGAGTAATTATGTATAGCTGTATATTCGATCATTTCAATTTACGTAACATTATTTTCTTTTTAATTCGTTTAAAAGAGAATGATATATTTGTATATTTGAACACAATTAAATTTACACTTCTAATGTGACTTTTAATGAGAAATTTTTATTGTCACATAAATATTACTATTACATATTTAATACTACAAGTTTCAAAAGTCATATTAATACAAAAATGCTATTGTATGTTTAATACCATACTTTCAATTTTATTTTTTTCAAAAAAACTTTGTATTTATCCAAATTATTTCACATAAATTAAAATGAAAGGGGTATATAATAATCGTGGTTCAGTCAAAACATGTTCAAATCATGCTAAGAGGATAAACACTTTATTAGGTGCACAAATTACAATAGCTTGCACGGAGGATTCATTGGATCTTTTACTACTCCTATTTGTTTTTGCTTTTCTTGTTTTGGCAATATTGAAATTTGTATCTGGACTCAACAAGTCCACGGAGTAAATTTTCTTTTTCAGAAATGAATTTCTTGGATGGTCTTTTAAGTTATGGAAATTGCCTAGTAAGATTATTTTAATTTTAGAATAATAAAGTTATTTAAATATTATTTTTTTCCTTAAAAACTAAAAAACATTACAAAACCCTCTGTAATCATTTAAATTTTATCAAATATAAATTTATAAAATAATTTAATTATATTAATTCAAGATATATTAGTCCAAATAATATTGTTGGCTAAATATATCGGATTAATTATTTATGTCCACTATGGATCTAATTAATAGTACAATTTTGTTGGGCTAGTCCATAAGCCCGAGAAGAAATCTTATCCTCGAGGCTCAGTTTGATGGCACATATCAAATGATGTGGCACGCCAAGTCAAATAAAAAAAGTCAATAGGATCATGCTACATGTCAAAAAGACATAGCATGCCTAGTCAAATCAAAAGTCATGGAAAATGTGTCACGTGTACAAGTGGCATATTCTGGCCAATCAAATATCGTCATGTCATTTCAATCTGATTGGTCGAAAAGAGTTTGTCCTTATCGCAACTCTTCCATCCTACAACTATAAATAGGAATCCTTATAATTTTGAAAGACACTAGAATTCAAATAAGAAGCCAGAAAAGCTCGTGGATCAACCGCCGCAGATTTCCTTACAAGCCACCAACATTCAACATTCAAGAAAACAATTATTTCTCTACAAGTGAAGATTTAAGATTTTTAGTCCAAATACAAGTCAAGGTAGAGTTCTAGATCAAGCTTAGAGGCCCTTGAATTTATTTACGAAAAGAAGAATTAGAAAAATTATAGAGATTGTAATATTCACTATATTGAAATAAGTACTATGATTGTTAAAATATATTTTCAGTCTTGCTCTTGACGTGAAGCCGACACCATACAACAAAAAATTGAAGATTTATATTTTACAAGGTTTGGTTTCTGGTACAATTAATGAAATCAAAACCTTCAAGGATTCAAGAATTAAAGGCCCCAACCTACTACTATATATACACAACCTCTACCACAAATCCAACATTACTATAAACATCCAACTAGAGACAAGTGTGAGTGCAGTCAACACCTGTCACGGCCCATTTCGTAAGTCATGATGGCACATACATTGTCTCCTAGGTAGGCGAACCATCCCCAAAAACATACAGGGCGGACAATACTTAATAATTACAACCCCAAACCTAGTCTTAACTCGTACAAGAGCTTCTAATGCTTATTACATTATCTGAAATACTGGAATACAAGTCTCAAAATACTAAAATAGAATACTGCCTGTAGAAAAAGAAATAGACAGAGTAATCATAAGAAGAGATCCAGGGTTGCATGTTCGACTAGTAGCTCACTCTAACATTTCTGATGGATAGACCTAGGATCAGTCACGAGGTCTCGAACCGGAATCCAGATTAAACTCTGCACCCAACAAAAGAGTAGCAAGAGTAGTATGAGCACAACACTAGTACTCTAGGCATCATAGGCCGACAATGATTAGATAACGCATATAAGATATAGAAATCAAAAAGTAAAACAGATAAAGCATTCAAGTACAGTCATGAAATCAAACTTCAAGTAACAGTTCAGAAAGAGTATGTAGATCACCAAATAAGCAGCCATGAGTGGATGAATAAATGTAATGTAATGTAATGCAATGCTCTGGCTAACTCATCGGGGACCCGCGAAGTCTATGTACCTCTCTTGCTCTCCCGAAAAAACCTCGGAGGCTATCAATCACTTCGCTCTATCACGACCCAAATCACGGGTCATGAGGGCACCCACACTATCCCCCAGGTGGTCGAACCCATTCCTTTAATCTCATTATTTAAAGAAATGCGCAGAACAAAAAGGGAATTTACCCTAAGTCTGGACTCGTACAAGAGCACGAATACAAATACATCTGGAATACTGGAAAGACAAGTGTCAAAAGTGCATTATAGAAACTATAAATAGAGTCGGAAGTAGACAGCTAATCCCAAGAAGGGATCCGGGGCTGCAAGATCTGGCAAGTGGCTCATCCTAAGTCCTCAGAAGGAAAGCCTCGGAATCATTCTCAAGGTCCCGAATTAGATCTTGGCTCAAACTCTGCACTCAACAAAAAGTGTCACAAGAGTAGCATAAGTACAACACTAGTACTCGTAGGCATCATAGGCCGACAACGATTCGATAATGCATATAAATAGAAAGAAATCAACAAGTAAAGCAGATAAGCAATCAAGTACAGTCACGAAACATGTTCAAGTATAAGATCAGCCAGAGTGTATAAAATGCCAAGTAAGAGCACATGAATGAATGTAATGCAATGCAATGAAATGCAATGCAGTGCCCCCAAGTACACATCTCCAATCCCGTACACATATGCTAAGGGTTATGCCTTAAAGTCATGACCCATGGGTGACCCGTGAAGTCCATGTACCACATTGCTCTCCGGAAAATACCTCGAAAGCTATCAATATATATCGCTCTGTGGTAAAGACCTTAGATGCTATCAATAACACTTGATTTCTGGCAAAGATCTCAAAAGCTATCAATATAACTCTCTTCCGGCAAAGACCTCGGAAGTTATCAATCAACTTGCTCTCCAGCAAAGACCACGAAGGCGATCAATCTCATTCCTTACCATCATATCAGTCATGTATGAGAATGGAAAGCATGATAGTCATGGAATCAATTGCAACAACATTGCGAATCATAGAATAACTAAATGCATGTCACGAATGCAAGTCACAACTCAATTCGATAACATTATCCTTCCCTTTTCCATTTAATAAGTGAGATATCAAGTGACAAGGGTAGATAAATCAACAATCACAACTTATTAGCAAACATAGAGACAAGCTCGCATAACAACATCCATGCGAAGCTAGTGAATTTATCACCACAACCATGCCCAAAGGCCTATCACAGATCTACCATTACATACGGTTCTCTAATCGGAATCTAACAAGAGTAAGTCGTAACCTACCTCGAAGGCCGAGCGGGAGTCGCGAACTCAAGCCCAAGCCTTCCCCTTGCGAAGAGCCTCCCAGCGATCCAAATCTATTATATAAGTTCTCTACGTTAGATTATGAGTCTAAGGATACCCATATTGCTATACTTCTAAATTGAATCCAAAACGACCTTAAAAGTGACCCCGAGCCCACAAGGGAAAAACTGGAATTTTAAGTTAGGAACATGTTACCCATAATCTAATTAGTCCACATCCTAAGTTTCATGGAAATAATTGAGCCTCCAATTTCATAGATATCAAAAACCCTAAATTATGGAGAAACCCTTAATTACACATTATGAACCTTGGGTTTAAATAGGAAATTCAAGCTTAGGAATAGTTTCCAGTGGATTAAATAGTTAACATCTAGGAGATTACCCAAAACAAACCATGTTAGATTAGGGAAAACTCAACATTCCACTTAGGGTTCATAACCCAAAATACCATCATCCTAAAACATGAATTCTAGTATGGATTTTCTAATTAATAGGAGATATAATAAAAAAGGATGATAAGAAGCTTACCCAATTGAAGAAGATTGAAAAACTTCACAAAATTGCCCTTACCCAAGCTCTCTAGGTCTCAATTTTTGAATGAAATGAACTAAACACGAATTGGGGAATTAAATAGTCATTGACAGCGTTTTTTGCTTCTGCGGACCCTTTCCTTACAGCTGCGGAGAAAAACCCATATATGCGGTCTATACTTAAGGACCCAAATGCGCAGATGCGGGGGAAAGGCCCGCAGATACGGCCAACCCCCATCCCTTTATTACTCACACCTGCGGACCAAACCCTGCAGAGGCGGGCTCGTAGGTGCGGTCCTATACCTGCAGGTGCGGTTACACCAGAAACAAGAAATTCTGGTTTCCACCAAATCCAACCCAATTCTCGAAACTCATCCGGACCTCCCAGACACAAACTAAACATGCATATCTATCGTAAAACAAGCTACGAACTCGTTCGCGCACTCAGGTTTTCTAAAAAAGGTCTCCTTAACCTGATGTTGACCCAAGTCAACTCCAACCAAACCAAAACCAACGTTCCAACCAATGACCCAAAACGCCACCGGAAGCCTCGGGACCCGAACCAAGGACCCAACTAAGTCAAAAATCACGTTTTAGACCTAACGAAACTATAAAAAAATCAATTTCGAACGCATTAACCTAGAAGTCAACTATTGATCAATCCTTTTCACTTTTTTAACTTAGAAATTTCTAAGTTCATCAAAACCAACCAAAACCCGCCCGACTATCTCGGGAATCGCGACACCCATAGCCACAAGTTATAAACCCAAAATGAAACTATCGGAAGGGTAATTTGGGAAAGAAAAGGTAAAATTCCTAAAATGACCAAACGGGTCGTTACATCAGATACAAATTAAACAAACGTTTGTCCTTGAACGGAAAGAAAACGAAGGGAAAGTACCTGAATCGATAAAGTGCTTGGGTTATCTACTCTGCATATCTGCCTCGGTCTCTCAGGTAGCCTCCTCAACTGGGCGGCACTTCTACTGTACCTTTACAGAAGCGATCTCTTTTGATCTCAACTTCCTAACTTGTCTAACCAAGATTGCCACCAGCTCTGCCCCGAAGGATGGATTTTGATCAAATAACACCGAGTCCCTATGGATTATATAAGATCCGTCAAAATGGTATTTCTTCAACATGGAAACGTGAAACATAGGGTGAACACCCGCTAAACTTGGTGGCAATGCCAACTCATAGGCTACCTCACCAACACGTCGAAGAATCTCAAAAGGACCAATGAACCTCGGGGTTAGCTTTCCCTTCTTCCCAAATCTCATCACACCCTTCATGGGCGAAACCTTCAATAGAACCTGATCACCAACCATGTACTCCATATTGCGAACCTTTTGATCCGCATACTCCTTTTGTCTACTCTGAGCCGCAAAGAGTTTCTCCTGAATCAACTTCACTTTATCCAAAGACTCTCAACAAATCAATACCCCAAGGCCTCACCAAGAAAGCATCGAACCAAAATCAGAGAACGACATCTCTTACTATACAAAGCCTCAAATGAAGCCATGTCAATGCTTGAGTAGTAACTATTGTTGTAAGCAAACTCTGCCAAGGGCAAGAACTAGTCCCAATGACCACCAAAATCAATTACACAAGCCCGCAAGATATCCTCTAACACCTTAATAGTCCTCTCAGACTGACCATTCATCTGTGAGTAAAATGTGGTACTAAGATCCAACTGAGTCCCTAATTCCTTCTGCAAGGTCCTCCAGAAATGGAAAGTCAACTGAGTGCCTCTGTCTGAAATGATAGAAATGGGCACCCCATGCAATCGGACAATCTTTCTAATTTAGATCTTAGCTAACTTCTCTGAATTGTATTTAGTATGAATTGGAATGAAGTGCGTGGACTTGGTCAACCTATCCACGATAACTCAAATAGCATCAAAACTTTCCCAAAGTCTTTGGTAGACCTACCACGAAGTCCATAGCTATCCTCTCCCACTTTCACTCTTGAATAGGCATCCTCTGAGTCATACCACCCTGTCTCTGATGCTTAACTTAACCTGCTTGCAATTCAAACACTGGGAAATGAACTCCACAATATCCTTCTTCATCCTACCCCACCAATAATGCTGCCTCAAGTCACGACACATCTTTGTAGCACCAGGATGGATGGAATATCTGGAACTTTGAGCCTCATTCGAAATCAATCTAATCAAACAACCAACACGAGGAACACAAACACGCACCTTAATCCTCAAAAACCCCTCTCCATCAAGAATCGCCTCCTTGGCCTCCTCACTCAACACCTTATCTCGAATCTTGCATAATTTCACATTCTCAAACTGCTGTGCCTTGATTTGCTCCAAAAAAAGATGACTTTGCCTCAACATAAGCCATAACTATACCCCATTCCGAAATATCGAGTCTCACCATACTATTAGCCCAAGACTGTACCTCTATAGCCTAGGGTCTCTCCTCAACAATTAAACGCGCCAAGCTACCCATACTCACTGCCTTTCGGCTCAACGCATCCGCTACCACATTAGCCTTGCTTAGATGATAAAGAATGGTAATGTCATAATCCTTGAGCAACTCCATCCACCTACCTACCACGAATTTAGATCCCACTGATTGAACACATGTTGAAGACTACAATGATCCTTGAATACCTCATAATGTACTCCATATAGGTAATGTCTCCAAATCTTCAAAGCAAAGACTACTGTCACTAGCTTTAAGTTATGAGTGGGGTAGTTCTTCTCGTGGACCTTCAACTGCCTCGAAGCATACATAATCACCTTTTCTTCTTGCATCAACACACAACCCAACCCAATCCAAGAAGCATCACAATATACGGTAAAGTCATTTCCCTCCACATGTAATGCCAAAATCGAGGCTGAAGTCAATGATAATGTCCAAATCCACTCCTCAAAGAGAAAGTGTACATGGTCGTATGCAATATATTTTACCCAACTATGAGTCGGGATCGATCCCACAAGGGAGAATATGCTAGGAGATTAAGAAAATAAGGAACTTTCACCAACTAAGCTAAAGCCAAACGATGGATAATATTTTGGTTTTTGGAGAAAATTCTAACTAATGCAAAAATGTAAACTAACCTAGAAAGCAAGTAAAATGATCAAAGGCCACAAGTTTGGATACAAAGGAAATTACACTCAAGTAACGATCCAATGTATTTCATGATTTTACAACTAAGAGCGTTTATGTTAATAGATAATGATTTCTAAAATCTCATTGAAAGTCTTCCAACCAAATCAATGAATTTCATTCTAAGATTTTCCAAGCCTTAGAGTGTGATATTAGGCACAATCAATTTAACCTCAAGTAACTATCCTCTTCTGAGCTCAAGTTATTAGATGGGTTTAATGACCCAAATCCTTGTTAACTAATCTTTCCCAACCTAGATTTCCTATTCCGAGCTCAATCTAAGTAAATGGGTGAGTCCTAGGGTTAGCTAATCCCTTTAGAAACATTCAAGAACGAGATTAATTAAAGAAACAATAACCCACTTCATTAGGAATAAAAATCATTTAATACATAAGCATAACAAGAGTTTCAAACCAAACTTTAATCAAGAATATTTTCATAAACAAGATTCAAGTCTAGAAATGAAATACTACACACTTAAATATTCAATACAAAATAAGGAATTGAAGAAAGGATTAGGAAATATCTCATTGAAGTGCTTCCAATCTTCGCCTCCAATGGTGTAGAAAAACCCTAGCCTCCAAGCTTGTAAGAAAAATGACCAAAGATGATAATGTTTTTGCCCTAAGCCTCTCTTTTATGCCCCAGATTTCAGATTTGCAATTCTGCCCGTTTTTGCGAATCTGTCCCATTTTCGCAAAACTGTCCAATTTCGACAGTTTTGCAAATCTGTCCAATTTAGCCTCTTTTTGACTTTATTTTCACTTGGTTTCTTCTGATCACTTCTAAATCATATAAAATCAACTTATCAGACTCGCAGGTCACGCTTCTTCTATCTTCGTATGTTTTGCTCTATTTTGCTCCATTTTGCTCTGTTATGCTCTCCGGGCATCTTATCCTACAAAACAATATAAATACACAAAAAGTAACAACAAAAGTGCTTGAAGAGTCACAAAAGCTTAAGGAATTAGCATCAAATATCCCGTAATTTCACGGCTCATCAGTCAATAAAACCTTAAGCTTTTGAAAGCTCCTCACACTCATCGGACCGCTAAAAGGCAACATTCTTTTGAGTCAACCGAGTCAAATGGGAAGCAATAGATGAGAACCCCTTCACGAAACGACAAGAGAAACTTACTAAGCCTACAAAACTTCGAATCTCAGTTAGCGAAGTAGGCTTAGCCCAATCTCTAACTGCCTCAATCTTCTCGGGATCCATCATGATGCCATCCTTCGACGCTACATGCCCCAAAAATGCCCCCAAACTAAACCAGAACTCGCACTTCAAAAATTTAGCATACAACTTCTCTTTCAACAACTTAAGTACTATCCTCAAATGCTTCTCATGATCTTCTTTGCTACGAAAGTACACCAAGATGTCATTAATGAAGACAATAATAAATGAATCCAAGTATGGCTTGAAGATCCCATTCATCAAATCCATGAAGGTTGTGGGGGCATTAGTAAGCCCAAAAGACATCACCAAGAATGCATAGTGGCCACAGCGGGTCCTAAAGGCTTTTTTCGGAATATCTTCTGCTCTAATCTTCAACTGATGGCAGCCCGATCTTAAGTCGATCATAGAGAAGACTGAGACACCCTGAAGCTGAACAAATAAGTCATCTATGTGGGGTATTGGATACTTGTTTCAGTTAGTAACCTTGTTGAACTGTCGATACACATCTGCATGGTTCCATCTTTCTTCTTCATGAACAACATAGGAACACCCTAAGGGGAAACACTAGGTCTAATGAACCCCATACTCAACAAATCTTGCAACTGCTACTTCAACTCCCTTAACTCAGCCGGAGCCATACGATAGGGTGGGATAGAAATAGAACGAGTACTTGGCACCAAATCAATGCAAAAATCAATATCCTAATCAGGTGGCATGTCACCCCCAAGCTGAAGGGGTCAGACTGGCACCAGCGTTACTGGTCGTGCAACAACGTACCTTACATGTTACTCAATGTAATCGAGTCATGGGCCAATAATGCCATCATGTGATAATTAAATGAAAGATGGACTCACCTGTAAAAAGCAAAACCCAGAGAAACATGCATATATATATATATATATTAGGCCGGCGAGGCCACCATAAAATTATGTATATCAGAACACAAGGCCGACAAGGCCGCACATGCTACTAAATACAAGACACATGTCTACAAGCCTGTAGGAGTAACATGACTGTAAGATGGTTGAGACAGGGCCCCGCCATACCCATAATGCATAATATGTATATACTCAAGAGTCACCTAGCGTACCGACATCTATAGCAACTCCGAAAAGAGCAGAGTGTGACTATCCACGCTGAGTTGGGCTGCCTATTGAGAGGATCCTTCTGTCTGGCTATCTGGACTTGCGGGCATGAAACACAGCGTCCCAGAAAGGGACGTCAGTACGGAGAAATGTACTAAGTATGTAAGCTAAGAACATATAAATAAAACCAATAAAGTAAGGAGAAGTAAGGGACAGACAACCTGAAACACTGAATGCATATGAGGGCATATGACGTGCCTGCTTTCGTAAAAAAAACATATGTATAAATATATATGCCATACTATAGGGCTACATCATCATCATAAAGCTACTCTTTGGGGCTAACATCATCATAACATACCCAACTGTAGTGGTGTGCAGAATAGGTGTCGCACCTGGCTGACTATAGCGCAGCTCGGTGTCGTAAAATAGATACATATATATAATGCACTATAGACTCGTGGAATAACATTCTGAATCTTTTAGAGTGACGTAAGGTCAGTAAACCTCCGAATATGTTATGTAAGCTAGCTTCTCAACAAATGATGTCATAAGAAGCAGAAAATACCATCAACATATAATTCAATGGCAACTAAAGATCAACTGTATCATGAACCAAGTAATATATATGAGAGAATGAAGTACATAAATCTTTCATTTATTATAGCAGAGTTCCTTTTTATGAGGGACTTTCATTACGTTAGTTTCGTTGGATTTGTGTCGAAAGAAAGGAAGGGAAAACCTAACATTCCTAGTTGGCTCTTCTGACAATCCAACCCTGCAGCTTCTCTAGCGTTCCAACCAATAATAATGATAAGGCTTCTCGTTAGGCTAAGGATATACTTGGTATATCACGTATATCAAGCAACAAACTTATTTTTTAATGAATCGGACAATATCTCCCATGTTTGTACTATTTTCCCCAAGTTCACAACACCTATAACAACACACATACGCCATAATTAAATTCTAAGCCTTCACCACCTAAGGTAACATGAACAATCCCAACAATACAACACAGCAACATCCAACAACTAACTTATTACTTCTACTCACCATTTTGTAAGTTCTCTCGGAAATAGCACATCTAGAGCTCATAGAAGTTTATATACATGGAGAGGGGAAGAACCCTTACCTTATATGCCAAGAACCACTCTTTTTCCACCTTACTTTACTTCAAAGTACTCTGACTTCCTTAATGGGAAAACGTTACTTCCATGTTTTATAAGAGAACGAAAGTAGTCTTCAAAGAGGGTGAGATTGTGGAATTTCTTACTATTCTACACATAAAAATAAATGGAATTTTGTTGAATAGAAAATCAGCAACTTACACATTGAAATAAAGGGCGGAAAGAACTAAAGTGAAGTATATATATTTTTGTACTATATATATATATATATATATAAAGAGGTACACATATGTGACCTTATCCTTATACACGTGAGGACCCCTCATATTCTTACATCTTAATGAATCATGTCACAATGTTGACTCTCACCTACATGCAGCCACGTGGAAGAGTTGGTGTTTAGTCACCACTCATCCATTTATTTATTTAATTTCCCTATCTCCGCTACAATCCAACACTTAATCAATTATACATACAATTAATTTCTTGATCTCAATTCACTTAAATAATAACTATTTTTTAACATACTTCATATACTCATTATTATGCTCATGTGATATAGCACTAATCCATAGCCGCAGTTGCCACACATAAAATATTATTTTCAATCATCGTCGTCATACTTTTCTTTCTTAAATCATTTCGGGACTTCATTCTTCTATACACCGAGCTCTAGATTTGCATGCTTGAATATGACCAAATCCCCTGGGCTAGGGTAGATTTTCTCATGTTGGACGGTTCAATTTCCTAGTCCAAAAATACGGGGTATTATAGCTTGGACCGTATTTCATTCAAATAAATGTCGAATATCGCCGAAATTTATTTTCTTCGATTCGTTTAACTTCTAATCCTTACAAAATATCCGTACTATCATTATAACCACCTATAAGCTTGGGGTAACCTCATTTTCTGCTACTTATGTCATCTAACTTGCACGCTTTCTAACGCATGAAAATACGGGATGTAACATCCTTCCCTTTTAGGAACATTCATCCCCGAATGTGGGGGTATACTAGGAGGGTTCATTTGTTACATATCTGACAGAAATTTTGGTAGAGTTTCCCTTATATTTAGGCACTATCCATACCTGCACGCAACCAAAACCCAACCTATTCGCCACACAGGGCCATACAATTACTTCACATTCCAATATATACAATATTAAAGCTAATGCAACCATTATATCAAGGAAACTTTTCACATTGTTCTTTACTTTGTAAATTAGATAATGCCTTTGTTTCTTCCTGTAATGCTTAACCTCTGACGCCATCTATGATACGAAACAAAAGCTAGTGTGACCTTAGCATAACATGAGTCGGTAAAGATGATACACAAGATGTTAGTTATTAAGAACCTTTGGTAGAAAACTAGTAAGGATATTTGGATCTCATTTCTTCTTAGGCTTCCTATGTCATTTATTTCCTAGTCTAGCTTTTCCATAATATCTTTACAGAGGCCACGTATTTTATTCTCAGCTTGCGGACTTGTCTATTTAAGATGGAAACAAGGACTTCCTCGTATGACATGTTCTCTCGAATTTGCACATCATTTACTGGGACTTCCGCAGCATTGATACAGGGAAAACCGGATGGGGAAACATTAAAAGAACTACCCAACTCATGATCTCGAATTGGCTGCAGTTATTCATGCATTAAAGATATGGAGACATTACTTGTATAGCGTGCATGTTGATATCTATACAAATCATAAGAGTCTTCAATACATTTTCAAACAGAAGGAGTTGAATCTGCGGCAGAGGCGGTGGTTAGAATTATTGAAAGATTATGATGTGAGTATTTTATACCACCCCGAAAAGGCAAATGTAGTAGCTGATGCGCTTAGCCGCTAATCGATGGGCAGCCCTATATGAAGTTCCTTCGGAGAAGAAAGAATTAATTCATGAGCTCCACCAACTATCTAATCTTAGAGTACGTTTAATTGATTCAGGTAGTGCAAGAATTGGCATTAATAATCCCACAGTTTCGTCCTTGAATATGGAAGTGGAAGAGCGTCAATATGAAGATCCTCAGTTGAGCCATTACAGAGACACATTTCATGGAAAAGAGAAGTCTCCATTTGAAACTTCTATGGATGGAATTCTTAGATACCGAGGCAGGCTATGTGTTCCGAATGTTGCAGAATTGCGCCGTCGAATTCTAGAAGAAGCTCATTATTCTCGGTATTCTATTCACCTAGGTGCAACGAAGATGTATCATGATCTTAGGTTGATATAATGGTGGGATGACATGAAGAGAGACATAGCAGAATTTGTAGCTCAGTGTCCAAACTGCCAGCAAGTGAAACTCGAACATCAAAAGCCAGGAGGATTATTGCAAGTAATGGAAATACCTACTTGGAAATGGGAAGTGATCAACATGAATTTTATTGTGGGGTTACCTCGTTCCAGGAGCAAATATGATTCCATATGGGTGATCATGGACAGATTCACGAAAGCAGCTCATTTTCTTCCAGTCAGAATCACGATATGATGTTTCTACAAAGATAATGATGTTGTTTATTGCTCACCTTATATACTAATTCTTTCAAGGTGAGGCAGAATGCGTATAAATGTTCCATAATGGAATAGGGGGTTCACGACCTTATGTTACCCCGATAAAGTATAGCTGTCTTTGAGTTCTATGAATGCATTATGACGAGTACATAGTGATGATATTACACCGCACCTATATGGCCGGGCAGACACCGCTAAGGCGGGCAGCGTATACACCATGTCTAGATGGCATGGGCAGACACCACTAGTGGGCGGCATGAGATGGTACCCCCGGACGCGGGAGGCCTGTACGCGGGCTAATGATTATCACATTGTACCTATTTAGTCAGGCAGTTTATACATATATGCATACATGATATGATGATGATTATGGAATAAGCCAACATGCATTATTTCTTTTTATAATAGATAGTCAGTTACATGTTCCTCCTCATTTGATGCTTCCTTATTTCATTGATGTATTGTTATTGTTGATGCCTTATATACTCAGTACAATGTTTGTACTGACGTCTGCTTTCTTTGAACGCTGTATTCATGCCCACAGGTAGACAGGGAGGTGATCCAGACTCGTAGGACCTATTAGCTGACTTGAGAGCACTCCATTGTTCCGGAGGTGCCGTTGATTTACTATTTTGTATATATATATATATATATATATATATGTTTTGGGTATGATGGGGTCATGTCCTGTCCATATGTCTTGTACTCTAGTAGAGGCTCGTAGATGGGTATGCGTGGGTAGTATGGTCTCACGATGTCCTTAATGCATGTACATTATTTTCATAGCCGAAGGGCTTATGTATATAAAGGTAAATATGTTTCAAAATGGAAATGATTTTCCTATGATTTTGAGTATAAGAATAATGAATGAAAGCAGGATGTGTACAATGGGTAATGGTATGAGCGGTGCTCGGTGGTTAGCACCCGTCATGGCCCCTAGTCGGGTCGTGACAAAACCTCTGTTGCGGATTACCGAACCGAAGGTACATACCTCCAATAGGCCAAAATCTCCTTGCAATAAAATGGGAGGTGTAACATTCTCCCCCCCCCCCCCCCCCTTTAAAAATATTCGTCCTCGAATGTTAAGTTCTCGGGAATCCTACAAAAGTTTCGCCAGAGTTTCCCCTGTAATGTGGCGCTATTATCCTGTCACAACAGCCGCCCATAATAACATTGCCTCACAGGGCTACAACACAATAACAAGAAATTATGGTCACACACGACCAAAAGCATAAAAGGAATGCATACATACCTCATAATGTTGATGTCTCATTTTGGATCTCTCCCAGGGGTTGAAATAAGTGCGGGTACTTGGACTTCATGTTTTCTTTCACTTCCCAAGTTATTTCCTCTCGATTATTGTTCCACCACAAGACCTTAACTGAGACTACCTCTTTGTTTCTAAGCCTCCGTACTTGCCTATCTAGTATGGAAATGGGTATCTCCTCATAAGTTAACCTTTCTGTCACATGAACATCATCTACCGGCACGATCCTGGTAGGATCTCTGACACACTTACGGAGCATTGATACATGAAAAACTGGATGGACTGATTCAAGTTCTGAGGGTAAGTCCAGTTCATATGCCACTTGGCCTATCTTGAGGACAATCTTATAAAGTTCAATGTATCGAGGACTTAATTTTCCCTTTTTACCAAATCTCATCACGCCTTTCATCGGTGATACCATTAAGAATACTCAATCATCAACTTGGAATTATAAGTCTCGTTGACAGTTGTCTGCATAAGACTTCTGACGGCCTTGGGCTGTCAATAGTCGGTTTGGGATAACCTTGACCTTTTCCACCGCTTGTTGAATCAACTCAGGGCCTATTAGTTGTACCTCTCCTATTTCAAACCACCAATTAGGGATCTATACTTTCTTCCATATAGAGCTTCATACATGGCCATTTGAATACTGGATATTGTTGTATGCGAACTCAATGAGAGGTAAGTGGTCATCCCAACTACCGCTGAAATCTACCACGCATGCCCGTAATATGTCCTCGAAGGTCTGAATAGTGCATTCGGCTTGCCCATCAGTTTGTGGATGAAACACTGTGCTAAGCCTTACCTGAGTACCCAAACCTTCTTGGAAAGACTTCTAAAATTCAGCTGTTAATTATGCTCCTCGATCTGTGATAATAGATATCGGGACACCATGAAGTCGCACAATCTCTTTGAGGTACAACCTTGCATAATATTCTGCCGCATATATGGTTTTGACTGAAAGAAAATGAGTTGATTTCATGAGTCTGTCCACGATTACCCATATGGAGTCATATTTGCTTCAAGAACGAGGTAACCCTACAATGAAATCCATGTTGAACACTTCCCATTTCCAGGTTGGAATCTCCATTGCTTGCAATAATCCTCCCGGCTTTTGATGTTTGATTTTCACTTGCTGGCAATTTGGACATTGAGCCACAAATTTTGCAATGTCTTTCTTCATTCCATCCCACCAATACATTAGCTTGAGATCATGATACATCTTTGTCGCTCCTGGGTGAATAGAATACCGAAAATAATGAGCTTCTTCTAGAATCCGATGACGTAGTCCCGCAACATTTGGAACACATAGCCTGTCTCGGTATCTAAGAACTCCATCTGTAGAAACTTCAAATGGCGACTTCTCTTTCTCATAAAAGGTACCTCTGTAGTGACTCAACTGAGAGTCGTCATATTAGCGCTCTCTCACCTCCATATCTAAGGATGAAACGGTTGGGTTATGAATACCAATCCCTGTATTGCCTTAATCAATTAGGCGAACCCCAAGGCTGGCTAGTTGGTGGAGCTCACGAATTAATTCTTACTTCTCTGAAGGAACCTCGCATAGACCTCCCATTTATTTACGGCTAAGTGCATCAGCTACTACATTCGCATTTACGGGGTGGTATAAGATACTCACATCATAATCTTTCAGTAATTCTAACCACCGCCTCTGCCGAAGATTCAACTCCTTCTGTTTGAAAATATATTGGAGACTCTTGAGATCCATATAAATATCAACATGTACACCATACAAGTAATGCCTCCACATTTTTAGTTCATAAATAACTGCAGCTAATTTGAGGTCATTAGTTAGATAGTTCTTCCCATGTTTCTGCAACTGCCTTGAAGCATAGACGATAACTTTACCGTGCTGCATCAACACACAACCTAACCTAACACCAGAGGCATCACAATACACCATATAACCATCTGGTCCTTCTGGTCCTTCTAGGAGTGTCAGGACTGAGGCTGAAGTTAATCTATCTTTCAATTCCTGGAAACCGCGTTCACAAGCATCAGCCCATTGAAATTTAGCTGATTTCTGACTTAGCTTCGTCAATGGTGCTGAAATAGAGGAAAACCCTTCCACAAATCTTCTATAGTAGCCGGCCAATCCCAGAAAACTATGGACTTCTGTGGGCGTTGTAGGCCTTGGCCAAGTCTTCACAACTTCAATTTTCTGAGTATCCACTTGCATGCCATCAATTGAAATGATATGGCCTAGAAAAGTTACAGAATTCAGCCAGAATTCACATTTCGAAAACTTAGCATACAATTCACGAGTCTGAAGAATCCCAAGGACAATACGCAAATGGTTTGCATGCTCGAATTCTGTCCGAGAATATACCAGAATATCATCAATAAACACTATCACGAACAGATCTAAGAGAGGCTTGAATACATTATTCATCAAATTCATAAACATTGTCGGGGCATTAGTCAGTCCAAATGACATCACCCGAAATTCATAATGGCCATATCTCGTTCTGAAAGCTGTTTTAGGAAAATCTTCTTCTCTAACTCTCACTTGATGATAACCTGACCGCAGATCGATTTTGGAAAACCATTTGCACCCTGTAATTGGTCGAACAAATCATCAATTCTAGGTAGCGGATATTTATTCTTTATCATTATCTTATCTGCCTATAATCAATACACCTTCGTAAAGAACCATGTTTCTTTCGCACGAATAGGACAGGTGCTCCCCACGGTGATGAACTGGGCCTAATAAACCCCTTCTCAAGTAAATCTTTCAGTTGTGCCTTTAGCTCTTTCAATTCTGCAGGATCCATTCGGTAAGGAGGAATAGAGATTGGTTTAGTATCCGGTAATACATCAATAGAGAAATCAATATCTCTTTCCGGAGGAAGACCTAGGAGTTCATCTGGAAATACATCCGAAAATTCATTCACTACTGGGACAGATTAAAAAGTCGGTGGCTTTGCTTTGGTGTCATGAACTCGGACTAGATGATAAATGTAGCCTTTGGCGATCATCTTCCGAGCCTTGAGATAGGAGATAAACCTACCCCTTGGAGATGTTGTGTAACCTTTCCATTCAAGCACGGGTTCTCCCGGGAATTGGAATTGAACTACTTTCGTTCGGAAATCGACATTGGCATAACAAGAGGCCAACCAATCTATGCCCATAATCACATCAAAATCTAACATTTACAGCTCAATTAAATCGGCAATAGTCTGACGATTACATACCACCACCACACAATTTTTGTACACTTGTCTAGCTATTACAGGATCACCAACCGGAGTAGATACCTCAAAAGGTTTAATTGGCTCGGGTTTCACCCCAATACGATTCGCAATATACGGGGTGATATAAGAGAACATGGAACCTGGATCAATCAGCACATAAACATCATAAGAAAATATAGTTAATATACCTGTAACCACATCTGGGGAAGACTCAAGATCCTGACGTTCGGCAAGAGCATAAATACGAGGCTGAGTGCCACCTGAACTGGACGCTCCCCCTCTTCCCCTACCATGGCCTGCTGGAATCTAGGGAGTCTGCCCTAACGGGCGCACAGATGAGGAAGAACCAGCTGCTGATCCTGTGGGCTGAACCCCACCTCTACCGTACCTCGAAGGACAATCACGCATCAAGTGCCCAGTCTGTCCACAAACATAACAAGCATCTGAACCTTGGCGACATGGGCCCGAATGTAACTTTCTGCACTGATTACATCGCTGAACCGGCGGTCTTCTCTGACTATAATCACCCCCAAACTGGGAACCCGAAGCTCTCGAGCTCTGACCCTGTCCTGAATGGATGGAGCGATCAAATCCCCTGCCTGCGAACCCAAGGGGTGCACTAGTTGCTGACTGGCCTGAATGTCTAGAATATGACTGCCTCGATCCCCCTCTATAGTCACTGCCAGCACCAGCATATCTGGCCCTCGTACTCTGCCCTTTATCATTATCGCACTCACCCCTTTGCAGATGTTGTTGCTCTTCTAAATTTTGGGCGTGGGCCTGAATACAGAAAATATCCATCCTCTCTTGGAATGAAGCTATCAAACAATCTTTGAAAAAATGCCTCTCTAAGCCACTCACAAATTTATGCACTTTATCTCTCACATCGGCCACCATAGTGGGAGCATACCGGGCTAATGAATTAAAGTGAAGGTTGTACTCCCGAGCACTCATATTCTCTTGCTTTAGATTCAGAAACCTATCTGCACGGGCCCTTCGAACCTCGGGTGGCAAATAATGACGAAGAAAAGCATCCACAAATTCCTACCAAATTGGGGGAGGTGCATTTTCCTTTCTCGAAGATATCCAATTATTATACCAAAGGATCGCCACATCCCGGAGTCTATAAGATGCCGACTCCACCAGGGGCGGATCCACTTGGGGGTGAGGGTGTTCACCCGAACACCCTCGGCAAAAAATTATAGTGTATATATAGGGTAAATTTTTCGAGTTTATGTGCATATATTAACTTTTGAACACCCTCGGCAAAAAATTACAGTGTATATTTAGCTTTTTTTTTTTTCGAACACCCTGAATGAAAATCCTGGATCCGCCACTGGACTCCACAGATTCAATATCGAAGGCATGAATAGTTCTCAACGTTCTCAGCATCTCATCAATAAAACCTTGCGGGTCTTCATCCGATTTTGACCCAAAAAATTCTAGAGGATTTAAACTCATGAAATCACGGGCCCTAGCACTAGTTGCCCTGTCACCTGGACCCGCACTCTACCGCTATGCTTGAGTGGCAACTAACTGCGTCAACATCTGAATAGCTTCGGTCATTTGTTGACTCGAAGCACCCAGTGGAGGAACTGGAGGTATAGGAGCCGGAGCTGAAGCCCCCTCTTGCTCTTCTAGATTAGGCGGAATGTGAAAGGTATTTGATGGAGTCTCATTATGAGATTCACCTTCTTCTATATTCATTGGTGGCTCCCTTTCTATCCGTCATTCTGTCGTAGCCCTGCCTTTCTGGGCGGCTGTAGCTTTTCTCTTTGGAGGCATCACTGAAATCATAATGCACAATTAGGGAGGAGAAAACCTTACAATATGGCTCTATGGCACGATCTAATAAAAAGAAGAATGGTCATTTTTCCTAGATGCCCCGTAGCCTCTTGTTTATAAGTGTGGCGCGCTTCACACCCTAGGATGGAACTGCTCTGATACCATTTTTGTCACGACCCGACTAGGGAACAATGACGGGTACCTAGACCTAACTACCGAGCACCTCACATTAGGCTAATCATCATACTCAACCTGAACATATATAATCTCCAAAGCAACACAAGTCTATATACATAAGCCCTCACGGCTGCAAAAATGATATACAAGAGTACAATGTGCTCATCATGGGACATCAACTACCCACACGTACGTATCTACGAGCATCTACTAGAGTACTGGACATAAGGACGGGACCGGACTCCGTCATACCCAAATATATACACAAAAAAATATGATCATAAGTAGCACCTCTGAAATAGTGGAGTGCTCCTGTGAATCCACTGATAAGCTCCTACGGATCTGTACCGTCTCTCTGTCTACTTGTGAGCGTGAACATAGCGTCCAAAGAGAAAGGACGTCAGTACGATAAATGTACTGAGTATGTAAGGCATGAATACTACTAACACAATAAAGGAATCATGAAACATGAGGTAAAGATATAACCTGCTTCACCCTTTAAAGAAAACACATGTTATACATATCACATATACCATCATCATTAACCCGCGTCCGGGCAACCATCGCATGCTACCCACTAGTGGTGTCATGTCTGGCCTTCTAGGCACAGTGTAATCATATGCAGCCCGCCTTCGTGGTGACATGTCCGGCTATCTAGGCACGGTGTAATCATATGTAGCCCGCCTTCGCGGTGACGTGTCCGGCCATCTAGGCACGATGTAATATCACTACCATACACTTATTATAAAGCATGCATAAAATCTCAAAGACAAACTATAACTCTATTGGGGTGACGTAAGGTCGAGAACCCCCAATTCCATTATGGAGTCATCATAGTCATCATACCTCACCTTTAAGGAACTAGCATCATAAGGTGGGTCTAGCAACAATGAATAACGTCAAAGAGTCGTATAAGGATCATTATCTTCATGGAAATATCATATCATAAGCTTTTGGATCTCTAGGCTTGGACTCATCATTATCGTTATCATACTCATGACATATCTCTTATCTTTGTCTCATAAGAAGCTCTTCATAAACATTAGCTCATATTTTCGGGAATGTAAGAAGGCCATGGGAAAATATAGGGAGTCATATCATAGGAATCATGCCTTAGAAAAGAAGGGACTAGCCTTATATACCTTTACGTTTAGCTAACTTTATCACTTGAACGCTTCCCTTCAATATTCATGTTTCTACATTCAAGAGAGTTCGTACTAAAATTAGATAATCGAAAAGATGCCTAAGCTTAAGCTATCTAAAATTGGGTAACATCTCCTTAATTTCAATGACTTTCCCCCACATAATAAACAACTCCCAATATCAATAACAACACCCACAATATCTTAATCAACAACTTCATCAAGATAGACGTTATTGAATGCTCAACATTCCCTATCAAACTCTTTTATAACCCTAACTGTAGCACCATACCGTATCCGTCCTCATACAATGCCTCTACAACATCTTTAATACTATTTATAGCAAGATTATACTCATTACATATCAAGAACTATAATTCAAGTCAAGTCATGATTCAAGAATATCATTATTTTTTATATTTACACTCCATATTCTCGTCCTTTCCATAATCCAAGTCTTTCAACCCCTTAATACTCTCAATAATATGAAATAAACATAAAACACACCTTAATCACTTGGGAATAAGCCTTGAGTCACTCTACTCCATTATAATGAAATCCTTCACTTGCATGCCAAGGAAATTCTAACTCTTCACAAACCCTAATAGGCTTCCTAGTACATGAATCTCTTCGTCTTTGCTTTTGATCTTGGTTTCTTGGTATAGGTTTGTTGTATAAAATAGAGGGAGGGTTTTAAAGGATTCTAGAGAGGTATAGGATCTGTTTTTGGGAGAAATAATGGACTAAAACGTGGGATCTTATATTTATAACCAGGGCTGGAAAGTTCTAGATTCGCGGGTCGACAAGCAGGGTCGACGGTCATCGACGTGTCGACAGTCAGTCGACATGTCCCGTCGAACTGCCGCTTGAGATGTCTAATTACAGAACCTCATCGACGGTGCCAGATGACGGCTCGTCGACGTGTCGACGGTCGTCCTTTGGGTCGTCGATGCTAACTGGTTTAAGCAGTTTTCTGAACTGCTCCAATTTGCTCCGATTCGATTCGTTTCACTTCTAATTCCCTCGCAATGCCAAGAATGCATACTTATACTCCTGTACACATACAAGGTAAAATATCTCGTGTCCAAAAATCTGGTGCAGACTACCGAACCGAAGGTGCACACCACCAATAGGCCAAAATCTCCTTGCAATAAAACGGGAGGTGTAACAGAATGGATGTGAACCCATGATGGGTGTACCTATTTAAGGGACGAAAGTACCTCAAGAAGAGATGTTCTGCGTCAAAAGGGATTCACACTCGTAACAAAACATTCCAAAGTCTCCTAACCTAAGAGTAAAGGATGTCTAATGGAAACAAGCATTTTATAAGTAAAAGAAACTATGAGGACTAAAGGAAGGAGGAGGTGTCAATGAAATGGTTAAAGGGAATTATGTGGCCGCCGACAACAAGGAGAAGTTTAGTGAATCAATAAGCTTGCCCAGGGGAAGAACAAATTCAGTTCTGAGATGAGCTACAATGGTCCCAAGCTCAAAAGAGGGAAATATACTGGCTTGAAGAAGCCAAACTTTGAGATGAACTGATATGTCAAGTATGTGCTAAAGAAAAGTAATAATGGATTAAATGCAGGTATATTATAAGACAAATGTGAAAAATGAGGCATGACAAAAAGATGAAGGTTTAGCAAATCAAGGAGAATAAGTTTCGCCAATGCGACACATTTTATTCCGGACTATGACTCGAATCACTCACGCCGAAGAAATTTTAGGTACATTTAGATATGCAGTAAAGTACTCCAAGGGGTAACAGAATGATTAAGAAAGGCCGTATGTAACCAGGGATAAGTATAAGGGATAATCGGGATTACTAAAAAAAAAATTATAGCACTAAAGGAGATGAAAGCTTTTAAAGAGGAATATTCATAGGAAGTTCAATAATCTTTAAAGGAAAGGAAGATAGTGTGCCTATGGATAGCACGACAGTAGTACTGCCTGAGATTAGGAAGTACCTCATAAGTCGTGAAATTCCAAGCCGCTGGTCATATCAATTGTGACAGTGTATGGCATAAAACCATATAAACAATCGCCATGATTAAAGGGCTAACAGAATGGTACTAGGACGCGATAAGGAGCCGAAGAAGAATAGAGGTTAGTTTAAGTCTCAATTAGTCATCGGCATAAGAGAGCCAAGGACTTTAGGAGGGAAGCATACTCGTAGTGAAAGGAAGTTTTGATTAAGTATGATTTAATCTTTGTCCCGTGTTTATGAGTTTATATTGTAATTATGTAAAGATCTGAGGAGAGAAAGTTAGAGGAAATTTTCAAATATGAACTTGATGATATTCTGAGTTGTAAATTAGGTTTGAGCTGGGATTTTTAGTATGTTATGAGTATAATTCCTCTACGAGGGATAATAATGATGATGAGGAGTATTATGTACAAGTATATGAGGGATTGTGTCGAGGATGTTGTTGTCAATTGATTATGATAGGATGTCTGGATAGACAACCTAAAGTAAGATAATCACTGAGAATAATAAGTCACTAGCAAGGAAATACTATTGCAAATCATCTGGGCGCTACCATAGATGGAACTATGATAATATTGTAAGAAATTAAAGTGTCCGACCAAGGAATTAAAAGGAGATGATATGGCATGTATATAAGGTTGACTAGTACAACAATTAAGAATGCTCATAGAATTGGCGGGGAGCCGTAGCAATCATGAGTTAAGACCATCTTACTAGCAACTTGTCCCAGGACGGTAGCTAAATATCAATTGACCACTGGGTAAATACATAAGAACATGAGGATATGGAAATAATGAAAGAGTTAGACAAAGAATTGAGATAATATGAAAGAAGTCTAATGATCCCATAGTATAAGAGCACGGAGATCAGGAACTAAAAGAGGACAACCATTTCAAGAAATTAATGAAAGCGCCGTAAGCTCGCAAGCTACAACATTCGAGGACGAATGTTTCTAAGGGGGGAAGGATGTTACACCTCACACTTTCAGAGCATGATCATTCCACATACTTCTCCGTATTAATGGAGTATCGGAGACGTCCCATGAATTTTTAGAAGGTACAAGCCATGGGAAGTACGTAACAATGAAGTAGAGGATGAATTACGATCTCGTAAGTCGTAACCGGAAAGTACAACCTTGGAAACAAAGGAAATGACCATTATCAAGTATAATTAATGATAAATATCATGTATGGAGAGTTTCGGAAGATTCCGGGGCCAAGCAAATTGAAGAAAGAAAATAAGTTTGTCGAAAAAAAGTTGGAAAAATTTTAGACAGAATTTTGGGTCAAATTTGGAGGGGTATATCGCCAGGTATATCAGGAGTTTTAAGGTGTTTCAAAAGCCTAAAATGAAGTTCATCAAGTCTATTTTCCAACGCAATAAATTGTTCATCAATACGATATCAAAGTAGGGAGTTATCAGCGTTTTAAAACGGACAGTCAGAGGAGCCCGAACCTAGGCGGAAAATCCGGAAAGTTTACTTAAAAAGGCCTAACAATTTCGGCCAAATGGAGCCTAAACCAACCCACACACCTGGAAATACCTCTCTAACTTATTATTTTTCACCATTTTCTCATCCCCACACTTCTAAAGAGTTCTTGAGAGTTCTTAAGGGTTCCATAACCTTCCACAATTCATAATCTTCCACAATCTTCCACAACCTTCCATAATCTTCCATAATCTTCCATGACCTTTCATAATCTTCCATGACCTTCCCTAACCCTCTTGAACATTCTCCCAACTTCCACCCATAAAATTTTGGCCCAAATCAAGTGGAAACAACCAAATCTTCCATCAAGAAGGTTGGAAACTACAAGAGTAGCAAGCCTATGGTATTGTATCATGATTGAGGGTGAAGTTGAACTAATTCAGTCGTGGTTCTTGGGTTGTATGCACTTATTAAGTATGTATAACACCCCTTTGGTCATTTTTTACCTTAATTTAATGTTGGTAAAGTTGTTTGAGGCCAAATAACGCAAGACTACATCGAAATTAATCAAGTTACGCTACTGTTTTGTAGGGGCTGGTTTAAATGTTTAAATATGACTTCTAATGGTTTTAAATGGTGGATTATAACCTGAATATATTGTCACTACGGTTATTGGGATTACTCACGTGTTAGTTGGAAAAATGGAGAGGAAAATATATGAAATCTACGAATAGAAAGTAAAGGATGAGGCGTAGGAGTATGGATTGCTTTAGAATACATTTAAGGATATTTTGAACTAAAATATGATATGGTAAATATATGCATATTGTTATGAAGGGTGTGGACTGAATTATGATAGTAGAGTTGGGTTTGAATGACGTTTGTTATTCGTTAAACAAGCTTGCCGCTCGATATTATTCATAAAGTAATCAAAGAAGGTTGTATTGGATTATATTGTAGTTGTTGCTATTGTTGATTGTTGTTGTTGTTGCTGTTGGGTTGTTTGATGACCCTTATTAGTCTTTGGGATGTAATATAAATAGGGAAGATGTTGCCCGAATTTTGGCAGATTTTAAAAGAAATTAATTTGAAGACTTAAAGATAAGCATATAACGATAAGCCTAACAGTGGTATGGATTCTCTTGAATGTAGATTTACGAGCTTGGGAGGATAAGCATTAAATAGTTAAGGTTAAGGCGATCGAAAAGGTATGTTAAGGCTAGTCCCTTTCTTTCAAAAGGCGTGATTCCTATGTTATGATTCCATATATGTTTCCATAACCTTCTTACTTCCAAAATTTAGAAGTTCATAATTCTTAAAAGCTTCTTATGATAGTAAAGATGAGATGTTTTCTATGATGAGCATGATGATGATGATTTTAATTTTAGAAATTCCAAAGCTTATGATTTTGATGTCATTATGAGATTATGAGCTTATTTCATGATTTCCTTGATTTTATTTATTATTGCTGATCTCACCTTCTGATAATTGTTTCTTCAAGGTGAGATATAGCGATGATGATTATTCCATAATATAATCGGAGGTTACCAACCTTACGTTACTCCGATAGAGTTGTAGCTTTTAATTGGGCTCTCATGCATGCTTATTTTTATGTATGATAACACCGGGCCTAGTTGGCCGGGCAGACACCACTACGGTGGGTGTAGTGGGCGGCTTATGATTACACCGTGCCTAGTTGACCGGGCAGACACCACTAGTAGGCGGCATGAGATGATTACCCCGGACGAGGGAGGCCCGGGCGCCGGCAAGTGATGATATTATGTTATATATGTATGAGAAATGTTTTTTTAAAGAAAGATAAGCATGCACGGTATTCGCCTTATGAGGCAATCAGATGTACAGATTATCTTTATCTTATGTTATGTTCCATATTTCTTATTATGTTGTTGTCACGACCCAAACTGCGGGTCGTGCAGGCACCTACCATATTACTAACCTAGTAGGTGAACCCTTACCAATAACCCAATCCTTAAAACATACGACAACCATCTGTTAAATTTACAATATTTAAAGTAGACACTTCTTACAGACTTTTTTTAATTACAACAAAAATCCGAAAGAATTCCCCGGGATATAGTCTAGACAGGTACAAGAGCTCCTAAAATATAAGAAGACAAAATAAATGACACAGCCTCTGCCGGAATTGAGATAGGCGAAGCTGTAGGAGAATATCCGATAGATCCACGCGACTAAACTTCAGCTAAGACCTACAACACATCTACACCCGGAAAGGGCATAGCAAGAGTAGTATCAGTACACCACACGTACTGGTAAGCGTCATAGGTCGCCTAAGATTAGTTTACGCAATACTAAATGAAGTCAATAAGATAAAAATTTAAGTCAATGAACCTCACAATTCTAAATAAAGATTACTACAACATTAACTCGCGTGCCTTGTTACCCTCAAAGCTCACTTCTTTTGTCACGAACCGACTAGGGGCCGTGACGGGTACCCGGGGCTAACCACTCGTTCTACTACTCATCATACTTGTTAAACATTCGTTTATCAAATTCATGCTCAAATCATAAGAAAATCATTTTTCATTTGAGAACATAAATACTTTTATATACATAAGCCTCTCGACCATCAAAATGATAATACACACACACACACACACACACACACACACACACACACACACACACACACATATATATATATATATATATATATATATATACCGTAGTGACTGATAACGTCCAAATCCACCCTATTAATTAGAATGGGCACGGTCGTATGCAAATATAATTACCCAACTATGAGTCGGGGTCGAATCCCACAGAGAACAATATGTAGGCGATTAGGAAAAGTAGGAATTTTCACCAATAATAGCTAAAGTCAAACGATGGATAATATTTTGGTTTTGGAGAAAATTATAACTAATGCAAAAATGTAAACTAACCTAGAAAGCAAGTAAAATGATCAATGACCACAAGCATGGATACAAGAGAAACTACGCTCAAGTAACGATCCAATGTACTTCATGATTTACAAATAATGGTGAGTTTATATTACTTAGCCTCGGATAATGACTCTAGATTAGCTTCTTCCGAAGACTAACTAGACTACCTAATTGAATATCCCTAAAGCAATTAGGAGCATTAAGAACACCCGAATATGGCTACAAGTGGTGTCGCCTATCCCTAGGTCGATTTCCATTAGATGAGGGTTAACGCCCCAAATTCTTGTTAATTAATCTTTCCCAATCCCGAGTTTGCCTCTTCCAAGTTTAAACCGAAATAAATGGGCAAGTCTTAGGGTTAGCTACTCCCTTAAGAATCATTCAAAATGAGATTAATTAAAGAAACAATAACTCACTTCATTAGGAATAAAATCATTCAACACATAAGTAAAACAAGAGATTCAATCCAAACTTAAACAATATATACTTCCATAAATAAGGTTCAAGTATTGAAATAAAATATTACACACATAAATATTCAATACAAAACAAGAGTAGAAGAAATGGGTAAAGAATTTCTCATTGGGTGCCTCCAAATCTTCTCTTCCAAGGTGTTGGTGATGAAACCCTAGCCTCCAATTTTTGTGTTATGCCAAAGATGATATGTTTTTGCCCCCTAGTCTTCCTTTTATGTTTCCCAATTTTTCCAAGTCCAAAAAATGACAAAATATGCCCCAGATTTTCGTTTTTGCAGTTCTGCCCGTGTTTTGCGAATCTGTCCCATTTTTGCAAAACTGTCCAGTTTTGACAGTTTTGCAAATCTGTCCAATTTGACCTCTTTTTGACTTTATTTTCACTTGGTTTCTTCCGATCACTTATAAATCATATAAAACCTGTAAAATAGATGTAAATGTTATTAAATGCACTATTTTCTCAAGCAAACATAGCAAAAATATAAGATTAAAGAAGAGATAAGTTGGTAAAATACTAACTTATCAAACCCCCAAACTTAAACTATTGCTTGTCCTCAAGCAATTCAAAACATGCACTCTCTTTCGAAGAAATCGACTCAATAGTACACCAACATCATACCAAGTTAAAAAGTCTACTTTAAGCACAAAAACGTGACTTTGATCGGTACCAACAATTAATTCAAAACATATGAATCACCAACTTCTTCTTAAAAACTTCATTTTTCTTTCAAGTGCTCAAACACCAAGTTAATCAAAGTAGCAATCAAGTCATGGCACTAAAGCTTCAAAATTTGCCTCCTTATCACAAAATAACTTTCTTTTGTTCATTCCTCTCAATTGGAAAATGAAACAATTTCACAACTTAAATTCTCATGTGCCCTCACACTCAAGAGAGAATCCCACACTTAGAAAATGTAATTCAAAACGCAAATGGGATATTAAATAGAAAGAATTAACTCTCTTCTCTCATAAAGATGTTCAATTGCACAAGTAGTACCATAAGCTTGCCCTTCATGTATTTCTCCACTAATATAGAGACACTTGGTTCAAAATCAATCAGGACTTAAAGGGTTGTAATGTAGGCTTTTAGTTAAGGTAGGGACATAATTTGGAAATGGTGACTCAAAAACCTCCCTAAGCACTACAATTTTCAACAATCAAAGCACACTTCCTTTCAAGCTTTTCCACCATTTTTTTTTCATTTTTCATTTCGCCAACTAGTCTTCCCTTTATTCACAACTCTTTATTATTCCTTCCTTTATTTTTATTTTTTTTCTTTTTCAAAATAACAAGGAAGTTTCAAAAAAAAAAAATTTTTTTTTTTTTTACTACTTCATTTTTTTCTTTCACCTTAAAGTAACTCCCACATCACAACTTTTTTCAACTATCACCCTCAAACTTAGGCTTTTAGCCTACGTTTGCACTTTCAACGCACTTAAGGAGGTAGGGTACCAAAAGATGGATCAATGAAGAACAAAAGGTTAAAGCTTGTAACATGGTTGCCAAAGAAAAGGTTAAAGGCTCAAAAGGGGTTGACTAGGGAAAATATGCAAGGGTAGGAAATTTAAGGCAAAACGATCCAAAGAAGGCCTAACATCATTTTTCAAACCAAGTGTAACCTAGAATTTCGCCTTAAAACACATTCCGGGCAAGTTCTAGACCACAAGTAATGTAAAAGAACTCACAAAAACCTCACCACACATGGCACATGATAATCCAAGTAGAATATGTATCCAAAACCCAATTGAAACAAATGAACTCAAAGAAAGTCACTTATAGCCTAAAGAGACTAATTAGTGAAAGTAAGAGCCAAAAATTGAGTCTAAAAGTCCCAACAAGAATCCTTCCTTCAATCATTTTTCTTTTTCAAAATTCAAGAATTCATATGCCAAGGTTTAAATATGTTGGTACCAAGCAAGCCAAAAATTAGCCAAGGGGTAAAAAATCACATCCCAACACCATTTTTACTCCTAAACTACCTAACTAAGAACGGAAATAAAATAACAAAAGTGACTAATCCACAACATGCAAAAAGAACGAAATTTTCAAAAATTTGAGCAAGTTCCATTTATAACAACAACTATCCACAGCTAAACCAACAGTCACAAAATAAGCCCGGCAAGGGCACACAATCAAGCATAACCAAAATATAATGTGTTACCACATGCCACCCCCAACTAAAAATATTGCAGTGTCCTCATTGCACATAATCAAAACAAAACATAAAAATAGATTTATTTATTTTTGTGTGCAACTGGACAGTTTTGCAAAAAACTGGACAGTTCTGCAGAAACTGGACAGTTCTGCAGAAACTGGACAGTTTTGCAACTGGACAGTTTTTTGCAACTGGACAGTTCTGCAGAAACTGTTCAATTTTGCAAAAAACTGGACAGTTTTGCAAAAACTGTGCAAAACAGTTCTATTAACAGTGCTGCAACTTTCAGGAGCTACTGGTTTGGGGTTGTTCGGAAATCCGACCTGCTCAAAATAACTCCAAAAATTCTTAAACTTTGCAGATTAGTCAAAAACCATAAACTAAACTATTCTAAAAAATAAAATTTCAAAAACGATTTAAATTTTTTGAAACGATGGGTTGCCTCCCACCAAGCGCTTAAGTTAACGTCGCGGCACGACGGTTACCTTTACCGCTTTTCTCGCCATTTGGAGCTTATGAATTGGGCACCCAACTTGGACTCAAGTTTGTGACCACGAGCGGTGGGGGGTGGTAAGTAGATGAACAAGCCAAACGTTAATTTCTTCATTCTGAACTTCTTGGCTTTCAAATGAGGAATGTCATTTTGCCTTCTTACTCTTTCGAATTGCAAGATGTAAGGCACTTGTCTTTCTTTTTCACCATCCAACATGGATGTATGTGGCTCAATTCCCATATCATCATACAAATCCAATGTTGAAAAATGCTTGGAGTGAGACTTCAACCTCCCGATTTGCAAACTTTTTCGGATTTTAACATTCTCATTTTCCCCCAAACTAGAGTCAACTTCCACCATTTTTCTCAAGACAACGGTTGACTCTAATTTCTTTTCTTCTTTGGTATCTCTAATGAAAATAGATTCGTTTGGAGGATTTTCAATTCTTGATTCCTCCTTTTCATGATTGTCCTCCAACATGGGCATTCTCTCCTCATATTGAGCATTTGAGAATTCTTCTTGATTTTGATCAAATGCCCACGGAAGATTTTTGTATTCATTCATCAAGCCATTTTGGAGACTAGTTTCCAAGTACTCCTCCAAGGCTTTTTGCTTTTTCATTTCCTTCTTTAAGTAGGCATTCCATCATGAGCTTGAACTCTCCATTTTGTCCATTCTCAACTTCTTCCACTTCCATTTCCCTATCATTATCACAACAAAAAGTAGAATCGTCATAGTGGGGGTTCGGGGAAGGGAAGGACACATAAGCACAATTAGCCCAATGGCCATTTTGACCACCACATCTATCACATATGCTCCATTCATGGGTTCGAGATTGTGCGCCCAATCCTCCCCCGGGAGACTTTAAACAATTTTGCCAAAAGTGAGGTCCTCCACAATAGGGACAAGGGTCATCAAAGTATGAACAACTTCCATCCGACCCATTTTCATTACAAGATGCCATTGTTTTTTTTTAAAAAAATTTATTTTAGCAAAAGCAAAAACTGGACAGTTTTGCAGAGGCAAAAACTGGACAGTTCTGCAAAAACTGGACAGTTTTGTAGAAATAAAAACTGGACAATGTTGCAAAAACTGATCAGTTTTTTTTTAAGATAAAATAAAGCAAAGAAAGTTTGGACCAAAGCAAATTAGCTTAAATCCCAAACTAAACCAAATACGCCAAATTGTTCCCCGGCAACGGCGCCAAAATTTGATAACGTCCAAATCCACCCTATTAATTAGAATGGGCACGGTCGTATGCAAATATAATTACCCAACTATGAGTCGGGGTCGAATCCCACAGAGAACAATATGTAGGCGATTAGGAAAAGTAGGAATTTTCACCAGTAATAGCTAAAGCCAAACGATGGATAATATTTTGGTTTTGGAGAAAATTATAACTAATGCAAAAATGTAAACTAACCTAGAAAGCAAGTAAAATGATCAATGACCACAAGCATGGATACAAGGGAAACTACGCTCAAGTAACGATCCAATGTACTTCATGATTTACAAATAATGGTGAGTTTATATTACTTAGCCTCGGATAATGACTCTAGATTAGCTTCTTCCGAAGACTAACTAGACTACCTAATTGAATATCCCTAAAGCAATTAGGAGCATTAAGAACACCCGAATATGGCTACAAGTGGTGTCGCCTATCCCTAGGTCAATTTCCATTAGATGAGGGTTAATGCCCCAAATTCTTGTTAATTAATCTTTCCCAATCCAAAGTTTGCCTCTTCCAAGTTTAAACCGAAATAAATGGGCAAGTCTTAGGGTTAGCTACTCCCTTAAGAATCATTCAAAATGAGATTAATTAAAGAAACAATAACTCACTTCATTAGGAATAAAATCATTCAACACATAAGTAAAACAAGAGATTCAATCCAAACTTAAACAATATATACTTCCATAAATAAGGTTCAAGTATTGAAATAAAATATTACACACATAAATATTCAATACAAAACAAGAGTAGAAGAAATGGGTAAAGAATTTCTCATTGGGTGCCTCCAAATCTTCTCTTCCAAGGTGTTGGTGATGAAACCCTAGCCTCCAATTTTTGTGTTATGCCAAAGATGATATGTTTTTTCCCCCTAGTCTTCCTTTTATGTTTCCCAATTTTTCCAAGTCCAAAAAATGACAAAATATGCCCCAGATTTTCGTTTTTGCAGTTCTGCCCGTTTTTTGCGAATCTGTCCCATTTTTGCAAAACTGTCCAGTTTTGACAGTTTTGCAAATCTGTCCAATTTGACCTCTTTTTGACTTTATTTTCACTTGGTTTCTTCCGATCACTTATAAATCATATAAAACCTGTAAAATAGATGTAAATGATATTAAATGCACTATTTTCTCAAGCAAACATAGCAAAAATATAAGATTAAAGAAGAGATAAGTTGGTAAAATACTAACTTATCAGTGACCTTATGAGACCATATAACTCACATTGCGTATCTACGAGCCTCTACTGGAGTACTAGATATAAGGACGGGACAGGACCCCGTCGTGCCCATAATATACGTATGTACAGAAAGGAATAATCAAAGGCACCTCCGGAACAATGGAGTGCTCTCAAATCAGCTACTAGCTCCTACGAGTCTGGATCAAGATCACCTCTCTGTCTACCTGTGGGCATGAACACAGCGTCCAAAGAAAACAGACGTCAGTACGAACATTGTACTGAGTATGAGAGGCATAAGTAATGAAAATACGTCAATGAGATAAAGAGGTATCAATAAGGAGCATCTGTATCTGACTGTCAATCATGAGAGAAACAGTGCATGCTGGCTTACCCATAATCGTCATGTCATATATGCATATGTATATAAGTATAAGTATAGGCTGCCTGTCCATATAGGTATGGTGTGATAATGTCTAACCTGCGTCCAGGCCTCCCGCGTCCGGGGTATAAGCTGCCCACTATAGTGGTGTGTATGTCTGCCCGTCTATATAGGTACGGTGTAATATTATCAACATATACTCATCATAATACATGTATAATAACTCCAAGATAGCTATACTTTATCGAGGTGACATAAGGTCGTGAACCCCCGATTCCATTACGGACATCTATAAGTATCCTGCCTCACCTTGAAGGAAATCGTATATAAGGTGAGTGTATACAATTTCTGACATCATTAACTTAATAGTATTCTGCCTCACCTTGAAGAAAATATATGTATAAGGTGAGTGTATACAATAATGTATTATTAGCTCAATGGTATTCTGCCTCACCTTGAAGGAAATAGTATGTAAGGTGAGTGTATACAACGAACAACATCATTAACTTTGGAGGGACATCATATCATGGACTCTAGAATCTTTAGACTCAAGCTTATCATCATCAATATCGAACTCATAACATATCTCTTATCTCATATAGCTATTCATGATCATAGACTCTTGACTTTCCGGGATATAGAGAATTCATGGATCTGTGATGTAAAATAAAAATTTAAACTGAAGATATTCATCTTAAATTTTTGAGTAAAATCAATAGAAACAACTCCTACAATATGTTGAAAGGCGTTATAGAGGAGAATTTTAATTGTTTGTTGAAAGGCGTTTGAGAACTGCATCGCTAGGCAACTCATGTATGGTACTTTTGAGTCATCACCTGGTTTCTACTTGTGTTTGGTTTCTACTTGTGTTACAGATAGATATCCTAGGTTGACCCCAGTTGAAACACATATTGTACTAGTCTATTGCAACTAATATGTTATTCGTTAATGCTCAAAATATTGATGATTACCACATAATAGTCTTCCTAAAAAAGTCCTAACTTTGAAAATTTGTATTATAAAATTTTCTAGCATATCATGAGCACATTGTATTGGATTTTATTTGGAGAAGCTTGAACTTCAACATATTGTGTTAGAACTTAACTTGTAGAAGCTCAAAATTTAATTTGCAGAAGCTTGAACTTGAGCACACTGTGCCCGAGTTTGAAAAAAGCCGAAAAGACGAAAAAACGGTCTCTACTGCTTTTCAAGTTTGGGGTAGTTTTATACAGATATTATTTCCACATCAATAAGTAGCTATATTTTGTTAGTTTTGAAACTGTGACTTATCTATATCTATATCTATATATATATAAAAAAGGAGAGGTACAAGCAATGTGGTTAACCCAAGTGGCAAGCTAATAAGAAGTCACTTGGCAAATTTAAGACAAAGTTAATGAGAATTAGGACAAAGGTTTTTATAATTATTATCAAATTCCTTAATTGATGAATTAATTTTATAACTGAAAATAAAGTTTTAATTTTTTAATATAAAGCTAGCATAATTACCTAAAACAACTCCTCATCTTTATCATTAGCATCGTAATTTTAGGACTTTTCAAATTCAAACTCAATTAAAAAATATTATTTAACCAATGAAATTTTTTTTTTTTTTTTTTTGCTATTGGTATAGTAGAATACGTAAATATATATTTTCACATATATGGAGACAACTGTGATAGAAATAAATGCCAATTTTATGGCTTTTACGTTTATAACTAAATAAATATTTGCTTGAGCTATGTGATTGAAAATTTAATCTTAAGCAATTCAAAATATTTACTGTAAGTATCAAATGTATTTCAATAAGCCAATTAATGATATTTTATAAATCTATATCTATATCTATATATATAAAAAAGGAGAGGTACAAGCAATGTGGTTAAGCCAAGTGGCAATCTAATAACAAGCCACTTGGCAATTTTAAGACAACCACTTGACACTTTTAAGACAAAACTATTTAAATGATGTAATAATTAACAATTAACTAATTTAATATCCACTTTATTATGAATATAAAAAATATAAATCTATGAAAATATTCAAATTTCAAATCCTTACATAGAGATATAACAAACCCAACAATCCTAGAATATATGTACCCTAATCAGATGTTAAATTTGAATTTAATTTGGAATTAAATATTTTTTTTGAATTCGAGTTGAACATAAAGATATTCTAAAGTTGTAAACCTAAAATTTAGTTGAAGATAAATATATTCTAAAGTTTAAACATTAAATTTAGAACGTAGGCATGATTAAATTTAACATTCGAAGTATAACAAAATTTTCTCAATTTTCTTTTTAATAAGTTAAATAAAAAGACCTTTTGGGCGCACATGTTTTATCTTTCCACGATAATTGAAGAAAATATTTTCAAATTTGAACTAAAAGATATAAATTTAAACAAAATAGTAGTAGCAGTGGTGGAAATAATAATAATAATAATAATAATAATAATAAAGTGATTATAAAATCCTCTACATAAAACTCACGTGTCATTTAAAGAATAATATTTCATAGTCCGAAACTTAAGGAATATATATGTTGCATTGTTTTTGTATAACACGACAATGATAGAAAAAAATGATGAACTATTTTGAATTTTAAAAATCTGAACTGATTTGAAGGATATCGAATTGAGATAAGAAAAAAATTGAATTTGAAATTAATTTTGAATCTGAATTTAAAGATAAAGTATTTGGATTGAGATTAGAAAAATGAAGTTTAATTTAAATTAAAAGATAAAAATATTTAAGTTGAGATAAAAGAAACTTTAAATGAAGATAAAGAATTTGAATTGAGGTAAAAGAATTCAGAGTTTGGATTTTAATCCACAACTTAGATTAGATAAGATTTATCTTATTTAATACAACATTATCATATCACATCTTAGCTTATTAGATTAGCATAGCAGTTTTTTCAAATTTCAAATGCATAGCAATACACTTATATATAAACAATGGAGTACAATAGAAAAGAATGAATTACGTGCAGCTTTTTCTTCTCCCAGTTTTATTTTGCATTGATAGTTAATCTATTATATGATACTCCATATATACATATTAGTTCTAACTTATGAGATTCACGTTTTTCTTCGGTGCAATTTTATTTTGTGAACTTAACTTAATTATCGCGGTTTTGCAGGGCTACAAGATCGAAAGGAACAGAGGCAGATCCTGTGTGCGACTTCTAAGGTTCTTAACACTGAATTCATTGTACTTGAAAATATAATTTAGAAGTAAAGTTTGCTGTTTTCTGAAATATATTTTTCACTTATATAATTATATTTCGGATCTAAATATTAAATTTAGCCGAGCTATAAAATTCTAAGTTTCGCCTGTCACTGCTTGAGAAGGCCTAAATCACCTTATGATAGGCAACTCTCGACTGATAGTCAAGAAAGTAACAAGATTTCACAAACATTTATCATCGTAACACAAACTTTACCATCTGTTTTTGTTTTGTTTCTTGGGATAAATAAGAATATGCAGATAATTTTTATGATAAAATATTAAAATTCAAAAACAATGATCCAAGCGGCAGTTACTTACTTAGTTCGTCCAGATGGAAACTAAGAAGTTAATCGGTAAAGGAAATCTTAGGTTGCAATCCCAGTTGAACAGTATGCATGTGCATAAGCCACTGTTAGAGGATACCTCCGAGAAATGAAGATTATCAATATGCGCACCTAGAGATACCTATATATATAGTTGAACAATTTTGAAAAGTATATAGTTATATTAGAATTTAAGTTATATTTTTTGGATAATAATTTTACAACCCCATTAATTTTATGAAGTGCTGATGATAATTTTCAAATCTGTTTAGTGTTAAAAAAAAAAATTGAAGTGATCTATCAGTATAAAATATTCTTTTCAACTTTTTTTTCTTTTCAACTTAAATATGTAGAATAAAAGATAAGGATATCCTAGAGTTTTATCTTTGCAAATATATATTGTGTTTTTAAAAAATATTTCTAACAAACAGATATGATATGATATTATATTTGAATTTAAATTAAATTTTAAGTGGGATGAAATTTCAACTCCAAATCATTGAATCGCTACTAATAATATTGATGTATTTGTTTTGGTTAATGTTGTCTTAATTAACAATTCCTGTAATTTACTTGCCTAGCTAGATTTAAATTAAATTTGATTTTTTACATAATATGAGGCTTAAGGAGTTGAAATAGTTGTTAACAATGCTTTTTCCAGTGGCTTAAGGAGCATATGCCGTGGCTTAAGGAGCATATGCCCTCAACTACTTTCTTGATTAATGTATGTGTATTTATTATCTTATCCAATTATCTTCTTTGTTTTAGTTTATTTTGGTGAACTCTTTTCTTATGACTTGGATGTGGTATATTTGTTTTTGCTATTTATTTATCTCAAATGTTTCTTTTACGCAATAATTTAAATGCAAACAAGTATTATTGACACTCTTCACAGTAACACTAACCAAGCCAACTAAATCAATTGTGAAACATTGAATAAAAGGTAAAATAAAATTAGTTTTCAACTTTTCTTTTTTCTTTGTTATCTCCAAGGAATATTGGATACATATAATTCAAAAAACGTTTTTGATATTCACTAACTACTAAGATAGATCTTTGAGGTTCATGTATTGACGTGTTATTGATGAGTCGTGAAATTACGCGATATTCGATGTTAATTCCTTAAGTTTTTGTGACTCTTTAAGCACTTTTGTTGTTACTTTTTGTGTTTTTATGTTGTTTTGTAGGAAAAGATGCCCGGAGAGCATAAAAGAGCAAAATGGATCAAAATGGACCAAAATGGAACAAAATAGAGCAAAACAAGCCAAGATAGCTGAAGTGAACCAGAGCACCACCTGCGAATCGCAGGTACTGCATGCGAGTCGCAGGTGGTGCAGCATCTGTTGACAGAGAATGGCCAAATAAAATAAGACAATGATGTAACACATGCGACAACACATGCGACTCGCATGTGGAACCCGCGAGTCGCATCCTGTGTCGCAGATGCTGCACCTCGGCTGATTTATGAGATATTGGTGCTCTATCCAGTTTTATGTGATTTAGAAGTGATCGGAAGAAACCAAGTGAAAAGAAAGTCAAAAAGAGACCAAACTGGACATTTTTGCAAAACTGTCAAGTTTTGACAGTTTTGCAAAAACGGGACAGATTTGCAAAACTGAAACTTTGGGGTTTATTTTGTCATTGTTTGGACTTGGAAAAATCTGGGCATAAAAAAGAGGCTTAGGGCAACAAAACATTTTCATCTTTGGTCATTTTGCAAGTTTTGGAGGCTAGGGTTTCACCTACACCATTGGAGGAGAAGATTGGAGCACTTTAATGAGATAATTCTTAAACCTTTCTTCAATTCCTTGTTTTGTATTGAATATTTTAGTGTGTAGTATTTCATTTCTATACTTGAACCTTGTTTATGAAAGTATACATTGTTAAAGTTTGGATTGAAACTCTTGTTTTGCTTATGTATTGAATGATTTTTATTTCTAATGAAGTGGGTTATTGTTGATTTAATTAATCTCGTTCTTGAATGTTTCCAAAGGGATTAGCTAACCCTAGGACTCACCCATTTACTTAGATTGAGCTCGGAAGAGGAAATTTAGGTTGGGAAAGATTAATTAACAAGAATTTGGGTCATTAAACTCATCTAATAACTTGAGCTCGGAAGAGGATAGTTACTTGAGGTTAAATTGATTGTACCTAATATCACACTCTAAGGCTTGGAAAAGCTTAGAGTGAAATTCATTGATTTGGTTGGAAGACTTTCAATGAGATTTTAGATATCATTATCTATCAACACAAACCCGCTCTTAGTTGTAAAATCGTAAAATACGTTGGATCGTTACTTGAGTGTAATCTCCTATTATCCATGCTTGTGGTCATTGATCATTTTACTCGCTTTCTAGGTTAGTTTACATTTCCGCATTATTTATAATATTCTCCAAAAACCCAAAATATTATCCATCGTTTGGCTTTAGCGTAGTTGGTGAAAGTTCCTTACTTTCTTAATTGCCTAGCATATTGTTCCCTGTGGGATCGACCCCGACTCATAGTTGGGTAAATATATTGCATACGACCGTGTACACTTTCTCTTTGAGGAGTGTATTTGGACGTTATCAGTTATCATCTTCAGTGTTCTTCATAAACTCAATGCTAACAATAAAATCACCAATTTAAAGCGAAGGAGGCAACAAAAAAGAGTTTGAAAAAAGAAGAAGAAGAAGAAGAAGAAGAAGAAGAAGAAGAAGGTAAACTAAAGTTTTGGGCAAGAAATGATGATATACTATTATAAAAAAGGAACATATATTTTCTCCGAAAGATATATAGGCAAGAATGGAAAAACAAGTATTGAATATTAAATATTATACGAATAGAAGTTAAGCACAGTGTAAATATAAGGAAAGAAATTAAGATTTGATAATGAATACATGATAATATATATCTGTTCATACTTTTTTCACTTCAAGTTCATTCATTTGTCAATTGCTTAAGAATATTTTTTCCTTATTCAATGAAATTTAAATCTTTTTGTTGCTTTGCTATGTCACGGAATATGTGGCAGTTATATTGATTAATTAATTATAAGGAGATCTAATAATGTTTCAATCACATAAAATGATATTAAGTCACGTGATAAATTAATTTCCATAATCACATGTTAAGTTTTGGTAATATTTATGGACTGCAATGCGATGACGTGGGGTGTAGTTAATTTTTTATAATGTGTTTATATATTAAATTTGATTTGAAATATAAATATTTTAATTGAGTGTTGTTGGTTTTTCATTTAATTAAACGACAAAATATTCATTTAGTATAAAGAAGAAATGAGATAGAAGTAATAATTTGTATTGACTGGAATATTGATATTTATATTATTATTTTTTTACAGAATATTCATACAGATTAAAATGGGTAAATAATTAAAAATAATAATTGTGAAAGAAAATCGTTAGAGGTTTGGTTACCATGAATAATATATTTTCAAACTATATCATTTTTTGAAATTCATTTAAAGTGTAGTATAAAATCATTACAGAATTGTTATAAAATATATCTTTTAAATAATTATTCTTTTATATTACAAGCATTAAATATATGCTTAAAAGGTTTTTGTTCCCTTTCATTCTCAATTAAGTAAATAGAATTTGAAGTTTTGGTTACTATTATCAAAATTACTTATACGAACAAATTTTATAATTAAAATGTTATTGTGCTCAATTATCAAAAATACATAAGTTGAAAAATTATTTTTCATATTTTTTACTTTGTTTATTCTATAAGTAAGTTAAGTCCATAATATATGTTCGGTACTTTCGAATACTGCCATCTAGTGCAGTGGCTTGGAAGCAAGCTACCTTCCGTTAAGTGAAAACCCATTTCTGAGATTGGATCCTGCTTCTTGAAAATTCCATAACATATTTGGGACAGTTGTCGCTTATGGAAAAAAAAAGGTTGGGAAGGGGGGGGGGGGGGGGGGGAGGTTGAATGTGGGGGCTATTAAAAAGAGAAAAAAATCATAATATTTTAAAACTAAACAAGAACATGTTAATAATTTAGAGGGTAGGAAGGTAAAAATTTAATAGAGATTTGTGGTGGGGTGGAAGGGTTGGGGGGGGGGGGGGGTGTCCAACTTCGGTTGAAGGTGTTTGACTTTTAAAGCTACATTAGAGGGAAGAATGATTTTTACCCGTAAAAATGGTGATATAATTTTGATCAAAATAAATAAAAATATTATTATTTAAAAAATTTGTTATTGAGTAGGTTGCATAAAAAGTTAAGTTGAGAATTGAATCTTCTTGAAGTATTAGATGATCCAATGTTATTAAACAACCAGATTACAATTTGTCATAAATACATTGTTCAATATTTTCCGCGCATCGCGTGGGTACGAATACTAGTATATAAAAAAGGAGAGATACAAGCAATGTGGTTAAGCCAAGTGGCAAGCTAATAACAAGCCACTTGGCAATTTTAAGACAATATCAAAAAGCAATGTAATAAAGTGTTTAAATTGTTGCACCAATTAAAAAAGATTAAATTGAGATAGAAATTTGAATTTGATTGGAGAGATAAAACGATTTGAATTTGAATTTAAAGATAAGTATCTTTTGAAAGTTAAAAGCTATCAATTTACAATAATTTTTTTGCTTAAGCTAACGTGATTTGGAAGTTTAAACTTAAGCAATTGAAATGTATTTCAGTAAGCAAATTATAGAGTATTTTCACAAAAAGAAAAAAGCTTAAGACAAAATAAATATATATTTATACCGATATGACTGTATCTATATTATATTATCTATATAATATCACAATTAGGATAGTCCGTCATGCAATTAAGGCACGTGGCAAGTTGTTAGATAGTTATATTAATTAACTGGAGCAAATTGAAAACAAATATCAGCGCAGAAACATTCTCATACATGCACCTATTAACTTTTGCTTTGTTAATTAATGGAAAGAAAAGAAAAATAATGAATGGAAGTTAATCTTAAAGATAAAGATGGAGATATTATCGGCAGATACTACTCCTACTAACGTATTAGCTAATTATTGACATAAATATGGAGATTTTTGAATATAACATTTTTGAATAAGAATTTATTAGTTTTTTAGTTTAAACGGATTATATATTATGGTTAATTTTAAATTTAATAGAAAGATAATTTGTTTGAGTTGTTTATGGTTAGTTTTTGAATTTGAGTTTGAATTTGAATTTTCAGATAAGGATTTGCTTCTTCTGATAAGGTATAACTAAGTTTGTGGTTTTAACGGACAACAAATAAGTTTATTTTTTGTTTAACAAAAAAAAAAAAAAAGCAATGGTCATAAAATCAACTCTAAGTATCAGTTTTACAAGAGATGGAAAAACCATGCTAATACTTTCATGGAAAATGCCAAATTAAATTGCAACGTAACAGAATATCCCATTAACTTTTTTTTTCTTTCTCTTTTGTTATTAGTAAAACTGAAAAAAGGAAACTAATTCATTAGATAAGTACATTTTTTATCCAATCTTATGTATATCAGAAAAGAGTCACGTAAGCACATCAAATTAAACTTCAAAAATAAAGCTTTTTAATAAATGTTCTTATATATAGATTTGTAATTAAAAAATAAAAGATAAAGCATCATGTGAATAAGACTATGTTGCTGAAATAATAAAAGATAAAATTAGAAGTAAAGACAAAAAATGAAAAAAAAATCAAACAAAGTTTAATAAATATGGTGAATTTCTCACGTAGGAAACATAAAATATATGTGGGAGAAACCTATTGATAACGTCCAAATACACTCCTCAAAGAGAAAGTGTACACGGTCGTATGCAATATATTTACCCAACTATGAGTCGGGGTCGATCCCACAGGGAACAATATGCTAGGCGATTAAGAAAGTAAGGAACTTTCACCAACTACGCTAAAGCCAAACGATAAATAATATTTTCGGTTTTTGAGAAAATTATAACTAATGCGGAAATGTAAAATTACCTAGAAAGCGAGTAAAATGATCAATGGCCACAAGCATGGATAATAGGATATTACACTCAAGTAACGATCCAATGTATTTCACGATTTTACAACTAAGAACGGGTTTATGTCAATAGATAATGATTTCTAAAATCTCATTGAAAGTCTTCCAACCAAATCAATGAATTTCACTCTAAGCTTTTCCAAGCCTTAGAGTGTGATATTAGGCACAATCAATTTAACCTCAAGTAACTATCCTCTTCCGAGCTCAAGTTATTAGATGAGTTTAATGACCCAAATTCTTGTTAATTAATCTTTCCCAACCTAGATTTCCTTTTCCAAGCTCAATCTAAGTAAATGGGTGAGTCCTAGGGTTAGCTAATCCCTTTGGAAACATTCAAGAACGAGATTAATTAAATCAACAAAGACCCACTTCTATAGCAATAAGAATCATTCAATACATAAGCATAACAAGAGTTTCAAACCAAACTTTAATCAAGAATACTTTCATAAACGAGATTCAAGTCTAGAAATGAAATACTACACACTAAAATATTCAATACAAAATAAGGAGTTGAAGAAAGGTTTAAGAATTATCTCATTAAAGTGCTCCAATCTTCTCCTCCAATGGTGTAGGTGAAAACCCTAGCCTCCAAAACTTGCAAAATGACCAAAGATAGAAAATGTTTTGCCCTAGCCTCTCTTTTGTAGCTCCCCCCAATTTTTCCAAGTCCAAAAAATGTCAAAATCTGCCCCCATATTTCTGTTTTTGCAATTCTGCCCGTTTTTGCAAAACTGTCCACTTTTTGACAGTTTTGCAAATCTGTCCCGTTTTTGCAAAACTGTCCAGTTTTGACAGTTTTGCAAAAATGTCCAGTTTGACCTCTTTTTGACTTTCTTTTCACTTGGTATCTTCCGATCACTCATTTCAGCTACTTGGCTTGTTTTGCTCTATTTTGTTCCATTTTGGTCCATTTTGATCCATTTTGCTCTTTTATGCTCTTCGGGCATCTTTTCCTACAAAACAACATAAAAACACAAAAAGTAACAACAAAAGTGCTTAAGGAGTCACAAAAGCTTAAGGAATTAGCGTCGAATATCGCGTAATTTCACGACTCATCAACACCCCCAACTTAAAGTCTTTGTTTGTCCTCAAGCAAACTAAAACAAAAATCTCAATGAGGATCCATTTTAAGCACAAAAGCATGACTTTGGTTGGTACCAACAATTAGGCTACAAGCATGTGAAGCTTCAACCAAATAACTCCCTCATTCAAAATACAATTTCAAGAATGCAATAGAGATTTAAAATAATCAAGCAACAACACTCAAGTCTCAATAAGTGACTCAAAACCACTAGTTTGCTAGATATGCTCACTTCACTCAACTTGGAATTTTTGAACATCACCACTCTATCGTAATCCATATGCCCTCACAAGAAAGAAAGTCCCAAAATCACAATATTCACAGCAACGACACAAGGGACAAATACACAAAAGTCGCTCACACTCAACAAAGAAGTTCTAGTGCTAACAAATATCACACCATAAGCTTGCCTTTATTTTCGTTTATCACTAACTCAAGAACATTCGGTTGGAGATCACATAGGCGCTTTTTAAGCTTGTAATGTAGGCTTAGGGAAGGGTAGGATAAGTATTTGAGATACAACTGACTACGCCCTCCTTGAACACTACACATACTTTATGTCCACTTTCTTCTTCATTTCGAAATATCACTCCTTCCTTTGCATACCAGTTTCCCCAATTATTCACACTTCCTTTATAAAGTTTCAAAATATAATGTGCTAGCACATTCCACCCCCAACTATAAATATTGCAGTGTCCTCACTGCACATAATCAAAACAAAACAGAGAAAGAAAAAAAAAAAATTTTTTTTTTTTTTTTTTTTTACACACTGGCACGACCTGCGACCCCACATGCGAATCGCATGTCTGAAATGCGAGTCGCAGGTGATGCCACCTGCAAATTTTTTTTTTTTTTTTTTTTTTTTTTTAAGATACATTTTTTTGCACAAAAAGTTTGCAACCTTTTTGTATTTTCAAATTTTCTTCTTTTCTTTTGATTTTTTCACAACACCAACCTTCACCACTCTCAAGCAACACTAACACCCCCAACTTAGGCTTTTGGCCTCAAATTCACAATTTCATGTTCAAGGAGGGAAAGGTTCAAAAGAGAGACTTTTCATCGAACAGGGTAAAGACTTGTAATGGGGCAATCAAAGAAAAGGTCATAAGCTCAAATGAGGTTACTAGTGATATTATTTATGCAATGGTAGGCTAGAAAGGCTAAAGAGGCTTTTTCAAAAATCACAAAGATATCCCAAGGTCATCTCTCCAACCAACATAATCAAAATTAGCAATGAACGACTAACCGGGCAAGTTCTAGATGATAAAAGTAAACACAAGAATTATTCGACAAACACTCACACACATGGCATATGAACTAGTCAAGATGGATCAATTTCACTTCCCAAGCAAGAACAACTAGCGCAATATCTCATAATCCAAAGTCAACACACTAGTAGGTAAAGAGTCACAAAATGAGCCAAAAAGTTGTCACAAAAATCATTCTTTCCTATGCACCTTGCTTTTTAACTTTCACAACAATTTGGAGAGGTATTCACATTTCAATTTCACATGCAAGAGACTAACTCTATTAGTACCAAACAAGCCAAGAGTTTTCACATTTTTCCTCAAACGAGAACCTACACCTAAACTTACATGACTAATGAAAGAAGTTAAGAAAGAAAATAAAATAATAAGAGTGACTAATCCACAACATGTCAAAAGAACAAAATTTTCAGAAATTTTGAACAAATTTCAAAATATAATGCGCTACCACGTGCCACCCCCAACTATAAACATTGCAGTGTCCTCGCTGCACATAATCGAAACAAAACATAAAAATAGAAAAGGAAGAAAAAAAAAAAAAAAATTTTTTTTTTTTTTTTTTACTGGCATGACATGCGACCCCACATGCGATTCGCATGTATGACATGCGAGTCGCATGTGATGTCACCAGAAAAAAAAAGTTTTTTTTTTTTTTTTTTTTTTTTTTTTTTTTTTTTTTTAGTGTCTGTCACCACATGCGACGCAACATGCGATTCACATGTATGACATGCGAATCGCATGTTGTGACACCAGAAAATATTTTTTTTGCAGCTTTTACTGGTTTTGGGGGCTGTCCGGGTATCCGATATGCTCAAAATAACTCCAAAAGTTCTGAAACTTTGCAGATTAGTCAAAAACCATAAACTAAACTATTCTAAAAAATAAAATTTCAAAAACGATTAAAAACTTTTAAAACGATGGGTTACCTCCCACCAAGCGCTTGATTTAACGTCGCGGCACGACGGTTACCTTTACCACTTTTCCTTCCATTTGGAAGATATGAATTTGCGCCCCAACTTTGAATCAAGATCATGATGACGCTCATGGGGCGGTGGCAGAAAAACGAGGAGGCCAACTCTCGAGTGTCGCATTTTGCACTTCTTGGCCCGTAAGTGAGGCATGTCATTTTGTTTTCTTGGCATAGCAAACTTCAAAATGAAAACGCTTTGATCTTCATCTCCAAAATTCTCCATAGGCTCGGTTAGTTCAACTTCCATTTCACTAACCAAGCATAATGTTGAAAAATGGTTGGAATGAGGTCCAACGCGCTCAAATTCCAAATTTGCATGAATTTTGACATCCTCACCCAAAAATGAACTAGAGTCTTCAAAAACCATTTTATGAACTCTTTTATGCAACTCTAGTATCATTTCTTCAACTTCGGCATCATTCACTATTTTTGGGTTGGTAGGTTGGCAATTCGCCATTAGCTCATCAAAATCAATCTTGACCTCTTCTACATTGGAAACCAACTCAAAATTATAATCCATGGCCCTTTGATATTGAGCATTACATGCTTCAATCTTTGCATTCAATTCGGCCTCCAATTTCCGGATATCAATTTCAAGTAGCTCCAATTCTTGACTTTGCTCAACATGTACTTTTAGAAATTCTTCCATCATCCATGAAATGCCTTCACGGTGATTTCCATAGGCTTCAAGTTGTTGAGCTTGATTCATTAGCCAATCTTGGCTCAAAATTTCCATTTTGTCAAGATTTTCTTCATTGTGAGAGTCATTCAAAGCTTGTAAAAATCCACCCTTGGAGACATTCATGTTTTGGCCACTTTCTTGCCTACTTTCAACACCCTCAAGTTGTTGAGCATTATGAGTATGAACCAATGATTTCATTTGATTCTCCAAGATGTGAATAGCTTTGTCATTGCAATTAATTGCTTGCCTCAAGTCATCAAGTGGTTGCCTCAAGTCCTTAACCGCTAAGTCCTGTTTTTCAACTTTTTCAAGGATGGTCTCCAACATGAGCATTATCTTCTCATTTTGAGCATTTGAGGCTTCTTCCATTTCCATATCCCTACTATCATCAAAATCAAAACTAGAATAGTCATAGTGGGGGTTCGGGGAAGGGAAGGACAAATAATCACAATTATCCCAATGACCATTTTGACCACCACACCTATCACATATACTCCACTCATAGGTTTGGGATTGTGCGCACAATCCGCCCCCGGGAGAATTCAAACAATTTTGCCATGAGTGTGGTCCTCCACAATAAAGACAAGGGTCATCAAAGTATGCATAACTACCATCCGACCAATTTTCATTATATGATGCCATTGTTTTTTTTTTTTTTTTTTTTTTTTAATAAAGCAATGAAAGTTTGAACCAAAGCAAGTTAGCTTAAATCCCAAACTAACTCAAATACGCCAAATTGTTCCCCGGCAGCGGCGCCATTTTTGATAACGTCCAAATACACTCCTCAAAGAGAAAGTGTACACGGTCGTATGCAATATATTTACCCAACTATGAGTCGGGGTCGATCCCACAGGGAACAATATGCTAGGCGATTAAGAAAGTAAGGAACTTTCACCAACTACGCTAAAGCCAAACGATAAATAATATTTTCGGTTTTTGAGAAAATTATAACTAATGCGGAAATGTAAAATTACCTAGAAAGCGAGTAAAATGATCAATGGCCACAAGCATGGATAATAGGATATTACACTCAAGTAACGATCCAATGTATTTCACGATTTTACAACTAAGAACGGGTTTATGTCAATAGATAATGATTTCTAAAATCTCATTGAAAGTCTTCCAACCAAATCAATGAATTTCACTCTAAGCTTTTCCAAGCCTTAGAGTGTGATATTAGGCACAATCAATTTAACCTCAAGTAACTATCCTCTTCCGAGCTCAAGTTATTAGATGAGTTTAATGACCCAAATTCTTGTTAATTAATCTTTCCCAACCTAGATTTCCTTTTCCAAGCTCAATCTAAGTAAATGGGTGAGTCCTAGGGTTAGCTAATCCCTTTGGAAACATTCAAGAACGAGATTAATTAAATCAACAAAGACCCACTTCTATAGCAATAAGAATCATTCAATACATAAGCATAACAAGAGTTTCAAACCAAACTTTAATCAAGAATACTTTCATAAACGAGATTCAAGTCTAGAAATGAAATACTACACACTAAAATATTCAATACAAAACAAGGAGTTGAAGAAAGGTTTAAGAATTATCTCATTAAAGTGCTCCAATCTTCTCCTCCAATGGTGTAGGTGAAAACCCTAGCCTCCAAAACTTGCAAAATGACCAAAGATAGAAAATGTTTTGCCCTAGCCTCTCTTTTGTAGCTCCCCCCAATTTTTCCAAGTCCAAAAAATGTCAAAATCTGCCCCCATATTTCTGTTTTTGCAATTCTGCCCGTTTTTGCAAAACTGTCCACTTTTTGACAGTTTTGCAAATCTGTCCCGTTTTTGCAAAACTGTCCAGTTTTGACAGTTTTGCAAAAATGTCCAGTTTGACCTCTTTTTGACTTTCTTTTCACTTGGTATCTTCCGATCACTCATTTCAGCTACTTGGCTTGTTTTGCTCTATTTTGTTCCATTTTGGTCCATTTTGATCCATTTTGCTCTTTTATGCTCTTCGGGCATCTTTTCCTACAAAACAACATAAAAACACAAAAAGTAACAACAAAAGTGCTTAAGGAGTCACAAAAAAAAAAAAAAAAAAAAAAAAAAAGAGGAAAAAACGTAAGGCAAAGGTAAAACAAGGATAAGGAATAATAACTACATCTTCTTCTGTTTCGTATGAATATTTTGAATTGATCTCATGACATAAAAGATATCTTAGAAATCTATCTTCTTAAACACACATTATATTATTTTTTAAAATTACCTCTAACAAATTGATATGATAGTTGAATTCAAATAAAACTTGAGTTGGAATAAAATTCCAACTTCTTAACCTCTTATATATATACCCCTTGAGTAATACATAATATTAGATGTTCTCCTCTTTTGTTAGTAATCGTTAGCTATATTTGTGAATTTATATTTACCGCATTTCTCCTATTCTTTATTTTTAAAGATTTCTTCTATGTTAACGTTTTCATTTTCTATGCGCAGATGGTGATAGTCGTATTACGGGATATCACGACATTAAATTGATATTCTTTTAATTTTCTTTTATTGTATTAGGATGAACAAAAGGTTTCTTATTATTTGTTATGATTTTTTCCATATTCTTGCCTAAGGTTGATAAGCGGTTTTTTTTCTTCCTTTGAACAGATAGGTGCAATATGAACTAGATAATCAGATACAATTAATGGTGATAGAGGTTGACTATACTCTGCAAGGATACAACAGAACTGGAAGTTTAGTGCAAGGACCAAAAAATAAGAATTGTAGAGTAATAACTTGATGCCTTCGTCAACCAATATGCACTTGCAGGTTTGTAACAACTTTTCTGATAAACAAAAATTATCATGATAGCAAAACATTTATGATTATTTGGGTATATTAGCTATATACAAGTTAATTAAGTTATATTTATCAAAGTCAAGTAAAATTTTAGATATGTTCTTTAGGTACGTTCATATATTTATATTGACTATGATAAAATCTTGAACATATATTTCCGCATACCAAAATTTATACACACAAGAAATACAATATATTACAAATTTCTTTTAAAAAAATCATAGTAAGGAAACTCAAATATTTATTCTGAAAATAGAAGATAACGAAATTTTAATTTTTTATTGCACTTGATACTAATTTATTCAAAATAATGATAGATAATATGGAAAATGATTTTAAAAAAACTTCTGTTTTTATAATTAGTATGAATTCAGAGATGCAATTCTTAATTTTTTGTTGAATTATTTGGATTATAGGTAAAATATTAATTGGGAATAAACTGCTAATTATAAAATATTTGGAAAAAATATAGTATATGCTTCTATTGTTTAACAGTATATGATTTTTTTTGTTATAGTACATTCATGTTAAAGAAACAGTAAATAAGCAACTTCTTAAATTTTAATATAAGTGAATGGATGAGATTTTTGTCCCTTAGATTTGCTTTTTGCATATTGAGAATTGTACACTGAAGCATTATTGACTAAGTATGTGTGTGTGTGTATATATATATATAATGAGCATATCAAATTAAGATGTATTGAAACTGAAACATCTAGAAATAAAGTAGAGATGTTACATTAAGTTTAAAAAAAATTGAGGTGATGAGAAAAATATTAAATAACATACAAACTATGAAATATCATATATCATACTAATATTCTTTGATCATGTAAGCATATGAATGACAAAATAAAATTATATGAATTTAGGTACTCTACAGGAATAATTTGTTTCATATTCCACTTAATAATTAACATATTTGCTCTCTAAATTAGTTGCAAGATAGCTTCTACGTTTCTTAACTTTAATGTTAAACGGTAGTTTTCATAATCTCCTTTTGTTTAATTTTTAATTTCATTTATATGCACTAGCATAGATTTTTATATCTTTTCAACCATTATATCGATTACAGTAATGGATGAGTGATTTTCTTAAAAAACATTAATGCAAAAACAATGTCCCTACTTATTGATTATACGTAAAATGTTAAATAGAGAAAATTGATTAAAATACAACAGCAACATATGTTCAACGAGAGTGGGAGTTTGGGGTGGGAGGAGGGGTGGGGGGTGGGGGTAGAGATAAATAAGGTTATTTATCCTTTTAATTAATTTTAAGAATATAATAGAATAAATAAATAATATAGTGATACACAAAATATTCATAAATTTAAGAAATTGAATAATTGTAAACAACAGAGTAAAATTAAAATTCATGAGTAAGAAAAATTATATTAATGAGGAGAACACTCGATAGGTAAATTAAGCCAAGTGATAAGGTAAACAAACTTATATTAATAATTTTAATTAATGAACAATGTAATAAAAAAAATATGAAACATAAAAGGTATTTGATAATTATATAATTCGTTATCTTTGTTTTCATATAGGTTTGGTCACTGGGGAGTGGTATTGGGGCATAATTTTTATGGAGAAATAATATAGTGGTTGAACTTTTTTAAGACAATATGATCAAATATTCTCAAACAAAAAATATATCAAATAATTATATGATGTAGCAATTTAAAATGATTAGGAATAATTTTTTTATTATTGTCCGCGCATCGCGCGGGTACGAATACTAGTATATAAAAAAAAAAAAAAAAAAAAAGAGGTACAAACAATATGATTAAGCTAAGTGGAAAGTTAATAACAAGCCACTTGACAATTTTAAGACAAAGTTAATGAGATTAAATTCCTTAATTGATGAATTAATTTTATAACTGAAAATAAAGTTTTAATTTTTTAATATAAAGCTAGCATAATTACCTAAAACAACTACTCATCTTTATCATTAGCATCGTAATTTTAGGACTTTTCAAATTCAAACTATCTCTTTTAAAAACAATTATTTATTAACCAATGAAATTCTGTTCTTTTGTTTTTTTTTTTTTTTGCTATTGGTATAGTAGAATACGTAAATATATATTTTCACGGATATGGAGACAACTGTGATAGAAATAAATACCAATTTTATGGATTTTACGTTTATAACTAAATAAATATTTGCTTGAGCTATGTGATTGAAAATTTAATCTTAAGCAATTCAAAATATTTACTGTAAGTATCAAATGTATTTCAATAAGCTAATTAATGATATTTTATAAATAAGGAAAAAAGGTAAAGACAAAATAAATAGAGTGGAGAAAATTCACACTTCATAGTTAAGTTGGTCTTTCAACGGAAAGACATAATTAATATAACGGACAATGATAAGGAAGAGTGGAGAGAGATAATGATCATTGTTTAAAAGATGAGTTTGAATAGATAGGAAAAAGAATCAGTTTTCAATAGGAGTGTTTCTCTATTCAAATTAAAAAAATTTGGATGTTTATATCTTTTTCTTTTTGTCGTTACCTTTTTTCAAACCATCATTTGATAATAATTCAAATCAATATTAATAATGTAATAATGTGTGTGTGTGTGTGTGTGTGTTAGGCATCACATAAATCATATATGTTATTTAATCAAATTTTTTGTAAAAATTATTACTTACAAAATTAAATATTTACGAAGCTACTGTCTAAGTATTTGTAAGACATACGAGTATTTTGATTTGATTTAAATCCATCCAAATAGTATCTCCAACATAATTTGCACAATTGTTTTAGAGAGAATAAATTGAGTAATATTTACGTATACTTCTAGAATTATGGTTTGTTACTAGATGAATGTAAATTAAAAAAATTAAGATATTATCTGAAGTCAAAGTATATCAAGTACTCCGCATACATAAGTTACGAAAAATCTAGCAGCACTCCGTGTGTGTTAATATATTCCGTATTTGAATAGTCAAATATGAAGTTTTTGTTAATCTTATCAGGTTTTTATGACTTTTACGTTTATAACTAAATAAATATTTGCTTGAGCTATGTGATTGAAAATTTAATCTTAAGCAATTCAAAATATTTACTGTATGTATCAAATGTATTTCAATAAGCTAAAAAATGATATTTTATAAATCTATCTATATATATAAAATAGTAAAGGTATAAGTAATGTGGTTAAGCCAAGTGACAAGCTAATAACAAGCCACTTGGCAATTTTAGGACAAAGTTAATGAAAATTGTAATAAATTTTTTGAATTGTTTAATTTGAATTGAAAATATATGCAGATGTATTTTGAATTTGAAAATATTAGAATGGAGTAAAATTAGAATTCCATTAGTTTAAACTAAAACCCACGGCTGAAGAGTTCTAAATGAGCTAAATGAACTACTATTATTGCCATAACTTATCCTATCACATATTATAAAATATATATGTATACAATTTTTTGAAGATTTTTTTTTATTGCATTGCATTCTCCATTATTCTTTGATTTGAATTAAAAGATAACTTTTTAAATATAACATTTTAAATCCTCCTACATTTATGATCACGATAACATCCGCTTTTCTTAAATCATATATGCACCAAAAAAAAAAACAAATTAATAATTGTGGCTTATCAGAACTTATTTGAATAAAATTTAAAAAAAAATATGGATTATAATGCAGGTGTATGTGCAAAAACTTTAATATATGTTTTAACAAATAAATTAAGGTATAACACTTAAATTGAAGCTATCCAAATAAAATTTCATTATAAGTGATAAGGTTCTATAATTTATCAATAATTTTTCATTTTGTACTTTTATTTACTGAATTTACAATTATTGTAATTTTTAAAATGAAACTAAAAGTTGTCCAAATCAAATCTATATATCTACATTTATTCGTTTATATACCTATAAATTTATTGACTATTATAAAACTGAATTTTGGGACTAACAAATGAATGAATAAAGCAAAGACGATTAGGAGAAGTTAAAAAAAACAAGGATAAGGGTAACGACGTCTCCATTTAGTATAAAAAAATTGGATTTATCTCATCGATTCCTAATATTTTTCTCAATTCAAATATATAAATTATAAGATAAGGATCTTTTGGAATCCTATCTAACAAATTGATATGATATTTGAATTTGAATTTAAATGAAATTTGAATTGGAATGATGTTTCAATTTCTTAACCTCTTCTATATATACCAGACTTTTTCCTCTTCCAACTCTATTCGTGAATTTTATATTTACTGCACTATTCATATTCTTCATTTCTCTGAAACTTAATCAATTTTAATGTTTTCATTTTTTTTATGCAGATGTGTGATGTACGTATAGTAGAAAAGGATGTTACAAAACCATTCTTTCTATCTGCTATATCTAGGCCTGAACTCAAGTAAGTAGTATTCTTCAATGTAATTATGGTTTTGTTCGTTGGATTTTTGATAAAAATGAATACATTCGATTACGTAAAACAGAAAACCACTTTTTTATTAAAATAATTAACTAGCCGAGTTGGCACTTTTTAAGGCTAAATTTTGTTATTGTTTTGAAATTATTTTATTATTCACACTAAAATAATAATGTTTGTTCCAAATGTTTGTCTGATGTTTAATTTTCTTTGTGGACAAACATTATTCAAATCTATTTGTGTAGACTTTTGTTTTTGTCATGAAAGATTTACCCCGATTCCATAGAAGATGATAACTGCATCTCTTATTTATGTTTTTAAAAATTGAATATCATATTGTTTATAAGGTTGATCCTTGGAGTCCAAGCATTAGCCTTTTATCATAAAATCACCAATTTAAGGAAAAGAAAACAATAAAGAATGTAACTTCAAAAAACAAATCTTAAGTCTTTGCCTATAGCCAATAGCCAATAAGAATTAAATAATATTTCCTCTCAAATTGGGCAATGTGAGTAGGAAGTACTATAAAAGTAAAAGAAAACATTGCATGTGCAATAGATAAGGAAATAAATCAAGACGTTGGGATTAGAAATTGCAATAATTTGATGATGAACACATAATAAAACTATTGTATTCTTTTCACCGTAGGTTTCATTGATTTGGTTTTCACATTTACATTCCTTCTTTCTATAATATTTTTGACGGAAATGGACTTAACATTATTTGAAATTTCCAAGGTAAAGAAAAAAACAGAATAATAATAATAGGAAATTATACTTTTTTTTTAATGTATATGATAACGAACTTCAACATAATTTACATGTACAAATGCTTAAAGAATTATTAATAAAATTAATCAGTATATCTTATTTAAATATACCATGCTTATTTTTTATTTATCAATTTAAAATGTGTAAATTCTAGGTTTTCTAATTACAAATTTTTATCAATTGCTTAAGAACTTTTTTTTTTTTCTTATTCAATAGAATTGAAATATTTTTCTCCTTTACTATGTGGAGGAATATATGACAAGAGATCTAATAATTTTTAATAAAATATATTTATATATATATGTGTATGGGTAATGATATTTAACCAAATGACTTATTACAAAATCACATGGCAAGTTTTGCATAATCTCGACGCAATGGAATAACATGGAGTATAGTTAATTTTAAATTGAGTGAGTCTATATTTTGAATTTGATTTGAACTATAAACTTTTTAAAATTGAGTATTGTCAAATTTTTATTTAATTGAAAGATAAAAAAGAATATTTTTAGTACATATAGGAACTAAGATACGAGTAATAATTTGGAATGACTAAAGTACTAATATAGACTTTTTTCAAAAATTATTAATATTGATATGAAGGGTAAATAAATAAAAATAGAATCAAATTTTTTCTTCTCTAACTTAAAATCTTATAAACGAGTTATCTTATATAACATTTGATTTAGATTTCACGTATAGGTGTATTAAAAATTGAATTATAAAGAAAAAATAAATGAATTAAGCAAAAATGTCAATTAAATATTGAAGCAATTAGATTTAATGTGATATTATAAATAAGATATGACTATTACTATAGTCTGTTGCAATCACGCATAACAATTAGAAATATCAATTAAAGACATGTTATAGGTAAATAATTCAGATGAAGACTTAACAATTATAGCTTTACATATGTAAAATTTGCTATGATTAGTTCTTTTAACATTAACCACGCATTGCGCGGGTACGGATACTAGTATATAAAAAAGGAAAGGTACAAGCGATGTGGTTAAGCCAAGTGGAAAGCTAAAAACAAGCCACTTGACAATTTTAAGACATATTTGAAATGCTTTGTAATAAGAAAGTTTAAATTTGAATTGAAAGTAAAATTTTGTAAAAAGATAACATTGTATTATCTTATATCAACTAATGAAAAAGATAAAGATAAAAGTTCAACTAAAATAGTTTAAAGCAGAAAATCTTATATTAAGATATGTGACAAATATATACTAACTAACATAAAATTGAGATAGAGGAATGCTAACTAACAATTTAAAAAAAAAAATGAGAGTCAAAGAACGATTTTAACTCAATGCTTACTTTAATTGACTCCATATAAATATTGATTATTTGATTTAAGAAGGATTTTAAATGTCTAAAACATTAAACAACTAATCAAATTTCCTTTTAAGACCAAGATAAAAATAATTTAGAATTTAAACATAAAACTATAAATATATCATCTAAATTACATGCAAGAAAATCTGATAAAAATTGGTTTAGCTCCCTTTTGGAGATAAAATAAATCAAGTTTAACAAAATTCTGATATAACCATTTCAAATTTTTAGAGTAAGTAGATAAGTACAAGTTCAATTTGAGATAAAAAGTTATATTTGAATTTTACATGCTAAAGACTAAATACAAGTTCACGTAATTTGCTGTATTTTTATTTTTATAGTAGATTAATTCAAACTAATGAATGTGATAAGATACTATGATATCTCAACAAATCGGATGTTTATCTCTTTTTCTTTTTAGACATTATCTTTCAACAAATCATCAATTTTTAATAATAATAATAATAATAATAATAATAATAATAATAATAATAATCTCTCTCTCTCTCTCTCTCTCTCTCTCTCTCTCTCTCTCTATATATATATATATATATATATATATATATATATATATATATATATATATATATATATATATATATATATATATAATAGGAGAGATGCAAGCAATATGGTTAAACTAAGTGACAAGCTAATAACAAGCCACTTGGCAATTTTAAAATAAAATTTACTTATAAAGTTAAATTATGTAATAACATAAACTTGAGTTGGAAGTTAACGTTTTTTAATCTATGGATAAATTTTTTATTTAAATTGCCACGGTAACTTTTTTAATATATAATTGTATTATAAATTTTTGAACTAATAAGAAGCTAAATATTGAATATTGAACCAATATCAACTACTGCTCCTACATAAAAGCTAAGTATTGTTGCTAAGTTCTTTTTACTGGGGAGACTTATCTGTTTACTTGAACAAATTAAATTCAGATGGAAACATAATGAATCAAAATTTATCTACTTCTGTAATCAATTTTGATTATTAGTGACAAATTGGTCTTCTTTTATTTCGTTTCTTTTTAGTATTAAAAAGAAAATTGATTTGATCTCATAATTTCCGGATATTTCTCTCAATTCAATATATCAATTATAAGATGAGGATATCTCATAATCTTATCTTTTTTTAATATGCATTGTGTTTAAAAAGTATATATTTTTAACAACCTAATATGATACTTGAATTTGAATTTAAATGAAATTTGAGTTGGAGTTAATTTCCAATTTCTCTCACCTCTTTTATATATACTCCTACATTGATATACCATGTTAGGCTTCCTTCTCTTTCTTATTGATCATTAACTTTATTCGTGAATTATGTTATTTGCATTCTTTATATTCTTCATTTTTCAGCACCTTCCTCTGATATATCATGTTAGGCTTCCTTCTCTTTCTTATTGATCAATTAACTCTATTCATGAATTATGTTTACTGCATTCTTTATATTCTTCATTTTTCAGCAACTTTCTCTGTTTTAAAGTTTTTTTTTATGCAGATGAATCATGGTCATTGAATTAATTTCTCTGTCTACTATATCTTGGCGTGAACTCAAGCAAGTAATATTTTTTCAGTTTAATTATTTTGTTTTTCTTTGTTTGATTTTTAGTAAAAAATGAATACATTCTATTACGTAATAAAATAATCACTTTTTAGCTTACTGTTTTTGTTATTACTTAACGATGGTGATGGTTTATTATTTAATCCAATTTTGGGAGGAATTTTGAATGAATTACCTAAAGGAGGAAAGAATATGCAAATTAATCATAACTGATAAGATACTACAATATCTCAAAAAATTCCATTTCGTGCTTTTATTTACTGAACTTGCAATTATTTTAAATGTTTTGAAATTTAAGTAGTGATGTATTTTGAATATGAATCTGATTAAAAACAAGAAAAATATTTGAGTGAAACTTAAAAAGTAAATGTGAATTGGACTTGAAAGATAAAATATTTAAATTTGGATAAGGTTTGCTTATTTTTGTGTTTAGAAGAGAAAGAGAAACAAAAGAATAAGAAAAAAGGAAAGGGAAAAAAAGGGATCAGGTTAGCGTTTGATTGCATTTTATGGAGCAAATTTTTTCCTGGAGGCTTGAGTACACAGTGTTTCGCTTGTAGTTTCGTTGGGACACTGTAATAAATATTTGGTTTAAATTTTAATATGAATATGTTATTTCTGATTTTGAATTTGAAGATAAAGATTTTAGTTTAAGGATACATATAGTTTTTGAATTTGAATCTATATGTTTATCTCTATCTTTATCTCTTTCCTCGCCCTACTTTATCCCCTAAAATTTGAATTAGGAGTTTACATTCACAAAGCTCAGCATGTCGTTCATTGAGAAAACGTGAGAATTTTAATTTTATTGACTTATTATTTTCGTTACTTGATAAAGTATATGGTTATTCTTCTTTAGCGTCACATTCATACAAAAAATTAGAGGATAAAAATCTTATCTTTACAAGTAGTTTAGTTTTTTTTTTTCTTTCATTTTTTCTTAGAGAATATGCAAAGGTAAACAAAAATAAAGTTCATACTTTTCTTTGCTACGTAGCTATTTAAGAAAGAGCACAATTGTTTATGGATAACAATGATATGAAAAGAAAGACTATGTAAACTCTTACGGGAAGTGGATTAAAATCAAAATCAAAATTAGCATCTATTTGCCTTGGCTTCTTTTAATTATTTTCGATTCATTTGTGCTTTAATTTGACCATTGTTTTTTTAATTTATTTACTAAAATTAAGAATTATTATTTTGTAGTTTTAATCATAGTTGTATGATCCTATACCATAACGTATTTAAGTTAATTCCACTCAAATAAATTAATTTTACTGCTAAAGTTTGTACTTAAAAAAATAGAAAAGATATACTCCAAGATTTCTAAAAAACATATTTTGAGTCAAGAAGAATCTTTCACACATGTTAATTTATTCTAAAAAATAAATACTGTTCACAATTAGTAAAATTATATATATTTGAAAATTATTTTTACACTTTTAAGTTATAAATAAGATTTATTTGTTCTATAAGTATACATAAATATGTTAGAAAGAGAAAAAGAATCATAATATTCAAAAAGGAAAACAAGAAAAACGTTAATACTTTAGAGGATAAGAACGTACTTAAAAGATTCAATTGAGACCAGAGGGGTGGGGGGGTTGTCAATATATTGTTCAAAGTTGGGAAAGTTGTTCGATTTTTAAAGCAAAATTGAAAGATGAAAAATATTTTCACCAATAAAAATTATGATATAATTTTAAGCAATAGATAAAATAAAATTAATAAAACTATTATTAAAGGACTAAAAGAAATTCTATATCTATTTAAGGAACTAACATGATATTCTAGCTCTATATATAATTCGTCTTTTCTAATTTCATAGAAATCTTTTTATAAGTACATTGCATTGAGAAAGAATATGATGATTGGATTTTTTTTTAAGAAATATGATCCAATGTACTTAAATAAGACATATAACAATTTGTCATAATTATATTTTTTAATATTTTCTGCGCATCGCGCGAGTACGGATAATAGTTTACAAAAAAATCAAATAGCGATTGTGAAGTGGCTATTTGTGAATTTTGAGCCCTGCTTGCATTAAAAGGCCCAAGGTTGTTAGAGATGCTATTGGTCTCTAGTCTGGTCAGCCCAACACCTGATAGTTCTACTGGCCTAAGAGGTGTTTGGCATTGCCCAAGGCGAGTTATTCCATGAGATTAAGTGAGACAATTTTATTTTATCTAAACTTTTTTTTAATTTGTATTTATTTTAGTTGATAGATGTTGGGATTTAACCTGGATTTATGTCAACTTTATCTGAAAATTAGGGACTGAGATTATTTTTCTTAACTTGCATATGAATATTTTATGTCTATCATATACTACTAAGGATTGCAGTATGTAAAACTATGAATATTCATGTATATCTGAATTAATAAAATGTCGAGTAAATGGAGGAATTCCTTTCATGAACAAACTAAATCTGGATTGTATTTCTCCAATGATAGATTAAGGCTCTAATTATGCAATTAAAATACTTTTTTCTGGGATTACAAAATCAATCAAGTTTGCTCCGACTAATATGAGTAGTGGAATTTTCCAAACATACACTTAAGAGGCTAGTTTGTGAGGGAAAATATTTCTTGAGAAAATTACAAGAAAATAAAATAAAGGCATAAAACGGAACGTCATTTTCTTGCATTCATTTGTTTGGAAAGAAGTATAAGTTTAAAATAAGGAGAAAAATCATCCTTCATTACAATTTTTAAATGACATAATTGGTGAAATTTTTTTCATGTCAGAAGTTCTGACCATTTTTCCTATAAGTTTACTATCAACCAAAGTTAAAAAAGATGAAACTTCCTATGATTTGAATACCACTTAGCTCCTCAAACTGACCCTTTTTTCAAATTGTGCTACTCTAGTTAATTATTTACAGTATTAGTTACTAGTTACAACTTATTACTAGTCCCTTTGTCTCAATTTACGTGATACTTTTCGCTTCATGACATTCAAATTGAATTAACTTTGACCAGCATTTTAAGATGTATTTTTTTCATCAAATTGACATGAGAAAAGTTGCAATCCATAGTACTTTTCAATTAGTTTTCAAATATAGAAATTTTAATCTTAAAATATTGAGTTAATCTAATCCAATTTGCTTAAAAAATTAGTTAAATTGACTCTCAAAAGGCGAAAAGTGCCGCATAAACTGGGCGAAAAGAGTAATATACTATGACTTTTTGTGTCACGACCCAATTCGCGAGTCGTGGTGGCACCTACACTATCCCTCCGAGTAGGCGAACCACATTACTAATAACAAGTTAAATAAGTGGAAAAATTTAATAAGAATAAATTATCAAGTCTTAAATACTTATCATCACTAGAAATGTCACGATAATCCCAAAATCTGGTCAAAGGGTACAAGAGCGCTAACATAGTACGGAATAGAAGTCTGAAAATACCCGAAGGTTACATATTGTCTGTCGGATATAAAAGCAGAAATAAATAAAGGAGGTCCTTCAGGGGCCATGGATGATCAAGTAGCTCACCCTGAATGACGGAAAGATGTCACCCTCGCGTATCAGCCACGGGGTGTAGAACTGGAGCCTGGATTGTACTCTGCACTCAACAAAAGTGCAGCAAGAGTAGTATCAGTACAACACTAGTACCGGTAAGCATCATAGGCCGGCAATGATTAGATAACGCATGAAGAAGTGAAAACTAACAAGTAGCACATAGAGCAAACAGGTATGGTCACATATAATATACAAGTAAAGTGTAAAGGAATCATGAAATCAACCAAGACAGATATAGTTCACCAGATGATCAGTCAAATGTATGAGTGAATGAATGCAATGCAATGCAACAGTCACCTCTCTCACTTCACTCTCGTACACACATGCTAAGGGCAGTGCCTCAAAGCCATGACCCATGGGGGACCCGCGAAGTCCATGTACCACTGGTGCTCTCCGGCAGAAACCTCGGAGACTATTAATCACTCTCAATCTCCGGCAAATACCTCGGAGTCTCTCTATCACTCTCCATCTCCGGCAAAGACCTCGGAGTCTCTCAATCACTTACCTCACCAATCATCACAACAATAATATGGAAAGCATGCCATGCATGATATCAGTCTCAACAATATCACCAATGTACAATCAACAAATACAAGTCATGTTATCACAGAAAATAACACATATGGCGACAAGCCCACATAACAGCTGACAGAGCCAACCTAATTGGAAACCACCTCCACTTCATGCCCGAAGCTCTATATGCTATCCCCGTCACTTTCTACAACTACATACGATTCTCTAATCAGAGTCTAACTAAAGAGACCGTAACCTACCTCAATGCAGAGCGGGTTCCACGAACAATCAAACTAATGTCTTCCCTTTGCGTAGAGCCTCTGAACGATCAAAATCTATAAAATATGCGATCTACGTTAGAATACGAATCTAAGGACACCCATATTGCTATATTTATATTCGAAACCTAAAACGCACCCCAAAAAGTGGCCTTGGGCCCACAAGGGCAAGATTAGAATTTTATATAAAAAAAAAATCACCCATTATCTAAGGATCATATATTTTTAAAATTGGTCAATTTCATCCATAAATGGACTCTCAAATCATTAATTCTCCTTTCTTAGGACTAGAACTCGAAACCTCTAATTTTCCCAAAATCTTAATTATCAATTTCATATACCTAATATAATAAACCGTCATACCAAAATCCCAAAATAATGATAATAATGTTGGTAGATATAAATAACAAAAGGAAAGTAAACAAAAAAAAGAAATCCAAAAGTATTGTCGTACGAGAAGAAGCAAATTTGATTCCTTGAAATCATTTTTATAATCAAAAGTAGTTTGCACAGAAGAAGCAAATCCCATTCCTTGAAATCAATTTTATAATCAAAAGTAGTCATTATTGTAGTACGAAATTTGCACAGAGGAAGCAAATTTCATTCCTTGAATTTAAAATTGTACATATGACCCAATACACCTAAAGTCCAATCACATAATCCTTATACATAAAAATTGAAATGGGAATACAACAAGCATAAGACAAACTCGAAAAGGTCTGTAGTATCTTAAATTTTCCTTGACTATGAGATTGTGAAATTTGCGTTTTTATGGCTAAACTAAGTTCATATGTGATTTAATGATCTTTTCCTTATTGATAAGGATTTAACTATTTGCATCTAACAGTGACTTTTCATAAAAACAAATGGAAGCACGTACATGGAGCATAACCCCAAATTAATCCTATAAATATTGCCTACAATGATTTGCAATCATTACTCTATAATAACCCAATCACTAAGCTAACCAAAATATAAATGAAACATACCTACTTTGCTTTACTTTCTTCCACGGGCTGCTTCCTGTTGCCCCTCTCTCGTATCTCTATTCCCCTAAGCCTAGCCGAATATAGGCAGTTTTATTTTTATTTTTTATTGTTATGATTTAAAAGTGCAAACCCTATTAACTTTAGTCCATTTTATATGGCCATGTAATATGGGCTATTAAATAAATTATGGGCTTGGCCCATTAATTACCAACTAAAATAATTGTCCAAAGTAACCTTTTTACTCTATCAATATGTATAAGGTAAAAATTGACCCATTTAGTAAATTACATTACTCATCAACTTATACCTTATATAAGTGCAAATAAAATTCCTATGAATAAGCTATTCACACATTAAATAAATATATTCCAAAAATTATCCATCAATTATATAACCGTGCCCCTATCCCCACAAGTTGAGAGTACATTTTAAGGCTACGGAAAGGGTATTTTAACGAAGAAGAGTCCAAGAGTGCTAAACGACCAAACCGGTCGTTACATCAGATACCAATCAAATAATCGCTCGTCCTCGAGCGACATGGGAAAGATGTAGAAAAGGCGTACCTGAACTATTGAACAACTGCGGATATCTACTCTGCATATCCGCCTCGGTTTTCCAAGTGGCCTCCTCAACCGGACGGTGCTTCCATTGTACCTTAATTGATGCAATATCCTTGAACCTCAGTTTTCTCACTTGCCGATCCAAGATTGCTACTGGCTCTTCCTCGAAGGACAAATTCTGGTCAAATAATACCGAATCCCACTGAATGATATAAGACCCGTCTGAATGGTATTTCTTCGACATGGAAACATGAAATACCGGATGAACACCTGCCAAACCTGGTGGCAAAGCTAACTCATATGCCACCTCGCCAACACGACGAAGAATCTCAAACGGGTCAATAAACCTGGGGCTCAGTTTGCCTTTCTTCCCGAACCGCATCACACCCTTCATGGGTAAAACCTTAAATAGGACCTGCTCACCAACCATGAACTCCATATCACGAACCTTCCGGTCCGCAAACTCCTTCTGCCTACTCTGAGCTGCCAGAAGCCTTTCCTGAATAGGATTCACCTTGTCCAAAGACTCCCTGAGCAGATCTGTACCCCAAGGTCGAACCTCAAAAGCATCAAACCACCCAATAGGAGAACGACACCTCCTACCATATAAAGCCTCGAAAGGCGTCATGTCAATACTGGAGTGATAACTATTATTGTACGCGAACTCTGCCAAGGGTAAGAACTGGTCCCAATGACCACCAAAATCAATAACAAAAGCCCTCAACATATCCTCAAGCACTTGAATAGTCCTCTCGGAGTTCCCAATTCCTTCTGCAAGGTCCTCCAGAAATGGGAAGTAAACTGAGTGCCTCTATCTGAAATAATGGAAATAGGCACCCCATGTAATCGCACCATCTCTCGGATGTAGATCTTAGCCAACTTCTCCACGTTATAAGTAGTCTGAACCGGAATGAAGTGCGCGAACTTAGTTAACCTATCCACGATAACCCAAATCGAATTAAACTTGCCCAGAGTCTTCGGAAGACCAACCACAAAATCCATAGCGATCCTTTCCCATTTCCACTCGGGAATGGGCATCTTCTGAAGCACACCACCTGGCCTCTGGTGCTCATACTTAACCTGCTGGCAATTCGAACACTGAGAAACAAACTCCACAATGTCTCTCTTCATTCTTCCCCACCAGTAGTGTTGCCTCAAGTCACGATACATCTTTGTTGCTCCTGGATGAATGGAATATCTAGAACTGTGAGCCTCTTTCAAGATCAACGGAATCAAACCACTGACTCTAGGAACGCAAAGACGCCCCTTAATCCTCAAAACACCTTTATCATCAATAATAGCCTCCTTGGTTTCACCACTTAGTACCTTATCCCGAATCTTGCACAATTTCACATCCTCAAACTGCTGGGCCCTTATCTGTTCCAAAAGAGATGACCTCGCCTCCACACAAGCTAGAACCTTACCAGGTTCTGAAATATCGAGCCTCACCATACTATAGCCAAACTCTGCACCTCCATGGCTAAAGGACGCTCTTTCACAAACAAACGCGCCAAGCTACCTATACTCACTACCTTTCGGCTCAACGCATCAGCTACCACATTTGCCTTTCCCGGATGATAAATAATGGTGATATCATAGTCCTTAAGCAACTCCATCCATCTACGCTGCCTCGAATTTAGGTCCCGCTTATTAAACACATGCTAAAGACTACAGTGATCCGTGAACACCTCACAATGGACTCCATACAAGTAATGCCTCCAAATCATCAAAGCGAAGACTACTGCAGCCAACTCTAAGTCATGAGTGAGGTAGTTTTTCTCGTGAACCCTCAACTGTCTCGAAGCATACGCGATCACCCTACCCTCTTGCATCAGCACACAACCCAAGCCAATCCGAGAAGCATAACAATAAACAGTAAAGTCCTTTCCCTCCACAGGTAAAGCTAAAATCGGGGCTGAAGTCAATAAAGCCTTGAGCTTCTGAAAGCTCTCTTCACACTCATCGGACCACTGGAAAGGCACATTCTTCTGAGTCAACCTAGTAAAATGGGAAACAATAGATGAAAATCCCTTCACAAATCGGCGATAATAACTCGCAAGGCCCACGAAGCTCCGAATCTCAGTCACCGAAGTAGGCCTGGCCCAATCTCTAACCGCCTCGATCTTCTTGGGATCAACCATAATCCCGTCTTGGACACAACATGTCCCAAAAATGCTATGGAACTGAGCCATAACTCACACTTGGAAAACTTAACATACAATTTCTTCTCCTTCAACAGGCCAAGCACGATCCTTAGAGGCTTCTCATGATATTTCTTACTCCGAGAGTACACCAAGATGCCATCAATAAACACGATCACGAACGAATCTAAGTAAGGCTTGAAGATTCCATTCATCAAATCCATGAACGCTGCGGGGGCATTAGTAAGCCCGAAAGACATCACCAAGAACTCATAATGACCATAACGGGTCCTAAAAGCAGTCTTCGGGATATTCTCTGCTTGAATCTTCAACTGATGATAGCCTGACCTCAAATCAATCTTAGAAAAGATCGATGCACCCTGAAGCTGGTCAAATAAGTCATCAATGCGGGGTATTGGATACTCATTTCTGATTGTAACCTTGTTCAATTGTAGATAATCGATACACATCCGCATGGTACTATCTTTCTTCTTCACGAACAGAACGGGAGCACCCCAGGGAGAAACACTAGGTCTAATAAATCCTTTGCTCAACAAATCTTACAATTGCTCCTTTAACTCTCTCAACTCTGCAGGAGCCATCCGATAGGGTGGAATAGAAATAGGTCGGGTGCCTGGCTCCAAGTCAATGCAAAAGTCAATATCTCGATCAGGCGGTATACCAGGCAAATCTGTAGGGAAAACCTCTGAGAACTCACAAACAATTGGCACTGACTCTAGGGAAGGAGTATCCACACTAGTATCCCGAATATGAGCCAAATATGCTAAACATCCCTTATCCACTAACTTCTTTGCCCGAAGAAACGATATGATCTTCTTAGGCGCTGGACTAGGAGTACCCTTCCACTCTAACCGCGAATACCTGGCATGGCCAACGCGACTGTCTTGGCGTGACAGTCTAAAATAGCATGATAGGGAGATAACCAGTCCATGCCTAAAATAATATCAAAGTCCACCATATCCAAAATAACCAAGTCTACCCAAGTATCATACCCCATAAATGTGACCACACAAGACCTATAGACCCGATCTACTATCACAGAATCTCCGACAGAAGTAGAGACGCGAATAGGTACATCAAGCATATCACAAAGCATATCCAGACCCGTAGAGAAATAAGTGGACACATAAGAGAAAGTAGAACGCAGATCAAATAAGACAGAAGCTGATCGGTGATAAACCAAAATAATACCTGTGATAACCGCATCAGAAGCCTCGACCTCAGGTCGACCCGGAGAAGCATAGAAATGAGCACGTCCACCCTCGGACTGTGTGCCTCCACGATTACCACGGCATGTCTGAGATCCTCCTTTCACTGACTGAGCGCTGCCCCTACCCGACTGACGACCACCTGTGCTAGGTTGATGGCCACCCCTGCCAGACTGCGAACCCCCTCTACTAGAATATCCTCCTCCTCTAGCTTGCGGTGCTGGAGGCCTAGATGTCTGAACTCTGGAACCCTTCCTGGATCTAGGAAACTCTCTCGCGTAATGCCCTATCCCACCACACTCAAAACATGCTCCTCTGGCTATAGGCTGCTGAACTGTCATAGAAGAACCAGAATACCCTCCGCGGTCTAAAGGTCGAGAGTACCGGGAAGTCTGCTCAGAACTGTGCCCGCTATAACCTGAAGGACCACCTGCTAAAGCCTGTAGTGATGACTGGATGGGGCGGCTGTAGGGATGATGACGTATCCTGTCATGGTGTCCCCCATCTCTAATAGGACCTCTGAAACTGTCAAATCTACGAGCTTTCTTGTCACCACCCCCACTATGTGCCCGACCCATCTCTGACTCAACCCTCCTGGCATGCTCTACTACTGACTGAAATGAGGCCCCAAAAGCCTCCAACTGTAAGGTCGCCAACCGAAGCGGAAGGTCCAAACCCTTCACAAATCTCCTCACTCTCTCAGCTTCTGTGGGAAGTAATGCCGTAGCATAACGGGACAAAGCGAGAAATCTGGTCTCATACTCCGCAACTGACCTACCTCGCTGGTCCAATGTCGAAAACTCATCCTTCCTGTTGTCTCTCTGAGTACTAGGGACATACTTTTCTAGGAATACCTGGTAGAACTGGGTCCAGGTCAAAGGTGGCGACCCAACTGGTCAACACTCCATGTACAATCTCCACCACTGCTTGGCATCCCCAACTAACTGGAATGAAACATAATCGACCCCGTAAGACTCCACTACACCCAACTTATGAAGCATCTCATGGCAGCTAACAATAAACTCATACGCATCCTCCTCGGGAATACCATAGAACCAAGGAGGAGACATTTTGGTAAACCCCTCGAACAATTTTCGCTCCTCACTGGTCAACACTGGCCCATCCATAGGCCTTAGAGCAAAATCAGGCGCTGGAGTAGTATCAATACGGGGAGCAACTGCTGCTGCCGGCAATACCCTCGATGTCCGAAATCCTGGAGCAACCGTAGCACCGGGAGTATGACCTCCCACCCTAGTCTGTGAGCCATCCGGAGCAACTGGAATCATGCCCACCTGAGCCAAACTATCAAAGTACCCCAACACTCGAAACACAGCCTTCTGAAAATCAGGAGTAGCAGCGACCCCAGGCTGTGTCTCAGCAGCCCTAATCTCCTCCTCCGGAATGCCGTCAAGCTCTGGAGTCAACTCTATGCCAGGGTCCTGAGCAGGTGCTGGTGCTTGGTTCCTATCTGGAATAGCTGCACGGCCCCTGCCCCTGCCACGTCCCCTACCTCGTCCACGGACAGCTGCTCGGGCCACAGGTATGGATGCGGGTGCGGGTGCAGGTGCAGGTGCAGGTTCCTGACCTCCAGTAGCAGTCGATCGCGTCCTCACCATCTGTGAGAGAACATAGAAATGAGGTTAAGATACCAATCTGAATAATCTCGCACGAAAGGAATGAACCAGATACCAATCGGATTGAACTAGCAAGAAAAGAGAAAAAGAAGTGGAGTGTTTCCTAAATGTCCTATAGCCTCTCGAGGATGGGTACAGACGTCTACGTACCAATCCGCAAGACTCTACTAGACATTTCTCTTGTACTCATTAGACCAATTAACCTAGAAGCTCTGATACCAACTTGTCACGACCCAATTCGCGAGTCGTGGTGGCACCTACGCTATCCCTCCGAGTAGGCGAACCACATTACTAATAACAAGTTAAATAAGAAGAAAAATTTAATAAGAATAAATTATCAAGTCTTAAATACTTATCATCACTAGAAATGTCACGATAATCCCAAATTCTGGTCAAAGGGTACAAGAGCGCTAACATAGTACCGAATAGAAGTCTGAAAATACCTGAAGGTTATATATTGTCTGTCAAATATAAAAGCAGAAATAAATAAAGGAGGTCCTTCAGGGGCCATGGATGATCAAGTAGCTTACCCTGAATGACGGAAAGATGTCACCCTCGCGTATCAGCCACGGGGTGTAGAACTGGAGCCTGGATCGTACTCTGCACTCAACAAAAGTGCAGCAAGAGTAGTATCAGTACAACACTAGTACCAGTAAATGACAGAACTGGTGAAATTTTTTTCATGTCAGAAGTTCTGACCATTTTTCCTATAAGTTTACTATCAACCAAAGTTAAAAAAAGATGAAACTTCCTATGATTTGAATACCACTTAGCTCCTCAAACTGACCCTTTTTTCAAATTGTGCTACTCTAGTTAATTATTTACAGTATTAGTTACTAGTTACAACTTATTACTAGTCCCTTTGTCTCAATTTGTGTTACATCTCGTATTTTCGTGCGTTGGGAAGCGTGCGAGTTAAATGACAGTAGTAACGGAAGCACAGTTATCCCTCAAGCTCATAGGTGGTTAGAGTGATGGTACAGATGTATAGAACGGATTAGAAGTCAAGTGAATTGGATAAAATAATTTTCATTAAGGTTCAACGTTTATTTGAGGGAAATACGGTCCAAGCTATAATACCCCGTATTTTTGGACTAGAAAATTGAACCGCCAAACATGAGCAAATTTATTCGAGTTCGGAGGATTTTGTCATATTCAACCATGAAAATCAAGAACTCAGTGTATACAAGGGATGAAATCCCGAAATGATTTAAGATGAAAAAGTGTGATGGCGATAATTGGAAATAATATTTTGTGTGTACCAAGAGGGGCTATGGACTAGTGCTATGTCACATAATCGTGATAATGAGTATATGAAGGGTGTCAAAAATAATCTACTACTTGAATTAATTATGTGTGTAATTGACTATATATGGAGTATAGTGGAGGAAGGAATTTATTAATTGGCAATGGATCAAGTGTTAATGTAGCACTTCCACGTGGGCTATTTTGCATGCATAAAGTAGTGACTATGCTCTTATATATACAGATGGTGGGTCTTATGTAATACGGAAAAGGGCCAAAAATACCCTTGAACTATTGAAAATGGAGCAAAAATACCCTCCATCCACCTTTCAGCCCCCAAATACCCTTACCATCCACCTATTGGGTCTAAAATACCCTTATTGCTAACAGAATCTTCTCATTAAACACGTGACATTTTTCTATTGGTTGGCTTATAAAATTAATTAAACTAATTAACTTTTGCAATATTGACCAGATAGTGCCCCCCACCCCCCGACCCAACCCCCCCCCCCCCCCCCCGCGTGAAAAAAAAAAATTGAAAAAAAAGTTGACTTTTTTTTTGCACCCCACCCCGCACCCCTACCCCCCCCCCCCCCTGATGCAAAAAAAAATAATATTTGGGGGTTGGGGGGAGGGGGAGGGTGCGGGGTGAAAAAAAAAGTCAACTTTTTTTTTCCAGCCGGAAGGGGACGGGGGCGTATGGTGCGGGGTTTGAGGGGGGGCGGTACAAAAAACCCAAAAAAAAACGTCAAAACTTTTTTTTTCAAAAATATTAATTTTTTTGTGTCGGGGGGGGGGGGGGGGGTAGGGGTGCGGGGGAGGTGTAGGGTGCGGGGTGGGGTGCAATTACATTAGACATTTTAATTTATCAAGACATTTGAGAGTACTTGTCCTTTTTACTAGGAAGTTGAGAAGCGTAACAATACTTTTTTTGCACCCCACCCCGCACCCTACACCTCCCCCGCACCCCTACCCCCCCTCCCGACGCAAAAAAAATTAATATTTTTGAAAAAAAAAGTTTTGACGTTTTTTTGGGTTTTTTGCACCAACCCCCCCCCCCCCCCCCCCCTCAAACCTCGCACCCTACGCCCCCCTCCCCTCCCAGCTAAAAAAACCAAAAACAAAACGTCAAAACTTTTTTTTTCAAAAATATTAATTTTTTTTTGCATCGGGGGGGGGGGGGGTAGGGGTGCGGGGTGGGGTGCAAAAAAAAGTCAATTTTTTTTCAAAAAAAAATAAAAAAATTCACGGGGGGTTGGGGGGTTGGGGGGTCGGGTCGGGTCGGGGGGTGGGGGGCACTATCTGGTCAATATTACAAAAGTTAATTAGTTTAATTAATTTTATAAGCCAACCAATAGAAAAATGCCACGTGTTTAATGAAAAGATTCTGTTAGTGATAAGGGTATTTTAGACCCAATAGGTGGATGATAAGGGTATTTGAGGGCTGAAAGGTGGATGAAGGGTATTTTTGCTCCATTTTCAATAGTTCGAGGGTATTTTTGGCCCTTTTCTGTATGTAATAACAAATTTTATAAAATGATTGCATGTGGACCCCACTGTCCACTAACAACATATAACCTTCTTTTCCTTATAAACGTATGGCTTCAGTTGGTACAATGTAGAAAAGAAGTGAAAATTAATAGACTATTAATGGGACAACCTTTCCACGTGGATGCATAATGGAATAGGAGGAATGACTCACCTATTATTGTTGAATGATCTGGTGCTTTCTAGTAATAGGTATTCAATTCATACGATTGGGATTAAAATAAAAAAATGGACTTTCTAGCCCATTAAGTAGATACAACACTTTAGGTATAATTTTGTATTCTGATCTTCTTCAACTAAAACGTGAATAGTAACTTGAGAGCTTTAGCTATATTAGGAAATCCCACATGAACTTGGAAGCAACGTGTGGAGGTGAAACGATTCCGTTGTGCTGAAGCAAAGCGTGAAGAACATCATACGGGTTTTGTTCTCCTCTTTGATCGCCTTGTTTTGTTTTGTCGTGTTATTAAATTCGGGCCTTCTTTGAAGGGAAGTAAAGTGGAAGAAGATCATTTCTTGGCATATAAGGTAAGATTTATCCTCTCCTAAGTTTATTTAAATTCGTCCAGGTCATAGTTAAACTGTGAGACGGGAACTTCGAAATTAATTGCGGGAAATCGGATAAATGGTTATTGTTATCATACGGACTATTTGGTGGTTATTATAAATAATTTAGTGAGCTGGAATATCGTGAAACGTGCTGTAGTTATTGTTATCCTGCTTGTTGTAATACAATGTATATACGAAAATAAATAAGTGTATACAAGTATCGATATAGGAATTGATGGAATAAACGCGAACTTACGAATAAAATTGTCAATTGATATAGTTGGAGTTGTGGGCTGTTTTTCTTGTTGTAAATATATGATATAAAGCCGAGATTTGTGGTAAATGATGTCCTTATCATATTGAGAATATTTTTAAGGTTAAGAAGAAAACATACGGAAAGGTGCCATGGAGTATACAGATTGTAATTCGAGCTTGTCGCTCGTTATAGAGTATTACGAAATTGTTAAGGACATGTGATGTGGCGTGATTTTACACCACAATCGATGCTTTTTAACTATAAGTTTTACTTGTTTTTAAGCAAGTCTATGTCATTTTACGTAGTTTTTGTCATGTTTCAGGTAATACGAGGTCCCTAGAGCCTAAGTGTGGAAAACAAGCAAAAAAGTTGCAAAACTGGAATTAACTGGAAGTTCTGGAAAAGAGCCGTGGAAAAATACTCTACGCGATCGCGCAGAGTACCCACGCGATCGCGCCCACGCGGGAATTGTACTCCACGCGATCGCGCCTACGTGCGTTGTTAATTCCACGCGGTCGCGCAGGATCTACACGCGATCGCGATTAAGGGAGCAGGGGAAGCTGACGTCATCCACGCGATCGCGCATACACATGGCGCGATCGCGATGAAGGATTTTCGGCAATTTTCAACCAGAACCTGGGATTTGACGATTTCTTCCATTCCAGTTCCTATAAATAGAAAATGAGGGCAAAACATCAGTATCTTTGGCAGCTCCCACAAGTTGGAGGCTAGGGTTCCTACAAAAATGTTCTCTCTTCTTTTTAATCCTTGTTGATGGAAATCTCTTGGTGACAATTAAGATTGATACTCTTGTTGTGCTTATTTATTCATTTGCATTGTTCTTAATCAAGTAAGTTTTTGCTATTTTAATTATTCTTGTTCATGAATGTTTTGAAGGGATTAGCTAACCTTTGAACTCGCCCATTTACTTTGTTTGAAACTCGGAAGAGGAAAAACGGAGTTGGGATAGGATAATTAACATGAATTTGGGGTGTTAACCCTCATCTAATGGAAGTTGACCTAGGAATAGGCAATACCACTTGTAGCCATATTCGGGTGTTCTTAATGCTCCTAATTGCTTGAGGGATCTTCAATTGGGTAGTCTAGTTAATCTTCGGAAGAAGTTAATTTAGAGTCATTATCCGAGGCTAAATAACATAAACTTGCTATTATTTACAATTCGTGAAATAGATTGGATCGTTACTTGAGAAGTAGTTTCCCTCCTTCCATTCTTGTTGCCATTGATCAATTTACTTGCTTTCTAGAGTAGAATTTATATTTCCGTATTTTATCAAAACCTTATAAAAAACCACCATTGATGCGTTCGGGCATAGCTATTGTTAGTGATAATTCCTAATCTGCTTAAATCACCTACATATTGTTCTCTGTGGGATTCGACCCCGACTCATAGTTGGGTAAATTATATTTGCATACGACCGTGCCCATTCTAATTAATAGGGTGGATTTGGACGTTATCAAAAATGGCGCCGTTGCCGGGGAACAATTGGTGTACTTTGGCTAATCTAGGAAATAAGCTAACTTGCTTTGATCCGAACCCGTAAATATTTGTGTAGTTGTTTTCTGTGTTTTATTTTATATATAAAAAACAAAATGGCATCTTTCCATGAAAACTTGTTTAGTAATGACTTTTATTGTGAGCATGGCCAAATTGGTGAGTTCAAATTCATGATGGAGTGTCTACTAGGTGAGGGTAATGAAAACCAAAAAGCTTTTGAAGAGTACTTGGAAACTAGTCTCCAACTTGGTTTGATGAAAGAAGAAGAAAATCCTCCACGGGCAAATCATTATGAACTACCCAATGCTCAAGATAAAAGGGTAAATCATGAAGATGAGTTTATTGGGAATGCCAAAGAAAAAAATGAACGGGAGTCAACCATTGTTCTGTACAATATGGTTGGTGTTGACCCCAATCCGGGGGAAAAAGAGGATGTCATAGTTCAAAAAGTTCAAGAGCCTTATATTCTGCAATTTGAAAATTCAACAAGGCAAAATGACATTCCTCACTTGAAAGCCAAGAAGTGTAGAATGAACAATATTTTACTTGGCGTGATCAGATATTTACCACCCCCCACTGCTCGTGGTCACAAACTTGATTCCAAGTTAGGTGCCCAATTCAAAAGCTCCAAATGGCGAGAAAAGCGGTACTTAAACTTTAAAAAATGGCTTCATCATCCAGTGCTGCCCAAGTACCCTTGATTGAATATTATGACACCACCACCTTCCAGTCAGCAAAATGTTCGAAGCTGTATGATAGGCTGCTGGGAAAGAGCTTCATTGAAGAGAGGGGCTTTGTAACAGAAAATCTGGAAGAAAAGATGCCCGAGTTCTATGGAAGGTTGGTAACAAGTGGCTGGATACGCTTTGCAGATGAACCAATCAGGGCAAACCATACCCTTGTGCGGGAATTCTACGCAAATGCTGCAGAGGCAGACATTACACATAGGGCAATTGTCAAAGTCAGAGGTGTGGATGTCCTGTGCAATGCCTCAAGAATAAATGCCTATTACAATCTGCAGGATGGTGACAACAGCGAGATGCCACAGATGTATGAACAACTGCGGCAACAATGGTTTGTGACCCACCTCCACGGTAGGGAGCAACCAAAGTGGCTGACAACAATGCAGAGAAAGATTGACTCTGCAGAGTTCACTGCTGAGGCCAAAACTTGGCTTGATATTGTCGCATCCAGGGTGTTGCCTTCCAAACATGAGTCAGACGTGCCCATTGAGAGGGCCAAATTAATTTGTGCTGTGATGGAAGGGTTGCCTGTCGACGTGGGGAGGCTCATTATGCAAGAAATCCGGGAGGTGGTGCTTGAACGGACTAAGAGTCTATTCTTCCCGTCATTGATCACTTACCTGTGCTCCACTGATGGAGTGCCCACAAGGCCAGGTGACAAAGAAAAGGGGCCTGGGGGACCAATTCATCCTTTGAAAAAGAAAGGGTCTGTTGCTATACAAAAGAAAAGGAAGATTGATATAGCAGGCTCGTCATTTGGGCAGTTTACATCTACTGCATCAGATTCTACTGGTGGGGCATCTGCTCCTCCTATGGCTATACCAATCCTGCCACCAATACAAGAAGCAACCAGGCCTTTTCAATATATCTCCACCCAGGTCCATGGGATGGACAATCGGCTTCAGCAGCTAGTGGCTAGTCTCCCTGCGGGCCCACATGGAGAAGGCACATCTACAGCTCCCTCTGTTCCTATTGGTCCAACATTAGCAGGTATTGTGGAGGACATGAAACATATCAAAGAAAAGCAGGGAAAAATAGAGAGGAGGCAGAAAAAGGCAAGGGAGCACGCCAAGAAGCAAAGCAAATTCCTGAACAAAATGATGAGCATTCTGAGGAGTGTATGCGGCGCACAACATGAAGAGGAGGAAAATGAGGACGATTTTGTCCTGCCAGAGCCCAGCAGCTCCAGTTCAGAGAGTGAGCAGAGATGACCATAGCACGCAGTGCTAGGAGGTATGAAAAAAAAAAGTTTTTTCTGTGTTGATGTACTGCAGTGAGGATACTGCAAGTTTTTTGGTTAGGGGTAGGAACCTCCTCGGCTTTTCTTTGCCAGAGTTCTTTTCCTGAGGGGAGTTTTATTTTGTTGAAACTGGCATGTTTAGGATGTTGCTTAGGTTGAATAGAATAATTTTGTTTTATTTGGTACTACTTGATAAGTAATGGCATGTATTGTGTTTGTTGAAATTTTTGGACCCCTCGAAAAATTGAAAAATGCATACTTAGAACAGTTATTGTCTGACATGATTGATTCTTTATATGACATTGTGATTATTGGGGTGTTGTGTGTGATGAATTACTACTTAGGAGGTCACAAGTGTAAAAATTATTGTCCTTATGCCGATGTGTGTGTGAAGTGTTAGTTTGATTCTGTTTATGCATGTATAATCTAGAGCTTGCCCGGTTGGTCTTGTTTGTAATGCGAAAGTTAGTTTGGTTGTGAAATGATCTTAGGCTTTCTTTGTTGAAATAGTCACTTTGCCTAAATAAGCCTTACCAAAAGTGTTAAATACCCTTAGTTTCCCTTTTGAGCCTTTTTGACCTTTTTCTTGGCTAGCAAATTATGAAACCTTACCCTTTGTGAAATTAATCCATCTTCGCACCCGTTCCCTCCTTGATGCTACTAGTTAGATGAGGCAAAATGCCTAAGTTGGGGGTGAATTAAATGTGGAGTACATGTTAAAAACATAAGTTGGGGGGTGGTGGAGTTTGCTAGTGGAGATTCGATGTGGTAGTTGCGTATAAATATATATATATATATATATATATATATATATAATAAAAAAAATAATAAAAAAAAAATCAAAAAATTGTAACGCAAAAAGAATTGTAAGTTGGTTAGAAGTAAAACCACATCGAGGTCGAAAACTGAAAGAAAATAAAGGGGTGGAAAGGAAAGAGGCGAATTAAGGTGACAAGATGTTGTAGTGTTCAAGGAGGGTGAGTCACTAATTTCCAAAAAGTATCCGACCTGTCCCTAAACCTACATTACAAGCCGAAACAAGTCCTAATGTGATCACAACCGAACGAGCCTAGGATGAAAACATAGAAAATAAGGGCAAGCATATGGTATTTGCATGTGTAGATATGAATCTCTTTGTGAGTGTGAGTGTTTTTCTCTTCTCTTTCGTCTTCGTCCCATTCTTGTCGTATATATGTGTGTTGGGACATTCTTTGGTCTATGTGAGGGCATAAGGATGAGAATTGAACAAAATAAAGTGACCACCTAAAGTAGCGTTTGTGTGCACCATAATATGTTCGATAATGTAATGTCATTCATTGAAGCTTCATTGTTAGTCGTAGTGTTCTTGAGTTATGCATATTGTTTTAAAGTAGAGAGTTGGGGGTGGTCGTTTAAAGGAAAACATGCATGCCGGTAGTTCAGAGTCAAAACCAATGTAGACATTGCTATTCTATAATATCTAGGTGTTAGATTGAGTCATGGTTTTGTATGGCTTGCTTGAGGACAAGCAAATACTTTAAGTTGGGGGTGTTGATGTGGCGTGATTTTACACCACAATCGATGCTTTTTAACTATAAGTTTTACTTGTTTTTAAGCAAGTCTATGTCATTTTACGTAGTTTTTGTCATGTTTCAGGTAATACGAGGTCCCTAGAGCCTAAGTGTGGAAAACAAGCAAAAAAGTTGCAAAACTGGAATTAACTGGAAGTTCTGGAAAAGAGCCGTGGAAAAATACTCTACGCGATCGCGCAGAGTACCCACGCGATCGCGCCCACGCGGGAATTGTACTCCACGCGATCGCGCTGGAATGTAACGCGATCGCGCCTACGCGCGTTGTTAATTCCACGCGGTCGCGCAGGATCTACACGCGATCGCGATTAAGGGAGCAGGGGAAGCTGACGTCATCCACGCGATCGCGCATACACATGGCGCGATCGCGATGAAGGATTTTCGGCAATTTTCAACCAGAACCTGGGATTTGACGATTTCTTCCATTCCAGTTCCTATAAATAGAAAATGAGGGCAAAACATCAGTATCTTTGGCAGCTCCCACAAGTTGGAGGCTAGGGTTCCTACAAAAATGTTCTCTCTTCTTTTTAATCCTTGTTGATGGAAATCTCTTGGTGACAATTAAGATTGATACTCTTGTTGTGCTTATTTATTCATTTGCATTGTTCTTAATCAAGTAAGTTTTTGCTATTTTAATTATTCTTGTTCATGAATGTTTTGAAGGGATTAGCTAACCTTTGAACTCGCCCATTTACTTTGTTTGAAACTCGGAAGAGGAAAAGCGGAGTTGGGATAGGATAATTAACATGAATTTGGGGTGTTAACCCTCATCTAATGGAAGTTGACCTAGGAATAGGCAATACCACTTGTAGCCATATTCGGGTGTTCTTAATGCTCCTAATTGCTTGAGGGATCTTCAATTGGGTAGTCTAGTTAATCTTCGGAAGAAGTTAATTTAGAGTCATTATCCGAGGCTAAATAACATAAACTTGCTATTATTTACAATTCGTGAAATAGATTGTATCGTTACTTGAGAAGTAGTTTCCCTCCTTCCATTCTTGTTGCCATTGATCAATTTACTTGCTTTCTAGAGTAGAATTTATATTTCCGTATTTTATCAAAACCTTATAAAAAACCACCATTGATGCGTTCGGGCATAGCTATTGTTAGTGATAATTCCTAATCTGCTTAAATCACCTACATATTGTTCTCTGTGGGATTCGACCCCGACTCATAGTTGGGTAAATTATATTTGCATACGACCGTGCCCATTCTAATTAATAGGGTGGATTTGGACGTTATCAACATGCATGTTGTGTTTTTGGGATTTATTTGTTGTTGGGATGATATACCAAATTGGGAGACGCTGATGATATAGAGGAGATGCTGCCCAAATTTTTGTAGACAAGTATGGATTTAAGATTGAATTCCTAAAGGCTTATAGTTAATATTTGATAATTGTGACCAATTGTAGATTTTGGAGGAAACGGGATTTGAGTTTGGACAAGCGTAAAAAAAAAACAAATAAGGTATGTAAAGCTTTGCCTTTCATTCTCTTGGCATGTCCTTGGTATAATAGATTATGATTTGAGCCTCGGGGACGACTCTACTCTTAGAAATCCGAGCGTAGATTTGACTCTTATTCATTCAATATGATTGAATTAAGTACTCTATGTTTAATTGGAAAAGTAGCTTGAATATATGTAACTTTCACAAACGGAACCGGAGTGTCCTAAAATTTTTATAGGTAACTCCATTAAGTCTAATGTTCGTAAATTTCCGTACGCCACCTCGATTTGACCCGAGGTGGGCCCACAATTTCCGTGACCTTTGTGTCACTCTTTTGGACTTATTTTCGCACGGCATTCAACAGAAACTTTTGATCATTGTTCCGTTTATCAAACGATCAGTGTTGTAACTATCCTAATGAGTCTTACAATGTATTTTGATATGTAAAACAATTCCAGAGGCTTTGTCTTGATATAATTTATCGTGCCATCCAAAAGGTATATATATACATTATGACTATTGCCCGATTCCTTCGAACTGATCTGTCGTTTGGATTGCTTCATCGAGTCTGGAAAGAGATTTATATGCATATGGTTTCTCATCGATCCGTTCGTGGACGCCTCAATATGCCTTTTCACTGAGCTCGGGCCAGGATATGTTATCGTGCGCATTCCACTGCATTGTTCACCGCGTCCCTCGATGTGCGGGCCGGGTTCTGTTTATGTATATGATATGATGATACGGGGATGGCGGCCAGGATGGCATATGATCTGTCTGTCCACCGCGTCCCATACTAAGAGGGCCGGGATCTGTTACCGCGTCCCTCGATGGAGGGCCGGGATCTGGTATCTGTTATCTGTGATCTGTTTCTGCATATGATCCTGGATGCATGATTAGGGATATGAAAGTAAGTATCTTTATGTTTTGAATGAGGTGAGTATTCCCAGTACTTCCGATTCTGATTATGATTCTGTCTGTTATGTTTCTGCACTTCCGGTTCCGATTATGAGTTTATTTGCTATAGTCCCTGCTTTACATACTCGGTACATTTTCCGTACTGACCCTCTTTCTTCGGGGGATACGTTTCATACCCGCAGGTACAGACGCTCGTTACGGTGATCCGTCGGCCTAGGATATCCGTTCTGCTGTCTTGAAGTGCTCCCTTGTTCTGGAGCCTACATCTTGGTACAGACTCTTCCGTTGTGTATATGTATGTATATATTCAGGGGTACGGCGGGGCCCTGTCCCATCATATGCTTCTGTTATGGTTTGTAGAGGTCTGCAGACATGCTTGTGGGTCATGGGTCATGTATGTTTGATTTGGTCTGAGATCTGTGCCTTAAGCGGCCCCGTTTGCTATTATGGCCCAACCAGCCTATATGTTTGCATATGTATGTATATTCAGGCGATGTATATTCCGCCAGCCTACGGGCTTTGATCTGATGTTTCTGATACATATGGCCGCTTAAGACAATGTCTGTTCTCGGTGTCTATATAAATTAACATATGCTAAAATATGAATGTCTTTGATATGTCGATTCTGTAAGCGAGTGTGTATGGGTGTCCAGCTAGGACACCAGTCATGGCCCACGGGGTTGGGTCTTGACAATTTGCGTGATACTTTTCGCTTCATGAAATTCAAATTGAATTAACTTTGACAAACATTTTAAAATGTATTTTTTTCATCAAATTGACATGAGAAAAGTTGCAATCCATAGTACTTTTCAATTAGTTTTCAAATATAGAAATTTTAATCTTAAAATATTGAGTTAATCTAATCCAATTTGCTTAAAAAATTAGTTAAATTGACTCTCAAAAGGCGAAACGTGCCGCATAAACTGGGCGGATAGAGTAATATACTATGACTTTTTGTGTCACGACCCAATTCGCAAGTCGTGGTGCCACCTACACTATCCCTCCGAGTAGGCGAACCACATTACTAATAACAAGTTAAATAAGCGGAAAAATTTAATAAGAATAAATTATCAAGTCTTAAATACTTATCATCACTAGAAATGTCACGATAATCCCAAAATCTGGTCAAAGGGTACAAGAGCGCTAACATAGTACGAAATAGAAGTCTGAAAATACCCGAAGGTTACATCTTGTCTATCGGATATAAAAGCAGAAATAAATAAAGGAGGTCCTTCAGGGGCCACGGATGATCAAGTAGCTCACCATGAATGACGGAAAGATGTCACCCTCGCGTATCAGCCACGGGGTGTAGAACTGGAGCCTGGATCGTACTCTGCACTCAACAAAAGTGCAGCAAGAGTAGTATCAGTACAACACTAGTACCGGTAAGCATCATAGGCCGACAATGATTAGATAACGCATGAAGAAGTGAAAACTAACAAGTAGCACATAGAGCAAACAGGTATGGTCACATATAATATACAAGTAAAGTGTAAAGGAATCATGAAATCATCCAAGACAGATATAGTTCACCAGATGATCAGTCAATTGTATGAGTGAATGAATGCAATGCAATGCAACAGTCACCTCTCTCACTTCACTCTCGTACACACATGCTAAGGGCAGTGCCTCAAAGCCATGACCCATGGGGGACCCGCGAAGTCCATATACCACTCGTGCTCTCCGACAGAAACCTCGGAGACTATTAATCACTCTCAATCTCTGGCAAATACCTCGGAGTCTCTCTGTCACTCTCCATCTCCGGCAAAGACCTCGGAGTCTCTCAATCACTCACCTCACCAATCATCACAACAATAATATGGAAAGCATGTCATGCATGATATCAGTCTCAACAATATCACCAATGTACAATCAACAAATACAAGTCATGTTAATGTTATCATTCCTTTTCATATGATGAGGGAACTAGTATATGACAGAGATACAAACAGGTGATAATCACATAAAATAACACATATGGCGACAAGCCCACATAACAGCTGATAGAGCCAACCTAATTGGAAACCACCTCCACTTCATGCCCGAAGGTCTATATGTTATCCCCGTCACTTTCTACAACTACATACGATTCTCTAATCAGAGTCTAACTAAAGTAGACCGTAACATACCTCAATACCGAGCGGGTTCCACTAACAATCAAACTAATGTCTTCCCTTTGCGTAGAGCCTCTGAACGATCAAAATCTATAAAATATGCGATCTACGTTAGAATACGAATCTAAGGACACCCATATTGCTATATTTATATTCGAAACCTAAAACGCACCCCAAAAAGTGGCCTTGGGCCCACAAGGGCAAGATTAGAATTTTATAAAAAAATAATTCCACCCATTATCTAAGGATCATATATTTTTAAAATTGGTCAATTTCATCCATAAATGGACTCTACAATCAATAATTCTCCTTTCTTAGGACTAGGACTCGAAACCTCTAATTTTCCCAAAATCTTAATTATCAATTTCATATACCTAATATAATAAACCGTCATACCAAAATCCCAAAATAATGATAATAATGTTGGTAGATATAAATAATAAAAGGAAAGTAAACAAAAAAAAAGAAATCCAAAAGTATTGTCGTACGAAATTTGCACAGAAGAAGCAAATTTCATTCCTTGAAATCAATTTTATAATCAAAAGTAGTTTGCAAAGAAGAAGCAAATCCCATTCCTTGAAATCAATTTTATAATCAAAAGTAGTCATTATTGTAGTACGAAATTTGCACAGAGAAAGCAAATTTCATTCCTTGAATTTAAAATTGTACATATGACCCAATACACCTAAAGTCCAATCACATAATCCTTATACATAAAAATTGAAATGGGAATACAACAAGCATAAGACAAACTAGAAAAGGTCTGTAGTATGTTAAATTTTCCTTCACTATGAGATTGTGAAATTTGCGTTTTCATGGCTAAACTAAGTTCATATGTGATTTAATGATCTTTTCCTTATTGATAAGGATTTAACTGTTTGCATCTAACAGTGACTTTTCATAAAAACAAATGGAAGCATGTACCGGGAGCATAACCCCAAATTAATCCTATCAATATTGCCTACAATGATTTGCAATCATTACTCTATAATAACCCAATCACTAAGATAACCAAAATATAAATGAAACATACCTACTTTGCCTTACTTTCTTCCACGGACTGCTTCCTGTTGCCCCTCTCTCGTATCTCTATTCCCCTAAGCCTAGCCGAATATAGGCATTTTATTTTTATTTTTTATTGTTATGATTTAAAAGTGCAAAACCTATTAACTTTAGTCCATTTTATATGGCCATGTAATATGGGCTATTAAATAAATTATGGGCTTGGCCCATTAATCATCAACTAAAATAATTGTCCAAAGTAACCTTTTTACTCGATCAATATGTATAAGGTAAAAATTGATCGATTTAGTAAATTACATTACTCATCAACTTATACCTTATATAAGTGCAAATAAAATTCCTATGAATAAGCTATTCACACATTAAATAAATATATTTCAAAAATTATCCATCAATTATATAACCGTGCCCCTATCCCCATAAGTTGAGAATACATTTTAAAGCTACGGAAAGGGTATTTTAAAGAAGAAGAGTCCAAGAGTGCTAAACGACCAAACGGGTCGTTACATTTTGGAATTGAAAATTTCTTCTTCATTGTGTTATTAGTTATGCCTCTCTAGACATGGCCCACAACATTTTTTTCTAACTATATAGAAGCACCCGTCCGTATGCTTTTTCGTCGTCATATTTTGGGCCCCATATTAAAAACAGGATCAAAAAAATTATAAAATAATGTGGGCCCCATATATATTAAACAACAACTAATATAAAAAAATTGTGGGCCCCTCTATATTAGTAGTAATATATCGGTTCCAATTTAATTAAAAAAATTGTGGGCCCCATATATATTAAACAACAACTAATATTAAAAAAATAGTGGAAATTAATAATGTAAAAAAAAAAGTGCACCCCATATTAAAAAATCAAACAATATTCATATAATTTCTAAAGTATCTCATTAAGTTAATAATGATGGATTCATTGCCACTTGAGTATTGGTAGCAAACACTAATATAATAAAATTTTAAATACGGAGCACAAACTACAATGTTATATTAATTGTGTTTTGAACATAGTATCCCATATTGACAAAAGTCAAAAAAAGTGCAAAAATATTTTGGGCCCCATAATTCTAATATATATATATGCATAAAAATAGTGCAAATTAATAATGTCCAAAAAAAAGTGCACCCCGTATTAAAAAGTCAAACAATATTCATGTAATTTACAAAGTATCTCATCAAGTCAATAATGATAGATTCATTGCCCTGTGCGTATTCTTAACAAACACTAATATAATAAAGTTTTAAATACGGAGCACAAACTACAATGTTATATTAATCGTGTTTTGAACATAGTATCCCATATTGACAAAATCAAGCAATATATATATATATATATATATATATATATATATATATATATATATATATATATATATATATATATATATATATATATGTTCAAAACACGATTGATATAACATTGTAATTTGTGCTCTGTAGCTAAAACTTTATTATATTAGTGTTTGCTACGAATACATACATATATATATATATATATATATATATATATTATATGCATAAAAATAGAGCAAACTAATAATGTATCAAGCAATATAAAAAATAAAAAAAAGTGAACCCCATATTAAAAAAAATATAATGTTAAAAAAAAAGTGTTGGCTTTGTATTCGTAGCAAACACTAATATAATAAATTTTTAGATACGGAGCACAAACTACAACATTATATTAAACGTTTTTTTAACATAGTATATGTATATATATTATATGCGTAAAATAGTACAAACTAATAATGTCAAAAAAAAAAGTGTGGGCACCATAATTCCAATATATATATATATATATATATATATATATATATATATATATATATATATATATATATATCCGTTCCAATTTAACTAAAAAAAATTGTGGGCCCCATATATATTAAACAATAACTAATATTAAAAAAATAATGCAAATTAATAATGTCCAAAAACAAGTGCACTCCATATTAAAAAATCAAACAATATTCATGTAATTTTCAAAGTATCTCATTAAGTCAATAATGATGGATTCATTGCCACAGCCCACATGCGTATTCTTAACAAACACTAATATAATAAAGTTTTAAATACGGAGCACAAACTACAATGTTATATTAATCGTGTTTTGAACATAGTATCCATATTGACAAAATCAAGCAATATATATATATATATATAAAGTGAATCCCATATTAAAAAACAATAATGTCAAAAAAAAAGTGCAAAAAATATTGTGGGCCCCATAATTCTTATATGTGTGTATATATATATATATATATATATATATATTAATAATGTCCAAAAAAAAGTATACTTCATATTAAAAAATCAAACAATATTCATGTAATTTTCAAAGTATCTCATTAAGTCAATAATGATGGATTCATTGTCACGTGCGTATCAATCCATTAGTGGGAGCAAATGAAATTGCTTTTCTTCAAAAAGCTAAGTAGTCAAACCATACAATTTTCTTTCTTTTTTTATATTAGCCTGAGATCTAATCTAGATATTAAACTATTGTATTTGCTATTCCGCCATGTCATTTATTTGTTATGTTCACTAAAATAAATATACTTAAAATATTTATATTTTAAAATAAGATAGAATTTAATTACTTCTTTATTTTTATTCTTACTCTAATAAATGTAAAAAGAGATTAATGTTGTAACAAAAAATATATCAAATGGAGATCAAATAATAAATAAGGTAAATTAGTCAAATTACAATTCTAATCGATGTTTTTTTTATAAAAAAATCATGCAAAAGACAACATGACAAATAAAATGAGCTAAACCGAGAATATTTACCAAAAGTTAAAAAATAGTATTTCTTCGTTTAAATAGAAAATCAATTTCTACTTTGTTTCGTCTTAAACATGTAAAATTAATTTAATAATTTGAATTAGAATTATCCAAATCAAAATTTGGTAAAAAGAAAAATAGTTATATATATATATATATATATATATATAACCGCTATTCAAAGACAACTACATACACATAAATGCACTATAATCCAAAGTGTTGGGCCCATCCGCAGCACGGACATAGGCTGTCTAGTACTCTTTAGAAGAGGCAGTTTAAGAGGCACCTTCATCGTCCGTTTGTGGGCCCAAAACAAATTGTGGGCCCACATATTTTTTAATGACCCGTTTTTTAATAAACCCACTTTAGCTGCTTTCACCTTTAAAGGGTAGAATATTATATTACCTTCAATCCATAATCAATCCAGAAACTTCTACAAGTACTAGTAGAAGCTACAACCTTCACCCAAAACCCAATCCAGAAAATTTTCAGTCTCTTCACATACAGTAAATCAAGAAGCTTCTCATCAATTTATACCACCAAAAATATAGTATAATTTTGCTCAGGCTGGTGCTGCAATTTTCAGATATCAGGTATTAATTTTTGAACTCTTTTAATTTGAGCATCGTTTCTTCTTTTGATAGCATTTTTTAAACTTCTTTAAGCTTCTTCACCATTTTTTAAAGCTTCTTCAACTTTCAAAAGTAATAAACGAAATTATGGAAAAGAAATGATAGGGTACTTACAGTTACAGGTGAAGAGTTTGTTGGATTAATTTGTAAAGAAAAGAAAGTTTTAGGGCAGAAAGGAGATAAAGTAGAAATATAGATAAATCCAGCAGCTCCAAAAAGAAGAGAAAAAACTGCAATAGTAGATATAGAGTTCTTGGTGTATATATCCATTTTCATTTCTTTGGGAATATTGTTAGTTTAGTGGATTTTGAATCTTTCGCAAAAGTTCAATTTTTTGGGGGTTTTGCCTTTTTGTTGTTGATACAGGAGATTTGGGGGTGTATTAGGTGAGGAAGTTTTTTCTTCTGTTTTGTTTTGTTTTGTTTTGTTTTATCTTTCGAACTTAGGAAGGTCGTGTAATGGAAATGAAGTGCGAAAGATAAAAGGAACTAACAACCTGTTTCGAAAGCCGCCCCGGTAATTATAATTGGGTATAATTACATAGTTTGGCCTATTTATTTGACGAAGTAAATATACAGTTAGGTTGGAATTGAGTTTAATTGAGAGGGTGTAATTACACTCTTCAATACTCAAGGGGTGGTTGAGAATTAAGTGTGAAATTATAGGGTTAAGAGCAAGGGTAGGGAAGACTAAGAGGGCTGCGGCATTCAAAGTGCCTACAAAACAGCGAAGTTGAAACAAAAAAAAAAAAGAACTCAATCGAATGAAAAATTGACAAAAGGCTGGAAATTGAAACGAAATCAAAGAGGAAAAGCAAGTAAGAAAGAAAAGAGATAGTAGGTACTTTATATAGCTTAGATTTCACTTCAGCCTTCCATGAAAATTGATAATAAGCCAAAGCTCATTTTACAGAGCACCTTTTTTAGAAGCATTTGGATAGGGAATATGGGTAGAGAATAGAGTCGAAGAAAGATTGAACAATGATGAAACATAATAGTGTTAATGTTATTTCAAGTACGTAATAGTTTTAATGTTATCTGATTTCTGCTATTACTATAAAGTTGGAACTTTCTTTATGTTATTGAAAAAGTTGGTTGAATGTGTTGGTGAAATTTCTTGGTTGCATTTTAGGTAAAATTTTCATCTTAAATTCTTTCTGCCTTTTAGAAAATAACAATAAGTTTTATATATTACTAATAGTTGGATTGCTATATTTTGTTTGATCTTATTTGCTGTAGGTTTAACTTTGTGTTGTAGTGATTGTGCACATATGTGTGTTCAGCCTCTTTAATTTATGTAAGTGCCACTCTTCTGCATTGTTAGATTATTGTCAAATTGCTTCTTCAATTTATTTTGTCGTTACGGGATTTGGTTGTCTCTTTATTTGTTGTTTATTTAGTTTGAGTATAGAAAATATGTACTCTACATTCATTTGAGTTGTTTTCTTAAAATTATACCGTCAAACTAAATATATGGCACTCATTAAACTGTTTTTACAAAAAATATTACAAAAATTGCAGCAATATCAGACGATAAATGTAGAAATGATCAAACCTCTGAAACCATAAATGCTAAGAGAAGAGAACGGGAGTCATATAAACTAATGTCACCTGAAAAAAAAGAAGCATGTTTAGCCCGACCGTGGGAGTTATATAAGTTAATGTCGCCCGAAAAAAAGGAGGCATGCTTAGCTCGACGACGGGAGTTATATAAGCTAATGACACTTGAAAACAATGAGACATGTTTATCTCGGCAACGAGCAAACAAAGCTGAAATAAAAAAGCAATGGTTGCATGACAATTCAGTTCTAGCTAATTCAGTTAATCCATCATCCTTTGAAGTTAGCACTTCTTTCGCAGAGTAGGCTTCGTCTATTGTAAGACGGTCACTGCTTCTTGGTGAAACAGGTTAGGCAGTTTTTCTACAATTTCTGAATTTAATTAAAAAAACAACTTAAGCTAAAAAGTTTTTTTATTGAATAAACAGGATCGTCGTCAGGCACAAAGCCTACACATCATGGTAAAAAGTCAGTGATCACTACAAATAAAGGTTGGTTCCAACCGTTTCACTAAAAATAATAATCGTCACACATTATTTAAATTGCCTATTATTATGTGCTTACGTTAACGTTTAATATGTAGAAAGAGTTAAAAAAATAACTTAAGCTAAACAAATTTGTTTATTGAAAAAAAAATAACTTAAGCTAAAAAAATTTGTTTATTGAATAAACAGGATCATCGTCAGGGACAAAGCCCATACATCATGGTAAAAAGTCAGTCATGACTACAAATCAAGTTGGTACCTTAAGTAGTGCAGAAGCAAAAACCAACTATATTAGCCTGAAAGATGTTCCGAATTGTGAATTTTGTGGAGCCAAAAAGTATGAATATGAATCGCCTGCATTTTGTTGTAGTAATGGTTCGGTTCACTTAATTTCATATCAAATGCCACAAGAGTTAAGAAATTTTTATTTAGGAAACACTGAGGAATCAAAGGAATTTCGAACTTACATTAGAACATACAATAACACGTTCACTTTCACTTCACTCGGAGTAACTTATGATAAAAATTTAGCAAAACGAACTAATGGAGTTTATACCTTCAAAGTCCAAGGAAAAATGTACCATTTTATAAATGATTTGGTTCCAACTAATCAAAGGGCTAATAACTTACAATTGTATTTCTTTGACAGTGAAAACGAACTGCAAAATCGAATGGCATGCTCAAATAAGCTTAATGAAAAAAATTGTGAAATCTTTGATGGACATCTTAAAGTCTTACAATCCTGTAACACCCCGTAAATTTGAACTAGGTGTGAATATGTAAAAATCTAGTGTTAAGATTATATTTTATCTATATGAATCCATTCTTGATGAATTCGGGTAGAGGATGGTTGTTTTGAAGTCAAACCAACTAGTGAAGTTCTTAAGAGATCTCAAATTCGCCTAAGTTTTGGTAGGTCTATCTTTTGGGCGATTTTCGTGAAAATGTGTTGAGAGTTTGGAAAACCTCCCTCAATGAAAGTTGTAGATCTTTGAAATATATTTCCAACGGTATATTATGAGGGTCAAACGGACATCTGTACAAAGATTTATGACCATTTTACTAAAGACTGTTTGCGCTGAAAAGTTGGCCTGCGTTACGCTCCACGTTACGGGCCGTAACACGCGTTAAGGGCCGTAACATGGAGCCGTAACGCCCCAAAAATTTCCAGAACCTCACTGGAAATTTGTCCTGTGTTACGATACAATTTACGGGCCGTAACACGTGTTATGGACCGTCCCTTGGAGCGTAACACAGGTGAAAACAGTACGTTTTCGGGTGATCTGACTTCGGGAGGCCATAACCCCATTATTCTTTGAGAATTTGGAAACACTTCCTCAATTAAAGTTGTATATAATTGAAATACCTTTCCAATCATAGGTCGTGGGCCTCCATGTGACATCGGTATTAGGAGATACGGACGTTTTAAGACAGAAAGGTCAAGCTAATTGCCCAACCCAATTCAAAACCGGGTCAGGCCCATTTCCCTTGTTATTTAAGGGAAATGCTCAGCCCTAGCAGCCACATTTCCCCTACCAAACTGTCACGACCCAATTCGCGAGTCGTGGTGGCACCTACACTATCCCTCCGAGTAGGCGAACCACATTACTAATAACAAGTTAAATAAGCGGAAAATTAATTAAGAATAAGTTATCAAGAATTAAATACTTATCATAACTAGAAATGTCACGACAACCCCAAAAATCTGGTCAAAGGGTACAAGAGCGCTAACATATTTCCGAATAGAAGTCTGAAAATGCCAGAAGGCTACATATTGTCTGTAGAATACAAAAACAGAATAAATAGAGGAGGTCCTTCAGGGGCCACGGATGACCAAGTAGCTCACCCTGAATGACTGAAAGATGTCACCCTCGCGTATCAGCCACGGGGTGTAGAACTGGAATCTGGATCGTACTCTGCAATCAACAATAGTGCAGCAAGAGTAGTATCAGTACAACACTTGTACCGGTAAGCATCATAGGCCGACAATGATTAGATAACACATGAAGAAGTCGAAACCAACAAGTAACACATAGAGCAAACAGGTATGGTCACGTATCATATACAAGTAAGGTGTAAAGGAATCATGAAATCAACCAAGACAGATATAATTCACCAAATGATCAGTCAAATATATGAGTGGATAAATGTAATGCAATGCAATGCAATAGTCACCTCTCTCACTCCACTCTCGTACACACATGCTAAGGGCAGTGCCTCAACGCCATGACCCATGGGGGACCTGCGAAGTCCATGTACCACTCGTGCTCTCCGGCAGAAACCTAGGAGGCTATTAATCACTCTCAATCTCCGGCAATGACCTCGGAGTCTCTCTGTCACACTCCATCTCCGGTAAAAACCTCGGAGTCTCTCAATCACTCACCTCACCAATCATCAAACCAATAATATGGAAAGTACGTTATGCATGATATCAGTCTCGACAATATCACCAATATAAATCAACAAGTACAAGTCATATTACTGTCCACTGTCCAATTATCAATATTACCATTCCTTTTCATGTGATGAGTGAACTAGTATGTGACGGAGATACAAACAAGTGATAATCACAGAAATAACACATTTGGCGACAAGCCCACATAACAACTGACAAAACCAATCTAATTGGAATTCACCTCCACTCCATGCCCGAAGGCCTATCATGCTATCCCCGTCACTTTCTACAACTACATACGATTCTCTAATCAGAGTATAACAAAAGTAGACCATAACCTACCTCAATGCCGAGCGGGTGCCACGAACAATCAAACTAATGTCTTCCCTTTGCATAGAGCCTCTGAACTATCAAAATCTATAAAACATGCGATATACGTTAGAATACAAATCTAAGGATCATATATTTTTAAAATTGGTCAATTTCATCCATAAATAGACTATCAGATCATTAATTCTCCCATTTGTTTTTGAACTAGGACGCGAAACCTTTAATTACTCCAATATCTTAACTTACGTTAATTACTAGTCTAAATCCTAACTTAGGATTTAATTCTCACTTTCCACAATTCAAATACCATGGATTTGAAGGTTTTTATATCATTCAATAATATAATCTTTAATTAGGTAGACCCAATACATAAAGATTGACATTGATACATGCTAAGCATCCGAAAAAGGAAATTGGAACCAGAAGCAAATTTCGAAACAGTGACCTTCAACAAAATAAAATAAAATAAATAAAATAAAATGAACACCTTTGTATCTGGTTGCCATTTGTTTTCTTTCTTCCTTTTTCCTTTTAACGTATATTTAATAGTGACATGTTCAATGCCAGTGAATTGTAAAATTGCTTTAGAAATTTAATACTCTCATCATCCATTTTATAAAAACCAGAAGCTTTTAATAAGTAGCCATATGTATTATTTTGTTTTTATAATCACTTGTATCATCATACCTATTTATAGCATAGGTGAGGACATCATTATGACATCCACTAACTTTCACCAAATTTTAATAATCAAAAACGTGAGATTGGTCTAACTGAAATCAAATTGCATCCCATGTGCACAAAAATGGAATTCTAACGTACATATATATCATCCAAGAAATCCAACATCAATACTCAGTTATATTTCACACGATATTAAAAAATTGGAATATATACTATGAACTAAACCCAAGTAAACGAAATGAACCTTTAATTAAATTTTAACTTCGGACACAATCTAACTTTCCACAATTTAAATACCTTGGATTTGGAAATACACATATAATCCAATACACCTAGTATTAAAAATATATAGACCTATATATAAGAATTGAAATTGTAACACGAAAAACATAAAAAGAATTTTTAGATTAGCAAATTACAATTTGTGCAGTGTCCTTGTAAAAGAAGAAAAACGTATGAATCAATTCCTATGCAAATTTTCACACCTTTCTGCCAACTAGTGGTCTAAGTACTTATTACTTCATTTCCATATCCTAACAACTACCTTAATTATTAATTTACTAAATCCTTATCAATTCTTAGTGTACAAACATTTCTACATAAACCACTAAAACATTTAATGGCTGGGAAGGAAACGTGACCATCATTACAGATGTGATGATTTTCTCTAACTTCATGTATGCTTCACTTGGGCTCTATAATAGATATTGTCTTCTAGCATATCCTTATCAAGCTAAATAAAGAACCAATTTTTTTATAACGACTAAATCATGGGCCACTTTTCAAAGCTTGTAGAAAGCTGAAAATTACTACGGTGTATTCAAGAAAAGCAAGAAAATGTGAGTCATAGATTGCAATAACTACCATACTAAACTAAACTTCCTGCAATATATTCTCTTGTAGGAGTGTATAAAACTAATTGTACCATACCTGATTGCCTTTGTATTTGGTGGAAATAAAATAAAGCTTCACTGCTCCTTTAACATTAATTGACAAAGCCCCTTCTGTTCGTCCTTTTTTTCTCGCCTCTAGGTTAGAAATATGTGAATAATTTTTCCTTCTATTTTTTCCTCTTTCTTTTGTAATATAACGTGCACAAAATAAGATTTTTCCTTCTACTTTTTCCTCCATCTTTTGGAATATAACGTGCACAACACAAGGTTATGATGACTAAATGCACAAAATAAGGGATGCACAAAACAAGGGATGCATAAAACAAGGAATGGTGGGCTTGTTATTATATAATATTAGGATGTACAATGTATTACACTTTATTGCCTTTACGATAACTTGATGATTTTAAAAGTAATTTGAAGTGCTGCTGTCCCAAATTTTATACTCACTGTTATGGTACTTGCAAATAAAAAAAACACTAACCTCTACCTTTCAAAAAAATGGGTGTCCATATGCCATATGGTTTCATTCTCCACCAAGTGACTCGAATAATCTGCTTCCATGGTCAGTTATAACACATATATGTACTTAATGTCTTAATTACAACACTGTTAAGATAGAAGACTATGCTAGGTAAGTTTGCGAATATTTGGTGTTTCATATATTAAAATCATGTCAATAAATATTATATAGTCCCATACCCTTTTCGTAGTTTTAAAGTTCTAAACGACCAAACGGGTCGTTACATCAGATACCAATCAAACAATCGCTCATCCTCGAGCGACTAGGAAAAGATGGAGAAAAGGTTACCTGATCTGTCGAACAACTGAGGATATCTACTTCGCATATCCGGCTTAGTCTCCCAAGTGGCCTCCTCAATCGGACGGTGCTTCCACTGTACCTTGACCGAAGCAATATCCTTGGGCCTTAACTTTCTCACTTGCCTATCTAGGATTGCTACCGGCTCTTCCTCGAATGATAGATTCTGATCTAATAGTACCGAATCCCACTGAATGATATAAGACCCGTCTGAATGGTACTTTTTCAACATAGAAACGTGGAATACCGGATGAACACCTGCCAAACTTAGTGGCAAGGCCAACTCATACGCCACCTTACCGACACGACGAAGAATCTCAAAAGGGCCAATAAACCTGGGGCTCAACTTGCCCTTCTTCCCGAACCGCATTACACCCTTCATGGGAGAAACCTTCAATAGGACTTGGTCACCAACCATGAACTCCATATCACGAGCCTTCCGGTCAGCATACTATTTCTGCCTACTCTGAGCTGCCAGAAGTTTTTCCTGAATAAGCTTGACCTTGTCCAAAGACTCCCTCAGCAAATCTGTACCCCAAGGTCGAACCTCAAAAGCATCAAACCACCCAATAGGAGAACGACACCTCCTACCATATAAAGCCTCGAATGGCGCCATATCAATACTAGAATGGTAGCTATTGTTGTACGCGAACTCTGCCAAGGGTAAGAATCTGACCCAATGACCACCAAAATCAATAACACAAGCCCTCAACATATCCTCAAGCACCTGAATAGTCCTCTCGGACTGACCATCTGTCTGCGGGTGGAACGCGGTGCTAAGATCTAACTGAGTTCCTAGTTCCTTCTGTAAAGTTCTCCAGAAATGGGAAGTAAACTGAGTGCCTCTGTCGGAAATGATGGAAATAGGAACCCCGTGCAATCGCACTATCTCTCGGATGTAGATCCTGGCTAACTTCTCCGCGTTATAAGTAGTCTGAACCGGAATGAAGTGCGCAGACTTAGTCAACCTATCCACGATAACCCAAATTGAATCAAACTTACCCAGAGTCTTCGGAAGACCAACCACGAAATCCATGGCGATCCTTTCCCATTTTCACTCGGGAATGGGCATCCTTTGAAGTACACCACATGGTCTCTGGTGCTCATACTTAACCTGCTGGAAATTCGAACACTGAGCAACAAACTCCACAATGTCTCTCTTCATTCTACCCCACCAATAGTGTTGCCTCAAGTCACGATACATCTTTGTTGCTCCTGGATGAATGGAGTATCTGGAACTATGAGCCTCTTTCAAGATCAACATAATCAAATTACCAACTCTAGGAACGCAAATGCGCCCCTTAATCCTCAAAACACCATCATCATCAAGAATAGCCTCTTTGGCTTCTCCATTTAGCACTTTATCCCGAATCTTGCACAATTTTATATCCTCAAACTGTTGGGCCCTAATCTGCTCTAAAGGTGACGACCTCGCCTCCACACAAGCTAGAACCTTACCAGGTTCTGAAGTATCGAGCCTCACCATACTATTAGCCAAACACTAAACCTCCATAGCTAACAGACGCTCTCCCACAGTCAAACGCGCTAAGCTGCCCATACTTACTGCCTTTCGGCTCAACGCATCAGCTACTACATTAGCTTTTCCCGGATGATAAAGGATATTAATATCATAATCCTTTAGCAACTTCATCCATCTACGTTGCCTCGAGTTCAAATCTCTCTGACTAAACACATGCTGAAGGCTACGATGATCTGTGAAGACCTCACAATGAACTCCATACAAGTAATGCCTCCAAATCTTCAAAGCGAACACTACTGCAACCAACTCCAAGTCATTAGTGGGGTAGTTCTTCTCGTGAACCTTCAAATATCTCGAAGCATACGCAATCACCTTACCCTCTTGCATCAACACATATCCCAAGCCAATGCGTGAAGCATCACAATAAACAGTAAAGTCCTTTCCCTCTACTGGTAAAGCCAAAATCGGGGCTGAAGTCAATAAAGCCTTAAGCTTTTGTAAGCTCTCCTCACACTCATCGGACCACTGGATAGGCACATTCTTTTGAGTCAACCTAGTCAAATAGGAAGCAATAGATGAAAATCCCTTCACAAATCGGCGATAATAACTCGCAAGGCCTACGAAGCTCCGAATCTCAGTCACCGAAGTAGGCCTGGCCCAATCTCTAATCGCCTCGATATTTTTGGGATCAACCATAATCCCATCCTTGGACACCACATGTCCCAAAAAGGCCATGGAACTGAGCCAGAACTCACATTTTGAAAACTTGGCATATAATTTTTTTCCTTCAACAGGCCAAGCACGATCCTCAGATGCTTCTCATGATCTTCCTTACTCCGAGAGTACACCAGGATGTCATCAATAAACACGATCACAAATGAATCTAAGTAAGGCTTGAAGATCCTATTCATCAACTCCATGAAGGCTGCAGGGGCATTAGTAAGCCCGAAAGACATCACCAAGAACTCATAATGACCATAACGGGTCCTGAAGGCGGTCTTCGGAACATCCTCCGCTCGAATCTTCAACTTATGATAGCCTGACCTTAAATCAATCTTAGAAAAGATCGACGCACCCTGAAGCTGGTCAAATAAGTCATCAATGCGGGGTATTGGATACTTATTTCTGATTGTAACCTTGTTTAATTGTCGATAATCGATACACATCCGCATGGTACCATCTTTCTTCTTCACGAACAGAACGGGAGCACCCCAAGGGGAAATACTGGGTCTAATAAATCCTTTGCTCAACAAGTCTTGCAACTGCTCCTTCAACTCTCTCAACTCTACCGGAGCCATCCGATAAGGTGGAATAGAAATAGGCCGGGTGCCTGGCTCCAAGTCAATGCAAAAGTCAACATCTCGATCAGGCGGCATACCAGGCAAATCTGTAAGGAAAACCTCTGAGAACTCACGAACAACTGGCACTGACTCTACGGAAGGAGTATCCACACTAGTATCCCGAATATGAGCCAAATATGCTAAACATCCCTTATCCACTAACTTCTTCCCCCGAAGAAATGATATGATTTTATTAGGTGCTGGACTAGGAGTACCCTTCCACTCTAACCGTGGAATACCTGGCATGGCCAACGTGACTGTCTTGGCATGACAGTCTAAAATAGCATGATAAGGAGATAACTAGTCGATGCCCAAAATAATATCAAGTATTATACCCCATAAACGTGACCACACAAGACCTATAGACCCGATCTACTATCACAGAATCTCCGACAAGAGTAGAGACATGAATAGGTACATCAAGCATATCACAAAGCATATCCAGACGCGTAGAGAAATAAGTGGACACATAAGAAAAAGTAGAACTCGGATCAAATAAGACAGAAGCTGATTGGTGACAAACCGAAATAATACCTGTGATAACCACATTAGAGGCCTCAGCCTCTGGTCTACCCGAAAAAGCATAGAAATGGAAACGTCCACCTTCGGACTGTGTGCCTCCACGACCACCACGGACTGCCTGAGATCCTCCTCTCACTAACTGAGTGCTTCCCCTACCAGATTGATGGACACCTCTGCTCGACTGCGAACCCCCTTTATTAGAATATCCTCCTCCTCTAGCTGGCAGTGCTTGCGGCCTTGATATTTGAACCTTAGAACCCTGCCTGGATCTAGGACACTCTTTAGCGTAATGACCTGTCTCACCACACTCAAAACATGCTCCTCTGGCCATAGGCTGCTTAACTGTCATAGCAGAACCAGAATACCACCGCGGTCTAAGGGTTGAGAGTAAGATCCCCGGGAAGTCTGCTTAGAACCTTGCCCACTATAATCTGAAGAACCACTTCCTAAAGCCTGTAGTGACGACTAGATGGGGCGGCTGTAGGGATGATGACGAACCCTGTCATGGTGTCCCCCACCTCTAATAGGACCTCTGAGACTGTCAAATCTACGAGCTTTCTTGTCGCCACCCCCACTATATGCCCGACCCATCTCTGACTCGACCCTCCTGGCATGCTCTACAACTGACTGAAATGAGGCCCTAGAAGCCTCCAATTGTAAGGTGGCCAGTCGAAGCGGAAGGTCTAAACCCTTCACAAATCTCCTCACTCTCTCAGCCTCTGTGGGAAGTAATGCCGTCGCATAACGGGACAAAGCAAGAAATCTGGTCTCATACCCCGCGACCGTCCTACCTCGCTGCTCTAATGTCGAAAACTCATCCTTCATGTTGTCTCTCAGAGTACGAGGAACATATTTCCCCAGGAACACCTGGTAGAACTGGGTCCAGGTCAAAGGTGGCGATCCAACTGGTCGACACTCCATGTATGACCTCCACCACTGCTTGGCATCCCCAACTAACTGGAATGAAACATAATCGACCCCGTCAGACTCCACTACACCCAACTTATGAAGCATCTCATGGCAGCTAACAATAAACTCATATGCATCTTCCCCTGGAGTACCATAGAACCAAGGAAGAGACATTTTGGTAAATCCCTCGATCAATTTTCGCTCCTCACTGGTAAACACTGGCCCATCCATAGGCCTTAGAGCAAAATCAGGCGCTGGAACAACATCAATATGGGGAGCCACTGCTGCTGCCGGCAATACCCTCGATGTCTGAAATCCTGGAGCAACCGTAGCATCGGGAGTATGACCTCCCACTCTAGTTTGCGAGCCATCTAGAGCATCTGGAATCATGCCCGCCTGAGCCAAACTGTCAAAGTACCCCAACACTCGAAACACAGCCTTCTGAAAATCAGGAGTAGCAGTGACCCCAGGCTGTGTCTCAGCAGCCCTAATCTCCTCCTTCGGAATGTCGTCAAGCTCCCGAGTCAAATCTATGTCAGGGTCCTGAGCAGGTGCTGGTGCTTGGTTCCTATCTGGATTAGCTACACGGCCTCTGCCCCTGCCACGTCCCCTGCCTCGCCTACGGACAGCTGGTCGGGCAACGGGTATGGATGCAGGTGCGGGTGCAGGTGCAGGTGCAGGTGCAGGCTCCTGGCCTCCAGTAGCGGCCGATCGCGTCCTCACCATCTATGCGTGAACATAGAAATGAAGTTAAGATACCAATCTGAACAATCTCGCACGAAAAGAATGAACCAGATACCAATCGGATTGAACTAGCACGAAACGAGAAAAAGAAGTGGAGTGTTTCCTAAATGTCCTATAGCCTCTCGAGGATGGGCACGGACGTCTACGTACCAATCCGCAAGACTCTACTAGACATTGCTCTTGTACTTTTAGACCAATTAACCTAGAGCTCTGATACCAACTTTGTCACGACCCAATTCGCGAGTCGTGGTGGCACCTACACTATCCCTCCGAGTAGGCGAACCACATTACTAATAACAAGTTAAATAAGCGGAAAATTAATTTAGAATAAGTTATCAAGTCTTAAATACTTATCATAACTAGAAATGTCACGACAACCCCAAAAATCTGGTCAAAGGGTACAAGAGCGCTAACATATTACCGAATAGAAGTCTGAAAATGCGAGAAGGCTACATATTGTTTGTAGAATACAAAAACAGAATAAATAGAGGAGGTCCTTCAGGGGCCACGGATGACCAAATAGCTCACCCTGAATGACTGAAAGATGTCACCCTCGCGTATCAACCACGGGGTGTAGAACTGGAACTTGGATCGTACTCTGCACTCAACAATAGTGCAGCAAGAGTAGTATCAGTACAACACTTGTACCGGTAAGCATCATAGGCCGACAATGATTAGATAACGCATGAAGAAGTCGAAACCAACAAGTAGCACATAGAGCAAACAGGTATGGTCACGTATCATATACAAGTAAGGTGTAAAGGAATCATGAAATCAACCAAGACAGATATAATTCACCAAATGATCAGTCAAATATATGAGTGGATGAATGCAATGCAATGCAATAGTCACCTCTCTCAGTCCACTCTCGTACACACATGCTAAGGGCAGTGCCTCAAAGCCATGACCCATGGGGGACCCGCGAAGTCCATGTACCAGTCGCGCTCTCCGGCAGAAACCTCGGAGGCTATTAATCACTCTCAATCTCTGGCAATGACCTCAGAGTCTTTCTGTCACACTCCATCTCCGGCAAAAACCTCGGAGTCTCTCAATCACTCACCTCACCTATCATCACAACAATAATATGGAAGGTATGTCATGCATGATATCAGTCTCGACAATATCACCAATATAAATCAACAAGTACAAGTCATATTACTGTCGACTTTCCAATTATCAATATTACCATTCCTTTTCATGTGATGAGTGAACTAGTATGTGACGGAGATACAAATAAGTGATAATCACAGAAATAACACATTTGGCGACAAGCCCACATAACAACTGACAAAACCAACTTAATTGGAATTCACCTCCACTCCATGCCCGAAGGCCTATCATGCTATCCTGTCACTTTCTACAACTACATACGATTCTCTAATCAGAGTCTAACTAAAGTAGACCATAACCTACCTCAATGCCGAGCGGGTGCCACGAACAATCAAACTAATGTCTTCCCTTTGCGTAGAGCCTCTGAACGATCAAAATCTATAAAATATGCGATCTACGTTAGAATACGAATCTAAGGATCATATATTTTTAAAATTGGTTAATTTCATCCATAAATAGACTATCAGATCATTAATTCTCCCTTTTTTTTGGACTAGGACGCGAAACCTTTAATTACTCTAATATCTTAACTTACGTTAAGTACTAGTCTAAATCCAAACTTAGGATTTAATTCTCACTTTCCACAATTCAAATACCATGGATTTGAAGGTTTTTATATCATTCAATAATATAATCTTTAATTAGGTAGACCCAATATATAAAGATTGACATTGATACATGCTAAGCATCCGAAAAAGGAAATTGGAACCAGAAGCAAATTTCAAAACAGTGACCTTCAACAAAATAAAATAAATAAAAAAAAAAATGAACACCTTTGTATCTGGTTGCCATTTGTTTTCTTTCTTCCTTTTTCCTTTTAACGTATATTTAATAGTGACATTTTCAATGCCATTGAGTTGTAAAATTGCTTTCCAAATATAATACTCTCATCATCAATTTTATAAAAACCAGAAGCTTTTAATAAATAGCCATATGTATTATTTTGTTTTTATAATCACTTGTATCATCATACCTATTTATAGCATAGGTGAGGACATCATTATGACATCCACTAACTTTCACCTAATTTTAATAACCAAAAACGTGAGATTGGTCTAACAGAAATCAAATTGCATCCCATGTGCACAAAAATGAAATTCTAACCTACATATATATCATCCAAGAAATCCAAAATCAATACTCAGTTATATTTCACACGATATTAAACAATTGGAATATATACTATGAACTAAACCCAAGTAAAAGAAATGGACCTTTAATTAAATTTTAACTTCGGACACAATCTAACTTTCCACAATTTAAATGCCCTGGATTTGGAAATACACATATAATCCAATACACTTAGTATTAAAAATATATAGACCTATATATAAGAATTGAAATTGGAACACGAAAAACATAAAAAGAAGTTTTAGATTAGCAAATTACAATTTGTGCAGTGTCCTTGTAAAAGAAGAAAAACGTATGAATCAATTCCTATGCAAATTTTCACACCTTTCTGCCAACTAGTGGTCTAAGTACTTATTACTTCATTTCCATATTCCTAACAACTACCTTAATTATTAATTTACTAAATCCTTATCAATTCTTAGTGTACAAACATTTCTAAATAAACCACTAAAGCATTTAATGGCTGGGAAGGAAACGTGACCATCATTACAGATGTGATGATTTTCTCTAAGTTCATGTATGCTTCACTTGGGCTCTATAATAGATATTGTCTTCTAGCATATCCTTATCAAGCTAAATAAAGAACCAATTTTTTTATAATGACTAAATAATGGGCCACTTTTCAAAGCTTGTAGAAAGCCGAAAATTACTACAGTGTATTCAAGAAAAGCAAGAAAATGTGAGACATAGATTGCAATAACTACCATACAAAACTAAAATTCCTGCAACATATTCTCTTGTATGAGTGTATAAAAATAATTGTACCATACCTGATTGCCTTTGTATTTGGTGGAAATAAAATAAAGCTTCACTGCTCCTTCAACAGTAATTGACAAAGCCCCTTCTGTTCGTCCTTTTTTTCTCCCCTCTAGGTTAGAAATATGTGAATAATTTTTCCTTCTATTTTTTCCTCTTTCTTTTGTAATATAACGTGCACAGAACAAGATTTGTCCTTCTACTTTTTCCTCCTTCTTTTGGAATATAACGTGCACAACACAAGGTTATGATGACTAAATGCACAAAACAAGGGATGCATAAAACAAGGAATGGTGGGCTTGTTATTATATAATATTAGGATGTGCAATGTATTACACTTTATTGCCTTTACGATAACTTGATGATTTTAAAAGTAATTTGAAGTGCTGCTATCCCAAATTTTATACTCACTGTTATGGTACTTGCAAATAAAAAAACACTAACCTCTACCTTTCAAAAAAATGGGTGTCCATATGCCATATGGTTTCATTCTCCACCAAGTGACTCGAATAATCTGCTTCCATGGTCAGTTATAACACATATATGTACTTAATGTCTTAATTACAACACTGTTAAGATAGAAGACTATGCTAGGTAAGTTTGCGAATATTTGGTGTTTCATATATTAAAATCATGTCAATAAATATTATATAGTCCCATACCCTTTTCGTAGTTTTAAAGTGCTAAACGACCAAACGGGTCATTACATCATAATTTCGCCTCAACAGACACCAAGTTCTAGATCACAATGTAATGCAATTGAACGCTGTCTAAAGCTCACTACACAATGCACATGAAACAATGAGGTTAGTTTTGTTCTTGTCTTACAAGCAAGAAAGAAAATTTTTGAAGTGTCACTTAAGGTGCGAAGAGAGGTACCAAAAGAATCTATGATTTACCACGAAGTCAGTCCTCTCCCTCGAATAGTCCATATTTAGGCACGGTTATCCTGAAAACATGCACATAGAGTATGGTTAGTGTCACTTGGGGTCACAATTAATAGCATGTACAAACAGTTAACAACAAATAAAGTAATCAAACAAGCACACAAAGCCTATTTAAACTAAGTCCGTTATGGTTAGAACCTAAGTTGTCCCCAGCAGAGTCGCCAAACTGTCATACCCCATTTTAACCGGGTTAAAGTAGGAGTACAACATATTGGTGATTCCTATTTTTTGTGTATTTTAAGGAGTCACCACCTAATTATTTAGGCTGAATTAGGACACCTAAAGTTTATTAAAGTTATTTTTTAAAGTTAGCTCTGTTTAAAGTCTGCGAAACTTAAGATTCTAGGTAACGGTTCAATTAGTCTAAAGGGAAGGTATTAGGCATCCTTTAAGACCTATTAACAATGGTTAACCGACCGAACTTATGATTAGTTAGGCTAAGTGTAAGTACAATGTTATAGAAAAAGAACGTAGCTTTGTAAATATGACTAAAGTTATGGAAGAATGCTATTTAAAACAAGGCTTGTAGAAAACATAATAATTTGCGTAAAAGAAGATTCTAAATGTTAGATGAGACTTAAAGATATTGCGTAAAAAGAAGTGTTAGTCAAAACAATACAAGTTAAAATGAAATAAATGAAATAGAGGTGTAAAATGTAATGAAATGGGCTGCTAGCTCGAGCAAACCGCAGCTACTGTTTACTCCTAATTCCGGGCTGAACTTAGAGTTGCCATAACTCCAATATTCTCCCATGTGCGTTCATGCAAAAGAAAGGAGAAAACGGAATTAGAAGCAGTCTTAATAAAAGAAATATAGCAAGTAAGAAATGCAATATATACAACTAGTTAATTCCAAAAGAATAGGATAACAGTAACCAAGGACAACGAGTAGTGAGACAAACTAACAGCATTTAATCAAACAAGACAACAACAAACATTTTTAACGAAAGATGGGACTGAGAACACATCAATCAACCCATTCAAGAGCAGTAGGAATCTGTCCTCAAAGGCAACAACGAAGTACCCTTATAGTGTAGCAACATTGAGTTAGAAAAGTAAACATGGTGGGCCAATAGCATAGCCAAACATTCCATCAGAAACCAACCACCGAGTGCAGCAAATAGCAAATTTTTGGCCCAAAAACGCAACAGCCGTTTGGTTAGAAATGCAGCTGTAAATCAGTCCCAAAATGAGGTGAAAATGGACCAAAATGAAGAAACAAATGGCTCAAAATTGTAGCAGAAACTCAGCGGCACTGAACCACCAAAATGCCACAGTTAATAAATCCCAAAGGCGGTGCAAATGGTCAAGAATATAGCAACTCATGGCAGCCAATATGATAACAAAATTGAAACAAACATAATAGCAATATCTTTTCCTCGAATTGCCTCAGAATTTAGCTCATTTCAACAATCAACATTGAGCAGTAACTTGCTCAAAAATGCAGCAAGAGCAGTGCCCTAAATCAGTAGCTAATAACTCTAAATGTTGCAACTTTTAGCCTCAAGCAAAACTCAGCAATAAGCACATCAAACAAACAGCACGTCTTCATCAGATATGCGATATCATTTAAGGTTTGAAACTCCCCCAGTCATGCAAAGAAGAGGAAGGGTGAAGAAAAATGGACAGAGGCAAATCAGGTTGACAACCAACTCAAAATCATCAATGCAGGGATAAGTGGAACGTTTCTACACGGTAAAGACACAGCAAGGCATAGCAGCGGACTTATCAAGGAGTTGACACCCAATAATGATATTGCAGCCAGAGGAGCATGAAAGGGAATGCAGGAGTCAATTCCAAATATAGAATGAATGGCTAAAGGCAGGTAGTAAACATGGACTTTGAAAAGATCAAGTCATATTAGCCATCTAAGGCACATAAGTCTCAAGGTGAGTTAATTCTAACATCATTAATGTGTGCCTAAAGTCACTGGGCAGATTCACGTCTAAGGCTAATTTGCAGAGAAGGCAAATGGGAAATCAATATGCATGCACACAGGAAAGGCAAGTAAACAGAGAGGGCAGGCTAGCAGTTTGGACACACGGTGCAGATAGCCATTTCTCATCGACACTTAAACTATATTGACATTTTCAGTACATCGAATTAATGCACAAACAACAGTTTTTTTTTTTTTGATAAGCCATTTTCAATACTCTAATCTACCATAATACAAATAGCCCAACAAATAAATATTGAGACTCACTGATCACATGAATTAGCATGAATACCAATGCGGAATCCAAACAGAGATGAACTAGTTAAAACTGTCTGAGAACACCAACTAAACCAGATGCAGCCATAGTATCCAGTACTGCCTAAACACAGCAACAACTAAACTAATAATTAAACAGCAAACCAAGACCAAACAAAAAAAAAACATACATACGGAAAACAGCAAGATGCGACAAGCTATATCATACAGACAATCCCAACAACTCTTATCACAAAACAGTCCATGGACCCAATAGTTGAAACTAGATCAAGTTCATCGTTGTTTCGAATAAGCAAACAGGCATGTGATAATGCATAGTATATTTGTCATTTTAAAAAAAAAGGTCATATATGTGTTAATAGATACTGTTGGCCACCGATAGGGGATTAGACAAATAGGACTGCACATGGACAAACTGTAGAACAAAGTATTTTTATTGTCGAATTCCTATGTGCAACATCTAAACCCCAAAACGAACCCTGAATACAGTCATATTATACTACTAACACATAACAGAGACCAAATCAAATCAGAAAAACAAAATCGACATGTCATATAATCATTTCATCGTATCTAACCCCAGCAGATTACATACATATCGGTGTATATTACTTGAATAAATAGAGTAAAAGAGAGACCGTGCCGACATGCTTTAATCATGTACACGATATACCTAACATGTACACACCACGATGTATCTATCAGATGTATATCGAATATATACCTTCTTATTACCTTGATAACCCACTGTATATCTTATGTATATTCGGCTTTGAATCAGTTATAAGTCTTGAAAATTCAGTCTAAAACTCCAAACTACAGTATACGTCTTTCAAATTCATTTTTAGCAATTATCATCCTATCCTAACAGCTTCCAAACATCAAAGAAATAATATGACGACAAAGAAACTACATAACTAGATAGTAGCAGAATCAGCTAAAAATTTAACTAAAGCAGAAACTAAAGACTAGAAGTAATAAATGTATCGAGGTTTACCTTTTTTGTGCGCAATGAACTGAGGCGTCGGGTCTCCAATCTACCCTCAATCTCAAAGTAACAGCCGAATCGAAAGAGTAACCGCTCAATATTTCCAAAATATTCTAAGATATAGTGATAAAAAATGTATCTATTTCAAGAGGAGTTGATGCAACTGAAAAAAAAGTGCCTTGTAAGGGAATTTGTAGATCCCAGATCTTGTTTTGTCTAAAGTTGATTAGGTTTTTGCTAAAAAAATCCCTCCCCTAAAACGATTCAACTAGGATTACATTTATAGGGTTTCATTTGTATTAAAGTAAAGAGAGGAGCGGGGAAGGAGAGAGAGGAGCGGGGGACAGAGGGAAATGGAAGAGATAGGCGTGGGGGACAAGGGGAAGTGGAGAGGAGGGTGAGGGAGAGAGAGAGAGGTGAGTGGACAGGAACGTGGGAGAGAGGAGGAGGGAGAAAGGAGGGGCGGTTGAGAAAGGGAAAAAGAAAGAGAAAGAGAAAGGGATTAGGGTAGAAAAAATAAAGGATGGGTTGGACCGGGTCGGGTCGGGTCGTGGTGTTGGGCTGGACCGGGTTGAGTTGTGGGCTGGACTGAATTAAAATGGTAGTGGGCTGGTCGGGTTAGTGAGATAATGGGCTGGTCGTGTGGTGGACTGATTTGGCTCAAATGTTGGTCCGGATGGGTTCTTCTTTCTTTATTTTAAACATTTTTGGGGCTTCTAATTTAACAACTAGTGCAATATATACTATGTGAAGACGATTGATTAATTAATATGTAGAAAAAATAAAGTTTTAACAAAGTGTTGTCTTGTAATTAATTTAACGAGTCCAAACCCGAAAATGAAACGATGACGAACCATTTAAAATTTGTGATAAAGTAATACTAGTGATGTTGATAGCAGAGTAGTGAAAACTGAAAGTAATGATATTAATAGTAGTAGCAGTAAAACAAAATAGTGACAATAAAGTGTTTAGCTTGTCAATGAATTTAGAAGCTCAAAGAAATAAATTGAAATAAAGGAGGGACAAAATTGGGTGTCAACAGATGCCCCTCTTCGACGGGAGACGATGTAAGAGTCTCCAAGCCAAGAAGTTGACGTAGTAGCCAATTTTGTTCCGACCAAAAAGTATGACTTGGAAAAGTTTGAGAAAAATACGGTTTAGGAGAATTGGTGGGAAATATTATGGGGCGGAAGGAATTATGGTCGAACCTGTTGAGAGAATGTTGTTTATGGATTTATAACTTTGCCAGGGTTGTAGACAGGTGACAAGAATGTTCGAGAATGGAACATATGTTTATAGCCTCCTAATTATAAATGTGGCGCGCAACCCACCTATAAGTAGGACTCTACTAGACACGATGTAAATTCTCAAAAAATGCCCCAGTGTTGAGTTATGGAGACACTGGGATATAGACAGGCTTACAAGATTATGAGAGGAGTTGATTGAGTAGAGTCTTAGCGGTGTATATGAAAGAAATATCAACCTACGTATCACGTGTTTGTGGACGTAGACGGAATTGAGTTCGAGAGTAGATCTGTGACCTTTGCTTAGGAGTTTGATATTCCTCTTCAGCAAATTTGCCCCCAGTTCACTGCATAAGATAAAGTTCCACGTTGTGTTGTGTCTCTGTAGATTGTACTTTCTGTCAAAACTGAAATTCATGTCAAAATCAGTAATAAAGTTTGGTATAAAGTGCACAACTTATAAAGAATGTAAAAATGATAATAAATATGAGTGTGAGAGTGAGGATGAAGCCGTGTGGCTTATAATGAGGCCGTGTGGCCAAATGTTGTCTCTGGTTGTCTTCAGGGACTTGAATGAATGTGTGATGTGTATGCCAAGGATGTAATAATATCTCCAGTTGTATTTGGAGATTTTAATGATAATAATAGAGTCTCCGGCTGTCTTCCGGGACTCGATGATAAATAATGTCTGCGGAATTTAAGGTAAAGTCGTTAAAGTAAGTAAAGTAGATGATAAAGTGAAGTAATAAAGTAGAGGGTAAAGTAAGTATATAGTCGTTTGGCTTGTGCATGTAAGGCTGTGTAGCCATGTGATGTCTCCGATTGTTTCAGGGACTTGATGCAAATCCTGTAAAGTTCAGGATAAAGTTGCAAATTCTGTAAAGTTCAGGATAAAGTTGTTAAAGTAAAGTGAATAATGTCTCCGGTTGTTTTCGGAGATTTGATGACAATTCCTGTAAAGTCCATGGTAAAGTCGTAAAGTGGATAATTAAAGGTTTTGCGTCCTAGTCGAAATTTGCTTTTGGTTCCAATTTCCTTTTTCGGATGCTTAGCATGTATAAATGTCAATCTTTATATATTGGGTCTACCTAATTAAAGATTATATTATTGAATGATATAAAAACCTTCAAATCCATGGTATTTGAATTGTGGAAAGTGAGAATTAAATCCTAAGTTAGGATTTAGACTAGTAATTAACGTAAGTTAAGATATTGGAGTAATTAAAGGTTTCGCGTCCTAGTCAAAAAAAAAAGGGAGAATTAATGATTTGATAGTCTATTTATGGATGAAATTGACCAATTTTAAAAATATATGATCCTTAGATTCGTATTCTAACGTAGATCGCATATTTTATAGATTTTGATCGTTCAGAGGCTCTACGCAAAGGGAAGACATTAGTTTGATTGTTCGTGGCACCCGCTCGGCATTGAGGTAGGTTATAGTCTACTTTAGTTAGACTCTGATTAGAGAATCGTATGTAGTTGTAGAAAGTGATGGGGATAGCATGATAGGCCTTCGGGCATAGAGTGGAGGTTAATTCCAATTAGGTTGGTTTTGTCAGCTGTTATGTGGGCTTGTCGCCAAATGTGTTATTTCTGTGATTATCACTTGTTTGTATCTCCGTCACATACTAGTTCACTCATCACATGAAAAGGAATGGTAATATTGATAATTGGACAGTGGACAGTAATATGACTTGTACTTGTTGATTTATATTGGTGATATTGTCGAGACTAATATCATGCATGACATACTTTCCATATTATTGTTGTGATGATTGGTGAGGTGAGTGATTGAGAGACTTCGAGATTTTTGCTGGAGATGGAGTGTGACAGAGAGACTCCGAGGTCATTGCCGGAGATTGAGAGTGATTAATAGCCTCCGAGGTTTCTGCCGGAGAGCACGAGTGGTACATACTCTCATCATCAATTTTATAAAAACCAGAAGCTTTTAATAAATAGCCATATGTATTATTTTGTTTTTATAATCACTTGTATCATCATACCTATTTATAGCATAGGTGAGGACATCATTATGACATCCACTAACTTTCACCTAATTTTAATAACCAAAAACGTGAGATTAGTCTAACTGAAATCAAATTGCATCCCATGTGCACAAAAATGGAATTCTAACGTACATATATATCATCCAAGAAATCCAACATCAATACTCAGTTATATTTCACACGATATTAAACAATTGGAATATATACTATGAACTAAACCCAAGTAAAACAAATGGACCTTTAATTAAATTTTAACTTCGGACACAATCTAACTTTCCACAATTTAAATACCCTAGATTTGGAAATACACATATAATCCAATACACCTAGTATTAAAAATATATAGACCTATATATAAGAATTGAAATTGGAACACGAAAAACATAAAAAGAAGTTTTAGATTAGCAAATTACAATTTGTGCAGTGTCCTTGTAAAAGAAGAAAAACGTATGAATCAATTCCTATGCAAATTTTCACACCTTTCTGCCAACTAGTGGTCTAAGTACTTATTACTTCATTTCGATATTCCTAACAACTACCTTAATTATTAATTTACTAAATCCTTATCAATTCTTAGTGTACAAACATTTCTAAATAAACCACTAAAGCATTTAATGACTGGGAAGGAAACGTGACCATCATTACAGATGTGATGATTTTCTCTAAGTTCATGTATGCTTCACTTGGGCTCTATAATAGATATTGTCTTCTATCATATCCTTATCAAGCTAAATAAAGAACCAATTTTTTTATAATGACTAAATCATGGGCCACTTTTCAAAGCTTGTAGAAAGCTGAAAATTACTACGGTGTATTCAAGAAAAGCAAGAAAATGTGAGTCATAGATTCCAATAACTACCATACTAAACTAAACTTCCTGCAATATATTCTCTTGTAGGAGTGTATAAAACTAATTGTACCATACCTGATTGCCTTTGTATTTGGTGGAAATAAAATAAAGTTTCACTGCTCCTTCAACATTAATTGACAAAGCCCCTTCTGTTCGTCCTTTTTTTCTCTCCTCTAGGTTAGAAATATGTGAATAATTTTTCCTTCTATTTTTTCCTCTTTCTTTTGTAATATAACGTGCACAGAACAAGATTTGTCCTTCTACTTTTTCCTCCATCTTTTGGAATATAACGTGCACAACACAAGGTTATGATGACTAAATGCACAAAACAAGGGATGCACAAAACAAGGGATGCATAAAACAAGGAATGGTGGGCTTGTTATTATATAATATTAGGATGTGCAATGTATTACACTTTATTGCCTTTACGATAACTTGATGATTTTAAAAGTAATTTGAAGTGCTGCTATCCCAAATTTTATACTCACTGTTATGGTACTTGCAAATAAAAAAAACACTAACCTCTACCTTTCAAAAAAATGGGTGTCCATATGCCATATGGTTTCATTCTCCACCAAGGGACTCGAATAATCTGCTTCCATGGTCAGTTATAACACATATATGTACTTAATGTCTTAATTACAACACTATTAAGATAGAAAACTATGCTAGGTAAGTTTGCGAATATTTGGTGTTTCATATATTAAAATCATGTCAATAAATATTATATAGTCACATACCCTTTTCGTAGTTTTAAAGTGCTAAACGACCAAACAGGTCGTTACACAAACATTCTGAATTTTAGAGAGAGAGATAGAGAGAGGAGAGTTAGAGAGAGAAAGTGGTGAATCAATCAAGTTCGAGGCCCCGAATCCCGAGGCTCGTGAAGGATAAAGTGTAGAACAAGTTGTTGTCGTCGTTCTAAGCTAAAAATTGGACTTGGGGGAGGTTGTTTTCCTGGTGGCTGTTCCTATAAGGTATGTCTAAGATTTTAGTGATGTTTTTATCCTTATCATTGATAGATTTGATGAGTTAGAATAGAGAAAATGACATTGAAAGTTCGGTTATAATTTTTGGATACCAAATGACTTGGGGTTGTTTTGGTATGATTAAATGGATAGTATTAGTTGGATATTGACATAAAATAATTGTTGACATTGTCGTGGATGTTGTTGACAAGTTGTTGTTCTTGAATTTGAAAGTATAAATTTTATTCAAGATCCTTTAATGAATGAAAGGAAAAGAAATCTTTTCATGTTCCTTGAACTCTAATTTATGTCTAAATGGCGGTTAATGTGTGTGAGGGGAAAAACACACATTAAACCTAGTTTGTAACAAACCCTATATATGTACAAGATATTAATAATATTTTCCTCTATGAGAGATGTTTAGTAATGCTAGTTAATTGTTGGTAATGACATTCTCATTGGTGAATTGGGACATGAAATTCTTTGTAAAGAAGTTGTTCGTTTTCAAAATATTGATTGGAATGACTTATCCTTTCGACATGCATAATGAACTTTAAGGTTATTGATGGTGTGACTACTTTGAAACAAATTGTGAATCGGCTTATATGCCATATACTTTGTCGTTGTGTTTGCCTTGCTATTCGGGAGGAAGAGTAGCCACTATGGATCCTAGTGTATTAATTGCCTTGCCATTCGGGAGGAAGAATGGTCACTTCCGGGTTCGCTACCTGGGGTATATTAATTGCCTTGCTATTCGGGAGGAAGAGTAGCCACCGTGAATCCATATTCCGGTGTATTGCGCAGTGTGCCTTGCTATTCGGGAGGAAGAGTAGCCACCGTGAATTCATATTCCGGTGTATTACGTAGTGTTGTTGAATTGAGTTGGGCCTATATGGATGGTCGTGATATCCATCTTTATTATGGAACTGGTAATTAGGCCTGATCGATTTAAAGCATAATTGAAACTGGGATTTTGAAATGGCTTTATAAACTGTGCAATAGGTGATATTAAGAATCATAAAGTGGAATGACAGTTTTTATACTATCTTTTCGGAACTGATTTCTTTATGTATTATTATATTTTATTTTTATATTACTTATTGTCCCCGAGGCACTCACTGAGTACGAAGTACTCAGGCATACCATTGTTGTTTTTGATAATATGTTAGGTAATGAAGAAGAGCAGGTTCTTGATACTTCAGGCACTTAGAAAGGACTTGTTGTTGCTGCTGATTTGGTGAGCCCACACGTTCATTCGTGGGACACCCTTTTATTTTGTTTATTTATTATTAGTTTTGGGTTGCGTCCCGATGAGTCAAACTATTACCTCTTATCCTTGAAGCTCCATAATATACATTCTTGTGGGTAGTTGTTGAGTTTTGTTAACTCTTGGGCGTTTGCCCCGTTTTGATTAACTTTTATGATATTAAAGACTTCCGCTAATTTAATTCATGATTCATGATGTGTTACATTTAATTTATAAATTGTTGGAGGCGAATGTTGAACCTGGCGGGTTCAAGTATTATTATTGTGTTGTTTAGGTTCTTTCGATATCGTTCATGACATCGGATGCCGGTCACGTCTAGGGTGGGTTTTGGGGCGTGACAAATCCTTACTCTAAATTTTTGAAATCTTTGATAAACATCTTGCAATTGTCTGATTTCTACATTGCCCTTAGATGTGATGCTCGTTTAGATCAACGAATCTACAACTTACCAACAGTTTCAGAAGTTGGTGGGATGGATAGAAAATGATAATAATAATTGTGTATCCGCACCACATATTCGCATATATACAGAAAGTAATAGAAGTCAAATAGTAAATTACTATTGTGGTTGTCATGATTCATTACAATATCCATTACTATTGCCTTATGGTCAAAATGGATGGCACTGTGGCATTAAAAAAATAAAACCTTCAAAATGTGAGACCCAACAACCTAATGTATTGTGAACACGAAGAATTGCTCAATGTAACAAATGTGTTCAATAGATGGTTTTCTTCATATGGAAGCTGAAAACATGCAAAAAAGAAAAAGCAAAAGAAATACCATTTCTTGCCATGAGTATTATTGCTACAAACTACAAATAAGAAATGATGAAAATATAATTTTGCATTCTGGAAGATTATTTCAACAATATGCAATAGATGAATGGATTAAAATTGAAAGCCAGCGATTAGATTTCGCTTCACTTAATCAAGATTTGTTTAGAATAGATATGTTACGTCATGGCGAAAGAGAAGCTTCGCAAAAGGGTAGAAATAGATATCTTCCCCACAGCTTTACAGGAGGACCACGAGACATGCGTCGTCGATATATGGATGCTATTGCATTGGTGCGACATTTTGGAAAACCTGATATATTTTTTACTATGACATGTAATCCTACATGGCCTGAAATAAAAGCTAATATCCTACAAACAGATGAAGTACAAAATAGACCGGATTTAATTAATCGAATATTTCATGCAAAACTAGAAGAGTTAAAAAACGACATCTTAAGAAGAAATATATTTGGTAACGTTGCAGCATTTATGTATGCTGTAGAATTCCAAAAAAAGGGGACTTCCACATGCTCATTTTCTCATTATATTAGATGAAAAATACAAGTTATTGACTCCTGAAGCATACGACAAATATGTTTGTGCTGAATTACCAGATCCTGATACCAACCCTGAATTATATGCACTTGTTACAAAACATATGATTCACGGTCCTTGTGGTGCATTAAATCCAGCAAGTATGTGTACTAGAAAGAAAGGGTACTACAAGTGTAAGTATCCAAAAGAGTTTGCTGAACAAACAAGCAAGGGAAAAAATTCATATCCAATTTATAAAAGACGAAATACCGGAAAGAGTGTACAAATTAGAGAACATCTAATTGATAATTCATGGGTTGTTCCTTATAATCCATCTTTACTTTGTATATTTAGCTGTCATATAAATGTAGAGATTTGTTCAGATATAAAAGTTATTAAATACATTTATAAGTACATCTGCAAAGGACATGATAAAATTGCGTTTAATGTACATTCAAATGATACAAATATAGAAATTGATGAAATAAAAGAATATCAATCTGCTAGATGGGTATCGCCACCAGAAGCTACATGGCGTATATTTGCTTTTCATATCAGTGAAATGATTCCAAGTGTATATCACCTTCAAGTACATTTAGAAGGACAACAATTTGTTTCCTTCAAAAGTGCTGATAAAATTACTAGAATTCTAAATAATCCTACGATCGGAAAAACAATGTTGACAGAATTCTTCTTGATGAATGCTGAAGATGAAGATGCTAAAAACCTTAATTTACTATATCGAGAATATCCAGAATACTTTGTGTGTTCAACAGATAAAACATGGTCCCGTTGCAAGCAAGGAAAAGTTATTGGTCGTGTTGTAACATGTCATCCAACAGAAGGAGAAAGATATTATCTTAGACTTCTACTAATGAATGTTAGAGGACCAAAATCTTATGAAGATTTGAGAACTATAAATAGAATATTATACAATACATTTCGAAAATCAGCTGAAAAAAGAGGATTCTTACTTTGCGATAACAAATTGATAGAATGTATGTCTGAAGCTATAAGCTATCGAACGTCATACAGTCTGAGGCATTTATTTGCTACATTATTAATTTATTGCAATCCTACTAATCCAAGAGAATTGTGGGAAAAATTTGAGAAACCAACCATTATCTGAGGATTTTTATAAATATACCAACTTAGGCACACGAGATATACGTTTTAGAGCATTAAATCATGTTAATGATATTTTACATTCAATGGGTCATGATATAAATGAATTCCAACTTATACCAGAAATGATAAAACCCCCTGAGATAGAAAAAGAAGCTAAAAATGTTCATTTCGAAAGAAGTATTAAAGTTAGTGAACAAGATTTATTATTAGAAAAAAAAATAACGAGCAAAAAAGAGCTTACCATGTCATACTTGAATGAATATTTTCAAACAAGCTCACGTGTTGCAACTTCACTCCTTCCCGGTGGTCGAACTGCTCACTCACGCTTTAAAATACCTATTGACATTGAAGAACATTTTAATTGAAATATAAGCAAACAAAGTTCATTAGCTTATTTGATCCGAGACGCTAAGTTAATTGTATGGGATGAAATCTCAATGGAAAAAAAGAAAATGGTTGAGGCTTTAGATTTACTTTTAAAAGATTTAATGGAGACAAATATACTATTTGGTGGAAAAGTAGTTGTTTTTAGTGGTGATTTTAGACAGACCCTTCCCGTTGTACGTAGTGGGAAAAAAGAAGATTGTATTCGTGAGAGTTTATTATGCTCTGATATTTGGAATCAACTTGAAAAATTGCAATTAACAGAAAATATGCATGCAAAAACAGATCCTGCTTTCTGCGAATACCTAATGCGAATTGGTAATGGAAGCGAAAAGAAAAAATACTCAAGGAAAAATTAGAATTCTTCATTCTTTAATTATTCCATTTACTTCCGAACAAGAGTCCTTGCAGCTTTTATTTAGAGTTACTTATCCCAACTTACATGTACATCATTCAGACGCTTCATTTATTACTTCTCGTGCTGTTTTAACAACAAAAAATGACTTTGTTGATGAAATTAACAATATGTTAATAACACAATACCCAACCCCTCCAAAAATTTATTTGGCTATTGATGAAACAATTGATCCCAAAGATCAAAGCGAATATGCATATTTCATGCACAGTTTAAATCCTGTAATTTCACCTCCGTACAGTTGACATTACAAAAAATTGTCCAATTATGTTATTACGTAGTCTAAATCCTTGTGATGGTCTATGTAATGGAACTAGATTAATATGTAACGATTTCAAAAGTCATATCATCAGTGCAACAATATCAAGTGGGGATTTTAAAAGCAGACATGTATTCATTCCATGAATCCCTCTCCTGACATTGCAAGATGAAAAATTACCTTTTCAGTTTAAAAGAACACAATTTCCAATATGATTATGTTACGCCATGACTATAAATAAAGCGCAAGGTCAAACGTTAGATTTTGTTGGTATTTACCTACGTGAGCCACCATTTTCCCATGGTCAATTATATGTCGCTTTATCACTAGCCAAAAATTCTAACTGTGTCAAAGTATTAATTAAACCGTCTACAGCTGAGGACAACGACGATCACTCTACTTATAATGTAGTCTATGATGAAGTGATTAAAAGGGATTTTTCTGTGGATTGAGCCTATCATTTGGTACAACACAGTAGTTGTTATTTACCTTTTAGTAGTGTATAGAACATTGTCATTGTTATCATTTATTAATATAACATATATTGTATTGACATCTGTTTGTTACGTAATTGCAAAATAAACTGAGATGGCTGTTAAATCTACTATCAAGTCAATCACTCCAAAAACTGAGGATTGGATATGCAAAATTCAAGTAGTAGATAAATATCCTCCCAGAGACAAGAAAGACAAAAGTGGAAAATACCAACTGATGGTTTTGCAAGACGAAGAGGTGCCTTTACCGCCTTTACACTCTACAAACTATACATGTTTCCACAATTTAATCAAAATCTTATATGCTATTTGATTACAGGAAAATCAAATTCAAGCCATCATTTGGAATGTTGATATAATGCAGTTTGACAAGTATTTCAAACCATTCCAAACATACCTGGTGTTAGTTGCACAAGTAAAAGAACTGAATCCTGCATATACTAATCCATTCAACAAATACATTTGGACAATTGACAGAAATACTATTGTTGAACCAATTGAAAAAGTCATTCCTCCAGATAATCCACTATCACCGCCAACATGATTGGCTATCACCCCTTTTGAGGCTATTGAGCATCAAATGAAAGATTTTGAATTTGGTAACTAAAAAACCTTCAATATCTCATTTGCAAATTCACACTCTATTTTTTACTTATTCATTTATTGTTTTTTTATCTAAAGATGTCCTTGAACTACTTATTAATGCTAGACTTGCAAGTAATGCATCAAATGGGAAGAAATTCCAGGAATTCATCATTATGGATACTCAGTAAGTCTATACTATCTTGACTATTGCCCAACTAACTAATTTCAATATTCACTTGTTTTTACATCATTTTATATTCTGATGGTAGCAATTATTTGAAAAAACATCTGTTCCACACAATAAAATTAAAATTAGATTTCAGAATTTTGAAATAGATAATTGGGACTGACCAAATTACGGTTCACATAATTGTTTGGAGCAAGTCATTAATGAGTCACTGTAGATTTCAAAATGTATTTTCGATCTACTTCAAATGTGTATATTTTACTATATAAAGAAAAAAAAAGATTGGTTGATCATGAATAGAAGTTTCTCTTTAGCATAGTCAATTTGTTTTTATGAAGTTTACATCAATTCTGTTTTGTATCATCCACAGAAAAAGGCCTAAAAAGCTAACACTTTGGGAGGACTCTGTCGAACATTATGGAAATGAACCTTCAGAGAAAGTGAAACACTATCCCGTCTTCCTGGCTAGAAGAGTGGTAAAATCATCATCAGGTAAAATACATGAAGAGTTATGTTTTTTTTCCTAAACACTTAACAATTAACCAAAAATAAATATCCATATCCATGCAGGGATATGGAGCAGATACAACACAACAATACTCTTACATCCCACATATCCACAAGCTACCACATTAGCTGCATGGTAATGACAATACAATTTCTATAACAGTTGTTTCCAATAACTTATTTAGACTCTTCAAAAATATGCACGAGTGTCTTAATTTTACAGGATTCAACTCAGACGCAACAACATTTTTGAAACTACCTTTTTTGCAGGGCCAACACAATTCAACGACAACTCATTAAGTACATAGCTAGAAGCATGTCCCCAGAAGGCACTCTTATTTTTGTTCCCTTTGAAGAAGAATCAATATTTATATCTGATATCCAAATGCAGCCACAGGTACATTCTGTTTAAAACTTGAACACGGGGTGCAAAACTTTTAAGATCTATAGTATCAGTATAAAAATTACTAAGTTGTTTATTATTTCCATTTGGAACATTTGTCCTGATGAGTTCTTATTCGGAGATTATTTATTGCATATTTGTTTTCTAGAGAAAGGAAATAATATATTTTAGAATTGAAAAGAAAACCCTATTTTTCATTTTGGTGTAAAGAGGCATTGGTATTTAGCTTCATCTGTTGGCTCACTGGAATAACTATGTTGTAAGCTTTTGAATTTCCTTCATTAAACAGAAAAAAAGGGGCACAATTGAGCTTTTGAAATGATCTGTCTTCATTTTGGTTGTAATAAACTGGGTCAGAACTTATCTTTTTATGTGTCAGCATATTAGGATGACCATTCTTGATCGTTTGCATGAGAATTTAAAAGTTTCTAACATAGCTAAATCAATTTGTATAAAGCAGTAGTGAAGTTCTTTGCAACTATTTTTCACTCAACAAAAACTAAATCAATTTGTTAATTTACAAGGACAAATATTCTATATTGACGGTCAACTTTCACTGATAAATGAAGACCAACATTTATGCTCCATGGCGTGCTCAAATTGTAAATTGCCATTTTTAAGAACTACTACACCAAGGCCAATCTACTGCATCCAGTGTGAAAGATCCACCCAACTTATTCCCATGTATTACTGATAAACATAGCATCGACAAATATTCAACCTTTAAAGAAATACTAAAAGACGTTTACACTTACATTACTCAACTCAACCGCTGAAACTACTATGAAACTACTTTGTTCGCGTAAAATAAAAATAGGAGGAGGATCTTATACCATAGATTATATCATACAATAGAGACATATAACTACCATATATATATATATATATATATATATGAAATTTTAAAGACTATACTACTCTACGAACATTTCCCGAACTTCATTTATTATTTTCTAGAAATATTTTTAAGTTTACATATCTAAAGTTGTAAAGATTATCACGTTTTAGGCTTGGAATATGATCGTTCAAATGCTGTTTACACATGTTCGAGAAGTCTTATTAGTGCATAAAAATAAAATGATTAACATATTTTGGGCCCGTGGTGCCACTTATTAAACTTGAATTTTATTTTTTTTACTTTATGACAGAATCCAATTTGAAGTTATGGTCATTGATCACACTGGTAGCACAGTAGCCTTCATCTCGGATCAATCAGCAACAAAGATGTTGAACCTCACTGTACAAGAGATTTATGACATCTGCCATGCACGGGTATTTTATATCAACGAATTTATAAACTTATGACAATCATCATGACTAACTAACTTTTTCTCGCTGTAGAGAAAAACGCTACTTCTTGACAATGCACATAAACAATTGGGACGAAAGACTTTCAGAATCCAAATGAAAAGATTATTTTCCAAAAATCAAGATAGGCTAGCTATCATGAATTATGAGGAAAAAGAACCTACAAACCAACCATCACCAACTGCACCAATGACCAGCACTGCTGAAACAAGCAAGCGCAAGGATATAGAGATTAGCTTCGACCGAACGAATCAGCAAAACCTGCCCAAAGACAAACCTTCGAGCACTAGACAGAAAACAGAAACCAAGACTCCTCTCAAAAGGGAGTGAAAGCTACTGGAAATGTAAGTCTTACAATTTCACACACAACTGAATCTTCTCCTTACTTATTACCATTATTAAAGTTACCATTATTTGGTTGTTTATTCTCTGCTATGCTAATAGAAACTTGATAAAAAAAATTGGCAATGGCCAACAGAAATACATAACAGATGTTTTTCATGCGCTAAAAACAACACTTTAATTTTAAAGCTGCAATTTGATGTGTTGATGGATCTCTATGGTACATCTGGAACATATGTGCAAGATAGAAAACCTGTGGATAAGGAGCGATACTTTGTGTTGTTGTAGTTGGCATGTGGTTTATCTGGGTAATTAGTGTTGGCTCAGAAGGTTTTAGTATAAGGGCAGTTTACCATACATTTTCCATTTTTAAGTTCCTTATATTTTTATGAAAAACACACTGATATAAGTTCTGAATAGACGTAAAGAGATGTTCTTACACTATTGTTAGATTAAGCTATTGGTCAATATGACAATTGTCATGCTATTTCTGGAAATTACTGCTGCTATAGTAAACTCATCTTATTTCTGTATGTATTGCTACTAATACAAAATAACAATTTTACTTCTAAGAAAAAAAATACTTTCTTTATATCCCTAAACCACTTTTGTCTAATGCTGATCTATCGATTGTTCCTCTGCAGCTAGCTTTTACAATTTCAAGATCCTTTCTCTTAATATTTGCCCAAATTTCTTCCACTTCTCTTCATCTTCATTTTTTTTGTTCTTTCTAAATCTCTGTTAATTTGAGTTATGTTGTATCAGTTTGTTAACATTGGAAAGTTTGATGGGTATATATTTATTTTCTTCTTCTTCTTCTTCTTCTTCTTCTTCTTCTTCTTCTTCTTCTTCTTCTTATTTTTTACTCAATTAAGGTTCAAACTACCATGTTTTGCATTTTGTTCTCTTGATTGTTTTTTCTCCAAAGGTGCATGGACAAGATGCTCACTTTAAAGTTTAAGGGATGTTTATGGTATCACGAGTAAATGTGTCAGAAAGACAAGTTACAGATGTACTGATCTAGCTGTGAGGTATAGGAATAGTGAGCTTAGGGTCCTGAGTCATTTAGAAATTTTTTAAACACTCGCAAAAGCAGAGTGGAAGAGTCTTTTAGCCATGCGAATTTACATGCGAAATTGATCATAAAATATTGAAAAACTCACAAGTTATTGAAGCTCAATAATGAATTTGTAGAAACTTGAATGGTTGCCTAATAAAAAGGCTGGTCTGGTGGGATACATTTTTCTGTTGGACCGGAATAAGCCACTAGGTCAGCAATGTTGCATAATTGACATATCTGGTAAGAATAAAAGTCGGTTGATTGAGGCATAGCTTATGAATGAGACTGATCACAAGAATGTCAGGTTCCATAATTGCTTCTAGAATAATGTGCTGAAGTACAGATTGACTTTATTACTATCAAGAGCACTTTAAATGGTCTAGAGAAGAAGTTTTTGGCAGTGATTGCGAAAGTAGAAGGAATAAACCATAAAAGGGATATAAGATGAGGCAATAAGTTTATAACAAAACAAAAAATTGTCACAATTTACATATGATTATCCCAACTGATTGAGATACGGTCAAGAATAATGTGAAACAGATTGACCTTATTTTTCTAGAGTGCAAAAATCAAATGTTACTCGTGTATTATTTACACTGGTTTCTGTGGGTAGAGTAGAGTGGCTATATTTACTTCTATTTAGTTTAGCTGCTGGAATGCACGTCCTTTATTACTATCTGACACGAATGGAGATAAAAGTGCTTTTATTGTTTTAAAATGTTTGTTAGATGTGTATCTCCGGATGTCCTCAGCTTACACCTCTTCTCTACTTAAACAATTAAGTCTACTTTTTGTTTGAAAAGAAATATAACTAAAAAGTTTAGTGGTTGGCTGTATGCCTGTCAACCGGTTCCAACCGGATCCGGACCGGGAACCGGTTAGGAAACCGGCCGGTTCCGGTTCCAAAACCGGAACCGCCTAACTGGTTCCGGTTTACCGGTTTTAAGGTCCAAACCGGAACCGGTCCGGTTTGGATTCGTTAAAATATTTTTTTTTGTTTTTTGTATTATATATATATATATTATAGTATTTATTTGTATATTGTAGGTATATTTACATATGTTATACAATTTTATAATTAAAGTTTAAATATTTACTGACTAACAGCCTAACAGCAAGTCAGCAATACAGAATAGTGCTTTTCGTACACATATATATGTATAACTTACATATACTTATATATATGTACTATAACTTAATATATATACTATATATATGTACTATATACTATATATAGGATAGCTTAATATATATATAGGTATAACTTAATATATATACTATATATACATATCTACTATATATACAATATATACTTAATATATATACTATATATATTTATATAATATATATACTTATATACTATGTATACTTATATATGTGTATAACTTAATATATATAGTATATATACTATATATACTTACTTATTATATACTATATATACTTACTTATATACTATATATACTATATATACTTACTTATATACTATATATACTTACTTATATACTATATATGTACTATATACTATATATAAGTAAGTATATATAGTAAGTATATATAGTATACTTACTTACTTATATATGTGTATAACTTAATATATATAGTATATATACTATATATACTTGTATATATGTACTATATACTATATATACTTACTTATATACTTATATACTATATATACTATTTTTTCTATATATACTTAAAATATACTAAGAATATACTATATATACTATATATACTATTTTTTGTATATATACTATATATACTTATATACTATATATACTATTTTTTCTATATATACTATATATACTTATATATGTTTAAGTATACTATATAACTTAAGTATATTCTTAGTATATTTTAGGTATATTCCTAACTTAATAAAAGTAAAAATATAAACACAAGTAAATAGAAGAAAGCTCAATGAGCCATATATTTTATTCATTCTTGGATAACATTTATTTGCAAGTTGTATTTTTTTTTAACTTGCAAATAATACATGAGTTATACAAAAATAGTAGAATAATAAAATCACCAATTTTGAACCATTTCATTAATTTCCCCCACATCATATTCGGTCATGGAAATATCTTCAAAGTCTTCCATTTGGTCCGGTCCACTAGCTATCAAATCTTCAATTTCTTCCTCTTCGCCTTGCTCCGCTTCTGAGTTTTGGTTGCGTCGCTCCGATCTAATCCAATCTCGAATGCACACTAGTACTTGCAAGCTAAAGCCGGATAATGAATGTCTATGGTCTCCAATTTGTTGTCTTCCTTGGCTAAATGCGCTCTCCGAAGCCACGGTTGATACTTGAACCGTAAGGATATCTCGAGCCATTCTTGAAAGTATCGGATAGCTTGCCTTGTACTTCTTCCACCATGCTAAGACGTCCACCTCATCCAGTTGGCTGATATCCACATTTGGCTGCATCAAATAAAAGTTAAATTCATCAAAGTTTTCAGTAGAAGAAGATGTAGGCTGTGAATGTAAAACTTTTAAACCCGACAAGCCCTTTTTGCTACTATGAGAAGTAGTAGGGCGTGGAGCAACTGGTGTAGCATAATGTAAGTGTAGTTCCACCTAGTCTCAATTTCTACTTGAATTTTCCTAGGTCTAAGCTACCATTTTAGCTACTTCTACGCGTTCTTTTTCTTGTCATACTTAAAATTTCTACCGGTTCGTGGGTCTATCGTCATTTGAATCCCCCCCACATTTGAACCCGTTTGCTCTCCCCAAACATCCATATGTTTGGTTCTCATATGAGCATTTAGTGTACCCGTTCCACCATCCTTACCAGTTCCTTGCTTAAAACTAAATACTTGTCCACATAGGGTACATATAACTGATTGATTTTCCCTATCCTTAGTCATAAATTTCCAAACTTTAGCTGTTGGCCTACGAGTTCTAGGCGGTTTGTCTTGTGTATGTGATTGTGCAGGACCTGTATCTCCTATAGGATTTTCGGGGGGTTGTGTTTCATCATCATCATCATCTAAGTCTTCATTAAAAGTGTCGGTAAAATGTTGTTGCATTGCCTCATGACCTAAAAGTGGATTATTTCCACCAACATCAATACCTAAATTAGGTGTTTCTTCCACAAATGTTTCCTCATTAAGCGCACCCCTAACAGTACGACTACTACTACCGGCACCACGTCTTAATCTCTTTGACATTATTAAATAGAAATAATTTAAATCACAATCAAATAAATCACAAGAAAATAAATTACAACAAATTAAATTGCTAGAATTAAATTGCGTAAATTAAATTTCAAAAAATAAATTGCTAGAATTAAATTGCAAAAATTAAAGATAGAGTTGGAACGAAGGTACCAAATTGCCGGAATAATTTCCAACAAAGCGAAGGCGGCTAGAATTGCAAATCCACCAAAGCTACTTCGGATTGTTGCAAAATCACCAACTCCACCAACAATATTATAATTGCAAAATTAATAATTGAAAGTTTAAACTATAATAAGACTTTGTGGCTAATTATTGCAAAGTAACTATAATTGAGAGATTGAGATTTGAGAGAAAGATGAAGAAGAGTGAATTGAAATGAAAATGAAGAAGGGTTTATATAGGGGTGGGAGAGGGGTTAAAGTGTTAAAAAAAATTGGGGGGCCAAAAATTAAGAAAATGACCGTTTGGCAACGGCCATTTTTGCAAATGGACCGTTGCCAACGGTCCATTACCGAGGCCCAAGTCCAACGGCTCTTTCCTTTTTTTTTTTTTTTTTTAAATTTTAACCGGTTTAACCGATCCGGTTCCGGTTAAACCGGTTTAACCGGTTTCGGTTAAGAAAAATTTGAAACCGGACCAGTTAAAACCGGTTACACGGAACCGGTTGACACCTTTAGTTGGCTGTATGGGTGAATTTATACACCTTTACACTTGCACAGGTAAAAAGTATATTATCTACAAAACAAAAATAGTCTTTCATATTCATCAAAAATAGAAGAGTTAAATTCTTCCAGTAAATTAGCTGCATGTGAATTTATATACCTTAAGAATCACACCAGTGAGTTTTTTCACTTATAACATCTTCTAAAAGTTGAATCTTCATATTCATAGAAATGTTTGCTGCCATTGTTAACTTTGACGGTTTCTAGCTAAATATCTTTGGATTCTAGCACTTCTCTTTTCTATGTTTTTTCTTTACCCTTTTCTATATTTGAAGGTGTAGCTGGCGTATTAAATTTCTCCTACGATTTTTAGCTAGTTAACTGTAATTGGTAGTTTTTTTTGGAGAAATGATGTTTCAATTTTTGAAGTTTTAGGTTACTCTGGGTACATGGGTAATTTGTATACTTTCAACATGTACATTCCTAACCAAAGCTAGCATCATTTTGTTATCAGGTTTTGCCAACAAGTTTTTGGAGCACATCTTTTTGCCAATGCATTGTCAAGCTACTATCTTTTTGCCACAAGACTGCCTTTTTGAAAAGCTACATTACAACCATATGTGACGCCCTCTGCTTTAAAAAGGTACATGACACAACTAGCTGAACTGCACTACTACTACACTCTCTACATCCATCACTTGAAAATGTGCATTAATTTTAACAACAAATTTCTACAGGTATTTTGTCAACCATGGCGTTGCACAACTACAACATGCAGGATTACTACTAAGAAATACTTTTTCTGTACCTATGTAGTATAAATGATGTTATATATGACAGTGCAATCATTAATGTAATAGACAAATGTATATATGCATAAACAATGCAAATTTATTTTAGTTGTCTTATACTATCTTACTGTTGACACCCAATTTTGTCCCGCTTCTCCTCCAAAATATATATTTGCGCTTCTAATATTTTAAATAAAAAAAAATAATAATAATATATATTATGTTTACTATAGTTATTAGTCCCTATCAATAACAGCGTTTCATTATTCTGTTACAACTATTATTATTATCACTATTATTATTATTATTATTATTAATTACTATTATTATTATTATTCTTAAATTACCATTATTACTAATTGTCATTAATTATTATTATTATTGTTATTTCAATTTTCATTATTATTATTATTATTATTATTATTATTATTATTATTATTATTATTATTATTATTATTATTATTATTATTATTATTATTATTATTACTAATCATTATTATCAGCGTTATTTGTTATCAATTTATTAATCATCATTATCATCGTTATTTTCATTATTAATTATTATCATTATTTTATCAATAATTGTTATCTATTATTATTATTATTATCATCATTATCTCTCTTATTATTATCATCATTATTATTTTATTATTACCCCTATTATTGTTATTATTATTAATTTATTATCATTTTTGTTATTTTCAATAATTGTTATTTATTATTTATTATTAATTACTATCATCTTTATTAGCTTTATTAATTATTATCATTTTTTATTATCAATATTTGTTATTTACTATTATTATTATATCTATTATTGTTTTTATCACCATTTATCATCAACGTTATCATTATTACCATTATCATTATTGTTATTAACAGTATCACTACCGCTATTTATTTGCTGCTGTTATTTAGTATTATTGAACTTGCATTTATCGACATTTTATCAATTCCCGCGTATGCATCGCATTTTATTTTTCGCACATTTAAAATGATAGCTTTATTTATTGTCAAAATATTATTGCGCGGTCATTGCAACATGATATAACTTTATTATCCGGGTCTTTTACAATTACACATTTTTCGTACCAGGTGATATTCTGGCACCCTTAGTACATCGTTAATCAAAATGTGTCTCTTATTCAAATTTAGAAGCCAAACTATTTCTTGCACTCAGTCCGTATTTTGACTTACCGGACCCCAAATCAAAGTTCGATTAATTCCTAATACTTTTGGACTACACCATATTTTTATCTCAATTTTTAGATCAGTCCATGTTTAATTTACTAGTCCATTCTTTTAAACACCCAGTCTAAAATTTGACCCGGTTCACAAATGGACCGGGTCCAATTCATTTTCAGCAAAATAAGGGAAACCCTTTTAGGGTTTCCCCTTCATTTCCCCTCATTTCTCACCGCCGCACCCTTTCTTTCCTCTTCCCTTCTCCTTCGTCGCCTCTCTTCCCTTTACCCCGAAAACCCTCACCGCCGCTCCCACTCACCCCCTTTCCCTCCTCCTTCTCCGCTCCCCACCTTGCCCTTTTCCCCACTCAGATTTGTCTCCCCCACTCCTCCTTCACTCTGTCTCTAGCACACACACACAAAAAAAAAATCGTTGTATAAATAGGGTTTTCGAAATGAGTAAAGGGGGGGGGGGGGGGGGGTTTGGAGAAGGAGAAAAACAGAAACATAAACGAGCACAACAAGAACAGAAAAAAGGAAAAATCAGAAAGAAACGAAGCCATTTTCTTTTGTATTCTTTTGATCCCCAAATACTGAAACCCTTTTGAATCGCAAGGATCCCCTAGGAATCGTAGTTCTTGAGATCGAGAACCCCCCCCTAAACCATCTATTTTCAATCACCGCTTCTGGCATTAATCGAAAAACCAAACCATTTTTTATTCCCTTTTTGCCCTCATTGCTATTTCAAGTCTGATTGCATGCAAATCTGGAAGTTGTAGTGTGTCGAGGGAAAATCGAAGATCCGTACTCATTTCGCTGCCTCCGGAAAAGGTAATCTTCATTCCTTTTTTTTTTTTTTTGTTTTTTTTTTTTGTGTGTTCCAATTCCTGTTTGTGCTTTAGTTCCATGTTTAATATAGCTAGTTAGTGTTAGCCTAGAGTTTCATGCTAGTTGTTTGATTGCCTGTTTTTGGTTTGGTTTTCCTGTTCAATGTAGCTAAATATGGCTTAAAATTAGTCTTAAATCTGTGAATAGGTTGATTCCTCTCTTTGTTGTATTTTGAGTTGTTTGAAATAGTATCAATATTAGCATGTAATACCCTGTCCCTTTTTAATATTTTTCTGTATTCTTTGTAGTTTTTTTTCTTTGTTTCTGCATTGTTTGGCTTTCCTATTGTTTTGTTATGATATTTAATTGTTGTTCCTTGTCTAGATAGTTGTATCCTGTTAGTTATAGCGCTTAAATTCTTGCTTCCTGTTTAATTAATACTATGTTCAACATAGTGTTTGATTTCCTTTTCTTGTTTAGCTAGTCTTACCCTATTGGTTGTGGTATGTGATGCTTGTTTAGTTCAGTATGTTAGTTATGGTATTTAACTGCTTTGTTTCATGTCTAAGCTCAGCTACTATCATGTACCAAGTGTGACCTTTGTAGACTCTAACTACATATGTGTTTTCTTTTGGACAAATTCTGGGAATAAAACAAGGTTAAAATGTCCTAGAAATTCTGTTGTTAGTCTGCCTTATGCTGAAGCCACTTAGAGGCTAAAAAATGGTTAATAGTTGATCCTGACTGTCCTTGTCACCACCATGCTTAAAAATCTACCTCACCCCTGATTTGCTTAAACTACTCATGTGGTTCCTTATTCATCTGATTCATTAATGGCATAGGGGCAATCAAATGTTCAGATATGGGTTTTGGGTTCAATCATTTAGAGTCTCTACATACCTAAAAACAGACTCAAAATGGTATGAAATTATTAATGTGGCTATTTGAGCATTGGCTTAAATTATCGACAAAAAGTTTGTTCAATGGTTCTGTGCTAGGTTAATATACCTTTACTTAAGTTTTTTTTTATGAATATCCCCTGCCTGCCTCTGATCAATTTGAGTTAAGTCTATTATAGATGTTTATACAATTCTACAAATGCTCATATACTGCCAATATTAGTCTTGATATTTATTCAATGTCTTCAGGCGGCTTATAAATGCATACATAATTCATGAATGCCTCAACATTAGTCTAGGTCATGTACAAGGGTTCTGTGGAAGTCGTCTGGTTTATCCTTATATGCCCTGTGTCTTCATAGATGATGATTAGAGCCAATGTTGGCCTTGTATGTCCTTGGTGTCTGAATATGGCCATGTCTACCTGTATGCTTGAGGATCAGCCTGTATCTGATTGTCTAAAACATGTCTAAACACCTACTTTGCTGATGTATGAGAGTTATCATATGTTGGGGTGATTACATAAATGCTTGGGTTTTGAACTTCCATTTCATCTTAAGTCTTGTGTCTGTTTAAGTCCTGAAACAGTATGCATACTTGCTAAACATATGGGTTTGGACTAATCTCTCTATAATCAGTGAGTGGCATAGGTCATTCTGTAATCTGTTAAGTCCCTTCTTTGCTGTAAAAAATGCATGACCAGGTTAGTGCCTAGTTTTAGGCTATTCTGGACTTGGCAACACCCCTATTATGTTTTAGTTGGTCTCTGTCATCTATTAGCAGTTCAGCATGATCATGTTAAGGATTTAAATTGAAGTCTAACTGGTTACATAAGCACTCGAACCTTAACTTTTGCCTAGTTTTTGAACTTTTCTGTTAAATGCCTTCTGTCAATGCGAAGCATACTCTAAGTGTAAGAGATTAGTCTTCTGTTGATCCATTTATTAACCAGAGTCCAATGATTTAAGATACCAGCCTCATCTAGTCTCCAGGTCCTCCCTGTGTTAAAATAAATTGGAAGTGACTAATTTATGCTTCTCTTCTCTCTTACTTGTATTAATCTGTGTATGTGGACTTGGGAGTCCACAGTTGACCCTATCTCTTTCCTTGTGTGGAAACTAAAATTGTCTTGTTTTAAATTTGTATAAGGAATTACAAGTGATAGTAGGTCTTCTCTGAAACTGAAATGCTTTCCTCCTTCGATACTTTGCATGAAACAGATCCAAGTATTGTGGAACTGTAGTATTTTTTTTTTTCTCTGTTTGAACTTAACCACTGCCATGCTTCGTTTTCCTTTGCTGGTTCAGTTCAAATTCATCCTGCAAGTGTATCTTGGCTAAGTCTTGTATATGCTGTAGACAGCAGTATGCTTTTTTTTGCTCGGTCTTGTGTATGCCCAAACCGCAGATATGTTTTGCCTAAACTATATCCACGCTGGCTGTTATGAAAAAATGCATTTTTTGCGTAAGTCTTGTATGTATTTGTGTGAACAGATATGCCCTATTGAGTGTGTATACATGATATATGTTCAAAATATGCGCAGCATATACATAATCTTTGACCTGTTTTGAATTTCACCGTTACATGTTCGACCTTATTCTTCTGATTACATTCTAATCCTTTTCCTCTCATTTTTTGCATGATCACCGTATATGAGTCCGAGAGACTCATTCTTCTTCCATATTCGGTGTTGGGCTAAAAGCCCAACGAAATCTTCTCGGTCCAGCCATCTGTCCGCAAAAAAAAAAAGATAGAAAAAATGAGCCCAGGGCCAAAGCCCAATAGGCAGCAACAGCAGCAGTAGCAGTCTTTCAAAATGGGCTGAGCCCATTTAATTTTATTTCAGCCTCTATTTATTTATTTATTTCTATTTTTTTTTTGCATTTAATTTGTATTATTTGACTAACCCTTACTTTGTTTTATTTTCCTAACTTAGATGAATTCTAGTAAATTTAGTGGGTTAGCTTTAGTATAATGGGTAGAATTTAAAAAAGAAACTCGCCATTAGTCCCATAAGTTTCTTTTCATGTTGAACTATTTATAGCATATATAATATTTATTTTATTGGAATAATCGATTTGCAAAATAGCATGCCTATATATTTTGGGTTAAAGGAATCGTTTTTGTTCTTACATTTTAGGAATTTCAGGATTTCACTAATACACAAATATAAATTCAAGTATATTTTATAAATAACTCTTCAAGTTTGAATCAATCATGCATATTTAGCTAAGCATAATTAATAAGAGATAATGAAAAGGAGAAAGAAAATTCGCACCTTGTCTATATTCCTAAATTGTAAAATCAATTAATATCTTGCCATTTGAGTTGTTTCAAATATTAAAACGCTGCAACCCACACTCTTTTCCATTCATATGCATATTATTATATTTGGCAAAATCCTTTTTTTTAAAATAGCATTTTTTAGCCGTAGCAGTATTTATAAGATTATTTTAAATAGCATTATTATATTTTCATTTAAAGCCTTAGCAACATTCTTAAAACTTATTTTTATTTATAAGTTTCCTTTTATGCAAATTATTCTACGAGTCTTATTTTAAATAGCATTTTTTTAAGCCTTAACAATATGCAGAAGTCTTATTTTAAATAGCATTATTATATTTTCCTTTAAAACTTTAGCAACATTTACAAGCTATTTTCTTAAAATTTAAATGTTACATTTGCATCTTTGACCTTAATTAATTAACTTAAGTTTGGCCGGATAACCGTGTTTAACGGATTCTAAAGGATGCCTAACCCCTTCCCTTTAGGATGATATAGAACCCTTACCTAGAATCACACTGGTTAAGCAGACCATTAACAGAGGTTTAGTTTTAACTTTACCTTAGTTAATATTTAGGTGTCCTAATTCACCGTTTAAAATTAATTAGGTGGCGACTCTTTAAACAATCAATTTAGGAGTCTCCAATATGTTGTACTCCGCTCTAACCCAGTTAAAATGGGGTGTAACAGCTTGGCGACTCCGCTGGGGAATTTTAGGTTCTTAACCATAACAACTTAGGTTAATAATTAAATTTGTTGGATGTTTGGTTGTTTTCTTTATTTTTTTGCCTTTATTGTTGCTTTATTTTTTTTTTATGTTCTTTTAAGTGATTATTTTATTATGTAAATTTTCTATGTAATATGTATGTTATTGCTTTCCTTAAATTGGCATTCCGCTCATATTTCTTCCACTCCTGGAAAACTCACACATATTCACACACTTAAAGCGGCTTCGCAGTTTGCGCCCGTGCACTACTAAATTACCCCTTTAGTTGGATTGGTCTAGTGGATTTAGTCGATCAGCGGTGCAGTCGACGGCCACAGACTTTCCACTCCCAAGTTGTCCGCTTGGGGGAGCCTTGCGTCGTAGGAAAACAACTCCTAGTCAGCCTAAGATAGAGCTAAGCCAAAACCCTTTAAGGGCATGCACGAACCTAGGAGGCTTAATACCCAGGGTGTATTAAGTCCATTAGTCAACCTCTTCCAAAATGTCCAGGTGGGTCTACGACCCCGAGCGACGGTTATCACGTTATGTGCATTGATTTGAAGGATGAATGTGCGTTATGTGGACCATGTGCTATTTAGGTAGAACTAACCATTTGTGAACACAGGTAACCATGAGTCAACACAATGCCTACCCGAGATTCAGCATGGTTTTGAGCGTCCCTTCCCAACTAACAGCATGGTGGGTTGATTTGGGGGATTACAGACAGCGGGTTGTACGTGGAGCATTGGGACACTTACCGTCTTTGATGGATATCCAGCCCTGCAGAGACATCATCGAGGCTGCAACTGTGTTTTGGGATGAAAAGAGGGTCGTGTTTAGATTTGGCAACATTGAGATGACTCCGTTGTTAGAGGAAATAGGAGGCTATATAGAAAATGTGGCATTATTACGTAAACCAAGAAAATGGCAAAATTGTGGCATGATTATTCCGAGGCAACCTTTACCAAAAGAATTTGCTGACAGCTTCGGGTTCAGAGAGGGTAAAGGTGTGGAATGTTTGCAGAAGTCTATGATACCACTCGAGTATTTGTATCACAGATTCGGTTATCAAAGGAGTTTCGTCGATCATCAGGATGAATTCTTCTCATATGACTCTTGGAAGCAGAAACGGTGCTTCGCTTTCGCAGTATGTTTTTTAGGGACTATAGTATTTCCTAAAGGAACCACAAAAGACATTCACACCCATCTTGTTATTGTAACTAAGGCTCTTTTTGGTGGCATCGACGGGAAACACTACACTCTGGTCCCTATGGTCGTGGCAGATATCTACCGAGCATTAGGGCGTTGTAAGCGCGGGTATAAGCATTTTGAAGGATGCAACTTGCTTCTGCAAATTTGGCTGATGGAACATCTTCAGAAAGTCAACGGGGGTCTAGCGTTCCAGAAGCCGACGGGTGAGAATCACGTTCTGGGTCACGTTCCAGGTGCTATCTTAACAGCAAAATCATTTGAGAAACCAAAGTGTGTGAAAGAGTGGGTAGAGTTTCTTAGCCATTTGAACGATGACTCGATGCAATGGATGTTTAGTTGGTTTCCGTCCGAGGTTTTGGTGTTTCGAACGAAGATCGTACCATTTTTGGTCTTGATAGGACTTCGAGGTTTGCAGCCTTACGCCCCGCTGAGAGTTTTGAGACAATCAGGGAGGAAGCAAAACACACCTTTAGTGGCAGATATGAATCATTACTATGTTGACTACAAAGAAGGGAAAATTCCTTTTGCAAAAGAGGTTATTCGCATGTGGAAATTGAAAGAGACCACAAAAGCAGATTCAGTTGAGCCAAATAGATACCAAGCTGGGTGCGAGGACAACTATGTGGAATGGCTGGCCGCTGATTTGGAGGAATCAATCAAACCCGGTGTTAGTTTGAAAGATCGGATTAAGGATGGGGAAGCCGAAGCATGCATATTACTCCGACAATTGCGTAAGAAAAGTCTTGTTTCTGAAGCCGAGCATCATGCGCAACTTAAGGAAAAGGAAAGGGAAGCAGAGAATTGGAAGCAGCAAGCACTTAGTTACGAGCAAAGTATGCAAGAGTTGGATACACTTCTGGCTGAACAGGGCGATACTTGTATCAAAGAAGGCATCAAAACAGGGGGTGTTCTAGCTATGTCATACCTTGCCCAGAATCGCCGAAAGATCGATCAGTCAATTCGGGCAACCAAGAGGTTCAAGAGCGACGAAGGGCCATCTTCATTTTAGTTAACTTGTTCAATAGCGATTGTAATAATTTCTTTTGCACTGGGATTGTATTCGTTTTGGGCTTTCAATTAATAGCACACTGGAATGACACATGACTACATATGTTATCCTTCAAATCCACGCTAGGCCTACCTTTGGCACAAAAGGTCCCTTGCATAATAGGACGCATTGATTTCCTTCCGATATGTTTTGTTTGCTATTCAATATATGTTTGTTTGCTATTCAATGTATGTTTGCTACGCAATATGTGCTTATTTGCTATGCAACATGTGCTTATTTCAACATTATCTGCTAAATCTCCATATTATTTTAAACAGCAATCATTCGGACCATACTAACACAGCTTTCTTCATTCTTAAAAGGTTTATTTTTTACTATCCCCCAGAGGTTGATTCGCGTTGACTGTGAACTGGCAGACCACCCATACTTCACGAGATCAAAAGCACGAACATCCGGTAATATGAATGATTCAGGGGCATCCGAACAGACTGGCTTGGGACTCGTCACTCTTCCAAGAGAGGAACCTGAGGCTTCAGGAGGGGGAAATGATGAACTCATTGCCCAATTGTTGCAGCAAATGGCCAATATGCAGACCGAAATTGAGCGACTGCGGAATCTCACCAATCTGTCCATCACTTTGAACGCCCCTCACCCTGAGCAAAGAACAAACACAACAATTCCACCATCCTTTTCGCCTGTCGATTCACCCGCTCCACAACCTTCTCCCTCAAACCCTCCGCTTTACACAGTCCATCCAAATACCTCCAACCCCCAACAAACTAACCAACAATCCGCCTCACAACAGTCAAATCCACAACAAACCATTCCACACCAGATCCACCCGCAACCAACCATCCCGCAACAAACTATCCAACAACAAACCATCCCGCAACAAGCCAACATACAACAAACTACTTCACAACCAAATGACCAGCAACAAGCCAACCTCCAGCAAATTAACTTCCAACAAACCAATTCACAACCTTTCGCTACTCCTTACATTCCTCAACCTGCAGTTACCCAAATTAACCCACATACCCAAAACTACCAAACAGTTCACCATACACCATTGGCGCATATTGCCAGCCATAACACACAGTATGCGGCAGAAGCTCATCCTTTCACTACCCAGGCACAGGCCTTGCAACATCCAGAAGTTGACCCCTATGAAGAGTTGGAAAGGGAAGCTAGGGCAAGAGCGGACGAAGATGTGGCAAAAGAGCTTCGCAGTCTGAGGGAAGCAGTCAGGAACATCCAAACCAACAGGGGATGTGAAGGACTTGAATATGAAGATCTGTGCATTCACCCGGACATTGAGTTACCTGCTGGATATAAGGTGCCGAAGTTTGACATGTTCGACGGGAAGGGAAACCCTCGGGCTCATTTGAGATCATATTGCGATAAGCTTGTCGGAGTGGGTAAAAATCAAGCTATCAGAATGAAACTGTTTATAAGGAGCTTAACTGGAGAGGCACTCGATTGGTACACATACCAAGACCCGCAGAGGTGGCACAGTTGGGGAGATATGGCCCAGGAATTCATGGACAGATTCAGGTTCAACACTGAGACTATCCCGGACCGGTTTTATTTGATGAAGCTGGAGAGAAAATCAACAGAAACTTTCCGGGAATACGCTATGCGCTGGAGAGCAGAAGCGGCAAAAGTCCAGCCTCCAATGGCAGAGAGTGAAATGACGATGCTTTTCGTACAATCTCTAAAGGACCCCACATATTATGAGAGAATGTTAAGTGTCATTGGGCAGAAGTTTGCTGAAGTCATCAGGATGGGGGACTTCATAGAAGAAGGGATAAAAACAGGAAGAGTTACAAATCTTGCGGCCTTGCAGGCCACAAGTAAGGCCATTCAGGCGGACCCTGCTAAGAAGAAGAGAGACGGAGTATCCCCGGTCATGGCCATCCAAGATCAAAGACCCACCCCAAAATCAACCCGCCAATATTCTTCGCCCCAGCCCTCGCACTACAGCCAGTACACCCAAATACCTCAGCCTTATTACCAACCCCCACCTACCCCCCTTCCGGTCTATCATACTCAACCAACATACTACTCACCCCGGTCACCTTCCTACCAAAACCCACCACAACACCGTCCAACCTACGCAACGCAACCCCAGTACCATTCACCAAACCGCCCACAAAACACCCCTAGACCACGCCCAAATGTCGAAAGAAGACCAGCCAAAACTTATACACCATTAGCCGAACCTTTAGCCCAACTGTACGAGAGGCTGAAAATGGCAGGGATACTCCAACCGATTCAAGGAAGAACTCCTGATCCCATCCCGGGATGGTATGACGGGACTAAACATTGTGCATATCATTCAGGAATTGCAGGGCATGATACCGGAAGCTGCTTTGCTCTCAAGGATAGAGTTGAGACGTTGATCAAGGAAGGGGTCATACAGCTTAAGGAAGCTCCCCCGAACATAAACAACAATCCGCTGCCGAATCATGGCGATGCAAATGTGCACATGATCACCCTTGATGAAGATTGCAATCTGGAGGGGACTATCGTGCCAATTAAAGAAAGGGAGGAGGTTGAATCGTCGGCTTGTGTTGCTCCAATAATCGCGGTTCAAAAGAGGGCCCCATTCGAAGTGCTCACCCCAAGGCCCAGGATCACAGCTTTCGTTGCCCCAACACCTTCTCGCAACACCAAAGCAGTCCCCTGGGATTATCAATCTGGTGAAAGAGACAAAGGGAAAGGAAGAGTAGTCGTGGAAGCCGTTGCCACCGGAATGACTAGGTCTGGACGGTGCTATGCCCCCGAAGAGATAGCACGAGGGGCGTCAAGCAAGGAAAATGGTCCGAAGAAGGCCGTTACAGAAGCTGAAGTCGAAGAATTCTGGAGAAAAATGCCAACGAAGGAATATTCTGTTGTAGAACAATTGAAGAAAATGCCAGCTCAGATTTCCTTATTCGCATTATTGATGAGTTCTGAAGCTCATAGGAGCGCTCTAGTGAAAATACTGAACGAAGCCTACTTTCCGGCCGAGACTTCCAGTGAGAAATTATCGGCTATGGTAGGGGAGATCCTTGAGGCCCACCGGGTCTCTTTTCATAACGACGAGTTGCCACCTGAAGGTTTGGGGCATAACAAAGCATTGAACATCACCATCAAATGCAGGGATAAGTTCATCTCCAAAGTATTGGTCGACGGAGGCTCTGCTGTGAATATATGTCCTGTTGCCACTCTACGAGCATTAGGGATAGACGTCGGGAAACTCCGTGACAGTCAAGTCAGTGTCAAAGGATTTGACGGAGCCCAAAGAGATGTTGTTGGAGAGATCGATTTGTTTCTGGAGATTGGGCCTGTGGAGTTCATTGTGAAGTTCCAAGTGATGGACATATCTACTTGTTACAACCTGCTGATCGGGAGACCATGGATCCACATGGCTGGCGCGGTTCCTTCCACTTTGCATCAGAGCCTGAAGTTTGTGTGGAATCACCAAGAAATAGTGATCCACGGAGAAGGCAACAATTCTTTATACCCGGAATGTTCAATTCCTCCTATTCAAAGTGTGGAAAGGCTAGACGGATCGGTTTTTCATATTAAGGAGAATGTGTGCACTGCTCAAGCGAAAAGAATGGAATTGCCACAAGTACTTATGATGGTGGCGTGGGAGATGCTGAAGAATGGCTTCCGACCCGGTCAAGGCCTTGGTCCGAACTTGAATGGAATTGTGGAACCAATTCAACTGCCCGGGCATAAGCATACTTTCGGTCTCGGATATGAGCCCACCCCCAAAGAGATTGCTTCGGCTTGTCTCAAAAGAAGAAGTGACATTCCCTTGCCAAAGCTTGTTCCTTGCCTGAATCAGTCATTTCTTAAGGCTTCCGCTGCCCAAGCACCAGAGGAAACGCTTGAAGACAAACTCCTGGAAAGTTTTAAACACTTATTCATCACTGAAGAAGAAACTGAATGCAGTATGGTTTCGGATGGGTATTCTGAAGACCTGACTATCCGGGATGCAGAGCCAGGATGTCGTTTGAACAATTGGATTTGTAACCCGCCCCCGTTTCTCTGGGAGTCTTGGTAGACTAATTGTATTCAGCATTTGATGAAACAGACACGATTTGAAATTGAGGCCTGAATCGTGTCTATGCTTTTGTTATTTTTGCCTCTAAACTTTGAAGTTCAAATGCAATTTTCAAGCCATGCTTTTATTTATATTTTTTTTTTTTCATCTTTGCTTAATTAATTTTCTTTTATTTTTCAGCAATCAAATTAACAAATCTGCCAATACTGTGAATGTGACACATAATGAAACAAGCAAGCCCATAGGAAATGCCGAGCAAGATTCTGAAGAATATGAAGGGGATATGCAACCCGAGGGATTAACTAAGGATTTTGAGTATTTTGAAAATAAGCCGAAACCAAATTTGGATGAAACGGAAATTATAAATTTGAGTAATTCAAAAATCATTATGGAAGTGAGAATCAGTGTCCATTTGACCCCGTCGCAGAGAGAAGAATTGATCAAACTCCTGAAGGAATATATAGATGTGTTCGCTTGGTCTTACGATGATATGCCCGGATTGAGCACTGACATTGTTTCGCATAAGTTGTCTCTTGATCCATCCTGTCCTCCGATAAAGCAAAAGAAAAGAAACATTAAATCAGACTTGAGCTTAAAAATCAAGGAAGAGATCTCCAAGCAGTTTGATGCCAAGGTCATTCGAACTACGATGTACCCCACTTGGCTAGCCAATATCGTTCCCGTGCCAAAGAAGGATGGCAAGGTTAGGGTATGCGTAGATTATCGGGATCTCAACAGAGCCAGTCCGAAAGATGACTTTCCCCTTCCAAATATCCATATGCTCATTGATAATTGTGCAAAGCATGAGTTGCAGTCTTTTGTTGACTGCTACGCGGGATATCACCAAATCCTGATGGACGAGGAAGATGCAGAGAAAACAGCATTCATCACACCTTGGGGGGTGTATTATTATCGGGTGATGCCTTTCGGGCTCAAAAACGCAGGGGCCACGTACATGAGAGCCATGACCACCATCTTCCATGATATGATCCATAAAGAGATTGAAGTCTATGTGGATGATATCATCATCAAGTCGCGAAAGAGGTCAGACCATCTAACGGATTTGAGAAAGTTCTTCGACAGGTTGAGGCGATACAATCTGAAGTTGAACCCCGCAAAATGTGCATTCGGTGTTCCTGCAGGGAAGTTGTTGGGTTTTATTGTGAGCAGAAGGGGCATAGAGTTAGACCCCTCGAAGATAAAGGCCATTCAGGAGTTGCCTGCCCCAAAGAGTCGGAAAGATGTGATGAGTTTCCTCGGGCGTCTCAACTACATCAATCGATTTATAGCGCAATCAACGGTGATATGCGAACCAATAATTAAGTTATTGAGGAAGGACGCTCCTACCAAATGGACTGAAGATTGCCAAAGAGCCTTTGACAAAATCAAAGAATATTTGTCTAGCCCGCCTGTTTTGGTGCCTCCAGAAGCTGGAAGACCTTTGCTATTGTATTTGTCCGTATCGGAGAACGCGTTTGGATGTGTATTAGGTCAACATGACAAAACAGGAAGGAAAGAGCGAGCAATATATTACTTGAGCAAAAAGTTCACACCTTACGAGGCACGGTATACGTTATTGGAACGCACCTGTTGTGCTTTGACTTGGGTTGCACAGAAGTTGAGACATTATTTGTCTGCATATACTACTTACCTCATCTCAAGGATGGACCCACTCAAGTACATCTTCCAGAAGCCTATGCCTACGGGGAAGCTAGCTAAGTGGCAAATGTTGTTGAGCGAGTTTGATATTGTGTATGTTACTCAAAAGGCTGTCAAAGGGCAGGCGATAGCTGATCATCTTGCAGAAAATCCTGTGGGCGAGGAATACATACCCCTTAAAACCTATTTCCCGGATGAAGAAGTGTTGTTCATCGGGGAAGATATCGCAGAAGAGTACCCAGGGTGGAGACTGTTTTTCGATGGGGCGGAAAATGCTAAAGGGGTCGGCATTGGAGCAGTTTTGATTTCAGAGTCAGGACAGCACTATCCCATTTCAGCCAAAATCAAGTTCCCGTGTACCAATAATATGGCAGAATATGAGGCTTGTATTCTTGGCCTCAGAATGGCCGCTGATATGCATATACAGGAACTTTTGGTTATAGGCGATTCAGACTTACTGGTTCATCAAGTGCGAGGCGAATGGACCACTAAGAACGGGAAAATACTGCCATACTTGCATTGCGTGAAAGATTTATGTAAGAGATTCATCAGGGTGGAATTCAAACACGTTCCAAGGACACAGAACGAGTTCACTGATGCTTTGGCCACTCTGTCCTCTATGATTCAGCACCCGGACAAGAATCGCATAGATCCTATCAAGATAAATGTGCACGATCAACAGGCATATTGCTTCTATGTGGACGAAGAGCCTGATGGAGAACCTTGGTACTATGACATTAACAAATATCTTAAGACAGGAGACTATCCGGAAGGCATAACCAGTGTTCAGAAGAAAACGCTTCGGAGATTAGCAAACCATTTCTTCCTAAGTGGAGAAATCCTGTATAGGAGGACTCCAGATTTAGGATTATTAAGATGTGTTGATGCTAAAGAAGCGGCTCGGTTGATTGAAGAAGTGCATGGCGGTACATGTGGGCCTCATATGAATGGCTTTAATCTGGCCAAGAAAATCCTTCGCGCAGGCTATTTCTGGATGACTATGGAATCAGATTGTATCCGTTTCGTGCAGAAATGTCATCGATGTCAGATTCATGGTGATTTGATTCGGGTTCCGCCAAATGAATTAAATGTGACAAGTTCTCCGTGGCCTTTCGCAGCTTGGGGTATGGATGTCATTGGTCCTATCGAGCCAGCCGCGTCGAATGGACACAGGTTCATTTTGGTAGCCATTGATTATTTCACAAAGTGGGTGGAAGCATCTTCGCACAAGTCGGTAACAAAGAAAGTGATAGCAGATTTCGTTCGGAGCAACATTATTTGCCGATTCGGAATCCCAGAGTCAATTATAACAGATAATGGAGCTAATCTTAACAGTGATCTAATGCGGGAGATTTGCGAGACATTTAAGATTACTCATCGCAATTCCACTCCTTATCGCCCTCAGATGAATGGGGCAGTCGAAGCAGCGAACAAAAACATCAAAAGAATACTGAGGAAGATGATCGATAATTACAGGCATTGGCACGAAAAACTGCCGTTAGCTCTCCTCGGTTATCGCACTACTGTGAGAACTTCAACGGGGGCAGCACCTTATCTTTTGGTCTATGGGACAGAGGCGGTGTTACCTGCTGAGGTAGAAATACCATCTTTGAGAATCATCCAAGAAGCTGAGTTAAGTGACGCTAAGTGGATGCAGAATCGATACGAACAATTGATGCTCATTGACGGAAAGAGATTGAATGCCGTTTGTCTTGGACAGCTTTATCAGAATAGAATGGCCAAAGCTTTCAACAAGAAGGTAAGACCGAGGCAATTCAAAACAGGGCAATTGGTACTGAAACGCATATTCCCATGTCAAGATGAAGCCAAAGGAAAATTTGCACCTAACTGGCAGGGACCTTATATGGTTCATCGGGTATTGACTGGAGGAGCATTAATCCTAGCAGAAATGGATGGCGAAATTTGGCCGAAAGCTATCAACGCAGATGCCGTCAAGAGATATTATATTTAGAAACCTTCTTTTATTTGCATGAAATATTCTTCAACACTTTTCCATGTAATAGCACTACTCTCCCTTAGCGGGACGCATGACAAACCTATATCGGGTTAGGTCTTTAAGATAGAATTTCTCTCGAATTTTTTTTTTTTTTCTTTCTTGTATTATGAACTACGCCTGACCTGATTCCCATGGGGGATACGTAGGCGGCCCGCATAGGCCTCGGTCACATTCTCACAAAACCTCAATATCCTTTTTGTATTATGAACTACGCCTGACCTGATTCCCATGGGGGATACGTAGGCGGCGGCCGCATAGGCCTCGGTCACATCACTTCAAAATTCCAATTTTATTTCTGCTTGTAATTATGAACTACGCCTGACCTGATTCCCATGGGGGATACGTAGGCGGCCCGCATAGGCCTCGGTCACATCATTTTATTCTCCCCAATTGCATTTCCGCTTGTAATATTGAACTACGCTCGACCTGATTCCTCTAGTGGGATACATAGGCAGCCTGTGTAGGCTCGGTCTCGCCATTTTGAAAAGATCAACATCCCTTGCACCAGAAACTGGGACAATTTTTTTAAAAAAAAAGGGATCACCGTAAGACAACATCGACAGACTCGGGAGAATATTGTTCGACAGAGTCGTCGGGCAGAAGAAAACTTCGGAAAAGGGGCATTCGCTTTGTTTCACAATGTGTCACAGTTCCGAGTTCAGCAAAATTATTTATCACCATACATATAGTTTACTATGTCTATTTTTTTCGAAATAATGTGATTCTAATCAGACTGTTTACTAGTCGGCCAAGACTTAAAATGAGCGGAGGTTACAAGTTCATACGAAGCTGGAGGCACAAAGCGCAAGAGCCAGATCCCCAAGTCAACGCGAATCAACCCCCTCCCCAAACTTACAAGATTTTCTTTGGATGCAGGTTTTCAAGTTGCAGAAGCTAAAACATGTACAGCCTTGTAAGGATGGCGCGTCAAACGGTTTGAGCATTCTTCTATCAATTATGCCTTCAAGTATCAATAACTTTTGACAATCACAATAAGCTAATCTTGCAAACTATTTTTTTTTCAAATATATATCAACGCACAAATATTTTCTATTGCTTTCGAATACATTGCTTTATTTACTTTCAAATGCCCCTGCATATGCTCGCGGCCGCATTGCACTGTACCTGCATTACTCACCGTTTTCATATGATGCATGGGCTGCGCACCGCCCTTTGCATCGCTTTCATATATTTACTGGGCTATGCACCGCCCTTTTAAATTTCGGCATAAGGCCATGCACCGCCTTTCATATGATGCATGGGCTGCGCACCGCCCTTTGCATCGCTTTCATATATTGCCTGGGCCATGCACCGCCCTTTTAAATTTCTGCATAAGGCCATGCACCGCCTTTCATGTGATGCACGGGCTGCGCACCGCCCTTCGCATCGCTCTCATGTATTGCCTGGGCCATGCACCGCCCTTTTAAATTTCTGCATAAGGCCATGCACCGCCTTTCATGTGATGCACGGGCTGCGCACCGCCCTTCGCATCGCTCTCATGTATTGCCTGGGCCATGCACCGCCCTTTTAAATTTCTGCACAAGGCCATGCACCGCCTTTCATATGATGCATGGGCTGCGCACCGCCCTTTGCATCGCTTTCATATATTGCCTGGGCCATGCACCGCCCTTTTAAATTTCTGCATAAGGCCATGCACCGCCTTTCATATGATGCATGAGCTGCGCACCGCTCTTCGCATCGCTTTCATATTTACTGGGCCATGCACCGCCCTTTTAAATTTCTGCATAAGGCCATGCACCGCCTTTCATATGATGCATGAGCTGCGCACCGCTCTTCGCACGTTTTCATATTTACTGGGCCATGCACCGCCCTTTTAAATTTCTGCATAAGGCCATGCACCGCCTTTCATATGATGCATGAGCTGCGCACCGCTCTTCGCATCGCTTTCACATTGCCTGGGCCATGCACCGCCCTTTTAAATTTCTGCATAAGGCCATGCACCGCCTTTCATATGATGCATGGGCTGCGCACCGCCCTTCGCACGTTTTCATATTTACTGGGCCATGCACCGCCTTTCATATGATGCATGAGCTGCGCACCGCTCTTCGCATCGCTTTCATATTGCCTGGGCCATGCACCGCCCTTTTAAATTTCAGCATAAAGCCTTGCGCCGCCTTTCATATGATGCATGGGCTGCGCACCGCCCTTCGCATCGCCTTTCATACATTACATGGGCCATGCACCGCCCTTTGTAAATTTCTGCATAGGCTGCGCACCGCCCTTAGCACCGCCTTTCATACATTATATGGGCCATGCACCGCCCTTTCAAATTAAAGCATAAGGACATTGCACCGCATTTGCGTCGCTATATTTCAATATTTATTCTTACTGACTATTTTCATCTAGTTTTTAGTTTCGCAGGAGCTTTAGCGCAACGTGGAACTATTTCTTCGGCAGCGAACTGGGGCAATACGTCGGGAAGGACAAGCAGACTTCTCGACAAGGGTCAAAGATCTACCTCGAACACTCGGCTCCAAATTCAAATTTCCCGTTCACATTCCAGCACAATCAATTTTTAGGGTTCTATCACAATACCCAGTGTCATTATAATTCGACACTGGGACAATATTTTTTGCGAAGATTCGCATCAAATCATGAGTTGCCAGTCATAGGTGTCGTAGTCTTCCCAGAACTACACACGGCCTGATTCTCGTGCAACCCGAGATATGTAGGCGATTCAGAAACCAGAGTTCGGCCGTAATTTTATTTACCCTTAGTCCTTCATAATCCTCTAGCCGGGACAAAATAGGCTACTAAGTCAACGTCTTTGCCCGAAAATTCATTCATCATTATCAGGCAAAGAGGGACAAGTTGTTGACACCCAATTTTGTCCCGCCTCTCCTCCAAAATATATATTTGCGCTTCTAATATTTTAAATAAAAAATAATAATAATAATATATATTATGTTTACTATAGTTATTACTCCCTATCAATAACAGCGTTTCATTATTCTGTTACAACTATTATTATTATCACTATTATTATTATTATTATTAATAATTACTATTATTATTATTATTCTTAAATTACCATTATTACTAATTGTCATTAATTATTATTATTTTTGTTATTTCAATTTTCATTATTATTATTATTATTATTATTATTATTATTATTATTATTATTATTATTATTATTATTATTATTATTATTACTAATCATTATTATCAGCGTTATTTGTTATCAATTTATTAATCATCATTATCATCGTTATTTTCATTATTAATTATTATCATTATTTTATCAATAATTGTTATCTATTATTATTATTATTATCATCATTATCTCTCTTATTATTATCATCATTATTATTTTATTATTACCCCTATTATTGTTATTATTATTAATTTATTATCATTTTTGTTATTTTCAATAATTGTTATTTATTATTTATTATTAATTACTATCATCTTTATTAGCTTTATTAATTATTATCATTTTTTATTATCAATATTTGTTATTTACTATTATTATTATATCTATTATTGTTTTTATCACCATTTATCATTAATGTTATCATTATTACCATTATCATTATTGTTATTAACAGTATCACTACCGCTATTTATTTGCTGCTGTTATTTAGTATTATTGAACTTGCATTTATCGACATTTTATCAATTCCCGCGTATGCATCGCATTTTATTTTTCGCACATTTAAAATGATAGCTTTATTTATTGTTAAAATATTATTGCGCGGTCATTGCAACATGATATAACTTTATTATCCGGGTCTTTTACAATTACACATTTTTCGTACCAGGTGATATTCTGGCACCCTTAGTACATCGTTAATCAAAATGTGTCTCTTATTCAAATTTAGAAGCCAAACTATTTCTTGCACTCAGTCCGTATTTTGACTTACCGGACCCCAAATCAAAGTTCGATTAATTCCTAATACTTTTGGACTACACCATATTTTTATCTCAATTTTTAGATCAGTCCATGTTTAATTTACTAGTCCATTCTTTTAAACACCCAGTCTAAAATTTGACCCGGTTCACAAATGGACCGGGTCCAATTCATTTTCAGCAAAATAAGGGAAACCCTTTTAGGGTTTCCCCTTCATTTCCCCTCATTTCTCACCGCCGCACCCTTTCTTTCCTCTTCCCTTCTCCTTCGTCGCCTCTCTTCCCTTTACCCCGAAAACTCTCACCGCCGCTCCCACTCACCCCCTTTCCCTCCTCCTTCTCCGCTCCCCACCTTGCCCTGTTCCCCACTCAGCTTTGTCTCCCCCACTCCTCCTTCACTCTGTCTCTAGCACACACACACAAAAAAAAAAATCGTTGTATAAATAGGGTTTTCGAAATGAGTAAAGGGGGGGGGGGGGGGGGGTTTGGAGAAGGAGAAAAACAGAAACATAAACGAGCACAACAAGAACAGAAAAAAGGAAAAATCAGAAAGAAACGAAGCCATTTTCTTTTGTATTCTTTTGATCCCCAAATACTGAAACCCTTTTGAATCGCAAGGATCCCCTAGGAATCGTAGTTCTTGAGATCGAGAACCCCCCCTAAACCATCTATTTTCAATCACCGCTTCTGGCATTAATCGAAAAACCAAACCATTGTTTATTCCCTTTTTGCCCTCATTGCTATTTCAAGTCTGATTGCATGCAAATCTGGAAGTTGTAGTGTGTCGAGGGAAAATCGAAGATCCGTACTCATTTCGCTGCCTCCGGAAAAGGTAATCTTCATTCCTTTTTATTTATTTTTGTTTTTTTTTGTGTGTTCCAATTCCTGTTTGTGCTTTAGTTCCATGTTTAATATAGCTAGTTAGTGTTAGCCTAGAGTTTCATGCTAGTTGTTTGATTGCCTGTTTTTGGTTTGGTTTTCCTGTTCAATGTAGCTAAATATGGCTTAAAATTAGTCTTAAATCTGTGAATAGGTTGATTCCTCTCTTTGTTGTATTTTGAGTTGTTTGAAATAGTATCAATATTAGCATGTAATACCCTGTCCCTTTTTATTATTTTTCTGTATTCTTTGTAGTTTTTTTTCTTTGTTTCTGCATTGTTTGGCTTTCCTATTGTTTTGTTATGATATTTAATTGTTGTTCCTTGTCTAGATAGTTGTATCCTGTTAGTTATAGCGCTTAAATTCTTGCTTCCTGTTTAATTAATACTATGTTCAACATAGTGTTTGATTTCCTTTTCTTGTTTAGCTAGTCTTACCCTATTGGTTGTGGTATGTGATGCTTGTTTAGTTCAGTATGTTAGTTATGGTATTTAACTGCTTTGTTTCATGTCTAAGCTCAGCTACTATCATGTACCAAGTGTGACCTTTGTAGACTCTAACTACATATGTGTTTTCTTTTGGACAAATTCTGGGAATAAAACAAGGTTAAAATGTCCTGGAAATTCTGTTGTTAGTCTGCCTTATGCTGAAGCCACTTAGAGGCTAAAAAATGGTTAATAGTTGATCCTGACTGTCCTTGTCACCACCATGCTTAAAAATCTACCTCACCCCTGATTTGCTTAAACTACTCATGTGGTTCCTTATTCATCTGATTCATTAATGGCATAGGGGCAATCAAATGTTCAGATATGGGTTTTGGGTTCAATCATTTAGGGTCTCTACATACCTAAAAACAGACTCAAAATGGTATGAAATTATTAATGTGGCTATTTGAGCATTGGCTTAAATTATCGACAAAAAGTTTGTTCAATGGTTCTGTGCTAGGTTAATATACCTTTACTTAAGTTTTTTTTTATGAATATCCCCTGCCTGCCTCTGATCAATTTGAGTTAAGTCTATTATAGATGTTTATACAATTCTACAAATGCTCATATACTGCCAATATTAGTCTTGATATTTATTCAATGTCTTCAGGCGGCTTATAAATGCATACATAATTCATGAATGCCTCAACATTAGTCTAGGTCATGTACAAGGGTTCTGTGGAAGTCGTCTGGTTTATCCTTATATGCCCTGTGTCTTCATAGATGATGATTAGAGCCAATGTTGGCCTTGTATGTCCTTGGTGTCTGAATATGGCCATGTCTACCTGTATGCTTGAGGATCAGCCTGTATCTGATTGTCTAAAACATGTCTAAACACCTACTTTGCTGATGTATGAGAGTTATCATATGTTGGGGTGATTACATAAATGCTTGGGTTTTGAACTTCCATTTCATCTTAAGTCTTGTGTCTGTTTAAGTCCTGAAACAGTATGCATACTTGCTAAACATATGGGTTTGGACTAATCTCTCTATAATCAGTGAGTGGCATAGGTCATTCTGTAATCTGTTAAGTCCCTTCTTTGCTGTAAAAAATGCATGACCAGGTTAGTGCCTAGTTTTAGGCTATTCTGGACTTGGCAACACCCCTATTATGTTTTAGTTGGTCTCTGTCATCTATTAGCAGTTCAGCATGATCATGTTAAGGATTTAAATTGAAGTCTAACTGGTTACATAAGCACTCGAACCTTAACTTTTGCCTAGTTTTTGAACTTTTCTGTTAAATGCCTTCTGTCAATGCGAAGCATACTCTAAGTGTAAGAGATTAGTCTTCTGTTGATCCATTTATTAACCAGAGTCCAATGATTTAAGATACCAGCCTCATCTAGTCTCCAGGTCCTCCCTGTGTTAAAATAAATTGGAAGTGACTAATTTATGCTTCTCTTCTCTCTTACTTGTATTAATCTGTGTATGTGGACTTGGGAGTCCACAGTTGACCCTATCTCTTTCCTTGTGTGGAAACTAAAATTGTCTTGTTTTAAATTTGTATAAGGAATTACAAGTGATAGTAGGTCTTCTCTGAAACTGAAATGCTTTCCTCCTTCGATACTTTGCATGAAACAGATCCAAGTATTGTGGAACTGTAGTATTTTTTTTTTTTCTCTGTTTGAACTTAACCACTGCCATGCTTCGTTTTCCTTTGCTGGTTCAGTTCAAATTCATCCTGCAAGTGTATCTTGGCTAAGTCTTGTATATGATGTAGACAGCAGTATGCTTTTTTTTGCTCGGTCTTGTGTATGCCCAAACCGCAGATATGTTTTGCCTAAACTATATCCACGCTGGCTGTTATGAAAAAATGCATTTTTTGCGTAAGTCTTGTATGTATTTGTGTGAACAGATATGCCCTATTGAGTGTGTATACATGATATATGTTCAAAATATGCGCAGCATATACATAATCTTTGACCTGTTTTGAATTTCACCCTTACATGTTCGACCTTATTCTTCTGATTACATTCTAATCCTTTTCCTCTCATTTTTTGCATGATCACCGTATACGAGTCCGAGAGACTCATTCTTCTTCCATATTCGGTGTTGGGCTAAAAGCCCAACGAAATCTTCTCGGTCCAGCCATCTGTCCGCAAAAAAAAAAAAGATAGAAAAAATGAGCCCAGGGCCAAAGCCCAATAGGCAGCAACAGCAGCAGTAGCAGTCTTTCAAAATGGGCTGAGCCCATTTAATTTTATTTCAGCCTCTATTTATTTATTTATTTCTATTTTTTTTTTGCATTTAATTTGTATTATTTGACTAACCCTTACTTTGTTTTATTTTCCTAACTTAGATGAATTCTAGTAAATTTAGTGGGTTAGCTTTAGTATAATGGGTAGAATTTAAAAAAGAAACTCGCCATTAGTCCCATAAGTTTCTTTTCATGTTGAACTATTTATAGCATATATAATATTTATTTTATTGGAATAATCGATTTGCAAAATAGCATGCCTATATATTTTGGGTTAAAGGAATCGTTTTTGTTCTTACATTTTAGGAATTTCAGGATTTCACTAATACACAAATATAAATTCAAGTATATTTTATAAATAACTCTTCAAGTTTGAATCAATCATGCATATTTAGCTAAGCATAATTAATAAGAGATAATGAAAAGGAGAAAGAAAATTCGCACCTTGTCTATATTCCTAAATTGTAAAATCAATTAATATCTTGTCATTTGAGTTGTTTCAAATATTAAAACGCTGCAACCCACACTCTTTTCCATTCATATGCATATTATTATATTTGGCAAAATCCTTTTTTTTTTAAATAGCATTTTTTAGCCGTAGCAGTATTTATAAGATTATTTTAAATAGCATTATTATATTTTCATTTAAAGCCTTAGCAACATTCTTAAAACTTATTTTTATTTATAAGTTTCCTTTTATGCAAATTATTCTACGAGTCTTATTTTAAATAGCATTTTTTTAAGCCTTAACAATATGCAGAAGTCTTATTTTAAATAGCATTATTATATTTTCCTTTAAAACTTTAGCAACATTTACAAGCTATTTTCTTAAAATTTAAATGTTACATTTGCATCTTTGACCTTAATTAATTAACTTAAGTTTGGCCGGATAACCGTGTTTAACGGATTCTAAAGGATGCCTAACCCCTTCCCTTTAGGATGATATAGAACCCTTACCTAGAATCACACTGGTTAAGCAGACCATTAACAGAGGTTTAGTTTTAACTTTACCTTAGTTAATATTTAGGTGTCCTAATTCACCGTTTAAAATTAATTAGGTGGTGACTCTTTAAACAATCAATTTAGGAGTCTCCAATATGTTGTACTCCGCTCTAACCCAGTTAAAATGGGGTGTAACACTTACCTCATTACTTACAATAATCTTCTTACTGTTGGATATTTTAAATCATCCCTAAATATTGTCAAAGTGAACGATTTTTACGTTGGTTTTGGGAAGAGCAATATCTGTTAAATTGATCAAAGATTTGCTTGAACTTCTTATTTCTTTGAAAGATATCTTAAACCCGCTAAAAAAGTTTGTCTGAAGAACCTTGATTGGTGAGTTTGGCCTGTAATATTATGTTTATCTAACTATCATTTCTCCTTAGATGCTTGCCTTCATATTTATTAATTTTCATCTTTTAGGATATCATGTATCGAATTATGCATCACTGATGCATTAGTAAACCCCTAGATATTCTCTTTTTCAGGATTTATTGTTACTTATAATATCGCTCGCGCTGCACGGACGCAACATTTATAAATCTGATACTAATTAATGCAGCTACCCTTTACTTGCACAATTTCATTCACCTAAGATGTGACTTAAATCCTAAATGGCAATAACTATTTCAACATTACATAATAACATTACCCAATAATAACACTATTCAATACATAAATTTTTATAATTGTACGCAATTACATATATATAAATACATTATAATTCAAGGTGTTAGGCCCGTGCGCAGCACGGACATACACCCTCTAGTATTAAAACAGCCATTGGACCATTCTGGCTAGGATAGGTGACATACTGACATTCATTAACTCTCCATTATGATTGAAAATTGCTGTTTCAATTTGTTATACACAATGTCAGTTTAAGAATTTTTTGCATCATTTCTTTATCTTTACATGTTAGTAGCAAGTAACTTATTTTATTTTTAATATTACAAATCTCACGTTTTAAAAAAACTTAAATGAAATATTGTTTGGGTTACCGGATAATACAAAACTCTTTAAACTGACGGTTTACCTAACTTAAACTCTTTCAATTAAAAAAAAACACAATAGGATCGACCCCTACATTTATGTCGAAAGGCGTTTGAGGAGCATTTTAATTGTTTCATGAAAATAATCTTTTCGAAAACATTTAATCCATCGGTAGGCAGGTGATTTATTAAATAGGAAATTTAATATTAGCTAGTTGACTAGTTGAAAATTAAAAGCAAGTTTCCATTAAAGACAATTATCAAATGAACGAGTAAAAGAGGATGCAATGTTATTATAGCAAAGAGGGAATCTATATATAATATACAGCTAGGCATAAATAAGGTGATGTGGCACCTCTCTATGACTATCATTCTTATTTATCTTTTTTCTCCTTTTTTTGAAAATTTTCCCTTATTTTTTTAATTATTTAATTTTAAAAAGGCATCTCCATAACTCCCACCACTTTATCTTCATAAATTCTACTTTTAATTAGTACTAAAAATATTCATAACTCCCAGGCCTTTTATATTCATAACCTCCAATTATTTAATGTGCAAATTTATGGCACCTAAAAATCACACCAATAATATAGCATTTCCATCCAAATAAATATGCATGTTTTGACCCATGTAAATTATTCTCTACCTTTGAAGTAAATTTCCTTTCAGTTTTCCTGTTTTTGATATGTCTACGTTTTCCTTCATGTTTATGTTGTTAAAATTTTAGTTTTCCTTCACGTTTGCTTGGTGCTTCATGTATTTTTGTTGTAAAATCTTGGGCGATTGTAGCAAATCAAATTTGCATGTAAAAAAATGATTTCGATTTTCCTCTTTCTTTCCTTTTGTATTTTTTTAAAGAATTTGATTACCTTATATTAACGATAATATAGTTTTTTCCCTTCTTATATTAAACGTTCATGTTTTTACTTGGGCCTAAAATACCCTCGAATTATTGAAAATTGAGCAAAAATACCCTCCATCCACCTTTCAGCCCCCAAATACCCTTATCATCCACCTATTGGGTCTAAAATACCCTTATCACCACCTATTGGGTCTAAAATACCCTTATCACTAACAGAATCTTTTCATTAAACACGTGTCATTTTTCTATTGGTTGGATTATAAAATTAATTAAACTAATTAACATTTGCAATATTGACCAGATAGTGCCCCCCGACCCGACCCCCCGACCCACCCCCCCCCCCCCCCCCGTGATTTTTTTTTTTTTTTTTTTGCACCCCACCCCGCACCCCTACCCCCCCCCCCCCCGAAGCAAAAAAAATTAATATTTTTGAAAAAAAAAAGTTTTGACGTTTTTTTTTGGGTTTTTTTTAGCTGGGAGGGGAGGGGGGCGTAGGGTGCGGGGTTTGGGGGGTGGGGGAGGGGGAGGGTGCGGGGTGGAAAAAAAAGTCAACTTTTTTTTTCAGCTGGGAGGGGGGGGAGGTGTAGGGTGCGGGGTGGGGTGCAAAAAAAATATTGTTACGCTTCTCAACTTCCTAGTAAAAAGCACAAGTACTGTGAAATGTCTTGATAAATTAAAATGTCTAATGTAATTGAGTTACCAAAAAAATAAATATCTCACCCTAAAAAACATGGTATATTTTCAACCAAAATCTAAAAGGCACAAGTGTAGACTACAATATTTTTTTTGCACCCCACCCCACACCCTACACCTCCCCCGCACCCCCCCCCCCCCAAAAAAAATCTAAAAGGCACAAGTTGACTTTTTTTCCACCCCTCCCCTCCCCCTACGCCCCCCTCCCCTCCCAGCTAAAAAAACCCAAAAAAAACGTCAAAACTTTTTTTTTCAAAAATATTAATTTTTTTGCGTCGGGGGGGGGGGGGGGGGGTGGGGGGGGAGAGGTAGGGGTGCGGGGTGGGTGTAAAAAAAATGTCAACTTTTTTTTCAAAAAAAAAAAAAAAATCACCGGGGGGGGGGGGGGGCACTTGGGTTATCTGGTCAATTAGTTTAATTAATTTTATAAGCCAACCAATAAAAAAATGCCACGTGTTTGACCAGAATATTCTGTTAGCAATAGGGGTATTTTAGACCCAATAGGTGGATGGTAAGGGTATTTGGGGGCTGAAAGGTGGATGGAGAGTATTTTTGCTCCATTTTCAATAGTTCGAGGGTATTTTAGGCCCTTTTCCGTTTAAAGAATTTGATTACCTTATGTCAACATATAGTTTTCCCTCTTCAATTCATATATCTAAAGTTTTCATTTGCTTAGTTAATTCTTAATTTCTTCTGATTTTTTTCCTTTATTGGCGAGGTTAAATAACTTTTTATGTCTCTAACTAGAGTGTTTCGAAAGTGGAAGTACCGGAAAAAAGTCATCATATACGTGTATGCTGCTTAAGAAAGTACGTATATGTCCATCCGCATGTGGATCAACTTTTAGTAAGCATAATAGAACACAAGAATGTAAAATTAGTTTGTAGTTCATAGAATGCAATTTAATTCATAAGAAAGTTACTTAATTACAGATTAATTCATAAGAAAGTTACTTAATTACAGATATGAAAAATTACCGTCCTCAAGTATTTTGTTTTTTATTATTCATAAACGTCTTCAAAGTTTTAAATTTTCATAGAATATTAGTATCATTTGTTGGGTTTAAATCTTTTGAGCTTACTACTTGAAAAAAAAATACAAGAAATGAATTAGCTATTAACAAAATATAACATAATAGGTATTGACTTCGGGAGGAATTGAATAAGCAAAGGTAAAGAAATGAAAAGAAAGTGTGGAAAGGAAAAGGCTAAAAATAATGTTGCAATGAATACGAAGAGGAGTAGGATTACAAGTAGAGGCGGATATAGGATTTAAGTTTTAGGGGTTTAACATCTTAAATTTTTAGTACTAAACCATTATATTTTTAAAGTTATGGGTTCATATCTACTATTTATTATAATTTTAGTAAATTTTTACACATAAATTTATACCCCGCAATGAAAGTTTGGGTTCAATTGAACCCCAAGTTATAGAGCTCCATCCGCCACTGATTATAAGAGAGAAACACAATAAGATGGAAAATAATAGAAAAAATGACAAGAAAAAAAATGACAGTTAATCAAGAAAAATAACAAAAAGAAAAAAATGGGATTTCAAAAAATGTATAGAAGATAATGAGAACATGATCGAATAAATTTATTTTCTTAATTAAATTCCTAAAATTGTGAAAAAAAAATTATAACTTAAAAATATTTATTAGAAATCTTAAGAAAATTATTAAGTTGGTGGGTTAAAATTGAATGCCTTTGACAAGCCACATACGATTCTTGTGAGAGATGAGAGATGGGGGGAGTCAAAACTAACGACGATCGTTTATTTGATATTAAATTTTTTGACCTAAATTTTCTTTTTTTCCATTTGGTTCAACCTTGAAAATATAACTAGAATAACAAATAACAATTGAAGAGTAGAGAAAAAATAAAATTAATCAATCAGTGAAGATTAATCTTATTAGCTAGAAAAATTGACAATAATTGTTTAGTAATGTTCGAATACTATTTTTTAATAACCGCGTGATATGCGGACAAATTCATTAGTGTTGGATAAATGAGAGTGAGGCAGGAACTGGATATATCTGTAGTTGTCGCCCTTAATGATCGTTCAAAATGGACCTATCATTTATCGTACATATGTCCATGTAATTTTTATTTCACTATCTATTGATTACTTCTTCTATTTCAGTTTTGTAAGGCATTTTTTTTTTCTCATTTTCAGCCATTTCAAATTTTGTCTAGTAAAAAATCATCGCATAAATTCAAACGAAAGGGGTATTAAAAGGTAGGAGGGATGATATTGTATTATCGATCGTGAAGCTATTGCGTGGGGATAAATGTAAACCAAAAGAGGTCAAACTCATCTTTTCCAGCATGCATAAGTTTGTTTTGTTTTGTAAAAGACACCACTCTACCATGAAAGAAGATGAAAAGAAAGCTTTAAATGGTGAGAGAGACCTAAAAGACCAAAAGGAAAAAAGCCATATGCATAGTCCCTTGACAATATTTGTAAAAGAGATAGCCATGTGCATATTGCTTTTAAATCTATACATATGTAGCAAAGCAGATAAAAGAGAAGGTAGGGCACTGACTACAAGGAGAAATATTGGCCTAATTTTGAGTAAATGATGAGAGTAAGCACCACTGCAGTGATCGTTGGATGAAAGAGATATGACAACGAAGTTTCATAAATACTGAAATATTCCCCTTTTTCTTCACAATTTTTGTACAAATTATCTGTACAATGTATCCATGCTATCTCAAATTGTTAACCAGATATGGTCCATACCCTTAATGCAAATAAAAGGATCATGATATGATGAAAGCCCTTGGTTGTTGGAGTTGGTGCCTATCTACAATGCATTTACTCATCCAATCGGCCTGGTCCTAATTAATTATTAATATGGTATATCTACAAAAGTATTCTTGCAAACAGGGGCAGTATACGTATATGTTACAATGATGAATGCGAGTGTACATAATATCTTTGACTTGAGTTACGTACCGTACTTTAATGTACAATTGATCAAATTTTAATTTGTATATAATAGTTAAACTTGCTTGCACTCTCTAACAGTGATAAAGTAGTAGTGAATGAATTAATGCTACTCATATTTAGTGATGTAAAGTTCTAGAATCGCCTCCGCATTGAAACATGAAAAGAAATGAAGAATTAAATGACACAAGACACAAGATATATACTCCGTATATAGAAAGTTACAATCATCCTTTTTCTGTTACCTTTGTTAGGAAAGATGAGAAGTAACATGCAATACTCAAATGTCTGATACATATGTATGTTAGATAAAAGGAATTAAAAGAATTTAACTAAAGTTTACTAGTTAACAAGTTTTCAAGTGTGGAGAGTATTGAGTATTGGTTCATTTATTTTGAGGAAATAGTTTGGCCTCATAATAAGGGGCTACATATATATGTTTGGCAGGCTTAAATATTCCGTGGTTGTCTTTTCTTTTTCTTCATAAATTAAAGGTTGTATTCACATTACTTTTTGCTTGCACTTTAGTTATTTCACCAGCTACTTGCAATATCTTCTGCTAGTATAAATAAGTATCTGACTTTGTCCATCAAAAATTAGATAAATAAAACAAAATCAGGCTCTTTTTCGTCTACTACAGTTCAAGCCCTTTCCTCCAATTATGTATCTCTTCGATTAAGTATATATTAACAGAACTTTTGTTTATCAAATATCTTTTTATGTAATCTTTGCTTCTTCTTCTAGCCTCAGTGCTGTTAGATGAGGATATTAATTATTCTGTCTTGGTACATTGTCTTCGAATAAAAGCTATGTAAAGTCGATTTCTTTCTCTAGTACATGAACAAACTCCGAACTGAAGCCAACCAATTCCACCAAACTGTCTTCTCAAAGGAGATTTTTAAAAATCACTATTATCATTGCTATTATTATTCACGTCCTGCTATAACTTTTCAAGAAAAAACAGTATAGCTCGTGATGTACCCCAAAGACGTTATATATAAGTCAGGGTACATATTTACTTGTATTAACTGTTTACATCAAATCAATGAACACAAGACATGTGTTTCTTATTATACACGTATTCATCACTTAATTAATCATGGCTAGGTGATATATATACTTGTTTATCCCGGATTTTGGTAACAATTAAATTTGTAAGTGAGGTATAGAATATGTAGATGAATTTAATCTGTTTGGTTGTTATGAAACGTCTATGGATTTGTTTGTTGCAATATATGTATAGATGTGTGTTATTGCTGTGAGAACATGAATTGTGTTTGGTGATATATACCAAATATATATATTAGGTAATATGTTATATTAGATGAATAAGTAAAGCTAAAAAAGAACACCACAGATCCGGACCAATATCAGAGAGAGAGAGAGAGAGAGAGAGAGAGATTCAATATATTTGACTATTACAATGTTGAGATCTGAAAAAAGCTAACTCCAAAAAGGGGAAGAATGTCCTCTATTTAGAGGTATGCCTTATGGGCCATGAATACAACATAAAATCCCTTGTGAATAAAGAAACCCTAAAAAAGATAAGGTAGGATCGCATGGTCTGACACTCGTACGGTTGTCAGTACAAATGACAGAACGGTTTCCTGACGCATGGCAACATCGCAACCGGTTAACCGGACCAACGGACGCGTTGAACTTGGATTGGCGAACCCAGACCAACGGACACGTTTTTCTTGTCTCGGGTCAATTGCATCTAGTACGATACCCCGGTGTGAAGAAAGGACCGAACATGCTCGTGCTCATTTGGACATACCCTCGGCTCCAGATTCACTGGTCACACATTGACCCGGTTTTTATCGTATACAGATAGTCCCCACACTTTCTGGATCGTAGTTTAACCGGAGTAACGGGAAATGGATAAGTCCCAAAACCGGTGGTTCCATAAGCTTGTTCTTGTCTTCAAATTTGGCGGGAACAGTTATGTCACGTCCTTCTGACTTCAGCCACGTGTCTCGTCTCGAGTGGTCGGGAACCGCCTTAACTGATGAGTCGTGAAATTACGCGATATTCGACGCTAATTCCTTAAGCTTTTGTGACTCCTTCAGCACTTTTGTTGTTACTTTTTGTGTTTTTTATGTTGTTTTGTAGGAAAAGATGCCCGGAGAGCATAAAAGAGCAAAATGGATCAAAATGGACTAAAATGGAATAAAATAGAGCAAAACAAGCCAAGTAGCTGAAATGAGTGATCGGAAGAAACCAAGTGAAAAGAAAGTCAAAAAGAGGTCAAACTGGACATTTTTGAAAAACTGTCAAAACTGGACAGTTTTGCAAAAACGGGATAGATTTGCAAAACTGTCAAAAGTGGACAGTTTTGCAAAAACGGGCAGAATTGCAAAAACAGAAATATGGGGGCAGATTTTGACATTCTTTTGAACTTGGAAGAATTAGAGGAGCTACAAAAGAGAGGCTAGGGCAAAACATTTTCCATCTTTTGCCATTTTGCAAGTTTTGGAGGCTAGGGTTTTCACCTACACCATTGGAGGAGAAGATTGGAGCACTTTAATGAGATAATTCTTAAACCTTTCTTCAATTCCTTGTTTTGTATTGAATATTTTAGTGTGTAGTATTTCATTTCTAGACTTGAATCTTGTTTATGAAAATATTCTTGATTAAAGTTTGGATTGAAACTCTTGTTTTGCTTATGTATTGAATGATTCTTATTGCTATTGAAGTGGGTCTTTGTTAATTTAATTAATCTTGTTCTTGAATGTTTCCAAAGGGATTAGCTAACCCTAGGACTCACCCATTTACTTAGATTGAGCTTGGAAAAGAAAATCTAGGTTGGGAAAGATTAATTAACAAGAATTTGGGTCATTAAACTCATCTAATAACTTGAGCTCGGAAGAGGATAGTTACTTGAGGTTAAATTGATTGTGTCTAATATCACACTCTAAGGCTTGGAAAAGCTTAGAGTGAAATTCATTGATTTGGTTGGAAGACTTTCAATGAGATTTTAGATATCATTATCTATTGACATAAACCCATTCTTAGTTGTAAAATCGTGAAATACATTGGATCGTTACTTGAGTGTAATTTCCTTTGTATCCAAACTTGTGGCCATTGATCATTTTACTTGCTTTCTAGGTTAGTTTACATTTCCGCATTAGTCATAATTTTCTCAAAAACCCAAAATATTATCCATCGTTTGGCTTTAGCGTAGTTGGTGAAAGTTCCTTACTTTCTTAATCGCCTAGCATATTGTTCCCTGTGGGATCGACCCCGACTCATAGTTGGGTAAATATATTGCATACGACCGTGTACACTTTCTCTTTGAAGAGTGTATTTGGACGTTATCATTAACCCACGTCGCCTCAAATCACGTCTCATTAATTATGGGACACGCGTCACCTCTCGATTGGTCGTTCTGTATAACCGCTACAGTGGAACGCCTATATAAGGCCCAAAGCAGCTCTGTTTTCCACTTTCACTTTCATTTCTCTTCACTTATCTTTTTCAACTTCTTTGCTTATTTGATCGTAAAAGCCTCTTTGTTATCTTTCTTCATCTGCTCTGAATCTTCAAGGTTTTTTGCATCTTTCAACTGCCTTTTCAATCTCTCTAATATTCCTCTTTCATTGTTTCGTTCTTGTCTTGAATCTTTCATCTGCCTCTTCAAATCCTCAAAATTTTCATACTTACTCTTTCACCGTTAAAATGTCTGCCAACACCGAATCTACTTCCAGGACGTTCCCTCGGTTTCTTCCCCGGGAGTCGAGCCTGTTTCAAAACCCAAAGGAAAAACATTTGTGAAACCGACTGCTCTGGACATAATATTGTCCAGACCCAACTATAGCCATGAATTTGACATAGAGAAGCTATCTCTAATCGTGGATAGAGGTTTCGACGTAAGGCGATACCCTTTGTCTATTACGGAGGATCTCCTCCCTCGGGTTCTGGCCGATTGTGGATGGGATAAGTATCCAATGCAAGTGTTCGCCCCGGGCCCGACGAGTCCATTATCGATTACAAAGAAGGTTTCTTATACATTTACATGTATCCGTTCACGCTCAAAGTCGATCCTCCAATTGATCCGGTTATTCTCGAGATATGTCGGACGCACAACGTGACCTTGGCCCAAATTGGGCCGATTATCTGGAGGATCGTGGCCTGCCTCTGCCTACTGGCCAATAACGCCAAAAGGGAATTCACGCTGGCGCACTTCATCCGGTTGTATTCTCCGAGAATCTTCTGAGGGGGCGTGATAAAGGTCACCAAACGAGGTCGAAACCCGATTCTTTCCAAACTCGATGAGGATAGAGATCGAGGATGGTTGGAACGTTATGTCCGGGTAAGGACCGCAGACATTATTCCGGCTGATCACATGCCCTTTCCGAAAAAGTGGAACAATAGACGTAAGTTTCTCAGTTGTCTCCCATCTATAATTACCTTTTCTCTATACTTTGTCCAAATTTGCTCCCTTACACGCATATATATATATATATATATATATATTATCCGAGGCATGGATACCTTCAGCTATCTGGAACCTTTCCGAGTGGGTTGGGGCAACCATTAGCCAACACCCTCATGGTGAACGAACATGGAGGGACCTGTCCCGTGGTCGGTAGTGTCATGACCCGACTAGGGGCCATGACGGGTACCCGGGGCTAACCACTGAGCACCACTCATTCTATTACTCATCGTACTCATCCTGCATTCATTCATTATTCTCATGCTTATAATCATAAGAAAACCATTTTCATTTGAAACATATTTACCTTTATATACATAAGCCCTTCGGCTATCAAAATGATATACATACAATAAGGACATCGTGTGACCATACTACCCACACATACGCATCTACGAGCCTCTACTGGAGTACTAGACATATGGACGGGACAAGACCCCATCGTGCCCAAAATATATATACACACAAAATAATAAGCAATGGCACCTCCGGAACAATGGAGTGCTCTAAAAATCTGCTGATATATCTTATGAATCTGGATCACCTCCCTGTCTACCTGTGGGCATGAACACAGCGTCCAAAGAAAAGGACGTCAGTACGAGCATTGTACTGAGTATGTAATTCATAAACAATAACAATACATCAATAAAATAAAGAGACATCAAGTGAAGGACAACCTGTAACTGACTGTCAATATTGATAGAAATAAGGCATGCTAACTCACTTCATAAACATCATCATATCATGTATGCATATCTATATAAGTTGCCCGACCATATAGGTACGGTGTGATCATCATTAGCCCGCGTCTGGGGTAACCATCTCATGCCGCCCACTAGTGGTGTCTGCCCATGCCATCTAGACATGGTGTATACGCTGCCCGCCTTAGCGGTGTCTGCCCGGCCATATAGGCGCGGTGTAATATCATCATCATGTACTCATCATAATGCATGCATAGAAACTCAAAGATAACTATACTTTATCGGGGTGACATAAGGTCGTGAACCCCCGATCCCATTATGAAGTTTCATAAGCATTCTGTCTCGCCTTGAAGGAATTAGCATATAAGGTGAGTGTGGCACAAAGAACAACAACAATAAATCATAATTTGGATCATTAGCTTTATAGAAGCATCATATCATGAACTTTAGAATCTTTAGACTTAAGCTCACCATCATCATTATCATACTCATAACGTATCTCTTACTTTATCTCATGTTAAGCTCCTTATAATCATAGGCTCATAATTGCCGGAATGTAAGAAAGTTATGGGAAAATAGGAGAATTCATGCCATGGGAGTCATGCATTAGAAAGAAGGGCCTTACATACCTTTTTTGTTTAGCTATTCTATCGCTTGATCATTCTCCTTCAATGCTCGCATTTCTACCTTCAAGAGAGTTCGTATTAACATTAGCTAATCGATCACATGAACATGCTCAACTAAAGCTAGAGAAAATGGGGCAGCATTTCCGTTGTTTATACCACTTTCCCCATATCATATATCAACTCCCAAACGTCTATAATAACATTCACAATATTGTACCCAACAATCTTCATTCACCTACATTATCCACATTTCACAATTTCACTTCAATTCATCCATAACCATGGTCATAGTACACTATTGCATTTACTCATAATATAATGTTTATTCCATGTTCTTAATATCATTTATAACATAATCATAATCACAACATATCAAGAATCATGACTCATTCCAAACTACTATTTGAAAATGCCATTATTCTCACATTCATGACCCGTTTTCTATCTCCTTCTACAATCCAAGTCTTTCAACCTCTCAATACCTTAAACAACATGGAATGATCATAAAAATTACCTTAGATGGTGTGGGAATGAGCTTTGAGTGGAAATACTTCACTTGAGCCAAAACCCTAGTTCACTTCCAATGGGATTTTCTTGACTTGGATGAACCTTAATGAGTTTCTTACACTTGATTCTCTTAGTATGATGTAGTTGATCATAAATTTCTCTTGAGTTCTTGTGGAAGAAGGGAGGAGATCTTTCTAGAGTGTTCTTGAAGTGTGGAGTGAGAAAATGAAATGAATGGAATGAGGTTGGATCCCTTATATCAATTTTAAAATCTGTCCCGATTCAGTTCTACGGACCAATATACGATCCGTATAATTTATATGGACCGTATGTCTGACCGTATATTTGGTCCAGTGAAATTCCCCAATCTGGCAGAACATACGGCTTAACATACGGCCAGTATGTTTTATACGATCCGTATGTTGGACCGTATATTACCCAGCTTTCCGAAATTCGTTCTCGTCGACTCGTTTGATTTCCAATCCTTATGGAACCCTCTTAACACTTGTTTAAAACCTCATTAACAATCTAAGGGACGTTATAACTCTTCTCCAAGACATTATTAATTCATCATTAACTTGGTACTCGTAAATATTTTTCGATACATAACGTGTACTTTGCCTTTCTTGGCAAACTTTCTTCTCTTGCCTCGAATGTCTTTGTCCGTGCCCAACACGAGGTTGACGACTTAAAGGGCCAGATTGATGCCTAAGGCCGAGAAACGGAGAAGTTCCAGCTCCTTCTACAGTAAAAAGAAGACCAATTAAGACAGGCCGCTACTCTTCCCAACCTTCAATCGGAGCTCGAAGCGGCAAAGGCCGAAAACCTTCGCTTGAAGGTCGAGTTGGCCGATATAGTAGAAAAGAACCGGCTCCTTGAAGCGGATAAAGCCGGTATTTACCGAGATAATGCCCATTTTATTTCGAGGCTTGGTGAACTCGAGGCAACTATTTCCCAACTTCGAAGTGAACTTGACTCGGTCAAGGCCGATGCCGTGAGGATGGCAGAAAGGCATCAGCAGCTTAAATCCGAGAGTGTTAATGACAAGGAGAAGTTGAGAGTGGTCGAACAGAAAGCCGAGACTCGAGCCCGAATTAGTGACAAGCTCAAGAGCAAGCTCGAAGAGGCTGCAGAGGCTAATAATGTGCTTCAGGCCGAGCTTGAGTCAGCTAATCAAATTCAAATAGTTCTTCTCGAAGAGAGATCCAAACTAGAGACAAAATTCAAAAAAGCCGAGGCCGACCTAGAAGAGACCCTTAAAGACGTGAAGACTGTCGATGCTCGTTCTACGATTCTGATCGACTATGAGCGGTGGAAATCCCAGAGAGTTACCCTCGAACTGGTTAAAAAGGGTTAGGGGACCTCCAGGTCCGGATACTCGAAGCCAAAGAAATCGAGGAGAGGGCCAAGAAAGCTCTCGATGCTGAGTCTGAAGATTCTGAGCAAACGGTTTTCGAGAACTCCGGTCCCAACCATACCGAATAGATCAGGGCCTGTACGAGCCTTTATTTTGTTTTTGTTTTTGACTTGTGTAAAATGTCAAAATGTAAAGACTTAGTTTTATATATGAAATGCGTATTTCCTTTTGGTTGTTGTTTTCTTCATTCTTTTATCCGAATGCACATTATGACATTTGCCTTAATTGTTTACCCCGTTAGGAATAATCAAAGGTTTGGAGCCACCACTTTTGTCTGAATTGCGCCAATCTTAACTCATTAAGTATTGACTTTTTCTTCGTTCGGTAATTTTTTGACTGAGGATTTTATCGAGTGATTTACCCGCGGGGCTTATTTATGCTTCGTGAATTCAGACGTATCTGAATCACGTTGGGCATTTTAGGTTGAGGTTTTTAAATTGTTTGAACCTTTTGCGACTGTTTACTTATAATAGATTAGGTTCGGATACCTGAATCCCTGCTTTTTGTCAAATTTTAAAACGGCAGTCCCCATTCGAGGGTGTTAAAAGATTTTGGCTCGATTCAACGTGACCTTGTTGCCTTTGTCGAATTTCGACGATAGTCCCTGATATAGGGTATTTAATAAAAAGACATGTCCGAGACGTATTTTTTCATAACGCTTTTTTGTATTGCAAGTGTTTGCACGTACATAATATAAGGATTTCATCCGTTTCCATATGTTTTTGCCGTTGCAAATACTAAGTGGACACGATTCATTTTTTATCGTTTGGTTCTTACATCAAAACCTAATACAGAAGGTCCGGATTTACACAAAAATAAGAAACATAAAACTTCGAGGACCTTTCCGGGATAGCACTTAACAGTGTTTCTTCATTTGCTTTGGTGAATTGAACTCATTGTACCTTTCCGAGATAGGCCTCGATGTGGGTATGATAGTCCTCTAGTGTTTATCCAAGATGCATAATCGAGTAAGCACTATTAAGTCCCCACTCGATGGGGAGACCCTCCGTTTCCGGGTAACACGTTGTACTTGTTATCTCATTAAAAACCTTGTCAGAAAACCAACTTCGAGACAAAACCGTACTAATGAAAAGAGTGCAACACGAGTTTTTAGACTTAACTTCATTCAGTACTACTTTTGCAAAAAAGGATATGTTAATAAAATATGATCACAAAGGTAGGCATCCATACCTTAGCAATAGTATCTCTTCAAATGAGCCACATTCCAGTTATTGCGCAACCGTTGTCCGTCCATGGATTCCAGTTAGTACGATCCTTTTCCCGTTACTTCGGTTATCTTATATGGCCCTTCCCAGTTCAGAACCAACTTCCCGTTATTAGGATCTTTGGTGTTCAAGGTAACTTTCTGAAGTACGAAGTCCCCTACTCGGAAATGCCGATGATTGGCCCTCCGGTTATAGTACCTCTCCATTCTTTATTTTTGAGCTGCTAAATGGACCAGCGCATTGCCAGGTAGAGTTTTACAGCCATAGCCTCCTCGTTTGACCCGCTGGTGACATATTTGAACCGAAGGCTCGGTTCGCTAACTTTTACGGGAATCAGAGCTTCGGCCCCGTAGACCAATGAGAAAGGTGTTTCTCCCGTGCTTGATTTTGACGTAGTTCTGTAAGCCCATAATACCTCCGGCAGCACTTCCCTCTATTTATGTTTCGATGTTTCTAGTCTTTTCCTTAGATTTTGAATTATTATTTATTTCGTGGATTCCGCTTGTCCGTTTGCACTTGGGTGATACGGAGTCGATACAATCTTCTTGATCTTCAACCCTTCGAGGAAATTATTGACCTTACTACCAATGAACCGAGGGCCGTTATCACAAGTTATTTCAGCTGAGATGTCGAAACGACAGATAATATGGTCCCATATGAAGTCAATAACCTCCTTTTCTCTAATCTTTTTGAAGGCCTGCACTTCAAACTATTTTGAGAAATAGGCATTCATAAACAGAATGAAACGATCTTTAACCGGTGCCCATGGTAAAGGACCGACGATGTCTATTCCCCAGTTCATAAACGGCTAAGCTGATAACACTGGGTGCAGCATTTCCGGGGGTTGATGAATCATCGGGGCATGCCTTTGACACACGTCGCATTTCCGAACAAAATTTTTCGCATCATCATCCATCCGGTTCTAGTAATAACCGGCTCTGATAATTTTTTGAACCAAGGCCTCTGCACCGGTGTGATTACCGCAGGAACCCTCGTGGACTTCTCTCATCACATAATCTGTTTCTCCGGGACCCAAACACTTGGCCAGAGGTCCGAAGAAGATCGTCAATATAATTGACCGTCTATTAAGCACTACCAAGTTGCTTTGGTCCGGAGCGATCGTGATTCTTTCGGGTCACTTGGCAGCTTCCCATCTTGCAAGTAGTCGATGTATCCGTTGCGCCAATCCCAAGTTAAACCCATAGTGTTTATCTCAACCTGCTAGTTTTCTACCGTCGAATTCATCAATTGCACTACGGTACCGGGGTTGATTTCCTCCGCCTCGACTGAAGAGCCCAAATTGGCCAATGCATCGGCTTCGTTATTCTGCTCCTTGGGTATATGTTGCATGGTCCATTCTTTAAGCCGGTGTAGTATCACCTGATTTTTCTCCAAGTATCTTTGCATATGCTCGTCCCTGACCTCGATGACGCCATTCACCTGGTTAACGACCAAGAGAAAGTCACATTTTGCTTCGACTATTTCGAATCCCAGACTCCGAGCCAATTCCAAACCTGCAATCATAGCCCCATATTCGGCTTCATTGTTAATCAATTTTATAGTTCTAATAGACGGTCTAATGGCATCACCGGCGGGGTTCTTAAGAACAATGCCCAACCAGGAACCTTTTAGGTTCGAAGCCCCGTCTGTGTGTAGAGACCAGATACCCGAAGCTTTTCCCGAGGTTAGCAAAAGTTCTTTCTCGACCTCCGGAATCATGGCGGGGGTAAAGTCTGCTACAAAATCGGCTAAGATTTGAGACTTAATAGTTGTTCTAGACTTATACTCGATCTCATATCCGCTAATCTCTACAGCCCATTTGATCAGTCTACCCGATAACTAATGTTTATGCATGACATTTTTTAGCTTGTAAGTAGTCATTACACATATCGAATGGCATTGAAAGTAAGGTTTCAACTTTCTTGATGCAATTACCAATGCTAAGGCCAACTTTTTGAGATGTGGATAACGAGTCTCCTCATCCCCTAAAGTCCTACTCACATAATATATTGGGAATTGCGTACCTGCTTCTTCCCAACCCAAAGCATCGCTTACCGCTACCTCGGACACGGCAAGGTATAGAAACAATTGTTCGTCTGCCTTCGGTATGTGCAGCAGAGGCGGGCTCGATAAGTACTTTCTTAATTCCTGCAAAGCTTTTTAACATTCCGATGTTCAAACGAAGTCATTCTTCTTTCTCAGTAGTGAGAAGAAATGGTGACTTTTATCCAAAGACCTCGAAATGAACAGCTTAGTGCTGCTATCCTTCCGGTGAGCCTCTACACGGCCTTGACGTTGTTCACCACCTCAATATCCTCAATGGCTTTGATCTTGTCCGGGTTAATTTTAATTCCCCGGTTCTACACCATGAAGCCCAAAAATTTGCTTGATCGGACACCCAAGGCACATTTCTCCGGATTAAGCTTCATGTTGTATTTGCGAAGTACATCAAAGGTAGCCTGTAAATGTTTCAAATGGTCCTCTGTTTCCAGGGACTTGACTAGCATGTCATCAATATAAACTTCCATTGTTTTCCCTATCTGTTATTCGAACATTCCATTAACTAGGCGTTGGTAAGTTGCTCCGGCATTGTTTAACCCGAATGGCATGACATTATAACAGTAAGTCTCGTATCGGGTAATAAAAGAAGTTTTCCCTTGATCCTTCGGGTGCATTCGGATTTGGTTGTATGCAGAGTAAGCATCAAGAAAACTTAACATCTCATGCCCGGCCATTGAATCGATCATTCGATCGATGTGAGGCATCGAAAACGAATCCTTCAGGCATGTTTTGTTTAGATCCTTGTAGTCAACACACATTCTAAATTTATTACCTTTCTTTGGCACTACCACTACATTAGCTAGCCAATCCGGGTATTTTACCTCCCGAATAGAGCCTATTTTTAAAAGCTTTGTTACCTCATCTTTTACGAAGGCATATTTTGGCTCAGCCATTGGCCTCCTTTTCTGCTTCACCGGGGGAAATCTCATATCGAGGATGAGCTTATGAGTCGTGACTTCCGGAGGCACACATGACATGTCTATATGGGACCATGCAAAACAATCGGCATTAGCTTGAAGAAATTTAATTAACTTGATCTGAGCTCCGAGGTTAACCCCGTGCCCAGGTATACCTTTCTATCCGGTAGATGTTCGAACAAGATGACTTGTTCCAGTTCCTCCACAGTAGATTTGGTTGCATCCGAATCGTCCGGTAATACAAATGATCTGGGTACGCCGAAATCGTCCTCTTCACTAACTGGGTTCGATCCCTTCTGCTCCGCTTCTGAACCCGTATCCTTTAATTGCTATTTGGTGTTCTTGCCTCTGATTAATTCATCATCTCTTTGTTCCGGACTTTTTGGAAAAGGGGGCTCTTCCTCGACCCCGAACATCTCCCTTGCAACGAGCTGTTTGCCTCGGATAGTTTTTATCCCCTCCGGGGTCGGGAACTTCAACAACTGGTGCAGTGTTGATGGTATTGCTCTCATGCTATGAATCTACAGTCTGCCGAGCAAAGCATTATACTTCATATCTTCTTCGATGACATAGAATACCGTCTGATGTATGGTGCCGTCAATATTAACCGGCAAAGAAATTTCTCCCTTTGTGGTTTCGCTTGCCATATGAAACCCGTTGAGTACTCGGGCTACCGGTACAATCTGGTCGAGTAGCCTTATATGTTCTACCACTCTCCAACGGATGATGTTGGTCGAACTACCTGGGTCAATCAAAGTATGTTTAACTTGTGATTTGAAAATAAGGATAGAAATTACCAATGCATCATTATGCGGTTGAATGATGCCTTCTGCATCCTCGTTACTGAAAGAAATGGAACCCTCAGGTACATAGTCCCGGTTGCGCTTCTCTCATATAATGGAAACCTTTGTTTGTTTCATCACCAGCCCTCGTGGAGCATCCGTTCCCCCAATTATCATATTGATTACATGTTGAGGTTCCACTGGCTCCGTTCGTTTGTGACCCTCCCTTTTTTGTAATGGTTTTTCGCTCGTTCACTCAGGAATTCTCAAAGGTGGCCATTCTTCAATAAACGAGCCATCTCCTCCCTTAACTCACGATAGTCTTTAGTTCTGTGCCCATGGGTCTCATGATATTCACACACCACGCTCGGGTCCCGTTGACCCGATTCTGACCTCAATGGCCTTGGCCATCTAGCCTCCGTAATACGGCTGATAGCTGAGACGATGTCCAAGGTGTTGATGTTGAAGTTGTACTCTGATATTCTCGGTATGTCTTTGTTGCTAGCCGAACTCCCGACATCACTTCCAAATGACAGGCCTCGACTGTTTGACGGGCGTTCGACCTGTTTATCGCCCCTACCCAAGAAGTGACTGGGGTCGACCCTCAATTTTTCTGACCTGAAGCTCGATTTTTTCGAATGAGAATATGAGCGGTACCTTTCCCTCGATGGTCGAGTCTCCGGCTTGTAATTTTTCCTCTACCTCTCAGAGCTTTTGCTCATATTTATGGGTCCCGGGGGAAGTTCGAGTTGGTCATCCTCTACCCGAATCTTTGATTTGTATCTGTTAAGAACATCTGCCCAGGTTACAACCTCACATTCCAATAAGTTTTCTTTCAGTTTGAATGAAGCAATCGAGCTCCGAGGATTAAGCCCTTTGGTGAAAGCTTGTGCAGCCCATTCTTCTGGAATCGGAGGAAGGTCCATCTGTTCCTTTTGGAAACGGTTCACAAATTCCTGTAACAACTTATTGTCCCTTTGGGCTAATCGGAAGATGTCTGTCTGCCGGGCTTGCATCTTTTTAGCTCCGGCATGGGCTTTGATGAACGTATCTGCGAGCATTTCGAAGGAAGTGATGGAATGCTCGGGCAGATGGTCATACCAGGTCAACGCTCCTTTCGATAGTGTTTCCCCAAATTTTTTCAACAACACAGACTTAATTTCAACCTCTTCGAAATCATTTCCTTTGATGGCACAGGTGTACGAAGTCATGTGCTCCTGCGGGTCCGTTGTACCATTATATTTCGGTATATCCGGCATCTTGAACCTCTTCGGGATTAACTTCGGAGCCACACTAGGAGGGAAAGGCCTTTGAATGTACCTCTTTGAATCCGGCCCTTTTAGAATCGGCGGAGCTCCCGGGATCTGATCAACTCGAGAGTTATACGTTTCCACCCTCTTCTCCGTTGAATCTACCCGCTTTGCTAAGTTCTCGAGCATCTTCAGAACTTCGGTGGATGATCCAGCTTCGGATCCATTACTCTCGACTATCCGTGTTTCATCCTTCCTTAGTTCGGTGACCCCTTTTGACCTTTCCAGAGTTGCCTTATCATTTTTGCTCTGCAGCTGAGATATTGCAATCCCCTATTCGGCTATGGCGGTCCCCTGTTCCTGCAACATTTTAAATATTAAACGTAAGTTAATCGCATCCGGAGTATCCGGTGTTTTCCGGTTATGAGTATTCAAGTAATCGAGTTATGAGTATTCAAGGGATCGGTGGCAGGAAAGGCAGCATTCTCCTGATTCACGGTATTCTGCCGGTTAAGGCCTTCTCTCGAATCAACAGAGTTCGGGTCGACTGGATCTGCAGGTAGGTTTCGTAACCCATTGTTATTCTTGTTTTCAGCCACAATTTCGTTGTTGTTGACATGATCAGACTATCCGCTGCTTGCCATTTTGTCCGTTTTTTGTGGAAATTAGCAGATTCCTCAATCAACGGGTAAAAGAAGAAGCAAAGATTAAAAAAAAAACTATTATCCTAGCCCCACGGTGGGCGCCAAACTGTTTACCCCGAATTTTGGTAATAATTAAATTTGTAAGTAAGGTATAAGATATGTGGATGAATTTTAATCTATTTGGTTGGTATGAAATGTCTATGGATTTGTTTGTTGCAATATATGTATAGATGTGTGCTATTGCTGTGAGAACGTGAATTGTGTTTGGTGATTTATACCAAATATATATATTAGGTAATATGTTATATTGGATGAATAAGTAAAGCTAAAAAAGAATACCATAGATTCGGACAAATATCAGAGAGAGAGAGAGAGAGAGAGAGAGCTTCAATATATTTGACTATTATAATGTTGAGATTTGAAAAAGCTAACCTCAAAAAGGGGAAGAATGTCCTCTATTTATAGGTATGCCTTATGGGTCATGAATACAACACAAAAACCCTTGTGAATAAAGAAATCCTAAATAAGATAAGGTAGAACCGTACGGTCTGACACCCATACGGTTGTCAGTACAAATAACAGAACGGTTTCCTGATGCTTGGCAACATCGCAACCGGTTAACCGGACCAACGGACACTCTTTTCTTGTCTCGGATCAATTGCATCCGGTACGATACCCCAGTGTAAAGAAAAGACCGAACATGCTCGTGCTCATTTGGACATACCCTCGGCTCCGGATTCACCGATCACACATTGACCCGGTTTTTACCGTATACAATACTCATAGTTAATTTTAACAGCTAACATTAATCGGTTTGTTTTCTTTTCGGTTTTATCAATAAAAAAATAACCATCTCTTGATTTGGTGGTTTATTATTAAAAAAATCTGAATATCAGCCAATCTTCCTTTCAACTTAGTACTATCAAATTATTCAAGCACATAACTATTGTTCCTTAGAGAAAAAAAAGAAGAAAATACGAGCTTTGTAAATTAAAGTATAATTGAATAGGACATTGTTGCACTTTAGGAAGACACGTTAGAGTATATGATAATAAATTCTTCTATATCTTTATTTATGCATGAAAAAGCTTATTGTCTGATAGTCACTGTTAAGATTGGAGACCAATTTCTACGTGAAAAGGCATCTATCATTACTCTATAATATGTTTGTGACATAAAAGTGATTATTAATCCTAGCAGAATCTATTTGAAGTGACCACCCTACTACAACCCTCCAATTTCATCACTTGTTATTTATTAGTAGTAATATTAAATTCATAAATCACTTTCAATGACTCCCATATAATATTAATGTGGGCTCCCCCCACTCTTGCTAATTAACATTAGTCAAACGAAACCAAAAGCAGGCATTTTTATTAAAGTAATTACAGCAACATTATTTTTCTAGCTTAACATATTGCAGGACCATTTTTTTTCTCAATAAAAGAACAACAGACCAGTTACTCAAAGGAGTTGAAATGCAAATCTTTTTTCCTTTCTGTTTTATATAGACTTGAGTCCCAAGACTTTGACTACCTCTCTCACTGTATGCAAGTACTTAGACTGTAACATCCGACATGGTGACATTAACAATTATGGTTTAAAAATTAGAAAAGAAAAATGAAAGAGGGCATTTGCAGAGACCAAAAATGGACAAGAGGAAGAAGTTGATCGGAGCATCTTCAGCTGCGCATACCACAATTTCAAAAGTGTTGTCCTAAATTTTTGTCCAATGGTTATCCAGATTTCCAAAAGTTTAACATTTTCATTCACATCCCATTGTATTCTTTGTTTGTTTAGACATGATTTAAAATAAGTGATTTGAAATCAGGTTGATTTAAAGTTGAAAAGGCTCTTCTTAAGTTATTTTTTCTCGTAAAGAAAACCCTACAATTTGCAAAACCTATTAAAATTTTCCCAATTTGTATATAATCTTATAAAACGAGCAAATCAAAGTTCACAACAAAGTATAATACGCTATCAGAAGGCATTTCTAAAATACACAACATTTATTGGTCGAACTTTAGTTCACTAAAAAGAAAAATTGAACATGAATTATAGTGTAACTACTCTTTAATAAAATCGTCCCACATGATATGAACAATCTTTTCACGTCGAAAATGCATTTTCCCATCTGAGTAAATATAAATATGGTTGGTAAGAGTAAATACGGTTGCAGAAGTCTTACCTATTTTTTTTTTTAATAAAATATAAATTTATTGGTCAAGTTTTATATTTTAAAAAAATTTGAAATCACGACTTGAAATTTAAATCTTATTTTTTAGAGAATTTGAGATTTGAAGTTAAAATTAAAATTTTGTGCAGATTTCATAAACATACATTATTTAAATCAAAACTTGAAATTGAGGTCTCAAATCCTATGACGAAACGCCTACTTAATATTTTCAATTCATGTTGTGTCAACGTGAAATGTGTCTCCTTTTTCCTTTGTGTGTATCAATCAGAGGGAAAGCCTTAGAAATTTACTTGCTGATAGAAAAGAAGGCACACTCTGATATTATGAAAGAGCAAACACAATGTCACGCGTGGTCCTCGTTCGGATCACCTTTAAATTATAGCGTGAAAAAAAAACTAATTAGAGCCTCATGATGATCTGTCACTCCGAACTTGAGGCTCGGACCATCCACGTCGACTCGGATAGTGCTTTGGAGGGCCAAACCACATCCCAATAAAATAAACCAAAAACCCAACATAATTATAAGGAAACTCAACCATGCAAGAAATAAAAGAGGGAAATCAAACCACAGAAAAGTAAAATTATGGAGTAAACATTTTACTTGTATATATGCACGGATCTGTGTAAACATCCTTTTCTGGACTATTAAGTTTTACTCTCTGTATTTCATCTTATATGATTGTGTATTTACTTTTTTAGTTTATCCTCCGTTCTGTTCTGGTTCATGTGACACTATTACCTTATTAATTAGTTTGTTTAAAAAAGAATGATATACATTTATATTTAGAAACAATTAATTTTGCACTTTCTATCTTACCGTTAATTAGAAACTTTATTATAGCCGCACAAATGCTACGTCATATTTAAGGTTAAGTTTTAAAGTCACACAAATGATATGACATATTTAAGATTCTAAATTTTAAAGATACTCCTATTTCTTTCTTAAACTTCATGCCAATTCAAAATAAATCACATACTATATAAATTGAAACAAAAAGAGTTGCAAACAAGTTAAACTAAAAACATTAACTTGACTCTTAACTCTTATAATAGCGGAGTCACTGTCAGCTGCAGTCATTGATAGTCGTTTTTCCATTTCTCACCCCAAAATCCATATTGCAGACTTGTAGCATTGTTAGAAGATTCAACAGAAACATCAAAATATTTTGTTTGCATTTGTTAGCTAGCTGTTGCTTTTCTTAGAAGCCACCCATTTTCTCCTTATATCAACTTCTTCCTTTTGGAAATTTGATGTTGTTCTCCGTTAAAGCTATGAGAATGGTTATTTGATCATTTACAAAAAAAATTTAGTTTTATGACCTTTTTACAAAAGATTTTCATTTTTTACACGTAAGAGATTATAAAAAAAAAACACATAAGAAATCTAAAAAAATCATTTTCTTCTATTCAAATTGTAATAGGCCAAAAGATCTTATTTCCTCTAAATAGCTTTCACGAACCCCATTTAGCCATTTCACAATTTGTTGGATAATTTAATTAAACACTTCTCTCGCAGTTTAACCATTTTTTATTTCCTACTAAGGTACCAAAGGTTTGGAAATAAACTTTTGGATACTGGTGTGTTTGAAGAGTTGGTTTAATTAACTAGGAGTAGAGTATTGACAGAGTTACATATCAAACGATTTAGTTACTCCTTATTAGCTACTAGTTGACTTTTGGATGAATTGAAAATTATTTGTTCATTGCAACATTAAATTGGTCAATAGCCGAAGCCGACCTACATTAATTAACTACTTGTCCTCAACAACAAGGCTATAGAATCGTACATTCGGACTGGAAGATCATGTGACGTTCATTTACTACTTCACCCTCACCAAAATAAAGCAAGGGCCACGAATAGAAAACAATGCTTCAATCAACCAACCAAGCAACATTTTGTTCGAAAAAGGTATTGCCTTTATAATTGCTAAAATATTTTTTTTTTCCAAAACTAATCCATGCGTTTATTGATGCAGAACCGAATTCAAAATTTAAACTTCATTGCTTCGAGTTTGAGATTCTACCACAACTCATTTGATTTACTTTATTCGAAATGGATATATTATTCTTTTTTCATGTCTTTTCAACAGAATCCGAGCTAAAACTAGTTCGAAAGAATTCGTAACTCACACTTCACATCGGTGGGGCATATTAGTTTCTTTCTAAAATATTTTAATTATCGCTATAAGATGCAAGCTTACATTAAAGACAAAAATTGAACGTGTGAAAAGGATGTATGGTAATTCTTTTGGGTGAAAAGGGAATTGCATGGTGGAATAAATGAGAGTGAAGTAAGACTGGGAAATATATATATTGGAATAGCAAAACGAAGCTTTTTCAGTGTTGAGAGAGAGACCTAATGACGAAAAGGAAGAAGCCACTGACATAGATGGAGCCTTGGCAATATATATTTTGTTAAACATATATCAACGCAACATGTGCATTGCCCAGATCTCTATGAATCAAAAAAAGAGAGGATATAGGGCACTCATGATGACCAAATATATTGGCCTAACTTTGAGTAAATGAGAATGCGCATCACGTCTGTAATAACCGGGTGAAAGAGACATGATACCTAAGTTTTAGAAAGTCATCCAAATTCCCATTGTCCGTCTGTAAAATGCAGGCTCTGCAGTCATGCTTATTGCCATTCAAATATCTTAATCCCAAAATCCTGGTGGTCCACACCCTTAACCTTACTGCAAAAAGATTAGATGATGCCCAGGTTGTTGGGCTTGGTGTGGTGCTATATATCTATGTTTGAAAATGTGGACCATGAAAAAAATGGATCAAGTCTTGGAAACACTTTAAATATACTTGAATTTTCAAAAGAAACAGTTGCTAACTTTCTTTCACGACATTTCTATATAGAGTTATAATTGCAAATAATTTTAGTAAATATGATGAGATTTGTATTCCTACATTAGGCAAATCTTGGAGAAATTCTTCTTAAAAGCAAGAACTACCTGATCATCCTTTAAATGTAGAAGAAAGAGAGTTTATGGAATGGTAGTAAGAGGAGGCAAAGTTGTTATAAAGAAAGTAATTGTTTCAAAATGGAAGACCAGTTGTAATTATACAAATTGTAGTCAGAAAAATCTTAACATTTCTTAATTAATTATATTTAAATAAAATTCTAACGATCTACACACTATGCATGTACAGACATACAAATGCACTTAAATACACATTCGATTTAAGTTTGTGCTGATATGTAGCTTGGTTGATATAAAAGAAGTTTACCTACATTAATAAATCATACGTGAGCATGAGACAAGTCTTTATTTTACTTGATACGGAACGAGCCCTATATATCCTGTGAAACTTTATTTTATAATATTTCTCCCACCTCAGTACTTGTAACAATAAAAGATATATATATTTCTTCCACTCAGTGCTTGTAGATGAGAGGACATTATTCTGTCTTTGTACATTGTCTTCACACACAAGCTACGACAGTAGATTTCTACTTTATAAACAAAAGTTGATTAATTATACGCTAATTTGCTTTCAGTAACCAAATAAAGCATCATCAACTTGATCATACGTGAAATTCAATCTCACAAATATAAGGCTATAGCAAATGCGCCCCCCCCCCCCCCCCCCCAACACAATAGTTATTCAAAATAACAAAAACAGTTTGAACATTATTATACCTTTGGGGGGGAAAAGAGCCGATATGAAGAATAATGGAATAGGACATTGTTGCACTTTAGGGACACATAAATAGCAAATCAGTGGGAAAAGGAATTAAATGGAAGAGAACCAAAACATAAATATCACATCATACTACTAAATATTAATGTTCTTAAGTCAGCAGGTCTTCCGCCCTACTTTAATATGCATGAAAAAAAGCTAATGTTCTAAAATCACTATTATGACTGAACGACTAATTTCTACGTGAAAAGCAACCATCACTACTCTATAATATACCTTGAGGCATTATTATTGATCATAAGAATCTATTTGATATGACCCCCAATCCCCCTAATTTATCACTTGTTATTTAGCAATTCTTGAAACATCAACAAATCCCGTAACTTTGCTGTCGGCTCCTTTTACTACCCATCAATTCACTTTAATTAGGCAAACGTAATTAATTAATGCATCGCGGTTCTATTATACTCCCATAGTCGCAAAATAAGTGTTATCTAAATAAAAATAACACTCATTAAGAAATTAATAATTATTATAAGGGGCATACTAAATTATCTCTATTTATTATATGTTTTTGAGAATTGAGCATTATTAAAGAAGAATACTCCTTTAGTGCTAAAGGCATAATTGAAAATATTTGCCAATTTTTATCTTAAATTCCTTTTTAAAAAAAAAAATGTTTTTATTACATAGGGGGTAGGTGAAGGGGAAATAAGGAGGGGATTACAATGTGGGGATTCAAACTCTCACCAACAAGTTGGTGAGAGTTCAGGTAGTCAACCAACTGAGCTACTAGATCTCTACTATCTTAAATTCCTAACTTCTTGTGACAGTTTTTTTTTTTTTTTTTTTTTGGTGCTAAGATAACACTTATTTCGGTTTTTTTTTTTTTTTTTTTTTTTTTCTCTTGCTAAAACCATTGGAGCTGACTACTTATTGCTAACTGCTAAGGTGGTCGGAGCCCCATGACCCATGTTTAAGTGGGCCAATATGGGCCCAAATAAGAAATCTTATCCGAACATATCAAACATTTTTTTATGCGGATTCAAATGCACTGATCTTTAATTTTTGTCCCTCAACTTAGATGATATTTAATTTTTGTCCTTCGCCTAATATCATGAGGTTTGGGATTCGAATCCTGACTCAGTAAAAAAAATCGTAAGACAGAGTTTCGTAGCAAAGTTAGGCCTTTAAGGCAGAGTTTTGTAAACTTCCAACTGAGTAAAAAAAAAATTGGCTTAATGCAAACCTCTACCTATGCCTAAAGGCAAGACTCTATCTTAAGGTAGAGTTTGAAGTCAAACTCTGCCTAATCAGAGAGAGCTGCAAACATAAGGTAGAGTTTCAAACTCTGCCCGAATAGGTCTAACTTTGGCTCGAATAGGCCTAACTTTGCTACGAAATTCTACCTTGCGAATTCTTTTTTAATTTTTGATGGAGCGAAATTCGAATTTGGAACCAAAGAATTTTAGCGAAGAGTAAAAATGAAAGACCACCAATTTAAGAGGTAAAATAATAGACCACCACCGAATAAGGGCGATAGTGCAAATTGCCCCAAACCAAACGTAGCGTCGGGTAACTTAACGTGAGGGGCATGTGGAAATGCAACTTTTTGTCCTTTCAGTTATCTATTATGACTTGGCTCCCAAGACTTTGACCCTTCAGTCTCTGATAAGATCTTTGACTGTAGAAACACCATCCATATAATTTATTAGTAAAAGAACAAAAATGAAAACAGAAGTATTTGAGGTGAGAAAAAAGGGAGTCCGGAACCAAAATGCCTTAAAAAAAAATATTTTGAACCAAAATATCCCAATAAAAAAAAAAAGTTACCAAACTACCTTTAGCGCAGTATTTTACTGCGCTATAGCACTTGACGGAGACGGAGCCGTTAAGTGTTATAACGCAGTATTTTACTGCGTTATAGAAAAAAAATATTCTATAACGCAGAAAAATACTGCGTTATATAAAAGTACAAAAAAAAAAAATTGGCCAACTTTATTTTTTGCAACACTTAGTGTTATTTTCCATACTTTGACCAATGATTAGTCGTGTGTCAAGACTCCGAAACGTCAATATTTTATATAGAACCTGATATATTTTTCTGCGTACAATAATATAGGCCCAATACATCAAGGATACGTAGACGATCGAATCGTCATTTTAGGGGTTGAAAAGGTGTCCGAAGTAAGTTTTGTTTGATAAAACTTAGTGTTTGACTGTAAGGTTATTTTAGTCAACTTTATATGTCGAGAAAATTAGTCAGCTTTATTTTCAAAAATTGAAACCGTAGAAGTGAAATTGACATTCACAGCTACATTATCCCGGGATTTTTACGTTGAAATTTATTGCGTATCATCATCTTATAAGTAAATAAAACTGAAAATTTCACGCCAATTTGGAAGAAAATCGAAATTGAATGGGATAAAAGGCGTTTTATTTAAAATCGGCTCGGCAGTTTGGCCGCATAGATCTCTAAAAAATACGCAAGTTAAAAAAAAACGCGTAAAACGGACGTCCGAGCGCAAAGTTATGACCATCTAAAGTTTGACGACTTTACAACTAGTTTTTGTCCCTATATTTTTTAGAATTATATTTATATTCAAAATAAAGTTATGTCTTGATTAAAAAATAACACGCTTAAATCAAAATCTTAAAAAATAAAACACTCTAAAGTTTCCAAACAAAACTTACTTCGGGCACCTTTTCAACCCCTAAAATGACGATCCGAACGTCTACGTATCATTGATGTATTGAGCCTACATTATTGTATGCAGAAAAAAATATCAGGTTCTATATAAAATATTGGTATCTGACCTCTTTTTATGTTTTTATTGAGTCGAGGGTCTCTCGGAAACAGCCATTCTACCTTGGTAGAAGTAAGGTCTGCGTACACTCTACCCTCCCCAGACCCCACGTTGTGGGATTTCACTGGGTTGTTGTTGTTGTTGTATATAAAATATTGACGTTTCGGAGTCTTGACACACGACTAATCATTGGTCAAAGTATGAAAAAAAACACTAAATTTTTTCAAACAAAACTTACTTCGGGCACCTTTTCAACCCCTAAAATGACGATCCAAACGTCTACTTATCCTTGATGTATTGAGCCTACATTATTGTACGCAGAAAAAAAATATCAGGTTCTATATAAAATATTGACGTTTCGGAGTTTTAACACACGACTAATCATTAGTCAAAGTATGGAAAAAACACTAAGTTTTATCAAACAAAACTTACTTCGGGCACCTTTTTAACCCCTAAAATGACGATCCGAACGTCTACGTATCCTTGATGTATTGAGCCTATATTATTGTACACAGAAAAAAATATCAGGTTTTATATAAAATATTGACGTTTCGGAATCTTGACACACGACTAATTATTGGTCAAAGTATGAAAAATAACACTAGGTGTTGCAAAAAATAAAGTTGGCCAATTTTTATTTTTTTTGTACTGTTTATATAACGCAGTATTTTACTGCGTTATAGAAAAAAAAATTGGTACTTCTATAACGCAGTAAAATACTGTGTTATATTTTACTGCGTTATATATAGAAGTACCAAAAAAAATATTTTTTTTCTATAACGCAGTAAAATACTGCGTTAAAGCACTTAACGGCTCCGTCTCCGTCAAGTGCTATAGCGCAGTAAAATACTGCGCTAAAGGTAGTTTGGTAACTTTTTTTTTTGTTGGGTATTTTGGTTCAAAATGTTTTTTTTAAGGCATTTTGGTTCCGGACTCGAAAAAAGGACACGAGGAAATTGATATAAGCACATCCCCACTGCTTACTTACCTAATAAGTAAGTAGTTAAATAAATCCCTTATTTTGAAGGTCTTTTCCTATATTTCCAAAGCTAGAGAGCTGTTCTTACCGACTATTGTCTACTTTTTCAAATTTGAAGTCTTTTAACTGTTGTGCCAACATGAAATTCACCTCCCCTGTGTAGAGCATAATTGTGGCAGTTAGAACTAAAATGGCACCTTCTAAAGGAACAACTACTAGCAACAAGGTTCTCAAATTAATTTATGCAATTCCATAAAATGTTACAGATTAGCAAACAAAAAAGAAATAGTGAAAATTGTACTTTTTAATGAAAGAGAGCAACCACAAGGGCCACGTGGTCCTCGTCCTAGGCACCGCAAAGCCCCAAGCCTAATGACCTGTCACTCCAAACTCAAGGCTCCGAGCATGCATGTAGGCTCGGACATAAATAAATAAACAGAACAAAACAAACAAAAATCCTAGTACTACACTACTATTAATTTAAGAAAAAATTATTTACATTAAATTATAACAAAAATCAAACACAACTTAACTATCATTTTTTCGTCAGTTTCACACCCTTAACTATTTATTTTCTTTTCTTACCTAAAGTATCACAATCTATATATTAAAACACAAGTAGTTGAGTAGATGATAATAGTTAAGGTATGAAATATCGAGATGGCTTTTATACGTACCTAAATTCGAAGTTTATTTTAATGCATAGATGGTGATAATTCAGATAGAAAAACAACAACTAATAATTCAGGTATAAACTGTCAAAAAGGAAAAGTTTTACCTTGAGTGAGGCACAACTATTACTAGTTGTGTGAGGCAATTATTTAATTGGTATTAAATGTGGGATCCACTTCGTTGCTTTATCTTCCTCTTCCCTAGCTTTTCACTCTTTTTTTATTTTATTTTTATAATCTCATTTTCTGTTTTTTCAATAACTTTGAAACTAATTTTATAATATATATGGATCATAATTGTTTAAGATATTGTTCAGTGTCACTGCCCAATTTTTAAATTCTTTCATGATTTGGTTAGAACCCGATTCAAATCGAAAATGGAATCACATCGATTAAATAAGTGATATTTTTTCCAGTTTGATTTGGACGATTTTTAATTTTTGAAAATGAGAATATTTGATTTGGCTCATTTTATTGAAAACAAACTGAATAAAAAATTGAACTAAATTGTCAAATTATTATATATATAATTTTTATAATTATTTATATGTAATATATTTCAGTAATTTTTATAAATAATTTTAAGTATTTTATACTCCCACCGTTTCAATTTATGTGAACCCATTTGAATGGGCACGTCATTTAATAAAGAGTGAAGACTTTTGAAACTTATGGTTCAAAATAAGTTTTGAATATTTGTGTGGATGTATGTCACACCCCATTTTAACCGGGTCGATTTAGGGAGTATGACGTATTGGTGATTCCTATTTATTTTATTTTAAGGAGTCGCCACCTAATTAATTTAACGGTGAATTAGGACACCGAAATGTTAACTAAGGTAAAGTTAAAACTAAACCTCAATTAATAGTCTGCTTAACCAGTGTGATTCTAAGTAAGGGCTCTATATTATCCTAAAGGGAAGGGGTTAGGCATCCTTTAGAATCCGTTAACTTACGGTTATCCGATCAAACTTAGGTTAATTAATTAGGGCTAAAGATGCAAATAAAATATTTAAAATTAAAGAAAATAGCTTGTAAATACCGCTAAAGTTTTAAAGAAAAATATAAAATATTGCTTAAGATAAGATTTAGAGAGAATATAATAATTTGCATAAAAAGATTTCAAACACCATTTAAACAAAATTGATAGAAATTGATAAAACTTTAAATAAAAATGCTATTTGGAATGAGATTTGTAGAAAACAGATGATTTGCATAAAAGGAAATTTCAAATGCCATTTAAACTAAACTTATAAATGTTGATATGATTTCGAATACTAATGATATTCTTTGCAATAAAACCTGCAAAGATAATTTATATATGAGTAAACAAAAATACGAATTTATGCGACGCTTTCACGAGATACTTGAAATAATTCAAATGGTGAGATGTTTATTGGTTTTTAGGAACAAAATACAAAGTGGCTATTGAAAGTTTTCTTTATCCTTTCCATCACTTTTTATTAACTATGCTTAGCTAAAAATATATATATGATTGATTCAAAACTTGAAGAATTATTTAAAATATGTTTGAATTTATGTTTGCATATTAATGATGTTTTGAAATTAAGACAATAAGAATGTGACTCTGTTAATTCGAAAATATGAATTTTATACTATCAATTATTTTAGAAGTAAATATTATGGATACTATAAATAATTTTAATATAAAAAGAAGGAAGAAAAAAAATGGAATTTTGGGGAAAACTAATCATTGGTTTTTCCTTAAATAAACTACCCATTATTAAAACTAAACTTACTAATTAATTAGGATTTATCTAACTAATGAAATAATAAATAAAACGGTTAGTGGCATAATACAAATTAAAATCACAAAATAAATAAGAGAGGAGACAATTAAAGCAAATGGGCTCAGCCCCATTTTAAGATGGCCTGCTATGGGTATTGCTGTTGGGCTGCGGCCCAACAGCCCTTATTTTGCTGGGCTGCTACTGTTGGGCTGGACGCGGAAGGAATTTCGTTGGGCTTTAGCCCAACATCGGGTGCGGAAGTGGGCGAGTCTCTCGGACTCGTATGCGATGATCATGCCACAAAATAAAAGGGAAGGATTAGTATATAATCAACGGATGAGGTTAAAACATGTAAAATATAACTCAAAACAAATCAATAAATTATATATATATATATATATATATATATACTGTATATATTTTGGTATATCTTTTGCATACATTCACGATTGTTTTAAATAGAGGTATATCAATAATATACATAAATATATATAACCAACTGAAACATACTTGCAACAGTGCACAAAGTCAAATAATACCCAAAACTGATAACAAAATTTACCCAAGACTCACTGATACATATTTTACTAATAACAGTACATATTTGCACATTTAGACTACTTGCTTACAAGAAACCAGCGGGACAGGGATATTCTTTAGCGAATTAAGACCTATATTTATCAATATCCAATAACATTCTAACAATTTCTGTATTTAAACTAAATGGAGACAAGTTAAACAGATGGGCTGAAGTTTGAAATAATTGGTCGAGTTCATTTTCTGCTCACAGGGATCTTATCTAACTGGTTTTGAGAATCATTTCAGCGTCATATCAAATCTAAAATTCTTAAGAACTCTTAAAGGATAAACATAGCTAAAACATTTAGGTGAAACAGAGAACAAAGGCTGTGAACTATAAATATATATAGAGATGAAAAGGGGATGATTATGAAAGGCAGGATAGCAGGGAATGAAGATATGTCAACATCAACATATAGGAGATTAATCAGAACAATATAGGCATAATGCAAATGGTGATATGCACAAAGGTCATAATCCAGGATGGAGCTAACATGGTGTTTCAACAAGATAGACTAATCAATGATGATGCTAGGGGCAGTATGACCTATAAATGTATGGATAAGATGCAATATATGATCCTGGATCCCAAAGTTCAGCTAAGGGCTGATCTGGAGGTTGACAATAGCAATGTAGGTCTTTGCCAAGAAACAGTTATGAACTAGAAATTTAGACAGACTACATTGAAACCAAAGTTACACTCTTAAAACTGTCATCAGTTTGAAGTCTCAGCAACAGCTTCAAAATCACTTAAAGTTATCATATATGCTGATATCCAGACTAGGTATGGATCACAACAGCAACCAAAACTAAAAATGACAAAAAGAAGCAGGCTAATGTCTAACTTGGATTATTACACATTCCACCAAGCAGACCAAAACGAATTTATGCTAAGACCAAATGTTTATCAAAAATTTTATAGAATAAGCAGAGACCTTAGTGTACAAACCCATACCCAGAGGATTCAAACAATACGAAGCAAAGGTTAGCATTTCTAGTGCAGACAGATGAAGTTCAGAACATAGATTTTATGACTTAGTCTAACATGTCGAATCTCATTTTTATTACCAACTGGCCTTAACAACATATTCCAGTCAAATAAGGAAGGATATTGTCCTATTTTGAATGGGGTTACCATGACACAACTGCCAAACCAAGTTTAAATCAAACCAACAACTACAAGGCACAAAGAGTCAATGTGTTTATCATAAACTGTATGGGAGCGGCACTAAACCGAAACATCATTCATATTCTTCATTGAACTACTAAAACATCTGAATAAATATATGCAATTGTACCTACAGGACTTCTGCTAAACATAAAATGAACCCTTGCGAAACAGACTGAAGGTATGCACATACACATCGTTAGCAAACCACAAACTAATATACAGAACTAATCTTATAAATAATAGATAAACAATGTGAACCTAACAAAATGCATGATTAATCCAAGTCGATACATAGCATAGAACTGCATAACCACAGAACTAGACACAGGATTGAACTAACCAATCCTGAACATGCTCGATACTACAAGTCACAAACTAAGATTCAACCAAAACGAAACAAACATGCGAACATATTCGAAACTTCGGATTTGAAAAGGAGAGGAACATGCTGACCTTTTGTGGGTGCAGCAAAGTGGGTGCGGGTCTTCGATTCACACTCGAAACACTTCAAATTCGAGGTTGCGAAACTCAGATTCGCAACAAACACAGAACAGACGAAAAATCGTTTGAGTATTTTGATTCGATATTTTGCGATATTGTGACAACTAAACAAAATATTTCACAGGGGGTTTCTTGAACTGAAAGAAAATCGGCTATTTGGGAATTTGCTCAATCCCCAAAAAAAATCCCCCCTTTTATCGATGAATCAACCCCATTTTATAGGGTTTTGGGTTCAAGACAAAAAATGGCGAAAGGAACAGAGGGAGAAGTAACGTGGTGATGTCAGAGCACGTGGGGGTATGGGTGTGGTGGAGATGATGGATATGGGTGTGATGATGTCGGAAAAGTAGTGGGGGTAACGTGGTGTAATGGGAAGGTGAGGAAGTGTCGAGTGAGTGGGGCGGAGATGGAAGTAGTGGAGGTGTCAGAGCAAGTGGGGTGGCAGTGGTGAGTGGGTTGGCAGGAGGTAGTGGAGGAGTGCAAGGGGCAGTGGAGAGTGGGGAGGTCAGAAAGAGAATGTGGGTGTGGTGGAGATGATGGATATGGGTGTGATGATGTCGGAAAAGTAGTGGGGGTAACGTGGTGTAATGGGAAGGTGAGGAAGTGTCGAGTGAGTGGGGCGGAGATGGAAGTAGTGGAGGTGTCAGAGCAAGTGGGGTGGCAGTGGTGAGTGGGTTGGCAGGAGGTAGTGGAGGAGTGCAAGGGGCAGTGGAGAGTGGGGAGGTCAGAAAGAGAACGTGGGTGTGGTGGAGGTGGTGAAGAAGGTGGTGAAGATGATGGAGAGATGGGTGGAGACGGCGATGGGAGATGACGACGAAAGAGGGAGGCGGAGGAAAGGTGGAGGGAGGCGAGAGAAGGTGCGGCGGTGGAGGAAAAAATGATAAGGAAACCCTAAAGGGTTTCCCTTATCCTGAACGAAAATGGGCTGGACCCGGGTATTAAAAGAATGAGCTAGCGAATTAAAACACGGACTATTCCAAAAAATTGAGATCAAAATATGGGCTAGTCAGGAAATATTTATGAGTTGATTGGGATTTGATTTGGGATCCGATAAATCAAAATACGGACTGAGTGCAAGAAATAGTTTGGCTTCTAAATTTAAATAAAAAGACCTGTTTAAACAACTTGTGTTAAATATTGCTCAATACAAAATACGCAATCATCAATGCTCGGGTAAAAAATGGCGTTGTAATGGCCGTGCAATAATATTTCGAAAATCCGCAGTAAGATAAATACTATTATTTAATTATGCAAAGATAAATGTGATGTGTGTGCGTAAGCTGGTAAAATGCCGAAATGATAAAAATTATGAATTATAATAATAGTAATATATAATAATGATAATAATAATAATAATAATAATAATAATAATAATACTAATAATAATAATAATAAAATGCGGTAATAGTAATAAGAATAATTAATAGAATAATGCAATAGCGGTATTGATAAGAGGCTAATAATTATAGTAAACACATAATATATATATATATTTTTATTTTTTCCAAAAAATATTAGAAGCGCAAAAATAGGTATTTCGGCAGAGAGATGGGACAAAATTGGGTGTCAACAACTTGTCCCTCTTTGCCCGGTAATGATGAAAAGAGTTGTCGGGCAAAGATGTTGACTTAGTAGCCTATTTTGTCCCGGCTAAAGGAAACTTGAGAGGATTATGACTGGACTCCGGTCTCTGAGTTGCCTACATATCTCGGGCTATACGAGAATCAGGTCGAGTGTAGTTCTGGGACAATTACGACATTTGAACCCCAATTGGCGCAAAACTTGCAAAATATTGTCCCAGTGCTGAATTATGATAACACTGGGTATTGTGATAGAAACTTTAGAATTCTGAAAATTGAATTGCTGGAACGCAAGAGAATACTTGCAATTAGAGACGAGTGTTCGAGGTAGATCTTTGACCCGTGTCGGGAAGTTTGACTATCCTTCCTGACAAATTGCCCCAGTTCGCTGCCGAAGAAATAGTTCCACGATTTGATGTGTGATGCCAACTTTGATATTGCCAAAAGCCATCAGCTAAAAACAAATGTTAGCAATAAAGAAATATATGTAAATAAGGCAGGGTTGGAGAAGTTACACTTGCAACCCCTGCTTCGAAAGTTGAATCCACATTCGGAGGTGGATGCCGGAACTGAAATATAAGATTCCCGCATTCGGAGGTGGGTGCCTGAACTTGAATATAAAATACCCGCATTCGGAGGTGGGTGCCTGAACTGAAATATAAGATATCCGCATTCGGAGGTGGGCGCCTGAACTGAAATATAAAATTCCCGCATTCGGAGGTGGGTGCCTGAACTTGAAATATAAGATACCCGCATTCGGAGGTGGGTGCCTGAACTTGAAATATAAGATACCCGCATTCGGAGGTGGCGCCTGAACTGAAATATAAGATACCCGCATTCGGAGGTGGGTGCCTGAACTTGAAATATAAGATACCCGCATTCGGAGGTGGGTGCCTGAACTGAACATTGAAATACCCGCATTCTAAGGTGGGCGCCTAAATTGAAAATTGACATACCCGCATTCTAAGGTGGGTGCCTAATTTGAACATTGAAATACCCGCATTCTAAGGTGGGTGCCTGAATTGAACATTGAAATACCCGCATTCTAAGGTGGGTGCCTGGATTGAAATTGACATACCCGCATTCTAAGGTGGGTGCCTAAATTGAACATTGAAATACCCGCATTTTAAGGTGGGTGCCTAAATTGAAAATTGACATACCCGCATTCTAAGGTGGGTGCCTAATTTGAATTTTGAAATACCCGCATTTTAAGGTGGGTGCCTAAATTGAAAATTGACATACCCGCATTCTAAGGTGGGTGCCTAATTTGAATTTTGAAATACCCGCATTTTAAGGTGGGTGCCTAAACTGAAATATAAGATACCCGCATTCGGAGGTGGGTGCCTGAACTTGAAATATAAGATACCCGCATTCGGAGGTGGGTGCCTGAACTGAACATTGAAATACCCGCATTCTAAGGTGGGTGCCTAAATTGAACATTGACATACCCGCATTCTAAGGTGGGTGCCTAATTTGAACATTGAAATACCCGCATTCTAAGGTGGGTGCCTGAATTGAACATTGAAATACCCGCATTCTAAGGTGGGTGCCTGGATTGAAATTGACATACCCGCATTCTAAGGTGGGTGCCTAAATTGAACATTGAAATACCCGCATTTTAAGGTGGGTGCCTAAATTGAAAATTGACATACCCGCATTCTAAGGTGGGTGCCTAATTTGAATTTTGAAATACCCGCATTTTAAGGTGGGTGCCTAAATTGAAAAATTGACATACCCGCATTCTAAGGTGGGTGCCTAATTTGAATTTTGAAATACCCGCATTTTAAGGTGGGTGCCTATATCATGTCCACTTCCCATGGTGCAAAAATGTAAATCCACATCCACTTTCAGGGTGCAGAAAAATAAATCCAAGTCCACTTTCACAGTTCAAAATATAAATCTATGTCCGCATTTCACGGTACAAAATATAAATCCACGTCGACTTTGACGTCCGTATTATACGGTACAACAGTAAATTTACATCTACTTTCACGTCTGCATTATACGGCGCAAAAAATAAATTCACTTTTACTTTCGAAACATAAATCTGTATCCACTTTCTACAATTATATGTATATTTTTGTAATATAATTCTACTCCCACTCCCATACTCGTATCCACAATATAAATGTAAATCCACGTCCACTTTAGAGATAATATTGTAAAAAGATATCCACATCTTACTCGATGTCCCATTGTGACGGGGGTTAAATCTATAATTAACCCCACAATTTGATATACGATGCAATATTTCGATCTTGTTATCTTATTAACATACTTCATTCTAAAAGAATTTGATAATGATTTGAACATGTATGAAGTGATGACGAAATTGAGGAATTCTAACCAATAACAGGTGATCAAGGTCAGTGTCCATGATTATATGTATTCGATCCATCGATGAATGTCACGAGCTAAAACAATTGTTAGTGATAAGAATCAATAGCTGGGTCTAAAAGAATTATACTTACAGCCCTTGGTTGAGAAGATGAACTTGTGTCCACTGTTGCAATTGAAATTTCGTGATGAGTGGAACGACGCCCACCGTTCGGCATAAGCTACCTTTGCATCCACGCTGAAGAGTATTTGCATTTTGAAGAAAGTTAACTTTTGATCACGCCCATAATTTAATACATGCACCGTGTTCATGTTAATTGGACCTGTCTCAACAAAGAAAATTTGTGAGTTTAAAAGAAAATTGGTTGACTTGTGCATGTCGGGGAACTTGGCCCTTGAATTGACCTTTGTCTCGGTCGCGTCCACGTTCTTCGATGTCTCACCACATATCTTGCTTTGCCGGGGAGTTTCAGTTATAAAAAAATGTATTTTGAAAATAAAAGTAATGAGATTTGGATGACTTTGAAAGGAAATACTTAGTGGCTCTAATATGTAACATGATTAAGAAGACTCGATTTTTGAATTTACTCACATTTTAGAAATATGGATGGACTTTTGTTTAACACCACTTTTATGCTACTTCTAAAAATTTGTCCCAGTTTCAGTCTTAGAGATGCTTGATTCTGGACAATTGAAAAATAAGAACTTATAATGAAAGTTTTCGAAAGTGATTTGACCGACTTCGAAATTTGTCCCAGTTTCAAGTCCTGGAAACGCTTGGTTCTAAACGATCAAAAAGTGAGAAAGTTGTAATGAAAAAATTTTGAAAGTGATTTGACCGATTCCAAAAATTTGTCCCAGTTTCAAGATACTAAAACACATGAATTTAAACGGTGGGAAGACCAAAATCTTGTTAAAAATCCTTATGTATTTTATACGAACCAAAAATGTTTGGCCAAACCGAAGATAAAAATTTCAAAATAGAAGGGCCGAACCCGCCTCGGGTTGCCTACGTATCCCAAAGGAATCAGGCCAGACGTAGTTCGTGGTAAAAATAAAGACTTTTGAATTTTTGTTTTTTTTTTTTTTAATAAAGGGGGGGCCGAACCCGATATGGGTTGCCTACGTATCCAAAAGGAAATCAGGCCACACGTAGTTCCACCCATACAACAAAACACTGAAATATTTTGAAAAAGTGGCCGAACCCGATGTGGGCTGCCTACGTATCCAACAGGAAGTCAGGCCAAACGTAGTTCGTTACAAACAAAATGACAGAATCTTAATTTAAAAAAAAAGGTCGTAACAAAACATAGAGGCAACATGACAAAAGGAACTAAATGTTCTAGTTGATGCCTCCGGCCTACTACAAAAGGAAATTTAAACTTAAAATACTGAAACTCCCGGCGAACCGGGGCTAAGATAGAAGTCCAATTTTGCAACTCAGGTCCTGGCTCACCAGCCTATAAAGTCAATATTTCAGCAAAGTCTTTGATTATCATAGCATGATCATCTTCATCTTCCACGAACAGGTTTTTGACTCCTTCCACGATATCATCATAGGCAACTTCAACAATCAGATCTGAAGGTTTTGAGAAAGTTTGATCAATGGTAGGAATAGGTTTTGGCAATGCAATCTCCTTCATTTTATTTTTTCGTGCTTTCTTCACTTCTTCCTCAGTTGGCTCATATCCCAAACCGAATGTAAACTGTTGCGTAGGGAGAACGACTGGCTCAACCCGCCCATTTAGTGTTTTCCCTAGCCCAAATCCAGGTTGGTACCCATTTCTCACCATTTCTTTTGCAACCATAATTGCGGCGCATGATCTTTTGAATTCTTGAGTTTAACACACTTCACTCTCTTTAGTGACATTCACAACCTCCCAAGCGTGGTAAGCTGCTCCGTCGAAACCTCCTTCTGCCTCGATGAATGGAGTGGATTGCTCTATATAGAAAGACGTGTCTCCTTCTCCATGTATACATATTTGTTGTTGATCCCACTCGAATTTGACAGTTTGGTGCAAAGTAGATGGTACAGCCCCAGCCAGATGAATCCACGGCCTACCTAACAGCATATTGTATGACGTGGAAATATCAAGTACTTGAAAGTCCATAATGAATTCAACAGGGCCAATCAACACTTTCAACTCTATTTCCCCAATAGGACGCCTTGGAGCCCCATCAAATGCTCGAATATTCATATCACTGGTCTTGAGCTCGCTAACATTATATCCGATCTTCTTCAGACTTGTTAATGGACAGATGTTGAGTCCAGAACCCCCATCAACTAATACCTTAGCCACAAACATGTTACGACACTTGACAGTTATATGGAGTGCTTTGTTATGCATGCATCCTTCCGGCGGCAATTCTTCATTATCGAAGCTGATTCGATGACTGTCAAGCACGCGCTCAATCATCCCAGCTAACGCCTCACTAGTTGTTTCGCTTGGAACATATGCTTCATTCAAAATCCTCAACAGTGCATTCCTGTGCATATCTGAACTCAAAAGCAAAGAGAGAATAGGAATTTGAGCATTGGTCTTTTTCAACTGATCCACAACTGAGTACTCACTAGCCTTGATCTTCCTCAAAAATTCTTCTGCTTCGGTTTCAGTCACGACCCTTTTGGGAGGTACATTGGCTTCCTTAACTTGCCCCAATCTAACTAGCTCTTCTGGAGAATAGCATCTTCCAGACCTTGTCATTCCTGATGTCTTAACCTTGTCAGTGATCGTGTCCTTTCCTCGACATTCCATCACAGTTTGTTGATAATTCCATGGTACGGCTTTTGTATCGAGCACTGGTAACTGATTTGGTGCTCGAACTACTTCCACAGGTATTGATGAAGCTCCTAATATCTCGACAGGCACACAACCCTTTATCACTACAGCCGGAGAAGCAACGGCTACAAAATCATGATCCTCCACACGATCCACAGGCACTATAAATTCGGCTGGGTCGTCAATATTTTCATCTATTCCAATCATATTTATCGTGGCCCCATCATGGGTCGGGAGTGGATTGTTAACCACATTTGGTGTTGGTGGTTTGACCGTGATCTGTTTTGCTTCAATAAGATCCTCAACCTTATGCTTCAATGCGTAACAACGATCAGTGGAATGGCCTTTTACCCCCGAATGATATGCACATGTTTTAGTGGGATCAAAGCTTCTGGGTAATGGATCTGGAATTCTACCTTCCACAGGATATACTAAGCCTGAAGCTTGCAGCCTTTCAAAAACAACGCTCAGTGGCTCTCCTAATGGTGTGAAATTGCGAAACGGTTTATTTGGGCGAGGTGCGGATGCATTGTTTGGATGATGAGTTTGTGATGGTGGAGCTGGATATGTTGGTGGTCGTGGAGCTCGATATGCTGGTTGTGTGTTGTAAACAGGGTAGGATATTTGTGGTGATTGAGGTTGGTAAGATGACAAAGCTTGGTCGTAGGGATGTGGAGAATATTGGAAATATTGTAAGTGGTGAGCGTTAGGCTGGTATCGCGGTGGTCGTTGATGGCGGTATGATGTGTTTCCCAAGGCCATCACCGATGCTGCTTCTTTCTCTTTTTTCTTTCCATTTCCGAGAGTACCAGTTTGTATAGCCCTACTGGTAGACTGCAAAGCTGCTAGACTTGTTATTCTCCCTGTCTTAATGCCATCTTCGATCATGTCCCCAGCTTTGATCACTTCTGCAAAAGTTTTTCCACTCATTGTCACCAAACGTTCATAGTATTCCGGTTCTAGTGCTTGAATGAAGAAAGTAACCATTTCTGTCTCCTCCATGGGTGGGTGTACCCTAGATGCTTCTTCCCTCCACCGTATAGCATATTCTCGAAATGATTCGGTGAACTTCTTCTTCAACTTTGTAATTGAGATTCTGTCAGGAGCGATCTCAACATGAAACTTGTAGTGATCCACAAAAGCATTTGCCAAATCATCCCAAGTACGCCATTTGGTTGTATCTTGCTTAGAATACCACTCCAAGGCTTTTCCACTCAAACTCTGATTGAATAGTTTGACTCTTATCCCTTCATTCTTTCCTACGCCAATCAACTTTTCACAATAAACTTTCAAATGAAAGAAAGGGTTTCCCGACCCATCAAACTTCTCAAATTTTGGGATCTTGTAACCTGGTGGCAATTCTACCTCAGGAAATGCACATAATTCTTCATATCTTACGCTTTGGTTACTACCAAGTCCACGCAAACTTCTCATGGCATCCTCCAAACTTTTGAGCTTCCTATTTATAATTTCATCATTAATTGACCGTGCCTCATTTTCAACTTCGACATAATGATCAACATCTGTGCGACATTGTCCTTGAATCTGTGTCATGGGTGGAGCTGTGGTATAAGTATACACCGGCGGAACTTGATGTGTGTCATGTGCTGGCGGTATGAATTGAGCTTTTGAAGAGGTGGTTGTAAATAAAAAGGGAGCATTTTGAGTGAGGTGTTCGGAACGAACTGGCTGAGAAGTGGTGAAATAATTTGCTTGGTTAAATTCGTCCAAATTTGGGAATGGATGTGGCACAGGCAAAGTTTGACGAACTCCCTGGGACGGAGTCATATGTGGCGGTGTTTGAGAAAATGACCGGTTATGAAGTACCATATGACTTAGTTCGGCAACTCGTCGCTCCAGACGAGCAATGGTCTCCAAATGTGTTTCTGGTTCATTAGAGGATGTGGGATCACTCGTGATTGGTAAACTAAGAGATGACTCAGATGAAGTGGTTGCATTGATCAAACTTTGCTCCATTTTAGAACGAGTCCTTTTAGTTAACCAGGCGATTAGTGATGAGTCAGAGTCTGATTTCTTGGCTCTAGACCGTGTGAAATATGGATGTTCCGCCAGTTCCCCTTTAGCACAAGTCAACCTTTTGTGTTTTGAAAATAGGTTTAAAAAGAAAAAAGATAAAAACAAGAAAAAGAAAAGGAAAATGAGTCAGTATACGGTAAGGATAATATTATTGCATATAAACACATTATTGCACATAATACATCGCGTTTTATAATGCAAGGGACCTCTTTATGCCAGAGGTAGGCCTAATGAACATTGAAGGACAAACATGTCTTTTATGTATCATTCCATAACTCTTCTTACAACTAATTTACAATAAAATAAAATTTATTACATGCCAATAAATAATACATCTCAAAGTTAAACTAAGATATCTAATACTTCAACTCCACTAATTTCTTTTGGTTGTCTTCAACCTCCAGCATTAATTTAGATGCTCCACGTCAACCTGCAACAAAAGGTCAGTTTTTCTTGAAATACTTACCTATAGAGTACTAGGTCTACATATTCCACATATTTGTCCTTCAAATAATGCACATAGATAGTGAGTAGTGTCACTTAGAGTCATGGACTCTTTTGGACATTTGGTAAGGTTGACTAATGAACTTAATACACCAAGGGTATTAGGCCTCCTAGGTTTAAAATGATGCATGTCCTTACAAGGTTTTGGCTTCGCTCTACCCTAAGTAGACTAAGAATGGGTTTGCTAGACGCAAAGTTCCCAAGCGGACTGCTCGAGTGAGAAGGCTACGCGGTCCCCGTTATTCGGGCACCCCCGCGCATGCGCCAACTCCCTTAAAATTTGGATTCTACGAAGAAATTTGCGGGTGCGCTAAGCACACCTCGCGTGTACGTGTGATAGTGTGAATTTTCCAAAAGTGGAGGAAATATGAACGGAATGCCAGTTTAAGGAAAGCAGTAATAACATATTACACAGAAAATACATATAAGGAATAAAAATACTTAAAAGCATATAAAGCAACAATATAGACAAAATAAAGCAAAATAAACAAAGCATCCAACAAATGATTTATTAACCTAAGTTGTTATGGTTAAGAGCCTAAAGTCCCCAGCAGAGTCGCCAAGCTGTCACACCCCATTTTAACCGGGTCGATTTAGGGAGTATGACGTATTGGTGATTCCTATTTATTTTATTTTAAGGAGTCGCCACCTAATTAATTTAACGGTGAATTAGGACACCGAAATGTTAACTAAGGTAAAGTTAAAACTAAACCTCAATTAATAGTCTGCTTAACCAGTGTGATTCTAAGTAAGGGCTCTATATTATCCTAAAGGGAAGGGGTTAGGCATCCTTTAGAATCCGTTAACTTACGGTTATCCGATCAAACTTAGGTTAATTAATTAGGGCTAAAGATGCAAATAAAATATTTAAAATTAAAGAAAATAGCTTGTAAATACCGCTAAAGTTTTAAAGAAAAATATAAAATATTGCTTAAGATAAGATTTAGAGAGAATATAATAATTTGCATAAAAAGATTTCAAACACCATTTAAACAAAATTGATAGAAATTGATAAAACTTTAAATAAAAATGCTATTTGGAATGAGATTTGTAGAAAACAGATGATTTGCATAAAAGGAAATTTCAAATGCCATTTAAACTAAACTTATAAATGTTGATATGATTTCGAATACTAATGATATTCTTTGCAATAAAACCTGCAAAGATAATTTATATATGAGTAAACAAAAATACGAATTTATGCGACGCTTTCACGAGATACTTGAAATAATTCAAATGGTGAGATGTTTATTGGTTTTTAGGAACAAAATACAAAGTGGCTATTGAAAGTTTTCTTTATCCTTTCCATCACTTTTTATTAACTATGCTTAGCTAAAAATATATATATGATTGATTCAAAACTTGAAGAATTATTTAAAATATGTTTGAATTTATGTTTGCATATTAATGATGTTTTGAAATTAAGACAATAAGAATGTGACTCTGTTAATTCGAAAATATGAATTTTATACTATCAATTATTTTAGAAGTAAATATTATGGATACTATAAATAATTTTAATATAAAAAGAAGGAAGAAAAAAAATGGAATTTTGGGGAAAACTAATCATTGGTTTTTCCTTAAATAAACTACCCATTATTAAAACTAAACTTACTAATTAATTAGGATTTATCTAACTAATGAAATAATAAATAAAACGGTTAGTGGCATAATACAAATTAAAATCACAAAATAAATAAGAGAGGAGACAATTAAAGCAAATGGGCTCAGCCCCATTTTAAGATGGCCTGCTATGGGTATTGCTGTTGGGCTGCGGCCCAACAGCCCTTATTTTGCTGGGCTGCTACTGTTGGGCTGGACGCGGAAGGAATTTCGTTGGGCTTTAGCCCAACATCGGGTGCGGAAGTGGGCGAGTCTCTCGGACTCGTATGCGATGATCATGCCACAAAATAAAAGGGAAGGATTAGTATATAATCAACGGATGAGGTTAAAACATGTAAAATATAACTCAAAACAAATCAATAAATTATATATATATATATATATATATATATACTGTATATATTTTGGTATATCTTTTGCATACATTCACGATTGTTTTAAATAGAGGTATATCAATAATATACATAAATATATATAACCAACTGAAACATACTTGCAACAGTGCACAAAGTCAAATAATACCCAAAACTGATAACAAAATTTACCCAAGACTCACTGATACATATTTTACTAATAACAGTACATATTTGCACATTTAGACTACTTGCTTACAAGAAACCAGCGGGACAGGGATATTCTTTAGCGAATTAAGACCTATATTTATCAATATCCAATAACATTCTAACAATTTCTGTATTTAAACTAAATGGAGACAAGTTAAACAGATGGGCTGAAGTTTGAAATAATTGGTCGAGTTCATTTTCTGCTCACAGGGATCTTATCTAACTGGTTTTGAGAATCATTTCAGCGTCATATCAAATCTAAAATTCTTAAGAACTCTTAAAGGATAAACATAGCTAAAACATTTAGGTGAAACAGAGAACAAAGGCTGTGAACTATAAATATATATAGAGATGAAAAGGGGATGATTATGAAAGGCAGGATAGCAGGGAATGAAGATATGTCAACATCAACATATAGGAGATTAATCAGAACAATATAGGCATAATGCAAATGGTGATATGCACAAAGGTCATAATCCAGGATGGAGCTAACATGGTGTTTCAACAAGATAGACTAATCAATGATGATGCTAGGGGCAGTATGACCTATAAATGTATGGATAAGATGCAATATATGATCCTGGATCCCAAAGTTCAGCTAAGGGCTGATCTGGAGGTTGACAATAGCAATGTAGGTCTTTGCCAAGAAACAGTTATGAACTAGAAATTTAGACAGACTACATTGAAACCAAAGTTACACTCTTAAAACTGTCATCAGTTTGAAGTCTCAGCAACAGCTTCAAAATCACTTAAAGTTATCATATATGCTGATATCCAGACTAGGTATGGATCACAACAGCAACCAAAACTAAAAATGACAAAAAGAAGCAGGCTAATGTCTAACTTGGATTATTACACATTCCACCAAGCAGACCAAAACGAATTTATGCTAAGACCAAATGTTTATCAAAAATTTTATAGAATAAGCAGAGACCTTAGTGTACAAACCCATACCCAGAGGATTCAAACAATACGAAGCAAAGGTTAGCATTTCTAGTGCAGACAGATGAAGTTCAGAACATAGATTTTATGACTTAGTCTAACATGTCGAATCTCATTTTTTATACCAACTGGCCTTAACAACATATTCCAGTCAAATAAGGAAGGATATTGTCCTATTTTGAATGGGGTTACCATGACACAACTGCCAAACCAAGTTTAAATCAAACCAACAACTACAAGGCACAAAGAGTCAATGTGCTTATCATAAACTGTATGGGAGCGGCACTAAACCGAAACATCATTCATATTCTTCATTGAACTACTAAAACATCTGAATAAATATATGCAATTGTACCTACAGGACTTCTGCTAAACATAAAATGAACCCTTGCGAAACAGACTGAAGGTATGCACATACACATCGTTAGCAAACCACAAACTAATATACAGAACTAATCTTATAAATAATAGATAAACAATGTGAACCTAACAAAATGCATGATTAATCCAAGTCGATACATAGCATAGAACTGCATAACCACAGAACTAGACACAGGATTGAACTAACCAATCCTGAACATGCTCGATACTACAAGTCACAAACTAAGATTCAACCAAAACGAAACAAACATGCGAACATATTCGAAACTTCGGATTTTAAAAGGAGAGGAACATGCTGACCTTTTGTGGGTGCAGCAAAGTGGGTGCGGGTCTTCGATTCACACTCGAAACACTTCAAATTCGAGGTTGCGAAACTCGGATTCGCAACAAACACAGAACAGACGAAAAATCGTTTGAGTATTTTGATTCGATATTTTGCGATATTGTGACAACTAAACAAAATATTTCACAGGGGGTTTCTTGAACTGAAAGAAAATCGGCTATTTGGGAATTTGCTCAATCCCCAAAAAAAATCCCCCCTTTTATCGATGAATCAACCCCATTTTATAGGGTTTTGGGTTCAAGACAAAAAATGGCGAAAGGAACAGAGGGAGAAGTAACGTGGTGATGTCAGAGCACGTGGGGGTATGGGTGTGGTGGAGATGATGGATATGGGTGTGATGATGTCGGAAAAGTAGTGGGGGTAACGTGGTGTAATGGGAAGGTGAGGAAGTGTCGAGTGAGTGGGGCGGAGATGGAAGTAGTGGAGGTGTCAGAGCAAGTGGGGTGGCAGTGGTGAGTGGGTTGGCAGGAGGTAGTGGAGGAGTGCAAGGGGCAGTGGAGAGTGGGGAGGTCAGAAAGAGAACGTGGGTGTGGTGGAGATGATGGATATGGGTGTGATGATGTCGGAAAAGTAGTGGGGGTAACGTGGTGTAATGGGAAGGTGAGGAAGTGTCGAGTGAGTGGGGCGGAGATGGAAGTAGTGGAGGTGTCAGAGCAAGTGGGGTGGCAGTGGTGAGTGGGTTGGCAGGAGGTAGTGGAGGAGTGCAAGGGGCAGTGGAGAGTGGGGAGGTCAGAAAGAGAACGTGGGTGTGGTGGAGGTGGTGAAGAAGGTGGTGAAGATGATGGAGAGATGGGTGGAGACGGCGATGGGAGATGACGACGAAAGAGGGAGGCGGAGGAAAGGTGGAGGGAGGCGAGAGAAGGTGCGGCGGTGGAGGAAAAAATGATAAGGAAACCCTAAAGGGTTTCCCTTATCCTGAACGAAAATGGGCTGGACCCGGGTATTAAAAGAATGAGCTAGCGAATTAAAACACGGACTATTCCAAAAAATTGAGATCAAAATATGGGCTAGTCAGGAAATATTTATGAGTTGATTGGGATTTGATTTGGGATCCGATAAATCAAAATACGGACTGAGTGCAAGAAATAGTTTGGCTTCTAAATTTAAATAAAAAGACCTGTTTAAACAACTTGTGTTAAATATTGCTCAATACAAAATACGCAATCATCAATGCTCGGGTAAAAAATGGCGTTGTAATGGCCGTGCAATAATATTTCGAAAATCCGCAGTAAGATAAATACTATTATTTAATTATGCAAAGATAAATGTGATGTGTGTGCGTAAGCTGGTAAAATGCCGAAATGATAAAAATTATGAATTATAATAATAGTAATATATAATAATGATAATAATAATAATAATAATAATAATAATAATACTAATAATAATAATAATAAAATGCGGTAATAGTAATAAGAATAATTAATAGAATAATGCAATAGCGGTATTGATAAGAGGCTAATAATTATAGTAAACACATAATATATATATATATTTTTATTTTTTCCAAAAAATATTAGAAGCGCAAAAATAGGTATTTCGGCAGAGAGACGGGACAAAATTGGGTGTCAACAATGTAAATCATTTCATAAAATGAATTTATTTCCAAATTAGGAAAGAGGTCATTCATTTTGGCACAGACTAAAAAGGAAATAGGTTCACATAAATTGAAACAGAGAGAGTATAAATTTTCATCAAAATTTTATTTTTACTATTAATTTTATCTCTAATAGACTAATAGATTTTAGGCCTTAAGCCTATTTCTTAAAAGAAAAAACATAAATTAAAATTAATTTATGAAAAAAAAACAATGAGATTTTTATTTAGATTCTTTTTTTATATTCCTTATAAACATTACTCACCTAATTAAATGCTCATAGATCTCAAGACATTCTTCATAATCCAAGGAAATTATAGCTACTATAATAAAAGGGCAGTAAATGATTATTGTTAGCAAATAATGAAAAAATATTTTCTAGTTGTAGGAAAAAGAATAAAACTAACTAATGTCATTAGATTTTTAAAAATTAAAAAGATCGGCCCAAACCAACAACAATCAAACCTGACAAATGTGTATATATTTGCTTTAGTTTGGTTTTAATAATTAAAAAATGACTAAATTGATTTGATTTTAATTTAACCAAAAATCGACCCAAAGCAAACAATGTACAACCCTAATCAAAACTTATATATTGATCACAAAAAAATCTACCCAAAATTCACTACAAGAACAAATAAAAAGGCCTAAAACTAATTAGATTGGCTAACTAAAAACCTCGAAAACCATTCTTCAAAAATAAACCTTTGAAGAACGAAAATGTTCTAAATTATGTTGCAAAAATGATCCATGAACAGTTTTTGTAGAATTTTTAGAAAGCATTCAATAAAATGGAGAAATAAGATATTATGGAAGAGGAGTGAAAAAGGAAATTAATAGAATAAGGAAAAAGGGAGGTTAAGTTGGGGAGAAAAGAGAGGACATGGTCTTTGATTGCTAGGAAAGTGGGACCTACATCAGCCATTTGTCAATAAAACAATGCCTCGCACAAGTATGACTTGTCATGCCTCACACATAGTAAAAAATTTCGTCAAAAAGAAGTTATTGTTTAGTTTGTTTTCGAACTCATAAAAAAAAAAAAAAAAAAAAACGAAAAATGTAACATAAAAACATTAACCTGACCCTAATTTCTTGTTGCACAGTCACTACTACCGGGTAGCTGTGCTCACTGCTCTGTCTATCTCCATTTCGCTCCCAAAATCATAGTGTAATCTTCAACAAGATTCAATCAAAAATCAAAACCTTTTATCTTTTTCCCATTTGTTACCAGTTGCTTTTCTCGTAAGCCACTCATTTTTCCTTATATCAACTTCATCTTTTTACAACTTCCATGTTGTATCCATTAAAGCTTTCACGTATATCATTTTAGTCATATCCCACGAGAACTCTTTGTTTCTCACGGAAAAGCAATACCCAAAACACCTATATAAACCCCTTTTTTGCTTATTCCTCTCTTCAATCTATACAACTAAATATAATCATGTTGATAATAACAATTACAATACTCTTGTTTCTTGTTTTTCAGCAATGTAATGCAATGCTTCACCCAATTGATTTCTTAGCATTACAAGCAATACACAAAAGCTTAAAAGATTTACCCGGGTCAAACTTTTTCGGGTCATGGGATTTTACATCCGACCCGTGTAATTTCCCTGGAGTTTACTGTGCTAATGATAAAGTGATCACATTAAATCTTGGTGACCCAAGAGCCGGGTCACCGGGTTTAACCGGTAGACTTGACCCGTCTATTGGGAAACTCTCTTCTTTAGCTGAATTCACTGTTGTTCCGGGTCGGATATTCGGGTCATTACCCGAAACTTTATCACAGTTGAAGAACTTAAGGTTTCTTGGAGTTAGCAGGAATTTCATTTCGGGTCGGATCCCAGCGGGTTTGGGTATGATCCGGAAATTACAAACTCTTGATCTTGGTTATAATCAGCTTAGTGGAAACATACCTTGGGTTGTCGGAACAATTCCGACATTATCCAACGTTATTTTAAATCACAACCGCTTATCCGGTTCAGTACCGGTTTTTTTGTCGCAAAAATTAACCCGGTTTGATCTTAAACATAACCAACTTTCCGGTTATTTATTACCAAGGTCACTTCCATCCTCACTTGAGTACCTATCTTTGTCATGGAATCAGTTGACTGGTCAGGTTGACCATTTATTAAGTCGACTAAACCGGTTGAATTATCTTGATTTAAGTTCAAACCGGTTCACCGGTTCAATCCCGGGTAATTTATTTAGATTCCCGTTAACTAACCTTCAGCTACAAAGAAACCAATTTACCGGTCCGGTTTATCCTATGGGTCAGGTTAGGATTCCTATTGTGGACCTTAGTTTTAACCGGTTTTCGGGCCAAATATCGCCTTTGTTTTCGAGTGTTCAGGTTTTATATATGAATAATAACCGGTTCACGGGTCAAGTTCCAGGGATAATGGTGGACCGGTTATTATCAGCTAATATACGTGTTTTGTATTTGCAACATAATTTTCTTACAGGGATAGCTATTAACCCGGCTGCAGAAATACCGGTTCGGTGTTCATTGTGTTTGCAGTATAATTGCATGGTTTTACCGGTTCAGACACCTTGTCCTTTGAAAGCTGGGAAACAGAAGTCTAGGCCTACTGCTCAATGTGGGGGGTGGTAAAACAGAGAAATCACAACGGTATTGAAAGGCAGCCAGTGTATTAAGTTTTTGCTATGTGCGGGTCTAGAGAAGGGCCAAGAGAAATCACAAGAATATTATTAAGTGCTTTACTAGATAAGTTATAGTGGTTTTGGATGGTTTTGAAATTAAAATGGTTGGGATTGGTTGGTTATTTTTTGTGGAAGTTAAAGGGTTATAAGAAAATAAGAATCCAAAATGTGTATAAAGAAGAGAGATTAGAGTAAAAGGGCAAGTGTTTAGTTTAGTTATTTTATTTGTATGCTTTTTGGTGAGCCAAAATTTGTGACTTGCAACTTTTGGCATTTCTTGTAATTAGATATACTGATTTATATTTATTAATTATGTTGCAAATTTCTAGCTTATTGTTTGTGGACAATTTTTTTTTTTTCTTTTTTTTTTTCTTAGTAATAGATTGATCAAGGGATGTTCGTCTGAAATAATTCAATGTCCTCATCTGTAATGTTGTTCTTGTTCTTTTTTGGTTCTTGTTTTGTATGTTTCTTGCTTGTGGGGTTTGTGCTGGTTTCCTTTATTCCTGTTTTGCTGCAGCCTTATTGCTCTGATAAAAGTAAAGTTTTTTTGGATATACAGTATCTTTATTCCAGAGACAAATTATAGGTGATACAGATTGGACAGCTACAATACAGCTGCACCAGCATATCTCTGTTTTTTGTGGCACTAAATTTAGGGACTGTCTTGTTCTTTTCTTTGTTTATCCTATCAAAAAAAAAGTACTCATTTCAGTTTCGTTTTAAAAAAAGAATTTTAACACTAGCAAAAGTACTTTTATAAGTTGCAATGTTAAACATGTCATTCTAAGAGAAGTTTAAATAAGAATGTCCAGGAGTAATTGTTTCTGTTTTTCCCTAGAACAAGAAAAGCCAAAAGGTTATATTTGAAAGAAGAATTCTTTCAACATATGCAAAACCAGTTCTTGTTAAACTAAATGCAGATGAACGTACGTATTGTTTTCCAAATCCAAAAATAATTTATTAGTGTTGGTAGAGGGAATAGTACTAGTTTAATTTGTACTCTGTAACTCTGGCAATGGCAAGGCAGCTGCTACGCCATCAAGAAAAAGAAATGAATGTTGGTCCAATATATAAGCATTTCCATTGATTGGGTATGGCCTCCAGGGAGATTAGCCAACAAAAATGCTCCTTTCTCCCTGGGCGGATTCAGGAATTTAAATTTATGATTCCTATAGGGATCTAAAATTCATATACAATAATAACCGGACCAATGAATTAGGTTTCGAGCTAAAAACATTTATACATTTAATAATTTTTTTTTTAAAACAAATACATGATCTAAGCAAAAGTTACTAAATTCTGGTGATCCTTTTGTCTGCCTTGATTCCTTGTTCTCTGATCCTTGCCCTCATGACTCAACAACAAATACAATTGAACTTCACGAAGATACCCCTATTCTTTCCTCTTAGCAAGGGGGTTAAATGGGTGTATTGAGTTTCTTTTTAAGTCATATCAAAATGAGTTGAACTAATAAATAAGTGGTTATTAATTTCCTCATTGAAAACTTGGATTGAGATGAACTAAATAATTGATCATAAATTGCATAACTATAACAAGTTTTCTCTAATACCATACTAAATGAAGACCTTTCCTAAATGAGAGAAAGAACCCGCAACAGAAGCTAGAACGCTTAACTCTAACCAAATTTTAATTTTTTTGTTTGTTGTCTAGTAATTTGTTGAATTACTACGTCTAACATTTTCAAATAGAAAAATTATAAATATTTTGAAAAGTTTCTTCCGATCAATATGAGCTAATACATATTTAGCTCAAATCTGCCAAACTTTTAGATGGGCTGATTTGGGTTGTGCCCGAATTTATCTTCTTCTTTTTTGGTGAAAAGAAGGCATATTATTGATCACCAGACAAATAAGTACAAATTTTCCTACTTTACTGCTAAGACTTAGGCATCCCTTTGTCTCAGGACAAATGTATAGCAAATCAGTATAACCTAATCTATGTATGTTGATATAGACTTTCTATCCACCGTCTTCCGTGTCTGTATTTCTTCCTCCTCTTCTTACTCTTCTCTCTTATATACACCTTTTTCTGGACTCTTTCCCACACTATTCTTGGACATGATACTGTCATTTGCCACACCGCTTCATTCCTTACCTACTAAATGTTGTACATCAGAGCAACCACCACAACTATGATGAATTCCCTGGTATTCTTACCCTTCCTGTTCCTTGCCAGTCTTTTCTATAGTCCTTCAACTTCCATATTCTCGACTCTCAGCCCCAACCAATTCAGTATGATATCCAAACAAGTTCTGGAGAACTGGCACTCAAAGTATAGATGTGCAATGCTCTCCACTGCTCCACCACGCAGGACACAACTGACTTCTGTAGTTATACCCATCTTTTTCAATCTATGCCTTGTTAGCAACCTTTTATTTTCTACTCCAATAAATCAGTGCTTAGGAGTGCTTACATTATTCCATACCCATATACTCCGTTGCCATACTTCTATCTCTCCTCTTCTCCATACGCACTCTGAATGGTGTATTTTCTATTAGCTTTCAGCCACCATTCTCCCACATATCCCTGTTTATAGCTATCTTTGATGCTGCATATTTTCCTCCAATACCAGTAAAAATCACTAGGTGGAGTATACGTCCACTAGTCCATGTCCTTGATATACACGTGGTTCACCCACTTCATCCAAAGATTATCTGCTTTTTGAGCAACATTCCTTGCATAGTTTGCAATTGCTGCTTCATTCCATACAATACTATCTAGTACCCCAAGCCCCCCATTTTCTTTGGTCTACATAATAGGTCTCATGCCACCAGAGGAGCCTTCTTAGTAGCCTCTTTGCCATCCTATAAGAAGTTTTTGCAAATAGCAATCAGTCTCTTCGTCACTTCTTTAGGTAGAATGAATATAAAGGACCAGTAAACATTTATATGTTGCAGGAAAGAATTTATAAGTTGCACTCTGCCTGCATATGACAGGTTCCTTGAGCTCTAATTTCTTGCTCTTGCCACCATTTTATCTATTAGCACTTCACAATCCACATATGTGATCTCCTTTGCTAAGACAGGTACCCCAAGGTATCTAAATGGTAATTTCCCCTTCTGGTACCCAGTTGCACTACAAATATCCTCCAAACATTGGGAGTCCATGTTACCACTGAATATATTGGATTTACCTGCATTAGCTTGCAACCCTGAGGTGTTAGAGAATGTTTGCAATCCTCTAAGTGGCAGCATTACAAATAGATAATTACCCTTACAAAAGAGCAACATATCATCTACAAAACACATATGATTCAGTCTTAGATTTCTATATTTTGTGCAGAGGCGGATTTAGAATTTGAAGGTGGCGGGTGCCACTATTTTCTTCAATGTATATCTTGTTAGAAACGTATATTTGGGTCGGGTCCATCTCTTTTTAATTTATTCGGGTCAAATTAATAGGCTTTTTTTTATTTGCAAATATGAAAATTACATCTCAAAAATTAAGTAACGAACATAATTAGCATCTTAAACAAGGAATCACACTCATTAACACCCATTAACAACAGAAGTAAAATCAACATTTTCACCAGGGACTTGCATCTCTTATTATGTATATTAAAAAAAATGAATTTGCACAAGTAAAATAACATCTTCAATAAGAGAATTACACCGATCAAAATAAGAAAAATAATAGAAAAACTCTTCAATAGGTAAATACACCCCATAAGTAAATGTAGAATTAGATAAACTACAAGTTCTCAAAAATAAATCATAAATTCATGTTTTTTCTAAGCAGTGATTACAAAATTTCCATCACAATTTAAGTAGTAAAAGTGATTTAAATTGAAATTATACGTACTCTAATTCATTTCTCATTTTATTATTAAGTACTCTAATTCATTTCTCATGTTATTTATTACTTATTAAGAGTGTCCCAAGTCAAATCTAGACAAGTAAACATGGACGGAGGGAGTAATAAACAAAAGAAATTATAAAAAAAAAAAAATTGAATTTTGATCTCAATCCAAAATTCCCATTGAGACCCAAGTTTTTCGATTTAAATATTCATTCACATATTTGAGATTAAGATAAATGCTCAATTTAAGGGATTTTGAAGTTTCTATTTGTGTGTTCTCGCTAGAGATCACAGATAAAATAATAGAAAAGAGGAAAGGTCATATAAATAATAAAAAGATAAATAGAAAATTGAGAGGGCCGAAAAGGGAATTACTGGTACAAAGGAAGTAAACAGCGCAAAGAAAAATAGGAGTCGAAAAATGTTAAGATAGATTCAAACTTGTCTCAGCCAGCCGTGGCACCTTTGTCTAATTTATGATTGAGGGTGGGAGGATCAAATATTTAACCTAATTTAAGCAAATTACAACATAAGTATATAAAAAATTTATTAATCGAGAGAGTGTCATGCCACCCCACCCTAAAGGGTGGATCCGCCTCTGATTTTGTGTGAAACTAAAATCCTGGCATTTCCCCCACGCTCTTGAGCACTCTTGTACGTGAGATATCCATACAAATGACAAAGAGCAAAGGGATATAGGGTCCCTTTGTCTAAATCCTCTTCTACATTTAAAGTTGTCATATACCCCACCATTCAGTGCTATGCTGTATTGGGTTGTAGTAACACGTTACATTATCCACCCTATAAATTTCTGAGGGAAGTTTAGTGCTTGTAGCATCTCCTTCAAAAACTCCCACTCTATAGAGTCATATGCTTTCCTAAGATCAATCTTAAGGAGGCAGCTTTGAGTTGTGTTCTTTCTCCTGTATTATCTCACTAAGTCTTGGCATATTAGAATATTTTGGAGTATAGTTCTCCCCTCCACAAATGCACTCTGATTTCCATAAATTATTGTTGGTAAGACTGGTTTCATCCTATTACATATCACCTTAGATATGATCTTATAAACTGTATTGCAGCATAAAAATATGTCCAGCTCAACTCCATCCAGCTAGATTGAATTGATTTGAGCAAATCAGATTTTCAAGAATTAATTTTATCATCCATATTTTCTACCCAGGTGATCATGTTAGTGGAGGATATAGAATTTTAAGTTATGAATGCCGAATATAAATATACCATTTATCGTTGACAATATATTTGAACTTACTATAAATTATGTTTTTAAAAAAATCTTTTGACTCTGTATAATATTGTGCATCTGCCGATGCGCCTTCTTGTCTAATCCCCATCAAAAATCACATGTATTGCCTAAACTGAGGATTTCTATACACAATCTAGTTTTGCGTCTGATAGGACAACGTATTCCAAGGATGGATTGGGATATCTAATATAGTGAATCCTATAGTTAATCTGACACGTGACGTATCGTAGACAAAATTGGAATGAGGTTAAGTTAGGATCTAATCATGAAATGAACTCATGCATGGCAGGTTTAATAAGTTTCAACTTATGTATAGTATAATCATCTGGAGTTCCCCAATAAATGCATTTTATCTGCAAATGTTGTAACACTCAAATTTCACCTTTTTCTATGTGCAATACATGAAAATTGCCAATGGTATAACAATTCAGTGAAGTTCCTGTACCCTAAGTGAAATTATGAGTATACATGTGATGTTTGAACATTACGAAGTCCTCAAAATTTACGTGGATGGAGTCTTGAAAATACAAAAGCTCTGGGGTCTAGAAGAAATATATTTTCTTCTGAGCTTTTTTCTCTTATGTATGGACAGGTTACAACAATTGAAGTAAACTGAATCAATTTGCACTGTGAAGTTAAATTCATAATTAAGGTGCCAGCTAATGCTGCAGCAGTTTTGCTAATTGGGCTCCACTTACCTAGAAACCAAGTCATCATTAGACAACATGTAGATGAGACAGGTCCATGAGAAATCATCAATCAAGGAAAGCAATATCACAAGGAAAAAACAAGTAAATTGCAGAGGATTTTTTGGTATACGTATGTCACTCAATTACAATTGGGATGGTTACACCACATATATATAGCAGTCTAACAAATCCCACAACAAACAAACAAACGAAAAAATCCTAATCCTTGTTCTCTACAAATTTTAGTCAGTATGGAGGATGCAATATAAACTTAATGTACGATCACTGTATAACTTGAGCAAAAATATATACTAGTTATATAATAAATATACACCAACAAGATTAGACGAGTGAATTTTTTCTTACCAGCTAGCTAAAATGTAAAAGATCCTATTTCAATAGCTACATTTTAGAAAGCGAGCACCTTGATGGGCATGGGTTATGTTATTTATGTACCATTTCCAGGTCAACAACATAATGAAATTACACTTATAATTGGTTTAAAACAAAAACTTCTTAATTTAGTGCGATTTAACTTTGAAAGACAGTTAATACGCTCAATAAACGAAAGTGTCAATCGAATCGAAAGAGAGTAATTACTGGTTGTTACGTTGTGAAGGATTTTAGGGCCAAATTCCAGCGGCCCGAAAATGTGTTGAGAACAATTTCAATAATTGGGTTCACTCATCCACTTAGCACAAGCAACATTTTCCTAAATATAAACTCACAATTCGTAATTACAGTTTTAAAATTCCGTCATGTAAAACTTTATATAGGAGAAATAACTTATTTCATAATTGTATGAGAACTCATGGCCAACTAGATATCTTTTCTTTTTTTCTTTATTTGCTATATATTTGTTATATCAAAATATGAACTGTCCTTCTTTTACTTATAACTGAATCATTTTATTATAATTTATCTGTTGTCTTATTGTCAGTGATCCAAATTCTTGTGAAGAGAGAACACATTTCGACGCTAATTTTGAAATGAATTAGAATTAATTTCTATTATGCGAGGAATTGCTTAAAAAGAGAGTTAATAAACTGGCATAGCTTTTTTCTGAAATCTTGACTTAACACTTTTGAATTTTAGCAACGATTCAATAGATTTATTATACCATAGATAACAACTACTCCTTCCGTCCCAAGGTGTATGACTGAGCACTGAATTTAAGAATGAAAGGAAGACTTTTGAACTTGTAGTCTAAATAAAATAAGACATACTTGTGTGACGGCTATAAATCATCTCATTAAAGGTAAAATGAAAGTTTAAATTTAAATTGTTACGTAATATAGAAAAGTTCATTCTTGTTTTAGACAGACTAAATAGTAGAAAGTATCGCATAAATTGTAACGGCGAAAGTAGTATCAGAACATTGGCAGAATATAATGAAAACTCTTCAATGATTTCTAGTATATTTGTCACAACTTATAAGCTATCACCAGATGAAGGCCTCATGCCCAACTTGACAAATAGCCAGTTTGGTCAAACTTTTAAAAACAACTTATTTTAAAAAGTACTTTTTTCAAAAATACTTTTAAAAAAAATACTTTTGGCTAAAAGCAATTTGTGTTTGGTCAATTAATTTAAAAAGTACTTTTGAGCAGCAATTAGTGTTTGGCCAAGCTTTAAAAAGTGCTTCTACGTGTATTTTTCTCAAAAGTACTTTTCAAAAAAGTGTTTTTGGACAAAAGCTATTTTTTTTAGCTTCTGAAAAACTGCTTCTGCTACTCTCCAAAAGAACTTATTTTCTCCCAAAAGTTTGGCCAAACACCTCACTTTTTTTAAGATAAGCACTTATTGAAAATATAAGTACTTTTGGGGGAAAAATAAGTTTGGCCAAACAGGCTAAAAGAGTCGCTTATGCGAATTGCACTTATTTTGGGGTGGTCTTTAAATTTCGCCCCTCATATTTGTAATCTTTAAATTTTGCCCTTCGGCTAAAACCCATGGGTTCCAGGTTCGAACTCCCACTCAGTCAAAAAACATTTAAAAAAAAATCGCAAGGCAGAGTTTCACTATGCCCCACCGACAGAATTTAGTTATGTTTAACCAAAAGTTTGCCGATGGGGGCAGACTTTGCCTTGAGGCATATATTTTTATTTACTTTTCAAGGTAAACTTTTAGGTATGCCTTAACTAAAAGTGTACCCCATAAGACATTGTTGACACCCAATTTTGTCCCTCCTTTATTCCAATTTATTTCCTTGGGCTTCTAAATTTATTAACGAGCTAAATACTTTATTTTCACTACTATTTTTTATTGCTACTACTATTAATATCATTATCCCTCTTATTACTTACATCTTCACTATTTTACTGTCAACAGTACTAGCATTACTTTATCATAAATTTTAATGGTTCGTCATCATTTCATTTTAGGATTTGTACTCGCTAAATTAATTATAAGTCAATACTTTAGTAAGTCCTTTACTTTCTACATATTAATTACTAATTGTCCTCACATAGTATATATTGTACTAGTTATTAAGTTAGAAGCCCAAGAATAATTAAAATGAAGGAGGAAAGACCAATTAATGGCCCAAACAACAAACATAATATGCTCCAACATTTATGGCCCAAACGGTCAAGCCCACTACCGTTTCAACGATCCAGCCCACACCCGCCTAAACTACCCGACCCGGCCCACTTATCTTTAAAACTTATTCATCATCTAAAACCTAAAGGAAAAAACCAGCAGAGCCGCACACTCTCATCTCTCTCATCTCCTTCCTATTCCACACAAAATGCCTACCTTTACCACACTATTTTGGTGCAAGTATTGTCTCTTTCTACCTTTGTCTGAGCGTATTTTAATGTCTCTGTCTCGTTTCGTGTTTGGATAGTACATTAAATCTCGAAGCTCAGTGGAGGTCTCACCATTTCGGGAAGACCTGGAAAATCTCGTGCTAAGCATGCCCCTTTGGTTGAAAATCGAATCGGGATTGGCAAGTTTAAACTCGATTTTCTTTATAATTTTTTTCTTTTGCCATTTTAGTACAAAAGCTTTATTTGATTTTGTCTTCTTCCATCTTTTTCTGATCTTGTTACTGGCGAATCCATACAAAATCTCAAACGTTCAGATTTTGAACTGGTTTTTGACCTAGATAATTCAAGATCCCGCCCAAATTGAAACCTTATGTTTTTGACTTACACCTATAAATAGCGTCTCAAGAGCTCAACCGAGGGGAGAAAAAAGGGTTTTTGAACGTCGGAGAAATACCACCACACGAAAACAATCTGCTCATTTTTTAACTCTAGGAATCTTTAGTTTCTAGAATTTCTCTTTCCGTCTCGGTTAAAAGTTTAGCTGCGAGAGCGAGTTAGAACTCATTTGTGTCGAGTTTTAAAGCTGTCCATGGCTAGAGAGTAGATTCGAGGCCTCGACGTCTTAGTTCACTACACCACGAACAGGTAAAATCTGATGCTATCTTGACCTATTGCTTTGTTAAAATTTTGTTAGCATAGAAAAATCATGTTTTAATATCTTGTTGATACCATTTGTGATCCAAAAAACGTTTGCATTTCTTAAACATGATGCTTAATTTAAATTTTGAATCTGGTTCATATGGAAAGATGAAAGGTTATGCAAATATATTTTATGAACTTGTAGTCAAAATATTATGTGTAATTAGCATTGTTCATTCTTGTTGTTAGAATGCAGTAAAAACAGTTTAGTAGTGAGTTAAGACTGATATTACATATTAAGTTGAGAAACTGTCAGTTCCCCTTACATGACTTTATAGTTTGACATTTTTGATAAGTTCTCGGTTCCTATGAAAAGAGTTAAGTTGTGGTGTGTGGACCTTGGTCATGACTTGCTTAAATTTCTGACTGTCTACTCTCTTAGTGATTCATGAAGGTTTTTAAACTTAACAAGGGTATTCAATATGTTTCAAACTAATTGTGAAAGTCCCATACGTAAAAACGAACTAGAAATACTATTTTAAGACTGTAATATAACCTTTTGAACTTGTCTTCATCTAGTTTAACATAAAAACTGCCTGAAGCTTGCTTAACACTGAGTGAAGAGGTTTTTTGTCCTTTAATGAACATTCCCTACTTTGTTTTCTTTGGTTGATCTGAAATCTTGGGGTCTGTGGTGCATCAGTGATGGTCAAAAAGTGTTTAGGTTGTTCTTATGTGTTGATCAAAGTCACTTTTAGTCTATTAAGGTAGTCCATAACTCATTTGGAAATAAAGTATACTTCATCTATGATAGTAGACAGTGGTGCCTTTGCATGTTTATAGTTTCCTGATATCAACTTCTGTGTGTCATCATATGTCCATATATGACTCAAGTTATCCTATCTTAATGAGAACTCAACCTATTTGTTCGAGATAGCATAAACCTTTCTCTGAGAATTGATATGTGACATGTTTGGCCATGTTATTGCCTTAGGAGACTTCCTATGCCCATCTTGAGATTGAATTGATCCTACTATATCTAAAAGTGGTTTAAATCTTCTTCTATGAATTATGTGTTTGCTTAGTTGTGTAGCTTTTCTTGTCTATGACAAATGTAGAATCAGTATTCTCCCATAATGTAAACCTCTTTGCTTTCTGATAAACCTTCTCTTTTGATCTGTATTAGCATGATAGGAATTTGCAGTTTGTTTACTACATGAATGTGAAAACTCATGTATACATTGTGATGTATACATGAGAGTACACCCTGTATATACTATGAGTTCATTTTGTGAATTGGACATAGACATGATGTGTTTGGGCCTGCCCATTATCGTTTACCACTTTATCAAAAAAAAAAAATGGGCATGTTCCCCTATCGTTTAGTTGGTTCGCATTTGCAGTTGAAATTTGGCCTCGCCCTTGCGTGTTGCTCTTTATTCTACTTGAGCTTACCTTCACTCTCTATTTGTTCGGGCTTCTGAACTCTTTAAGTTATACCAAAATAGCCTTAGTGAGAGTAATTTAACATTACGTGACGTAGTTTGTTTTAACATGGGTAGTCGTCCAATTAGTATAGAATTTCTGTAAAAATCTCTTTCTATCTTGATGATATGTTTTAGCATCGTTGTCATTGTCATGCTTTGCACTCTCGTTTTACCTTCAACTAGTTATGTATTCCAATAGAACCGTTAGATTATATCGCTAATCTTTATTTCCTCTTTCTTTTACATGTACACTTCGGAGCAAAAACGGAGTCTTCATAAAGACTCTCACTGTTTGAGCAGTCTCATTTTGAGACTATGCCGCCGCTAGATTCGGGACCAACATATAGTCCTCACTCGTTCCTCGCATTCGAACAGAAATGAAGAGGGGCGAGAACAGAACATTCTGTTACAATCCCCTTTTGTTGCTTATCATACGAATATTATGTTTGCCTGCTCATTATGAATGTTTTGTTTGTTATTGGTAGTTTTGTTTTTTAAGAAAAGAGCTTGAAGTATTTGTCTTCTATTTGATCACTAGGACAAGCACTAGTAAAAAAAAAAGTCTCTTAACCTTAACGTAATTCGGAAATAAATCAATTCCATCTTTTTTAGTTCTAAAGAAGCTTTACTTGAATAATTGTAGGGCATCTTGAACCTAATCCCCTTCTACGTTTTTAAAATAATTTTGGCAGAAGGCAACTTTGGTTTTCTTTATTCACTTGTTTAACCATTTTTTTATACATAATTATAGATTACTTTCCTATCATATGATATATTTTTCACTTGACGCATAGCCTTTTAATTAACTTTAAGTCCGGTCGGTTAACCATTTTTAATGGATCTTAAAGGATGCTTAATACCTTCCCTTTATATTAATTGAATCCTTACCTAGAATCTTAGGTTAGTAGACCTTAAAACGGAGTTAACTTTAGAAAACGACTTTAATGAACTTTAGGTGTCCTAATTCACCGTAAATAATTAGGCGGCGACTCCTTAACTTTAATTAACCCCGGAATTACCGGGATGTTGTAAACCATTTTGACTCCGGTTAAAATGGGGTATAACAGACATAATTAAAAGTATGCCCCATAAGGCGGAACTTTTCCTTAAGGAATAACTAAAGTTATACATGACCCGACATAACTATAAGTTCCGCCTTATAAGGCAAAGTTTATGCCTTAAGGAAAAGTTCCGCCTTAGGGGCATACTTTTAGTTATGTCATAACTAAAAGTATGCCCCATAAGACATAATTAAAAGTATGCCCATAAGGCGAAACTTTTCCTTAAGGAATAACTAAAGTTATACATGACCTGGCATAACTATAAGCTCCGCCTTATAAGACAAAGTTTATGCCTTAAGGAAAAGTTCCGCCTTAGGGGCATACTTTTAGTTATGCCTTAACTAAAAGTCTGCCCCATAATGCATAACTAAAAGTATGCCCCATAAGGCGAAACTTTTCCTTAAGGCATAACTAAAAGTTTGCCTTATAAGGAAAAGTCTATGTCTTAAGGAAAAGTTATGCCTTATGGGGCATACTTTTAGTTATGCCTTAACTAAAAACGGGCTTTGCTCCCCTTTAAAATATGAAGAAATAAATAAGGGTCGAAGTTTAGACCGCTCACAGTAGTTCTACCTATAGAAAGGATCATGAAAGAGGCGATCAGAATGGTACTCGAATCCATTCTGATCAGCGCTCTTAGCTACATCAGCGCTCAAATTCCTTAATCGTTATTGCCCAAGCGAGGCCTCTAGCGATAGGGGGAAGAGAGATTTATTCTCCTTTCCGAAGTTCTCCAATATTTGCTTTTGTCTCTGTTTATTCTATTATTAGTTCTATTGTTCCGATCTTTTACGAACAGCCTTAGACTGGCGTACTGATAGTCTTCAGTGTACCCGGGTTTCGTCAGTCTCACTAGCCATCAAGCACATACGGCAAAGATCAAGGGAGATCTCGTTATTGCATAGCTCAGATGAAAGAAAGAAAAGCGGAAAAGGGGGATACCCCATAGACCAAGAGAGCATAGATCGATAAGATCCAAGAAAAGAAAATACCCGCAGCAGAATCGGAAGACCTTTAGTAGATTGTTTTTAGGTTGTACAGTGGCGTCTTTTATAAGAAAAGACTTTCTCAGTGGAACTAAAAAAAAAAAGAGTTTGAGCTGAAGAATAGAATTTTGATCTTTCCTCAGCTTCGGATTCCTATAGAGCATCCAGGAAAAATCAGATTCAATCGGACGACGAATTCTTACGTGGTCCAAAAAAGTCTGTCCCATAAAGCATAACTAGGAAAAGACTTTTAGTTAATGCTTAACTAAAAGTCTGCCCATAAGTATGTCGGACTCGACATACACTTGTTAAAGAATAACCAAAGTTATGCCGGACCCGCATACTTATGCCAAGTCTGCCCATAAGGCATGAGTATGCTGGGTTCAGCATAACTTTGGTTATTACTTGGCATACACACGACCCAAACCATGCCTTGCGATTTTTTTTTAATTTATTCTTGAGCGGGGGTTCGAACCTAGAACCTCATGATTTATGCGCGAAGCTCAGGGTTGCAACACGAAGGGAAAAAATTAAAGACTAGCAATATAGGGGCAGAATTTACAGACTACAAATATGAGGGGCAAAATTTAAAGACCACCCCAAAAGAAGGGCAATCCGCGCAAAAAAATGCTTATGCACTGCTTTTGGGCATGTACTGAAGAAAACGGGCAATTCGTAGAATTGCCCTTCTTTTGGGGTGGTCTTTAAATTTTGCCCCTCATATTTGAAATCTTTAAATTTTGTCCTTCGGCTAAAACCCATGGGTTACAAGTTCGAACCCCCACACAGTCAAAAATTTTAAAAAAATTAGCAAGGCAGAGTTTAAATTTCACTATGCCCCCACCGGCATACACTTGTGAAGGAATTACCAAAGTTATGTCGGACCCGGCATACTTATGCCTCATGGGCAGACTTGGCATAAGTATGCCCGGGTCCGGCATAACTTTGGTAATTCCTTCACAAGTTTATATCGGGTCCGGCATAAAATTTTCCCATTAAAAGTTTGCCCACAAGTATGTCTCACCGGCATAAACTTGTTAAGGAATTACCAAAGTTATGCCGGATCCGGCATACTTATGCCAAGTCTGCCCATAAGGCATGAGTATGCCGGGTCCAGCATAAATTTGGTAATTCCTTAACAAGTGTATGCCGGGTCCGGCATACACGCGGCCCAAATCTTGCCTTGCAATTTTTTTTTTAATTTATGCTTGAGCGGGGGTTCGAACTCAGAACCTCATAATTTCTGCGTGAACGCTCAGAGTTGCAATACGAAGGGCAAAAATTAAAGACCAGCAATATGAGGGGCATAATTTAAAGACCACAAATATGAGGGGCAAAATTTAAAGACCACCCAAAAGAAGGGCAATCCGCGCAAAAAAAATGAAGAAAACTGAAAGAAAGCCCATAAACTGGCGCACACAAACACTTCTTGTCAGACGGCCCAAATACAGACTAAAAATGAAAAATATTTAAGTAGTAGTGAGAAATTATTATTTCATTGGTAATTTTATATTTATTTCTGGTGGTAAGTCTTCCAATTTTATCTCTACCTCATCCTAATATTATCAGACTCATTTAGGTATTAAATGTCGAATTTATGTTTTGACTTGTTTTAATGCTTAAACATAAGGAAAAGTGTATAGAAGTATACCTGTAGTATATACAACATTTCTCTTTTATTAATCTTTCACGGTTTCTTTTTCTTCATTGTGTATTACTATTTTGTTCTTTATTTGTTTTGTAGCTTGCTATTTTTCTGTCATATTTTTTTCCTTGCAACCCTGCTTCGGAAACTTCTCTTCTGAACCGACGGTCTATCGGAAACAGTTTTTTTACCTTATAAAGATAGGGATAAGGTCTGCGTACATCCTATCCTCCCCAAACCCACTTGTGCGATAACACTAGGTATGTAATTGTTGCTTTTTTCTTCAAAGTATTTCCAGCGGCCAGAGGGAATTTTCATTAACTTATAGGAAATCGCAAGAAATATGTGCAAGATTACTGGATATTGTCGAGATCAGGGTTTATATGTATCATTCCATTGTTCGCCTCACGATTACACGGCTATAAACATGTAAGAAGCAAGCTTTTGAGGTTTTCAACAAACTTACATCCTTCACTACAAAAAAAAAAGGATAATTTGCAGAGATTGAAAGTTGCAATTCGTGGGGGTTTTAGCCTTCGCTAGTTGCTAGAGGAGGCTAAAAATCCCACGAAGCTAAAACCCATGTGAATTGCAACTTTCAACCTCCGCAAATTACTCATTTTTTCGTAGTGCTTTTTTCAGAAAAATTTTCTTTCAATTCCCATTCTATAATTGGATGAACTCTATCGTATCATCATCAAGGTGTTTGGTAGGATAGATGGAATTTCTCTATCCTAAAATAGAGGTTTTGGATTGAAATCTCTCATAGGAAGGACTTCCCTCTTTAATAGGCCTTGCATGATGCGAATTTGGAATTAGTCGAACCAGTAGGTACAGGATATTAGGTGACTATAAGAGAGAAGGTGAACGTCGGTGCATGCACGAAGCATACCGCTCGTGCAGGGTACGGGAAATGGCCGCACCCCAAGTGGTATAATATATTGGCAATCTACGTTGACACAAGTATAAATGGCTAATTCCACGACTCGCACTTGTGTCCTATTAGACACATGCGAGACAACTTTACCATCGCTCTAAAGCTCCTCCCCATACCAGATGGTTATAACCTCAGTCCTCAGAAAGAATGTATCGATATGTAAAGAATGATCCGTACGAACCTCTGAGTAGTACTGTTGAGAATGTGTTCAATCGAATTCATATTTTCAGCATAAAATATATGTGTGAGTCAAAAAAATCTTTAAAATAGTGCTCCATAGATATTAGCTAGTTTTGAATCAATACTTTCAAAGAACTCACGATCTTAAAACCAATTATGTATAAATTCTGCTTTCGTATTCATACAATGGATCTGCCTATGTTCATTTACCATGTTTTGAACAAGGCTTAATGCATATGCAGCCCTCTAAACTTGTCCCCTTATTTCATTTTGGCATCCCAACTAAGTGTTGTTCCTATTAAACCCTTGAACTCATCCTCAAGTGTGTCTATCAAACCCCCTAAATTGGGGAAATGAAGGTGGAGTAATATTTTAGACATGTGGTAAGCTATTCTTTAGGTCATGGATGTGTCAGTTTCTGTTGGTTCTGCTTTTCCACTGCCAACTTAATTAAGAACTATTCTTTTTTTCCCTCTCAATTGCTATTAATTTTACCTAAAAGATGTCATAATTAAATTAGAATATATATTCGCATGTTGCTACATTAGAGATGGAATATTATGTAAGTCAGATTGTGTTTGATAGACATACTTAAGGACGAGTTCAGGGGTTCAATAGGAACAACATTTAGTTGAGGTGCCAAAATGAAAAAAACGGACAAGTTTAGAGAACCGCATATGCATTAAACCTTTGAACAATGATCAGATCTGTACAGGAACATAGGCAGACATGACTGGTGACACTCATTCTTCTCATTCGATATTATCTTGTAATTCGTGGTTGGTTGTAGGAACATAATTACCTTGGCTCCATTCACTTTCTTATTTGTCATATCTGATGCAGATAGAGACACACACACTTGGTTGTTTCATTAACATAGTAGTAAATTTCGGTTTTTTCTTTTTTTAATTTTTATTACATAGGGGTAGGAGAAGGAAAAATGGGGGAGAGAATTATAATGTGGGGATTCGAACCCTCACCAACAAGTTCAGGTAGCCAACCAATTGAGTTACAATTTCAATTCGATAACACATGCGCCATTTACCTAATCCTTCATAAGGGCAGTAGTAAAGTCGATTTCTAACTACGTTGTGTGATTAAGAATAGTTTCAACTTTCAATCATTGGTGCATGCTGCAGTAATACAGAGATGGACACATTAGTATTTTCATTGTACTTCTAGTTGATTTTATAACAAATAGCAATATTACCGTATTCAAGCTTTTGGTGATTTCTTTTCAATCCGAAACAATAGAAGTCCATTAACTAATCACCTTTTAGGGCAGATTCAACACGTATTTTCGTAGTTCCATCTAAATAATTTGATAGTTCACTTTTCATTTCAATTTACATGATTAAACATTAGGAAAAAAGTTGATAATATGGATTAACCCATTTTTATGGAGAAACGTATGGACATATTGTGGTATCAATGGTACTAAGCATGCTGTTTAGAGAAACAGATACAACTTAACAAGTATAATACCTCATTTCTAATTCGCATAAGGGAGCAAATCGTAAATAATGAGCTCCATCATACGTAACTTAATTTGCAAGTTATCTCAACAACATAATTTCAACCCACAATCACTTCAAGTGATGCAAGCAAACATGCCAAAAATAAGTAGACTCTATTGCGTTTATATGACATAATTTGAATATACACCGAACTTTTAAGAACAAATAAATTAAAGATTTTTAAAATTTATAATCTAATATATATATATATATATATATATATTTGTATTTGTCTGTATGTGTGTGTGAGAGAGATATATTATAAAACTTGTGAAGTTTATGGTCTTAAACATATCATAATATTTGTGCGGTACATGATTAATCATCTGTTTCCAGAAGAAATCGAAGAATTTCTTGGGAATGCTACAAGATCCGTTCATTCTTTTTCTCTGATAGATGGTCAGTTATAAAGCTTTTTATTGAGGATAAGATGAAAAATGTAAAATTAATTATTTTTCAATTTAGAAGTGAGTCGCGTCATTCAATTTAAAACAAACTAAACATGAAATAATATCACATAAGCTGAAACAAAGGAAACTTCTCAACAAACTGTCCTCTTTTGTTTTGTTTCATTTTCTTTTTCTTCTTTAAATATATTGTCTTTTGTAGAGAGCCACATTTTGAAATAGGTTTTCTACTTTGTTGGTATGCAAGGGTTTTCTTCTCCCAATATCAATAAAATAATTTATTTTATCAAAAATATATTGTCCAGGTACATCATTGGAAATACATATTTCTTAGTTATTCAATATTTTCCGGTAACACTAAGTTCCAAATCAATTACACTTCTTTTGAGTTGAATGTATATCGGAAACAGCTAGCCTCTTTATCTCACAAAGATAAGGGTAAGGTATGCGTACATTCTATCTTTCCTAACCTCACTTATGAGATTAAACTGGTTATGTTGTTGTTGTAATTCTTGTTTGCAAACCAAAACAAAGAAAGTAATCATTACTTAGAAACCGACTTAGCAATGAGTAGGTCATACATATAGGCAAGGGTGGATAGGCTAAGATACTTTTAGACAAATACACTCCGTATACAAGAAATAAACATAAAGCCATTGGATCATGCTGACCGATTATTTTTAATTTTATCCTTCCTTCACTGATACAAAAAAGATAGAAATCTCTCCAAATCACGTATGAGCGTCAAACAAAAACAAAATAAGCAATTAATTAGAACATACTTAGGGAGCTCGAGTCATATCCCCCCTCCCAACAAGAAGAAATTGCACGAATCGGCCTTCAAATGGGTTGGTCTTTTAATTTTTGCTCTTCAAATGAGTTGGTTTTTAATTTTTGCCCTTTAGCAATCGAGCTTATGTCTAAATACGTAAGTTTTTGGTCATGCGGGATATAACTTTTTGAATATGATACGAATTTATAAACTTATGTTCCGAAAAAAAATTATTATTGTTATGAGGTACAAAATAGGGGCATAAGTGCCACTGACCCTCCCAACAATCCTCTATTGGCCTGTCCGTCAACAATGGACATACTTTCGAATATTTCAATAAAAAATTAACAAAGTTTGAAAAAACAAGAATACTACTTATAATCTTATAAAGAGGTGGGAAATAAGAAGAGGCAAAGGGGTGTAAAAAGACAGGTCGCCGCGGATGACCCAGTAGAATAGATAAATTCCAAAACAGTTTTTTTTTTTTTTTTATAGAAAAAAAAAATGGTAGAGAGAAAGATGCTGACAATAAATTGGGATTTTTCTAATCACAATTTGATGACAACGACTACATCTTGTCTCCCTAACCCACGTTTTATTCAACAAGTCCTTTTAGCATACAGTTGTTAAACCCTTATAAAACGACAAAATTCCCCCCTTAATACGACATTTGTTAGTACATCTAATAAGTGCCCCTACCGAGTGGTCCTTTAGCTATAAGCCAAAACAATGCTTAGAAATTTCAATGATATGCCATAGGAGAGAACAACAATATGTGATTAATCAATTTCTATTGTCCAATCAAATTGGTATTGCACGGTTTTGGTTCCTTCTGTTTGATAGTAGGTGTAAAATAGTCTCATAAGTATCAACTGAGTAGTTTTTGATTTTTATAATTTGTCAAAGATAAGCTTTTTGGAACTGTTAAAATAGAAAATATTTAACGGGAAACACCAGAAATTTTCTTCATAATTCCATAAACCGTAACATAAGAAACTATATCAGAAACAAAAAATAATCCAAAAATTGCACATCAAAAAGTTATACCAGACTCTTGAAATAAATCAAATAACATAAACTACAAAATATGGACTTCCAAATGTGAATTCACGCTCTTTATTTTCACAGTTTCATTTAAATTTAACTATAAGAGTTTGATAAATATCTCGAAAACAGATTTAAAGGACCAAAACTGCTCAAATGAAATTTAAGGGGCTATTTTAAACCCACTATTAAAGATAAGGGACCAATTTTATCACTTTTCGATCTGTGTGCCTACTTTTATATTTGTCGTTCGCCACAAGTAACTTGTAAGCAAGAATTATCATAGAAACTAGACGGCCTATGTCACACTTTAGATTATAATGTATTTATATGTATGTAGTTATTTTTGAATAGTGAAAATATATATATATATATATATAAAAGTATATATTATGTTCAAAACACGATTAATATAACATTATAGTTTGTGCTCCGTATCTAAAATTTTATTATATTAATGTTTGCTATGAACACAAAATCGGCAAATTTATTAATATTTTTTAAAAGAGAAGACTTGTTTAAAAGGAAACTACTTTCTTCTCTTTGAGATAAAACAATAGCAATATTTAAGCATTAGTTGATACTTTCAATTTTAATTCAATTAATTTAAAGGTGTAAAATACTTATTATTTTTTATCAAATTTTGATTTGGACAATTCTAATTCAAATTATTAAATTAATTTTACATGTTTAAAGCGAAACAAAGTAGAAATTGATTTTTTATTTAAACGAAGAAATTCTATTTTTTAATTTTTAGTAAATATTCTCGGTTTAGCTCATTTTACTTGTCATGTTGTCTTTTGTATGGTTTTTTAAGAAAATGTCTATTAGAATTATAATTTGACTAATTTACCTTATTGATTATTTGATCTGTATTTGATATATTTTTTTTTACGATATTAATTTCTTTTCACATTTATTAGAGTAAGAATAAAAATAAAAAAAGTAATTAAATTCTATCTTATTTTAAAATATAAATATTTTAAGTATATTTATTTTAGTAAACATAACAAATAAATGACATGGCGGAATAGCAAATACAACAGTTTAATATCTAGATTAGATCTCAGGCTAATATAAAAAAAATAAAAAATTGTATGGTTTGACTACTTAACCTTTTGAAGAAAAGCAATTTCATGGATTGACACGCACGTGGTAATGAATTCATCATTATTGACTTAATAAGATACATTGGAATTACATGAATATTGTTTGATTTTTTAATAGAGGGTGCACTTTTTTTTTTTTGGACATTATTAATTTGCACTATTTTCAAAACACGATTAATATAACATTGTAGTTTGTACTCCATATCTACTTTATTATATTAGTGTTTACTACGAATACAAAGTCTGTACTTTTTTTTTTTACATTTTTTTTTTTTACATTTTAATAAGGGGTTCACATTTATTTTTTGATATTACTTGATTTTGTTAATATGGGATCCACTTTTTTTTACCGTGAGTTTAAGATGGTGGGATTCACTTTTTTTTTTTATATTGCTTGATGTCGTTTAGTATGGGGTCCACCTTTTATGGGGTGCATTTTTTTTTTTTGACATTATTAGTTTGTACTATTTTTATGCATATAATACATATACATATACTATGTTCAAAACACGATTACTATAACATTATAGTTTGTGCTCCGTATCTAAAACTTTATTATATTAGTGTTTGCTACGAATATAAAGTCTGCACTCTTTTTTTAAACATTATATTTTTTTTAATATGGGGTTCACTTTTTTTTTTATATTGTTTGGTGTTGTTTAGTATAGGACCCACCCTTTTGGACATTATTAGTTTGCACTATTTTTATGCATATAATATATATATACATATACTATGTTCAAAACACGATTAATATAACATTATAGTTCGTGCTCCGTATCTAAAACTTTATTATATTAGTGTTTGTTATGAATACAAAGTCTCCACTTTTTTTTGACATTGTTTGTTTTTTTAATATGAGATTCACCTTTTTTTTTATATTGCTTGATTTTGTCAATATGGGATATTATGTTCAAAACACGATTAATATAACATTGTAGTTTGTGCTCCGTATCTAAAACTTTATTATATTAGTGTTTGCTACGAATACAAAGTCTGCACTCTTTTTTTTTTACATTGTTTGTTTTTTTAATATGGGATTCACTTTTTTTTTTATATTGCTTGATTTTGTTAATATGGAGTCCACCTTTTTTTTCCTGTGAGTTTGAAGATGGTGGGTTCCACTTTATTTACTTCTTTTTAAAAAAAAAAATATTGATTGGTGTTTTTTTTATTTTTTAATATTGGTTAGTGTTTAATATGGGGACCACGCTTTTTTTTTAAATGCTTAATTGGTTGGTTTTTTTTTGAATTTTTTAATATTGGTTGGTGTTTAATATGGGGACAACACTTTTTTTTAAAGTATTTTAAGTATGGTGCTGTACAATAATTTCATTTGCTCCCACTAATGGGTTGATATGCACGTGGCAATAAATCCATCATTATTGATTTAATTGTTTGATTTTCTAAGCACTTTTGTATTTTAAGTATGTTGCTGTACAATAATTCCATTTACTCCCTCTAATGGGTTGATACTCATGTGGCAATGAATCCATCATTATTGATTTAATTTTTTGATTTTCTAAACACTTTTTTTTTAACATTGTTTGTTTTTAATATGGGATTTACTTTTTTTTTTAATATTACTTGATTTTGTTAATATGGGATTCAATTTTTTTTTCCCGTGAGTTTGGATGTGGTGGGTTATACTTTTTTTTTTATTACTGGTTGGTGTTTAATATGGGGCCCACAATTTTAAAAAAAAATATTAGTAGTTGTTTAAAATATGTGGGCCACAATTTTTTTTTAAAATATTAGTAGTTGTTTAAAATATGTGAATCCACAATTTTATTTTATTTTTGACCCACAAACGAACGATGAAAAAGTACTAACGGACGACCAAAAGGTGCCCACACTCACCTTTCTATATAGTAGTAAAAAGCTCAAAGTCAATGTGGACAAATTGAGGACAATTTGTCTTTTGCTATTATTTCTCCTAGTAGTCTATTTTTTGTTTCAAGTTAGTAAAATTTTACATATTTCTTTTTGAAGTGTAATGATATTTGATCTTTTCTTAACCAAAAATTATGATACTTTATGTCAAGGATTACAGAAATATTACTTTTACTTTTTGTCAATATTTTTTCTTTAAGATTTTTAGTATTGCAAGAGTTTACATTGATCTTTTTGGCTAAATAAAGTGCATTTTATTAAAAGCAAGAAGGAAATTAAGGTGGTTCAATACATGAAGGAACTAATTTACATTGATCTCATTCTAATAGTTGGAGAATTGATAACAACCCGCTGATAAAACAGTAGGAATACCACCAACTGACCACATTTTAGTCTTGTTTTTGAACTGTAATTATTATCTTGGAATTTTAAATTTTATGAGTAAAACTTCATGATAGTATTCTAGAAGCTTAATTGTACAATTTGAAACTTCTGCACAATGATTACTTTTTAATTATAAAAACTGAAAATAACTATTTATGAATTTTATCCAATAAAACAGCTAATTTATATTGTGTAGGTGCAACGTTCAAGTCTTACCAAGTCTTTCTCGAATCTAGGGCCAGGCCTCCTCCACCCCAAAAAAAAAGGAGTTTTATGAAGTCAAATTTTAGACAAATATAGAAAATTCTGAACTAACAGTTTTAGAAACAATTCCCCAAAAATAGTCGGAAAATAAAATTTTGGTATATTATTATACGGTGGTCCCCTTAGTGTTACTTTACTTTACTACTATTTAGAAGAGGGAGTGTGGGGCACTTCGTCGTCTGCCTTTGTCTTCAAAAAAGCCAAAAGTAAAACAAACAAAGTGGGAAATGTCAAATTGAGACATCAACGTAGGACCCACATGGTCATTATGCAAAGCTTTAGATATTGCAAAGCCAATGCTTGACATTCAAATACAAGTGGACCCGGTGTATAGCAAATTAATACCCACGTGAACAAGTGATAAGGCATCAAGTACAACATTTTAAGGCATACAAATCTTGAAACAACAACTAAAATTAAAAAAAAACAAATATGGGCTCCATATATATTAAACAATAACTAATATTAAAAAAAATTGTGAGCCCCATATTAAACATCAACCAGTATTAAAAAAAGGAAGAAAAAAAGTGGAACCCACCACATCCAAAATCACAGAAAAAAAGTGGATCTCATATTAACAAAATCAAGCAATATTAAAAAAAAAAAAACCATGTTAAAAAAATTGTGGGACCCATATTTAATATCAACCAGTATTAAAAAAAAGGAGAAGAAAAAAAGTGGAACCCACCACATCCAAACTCACGGGAAAAAAAATAGACCCCATATTAACAAAATCAAGCAATATTAAAAAAAAAAAGTGAATCCCATATTAAAAAAACAAACAATGTTAAAAAAAATTGTGGGCCCCATATTAAACACCAACCAGTACTAAAAAAAAAAAGTGGAACTCACCACATCCAAACTCACGGGAAAAAAAAGTGGACCCCATATTAACAAAATCAAGCAATATTAAAAAAAAAAAGTGAATCCCATATTAAAAAAACAAACAATGTTAAAAAAAAGTACTTAGAAAATCAAACAATTAAATCAATAATGATGGACTCATTGCCACATGCGTATCAACCCATTAGTGAGAGTAAATGAAATTATTGTACAACAACACACTTAAAATACTTATATATTAAAATAAGATAGAATTTAATTATTTTTTCATTTTTTCCTTACTCTAATAATTGTGAAAAGAGATTAATGTCATAAAAGAAAAAATAATATTAAATGGAGATCAAATAATTAATAAGGTAAATTAGTGAAATTATAATTCTAATTGACGTTTCCTTAAAAAATAGTGTAAAAAATAACATGACAAGTAAAATGAGTTAAACAAAAAATATTTACTAAAAATTAAAAAATTGAAGTTCTTCATTTAAATAGAAAATAAAATTTCTACTTTGTTTCATTTTAAACATGTAAAATTAATATAATAATTTGAATTAGAATTATCCAAATCAAAATTTGATAAAAAAATTATATGTATTACTTTACTATTACTACTATATAGAAGAGCCGGTTTAGGCAAGATCGTCGTCCGTGTTCGGTCCTACTTTTTTATTTAAGGGTAAAAAAATGACATTTTATACTTTATATTACCAACTCTTCTAAAAAGTAGATAGAAATACTTTATTATATTTCTATTTTTCTATTATATAGAAGTATCGGTTTACCCATGCTTCGTCGACAGTCACTCGTAAAAAAAAAAAAAAAAAAAGGTGAACCCCACCCTCTCCAAACGCATGAAAAAAAAGTGGACCCCACCCTCTCCAAACGCATGAAAAAAAGTGGACCCCACCCTCTCAAAACTCATGAAAAAAAGTGGACCCCATATTAAAAAAAAAAAAAAAAACAAGGCAACGTCAAAAAAAAACGTGCACCTCATATATTAAAAAATCAAACAATATTCATGTAATTCCCAAAGTATCTCCATCAAGTCAATAATAGTGGATTCATTGCCACATGCATATTAACCCATTAGTGAGAGCAAATGAAATTATTGCACAGCAAAAAACATGGACCCCATATTATTACTTTTCTTCAAAATATTTAATTGTTGTATTTGTTATTCCGCCATATCATTTATTTGTTATGTTTACTAAAATAAATATACTTAAAATATATATATATATATATATATAATATCAAATGAAGATTAAAAAATGAATAAGGTAAATTAGTCAAATTATAATTCTAATTCACGTTTCCTTAAAAAACCATGTAAAAGACAACATGACAAGTAAAATGAGTTAAACCGAGAATATTTACCAAAAATTAAAAAATAGCATTTCTTCGTTTAAATAGAAAAATAATTTCTACTTTGTTTCGTTTTAAACATGTAAAATTAATTTAATAATTTGAATTAGAATTATCCAAATCAAAATTTGATATAAAATAATAAGTATTTTACACTTTTAAATTAATTAAATTAAAATTGAAAGTATCAACTGATGCTTAAATGTTGCTATTATTTTATCTCAAAGATAGGAAAATAGTTTTCTTTTAAACAAGTCTTCTCTTTTAAAAAGTATTAATAAATTTTCGTAGCAAACACAAATAAAATAAAATTTTAGATACGGAGCATAAACTACAATGTTATATTAATCGTATTTTGAATATAGTATATATATATATCTAAACACAACTACATATATATAAATACACTATAATTCGAAGTGTTGCGCACGGACATAGCTCGTCTAGTACTGGTACAAACAAGTGCTAAATCCAAAATTCCCGACCAATGGTTGATAAGCTCTACCCTTAAAGTCTCTAATCCAAAAAAAATATATAAGATAAATTAAAAATTAAAAAAGAAAACCAATTTATTCAATGCCCAAAACTATCCTAAATTCCCAAAAGGCCCATATATAGAACAAGAAGAAGAAGAGCTGACAAAGAAATGAATAGAAAATATCAACTTCAAGGAAGGAAGGAAAGCATTGAATCAATGTCCAATCATGCAACTATGTAAATTGTACCCTTCATTTCACTTTGGATGGACAGGGTTTTGTTTTGGCTCTGTCTTTGGCCTTTTGGTTCAAAGGGGGGGAGATGACAACAGGGATTCCTTTATGGTCCACCCCCAACCCCCTCCCCCACCCCAACCCCCTCCCCCACCCCAACCCCCAACTTCCTATGTACAAAATTGCAACAATAGGCATTGTCATGACTCATGACCTCCAATTCTAGCAGATGACTTTTTTCTTACTCAATTTTTAGTACCAAAAGGCAAATTAAGGTACTTACAATAGTTGATGGTAAGGTTAGGCAGAATTTAGTAATTTTGACCTAAGTTTTGTATTTGCTTTAAGATTTTCATTTAGTACGAGCAAATAATAAAATTCATAAATTTTAAATTCTAGATTCGAATTTACTTTCGAGGTACCCTTCAAGTTGCAGGATAACCAATTCATATACAATTAGCAATGCCATACATAGGAAGCTTCCACCGTATTAAGGTACTTACAATAGTTGATTTTGACCTAAGTTTTGTATTTGCTTTTAAGATTTTCCTTTAGTACGAGCAAATAATAAAATTCATAAACTTTAAATTCTGAATTAGAATTTACTTACGAGGGACCCTTTAAGTTGCAGGATAACCAATTCATATACAATAAGTAATGCCATACATAGGAAGCTTCCACCGTCCACACTTCCTTTTTGTCTTTAGATAAATATTGACAAGGTATTGTTAGTATGCATATTTTTATTCACGTTATATTTCACATCAAATAATATATATTCCGACATAATGTACAAGGGTATTTGAAATGTGGGGTTAAATACCCAAAAAGCCAAGTGCTACATTAGTTTGTGGCTTCGTGCAAAACAACCCTTTATAATGTACACTCTTGTTATGCTACCAGTATAGTTTTAACTATTTGTGACATACTACTTCTTCAATTTCCCAACTAAATCAATACACTTTTAGCATAAACAACTAACATGAGTTGATTTTTAAGTAATCTGATAGTGTAGAACTAAACAACACAAAAGAGACAAGATAAGAGAGTTAGGAGAAACTTAACAAGCAAAATCTTATATATATTTTCTAAAAACACAACTATAACATACAAAATAAGATCACAACATCATGAACTTTCCAATCCATGTTCTGAGATTAGTTCTTTTTAGGGGTAGTAACCACAGATGCTTGAAACAACTGAGAGACCACCAGAAATTACTCCCTCATCAATACTACAAGATTCTTCTACCAATTCCACAAGTTACAATTCTCAGGCAACCGCTCGAGGGCCGACATTTCATCAGCAAACACCTTCAAATGCAGAACGACAACCGCAAGGGTTGACACTCTTATCACCAATTTAATGTGATACAGAGAAGTAACTCTACACAAATCATATAACTACACACCATTATATTCACTACAGAGGATGAAAAAAACCCGAGTGATATGTCAAGCTTCTGTTATATATAGCTGCCTTTAGTTGAAGTTAAGTAAGTCTATGAACGGTTAGGATGGATGAAGCTTGTTATCTCCTCCATAAGGCAACGAAAATGATCGTTATTAGGCAAGAAATAGAAACCTATTGTTGCCTCCTTTAGGTATAGAAGATTCACCTCGTGCCCTGATTTCTGCAATCCTTGAACATAAGTCAATTGCCAATCTTGAACAAGATCCAAACCGGCTACAACGACTAAACTCTTTTGAAAGTTCAGTCCTTCAAGGGTTTTAGACCTAGGTCCAAATATATTACAAGCAGGATGGTCCCTATCTTCCCCTTCCGGCAAATATGCCCTCCAATACCAATCCCTGTCCTGAACCGTTACGAAGTACTTCCCATCCAATCTACTCTCGGATTCCATCCTCTTTTGTCCACCAAACATTGGATGAAGAAGAATATTTCCCAATACTTTGACCCCTTCTTCAGCTGCCCTCACAGCAACATGGTGAGCAATATTACCACCCGAACTATCACCGGCCATGTAGACATGAACTTTCATATCCTTCCCACTTTGAAGCCATGTCCTCGATTTCACCCATTTAAGAGCAGCCCATCCATCATCATACGCACAAGGATAACGATTCTCAGGTGATCGTCTGTAATTCACAGAAACAACAACAGCCTTGCAAATGCTAACAAGGCGACGACAAAATGTGTCGTAAATAGCACTATTGGCTGAAGAATGAGTGAAACTTCCACCATGGAAGAAAATAATAACAGGAACAATTTCTGTTGTGCTCAAAGGTTTATCAATCTCTACTTTACCCCAATCAGCCTCATTTTTCGGGGCAGGTTTATAGACTCGGTTAAGTAGGCTCGTAGCTCTATCAACTACATCAAAAGAGTAAACACCATCAACTGGAATCGAATTTGCAGCAACTTTCCTTTCAAGAAACTCAGCCAAATCGCGGTTAAATGTGCCATCAGACCGGCGAAGCATGTTGTAAGCCAGCTTGAAATTGGATATAAGTATCCATGTATTAAGTGGAACCACTCTCTGCCAAAAGGGACATAACACATAAGGTCTAGTCATTACAAAAAAACATCAGCAAATAATAGAACCAATAAACATCCCCTCTAAGGTACTACTAAAAGAAAATTGATCATAACAATACCCATCTTGTGACAATCCACAAATAGTCACAACAAATAAAGGAAACATCTGCAAAATTTGTATGCATAGCCAGAAAGAGACAGTCAAAATGGAAAAGCAAAAAATCAATCCCAAAAGAGCAAATAAGAAAGCAAAAGGTGATTTTGTAAAGGAGGTTAAATATGTGCAGACAAGGCAAAGAAACATAAGAATGACAGACCATGTACCTAATCAAAGCTCATCCACTTAAATTAATGATAAAGATTCATCCTTTTTTCCTCAAAAAACTCAAATTTTCCTAGACACAAAAGGTCAAACCCCAAAATATAGACCATACTAGTGGATTCAGACATGAAATGATCCTCTAATTAAAGAAAAAATGGCAATTAACATAATCATTAACCAAAAAAAAAAATTAACAAAATTTCACAAAGAAAAAGGGGTTAGTAGTCAAAGAAAAATACCTTAGATTCATTAGCGTTGATCTCGTTACTGCCAGCCATAAATATTTGCTTAAAAACTCAAACTTTTTTCAAGAAACTTAAAAGGGTGCACTGATCTTGAAGAATACAAGTCTATTAGCATTCATAATGACTCGAATAAACTGGAAATGAGTTGTGGGGTGTGGGGGGGAAGGGGGGGGGGGTGTTGATTCCTAGTTTTGTGCTAAAAACTAAAACAAGAAGAGACCCTTGTGAAAACAACACAACACAAATGTCACAGCAAGAGGGGGTTGGCTTAAGAAGAAAGAGTATAGAGAAAATATTAGCCCCAGAGTTAAAACTTTAAAAGCGTGGAGAACTCACGAACACATAGTGAAGACCAAAAAGGGGAATAGAAAGAGAGAGGACAACAACAGTGAAGAAAAGAGAGAGGGAGAGAAAGCGTCATTAACAATTCAGTGTAGAGTTGTTAACTGTTTATGGCTGTTTTTAACCAAATAAAGAAAGAAAGAAATTAAAGAAGAATCAATCAAAGGTCCAAATTTTTTAAAAACTTGATGAAATGCAACGAAAGGACTAAGGACTATTAGGTTATTTATAGGTTCAATATCATAAAGACTACTAGTGTATCTTTGTTTTAGCTCATTAAGAAATCAAAAATATAATGTATAGTTTACTAAATTACTCTTATTTAATATAAGTAAATTGATTGTTTTATTCTCAATATTGTGCACTCTCTTCTTTAATGTTAAGAATATAATTGGAAATAATTGCTCATTTTGGTATTGAATTCCTAAAGCTACAGAATTATTTTGAGACAAATTCTTTTGGCTAAAGCGACACTTATTTAGGACGGAGGGAGTAGTATCGTATAAACATTACTCTTGTTTCAAAAAAGAAATGAAGGAATTTGGTGTACAACAGTGAAATTGCTTTTGAAAATTATGTAGGTTCAATTCGTCGTCGGAACAATAGAGTCGTTATGCTCGTCGGGATAAATATAATTAAAGTATTTTTTTTCCTATGGGGATTGAAGAATTAGGCAAAAATATATCGAAATACATCCTAGAAAATTTATAACTTCCATTAAAGAGAAGCAAAAAAGGGCTATTATCCAAAATTCCATAAATGGAAAATGAAAATCATGTTTCGTACATGTCAAATCATGAATTAGTAACCATCAAAATCAATTATCTCAAAAACTGTTCATTTTTGAAAAAAAATGAAGCTTAGTTCATGGGACCGCAAGTCTCTATTCAGAACTAATTTCTTAATCTTATTTTAAAATGATTTATATGATTAATTGACATAACATATTTAAGTATAAATTACAATTAGTATAATATATGGGGGAAAATTGTCATCATAAAAATAGTTGCTGATTTTTTTCAAAATAATCTCACCATCTTAGTAGGCGTTTGACAATATATTTCAAATATTTTTCACTTTATTTGAAATTCCTGAATATGGAGTTCGAGATGTAATCATGTTTGGTTATATTTTTTGTAAAGGAGAGAATATAGCACTTTGTTTGAAAATTATGAAGATGGAGTTGGAAAACAAATTTGAAGGACTTTTTGAGGGAAAATAACATGGCTCATATTTCTAATCTTACCCGAAATGACCCTCTTAAACATTATTATACACTTTTAACAAGGTTATACATCATCTACAGTAAGTCTATATTGTTGTATATTGTATGTATAAATATTGTTGCAAAAAAAAGTTGGCTATGCGGATGTAAATTTAAAAATATGGCTACGTGTATGTAATATTTTATGTTGTATTGTATTTTATTAAAATTGTCCCCTTTTTAAAATTTAAAACCCCACTCCAAATTGAAATTAAAAATAAAATAACGAAACACTAATTTTGAAATAAAATAAAATTATTCTGAAAAAAGAATAATTAATTCTCGTGGTCAGACTGGTCCTCATAAAATAAAAAATAGAAAGAAAGAATATAAATATAAATGACAAGGAAAGGTAGAAAAAAATGAGGCGTGCAATGAAACGCAAACGGACGGCGTTGGTGAATAAAGGCGAGAGAAACGACAAAACAGGCGGCTCAAATTTACTGTTTAATAGGACCCGTTAATTAATTTCCTTTGCTAATTATAATATAAAGAAATTCCTTAATACAAATCCTCTCTACTTTGTACTGTGGATACATGTTGTAGTGGCATACACTCTCATTATCTCTTTGTATTTTTATAATACAAAATTGCTTTTTTCAATTTAATGGAAAGTTAATTAAAGTTAATGGAGACTTGACTTTATTAGGCACCTAAAAGTCTCGTACAGTACACAAACCACTTCATTTTGTTCCCACGCCACAATATTTGTTCTTACTTTCCAAGGGTTAATACGCATCCACGCCGACTACCTTAATCATCACTTAACCCGCTTCATTTTTTTTTACAATTTAACTTTTTGTTACACTTTTTTTTTATTTATTGACAAGGAACCGACGGTTACTATCCTTTGAGTGCGCACAGAATAAACCTCCACTCCTATACAATAGCCCGCAAACCACACAGGAGAGGTAAACCGCACTAGGCAAGCCTGGTGCGAGGAGCTCGACCCAGAAGGCAAATCTCCTGTTGTCGTAGGCAGGAAGTTTCAAACCTGAAACCTCCATTATGGAAGCCCGATGCTCAACCAACTGAACCACCATTGCGGGTAATTTAACTGTTTTTACACTTTTAATGTATAATTTCTTAGCATCGTCAAATTAAGATAATCCACTATAACATGGACGTTAATTATAGTATATTAGAGTACCAAATCGGTTGTCGTGGGATGAGTAACATTTCTTATATGGTCCCAAACAATTTCACCTCGTTGAACTAATTTTTGGAATGTGTTATGTTCAATGTTTAGTTTCTTATCATTGTATTATAGTCGGTCCCATCCCACTTCTTGTATTTTCAGTTGAACCCTATATTATTTATCTAGTTTCTAAATGTTCAATCTTGGGCATACGGAGTGCGAGACAACGTTAAAGTTCTTGATATGATCTTAAGCAATCTTCATCTCATGAGCTATTTTTTTAATTAAGTTAGGCACAATGTTCTCTTTCTTATCATAATAAGTCTAATTTGATAACTTTAAACATAAAGTAAATAATTTACTATAAGTCGTTAAAACTCGTCAACAATGCAAAAAATCTTTATACGGCTCTTCTACTTAGTAAATCATTTTTTAGACATTTGGATTAGAAAAAGAGAAAATAGCTACAATGCATCCTAATTTTTGGCCGGATTAATTATAACACACTCAATCTTTACGGATGACTTATTACGCTCCTGGACAATTTTAAAGTGAAATTAATGCCTCTCTGAAAAGCCATAACCAGATCTACCTCATGTGGGTGAATTACACGCGCCTTACACGTGTATTTTACCACCAAAACCACCAGTCACCCCCTTTCTCACCGGAAAAATGGCCAAATCTGGTCACTTGTGTATTTTTCTGGCCAGATCTGCGAAATGACAAAAAATGGCAAATATGGCCACGAAAAAATGGCCAAATCTTGCCACTTGTGTATTTTTTTCATATCTTTTCATTGGGAATTTTCCATATCTTTTCATTGGGAATTTTTCTTTAGTCACCCCCTTTCTCACCGGAAAATGGCCAAATCTGGCCACCCCTTTCTCCCGCTAATAATTGGCTGAAAAAATGTTTTACCTTACCTTTTTCAATTTGGTGTTGGGTTTTTAAATCTTTAAAATGGTATAGTTTTGGAGAAATGGTCCTCCCAATTTGGAAGAGAACATGTGGCTTTTAACGGTGGCAACATAGAATATGAAAGGGTGTAGATTAGAATGTGGAGTGGTGTAATTAATTCTCAAACTGATATTGTAAATTGAAGCATAGCAGTTTCCAACGTGCTTTTAGTACTTTTTAATAGGAAGAAACTGTTGGTTTTTATATAATTGATTGTCCGTGCACAGAAAATAATCGCCGAAAACTGTATATTTCCGGTGAGGGAAAGTGTGTGTAACAAAGAAGAAGAAAGGAATAAAAGAGAAAGAAAAAAAAAAAAAATAAGAAAAGAGAAAAAGTAGAAATGTTGAAAAGTATTTTTTTAATATTTTTATTTGCCTCTCACTCTCTCAAAGAGAGTGAACTGCATTCTCTGTGCCACCTCACCATTCAGGGAGATATTAATTTCACTTTAAAATTGTCCAGGAGGGTAATAGGTCATCCGAAAAGATTGAGTGTGTTATAATTAATTCGGTCAAATGTTACGGTGCATTATAGCTATTTTCTCTTAGAAAAATCTTTTGATCTTTCTTTTTGCCTTTAAATATTTATATTGATTGTTAGAGGATTATCTTGGAGTTGTTTGGAAGTGTCCTTTTCTTTATTGGATTTTTTTCACAACAACATATGTTTTTCATTTTCAAAAAATTGACCGACTCGTCTCTAGCATGCTCCTTGCCCACCATTCCCTCTTTCCTTAGCAGCCGATGATATTTTCTAATTTGTACCAAAAAGATCATTTACTAATAGAAACTTTTTTATTAACAATATGACAAATTGTAAGACAAACATAAGAGTTGGTGGGGTAGATTTACTAAACTTTTAAGTCATTGGACTAGATATGAAAAAATGAAAGAGTCAAGTGAATAAATCAGTCAGTATATATAATTACTATATAGTTAGTATTTTATTTTATCAGAAAACCTTCACAGCTAAGCACGGAGAATTAAGGTTCTGCCTGATCCTCAAAAAGATATTAATGCTTAAACAATCTTTATTAGAAAGTAGAATAGTTAGTGGATTAGATAATTAGAGTCACTAACGACAATTAACAATGGACCAAATACGAAATAATCATGTAAGAGTAGATGACCATTACTGCCAAAAATACTGTCTTATTACATTTTTAGTATCCAATTTCTCTCAACTCCGTTGAGCTTAAATCCTTGGAAACTTGTATAACATAGAATTCAAGATCTCTTGTACAGAATTTCCACGTAAACTGGATCATAAATTAATTATAAATAAAATACTACATCATAAATATTTCAACGATACCTAAATATTTCTATCAAACTCTGCTATTGAATTTCTTTTCTTTCTTTTTTTAGTTTAGATGTTTCTTTTTCATTTTAGGGATCCATGAACTTCAGTAAATACCAATACCAGTATATATGGAGAAACAGAGAAGTAAATAAATAAATTTCTAATTACCACTTTTTCATTTATTTTTTTATATAAAACAAATTTCGCAGACATATATAATAGAATCATGTTTATGTCAGCCAAAGATCACTTTTTTTTTTTTTTTTGGTTGGAAGCACCAAGATCACGTAAAATGACTTTTATTCTAACTAGTCATTATTCTAACTTTATTTATGTACCCATTACGCGTCTATTATTTCCGCCTTCCCTCTCGCTTTTGATTTCTAGTGTGTTTTGGATCAATATGCTTGTGATTTTGTTAATGGTAAATTCAAAAACGTATCTCCCAGCTCTCTTGCCGTCTATAATATAATTTCAAAGAAAAAAAAAATCACATTTGTTTCGTCTCTTTTTAACATACAAAAATTTAACTTAATTAGCTCATGAGGTGAAATTATCAAAATTATTTAATAAAATAATTTTTCATTTTCTCAAACAAGGTTGAACATTATAATATTTTCTAGGCTCAAAACTGGATGTTTACAATGTTGACAGTATAACAAAATGACCAACATTAATTTAATAACCAAGAATAATTATTCGAATAAGGATGGATATGGATAAAGAAAGTAAACGTAATTATACGACTAACCCAACCCTTATCATGATTCATGAGATGAGAATCGTTCAATACAATATAAAAAAGGCAATATCCTATTCCCTCAACAACCAATGCAAAACATTTTATTGTATTAATTATTTATCAAGAGGTTATTAGATCTGAGTTTGTATCACGATGATCCGAATATAACATATTGATGATAGTCAAACTGTTCGTAGGGACGTGTCCAAAATAGTTAAATTTGTTGGCTTTTGTATATTTTTCTGCCTTTGGCTCATCATTAAACAAATATTTAAGCATCTCAGCATCTTTATACACATGGAACAACACTCGTATTCAAGAATAACTTGCATTTATATTTAAAAAATCCCATCTCTATTTTTTTCAGTGAAGTAAAAAAAATATGCGAGACGGAAGAGAGCTTACTAAAGAAGATCAATTGTGTGATAACTATAGAGGGATATGTTGGGATAAATTGAGTCATTAGTCACTCACAGGCCTTGAGTTCTAATTCATAAAATAAAGAAACTTCTGATAAGAATCAAATTTCCGTAGATAACATAATATTTATATCAAATCAATTAATATTACCATAAGGTTACAAATTTAAGTTTAAGAAAAAATAAGGCAAGATTAAAAAAAAAAATTATAGTGAAATTGTGCTTGTACAGTCAAACCTCTCTATAACAACCTCATTTGTTCTGATATTTTTTTATTTTTTATAGCGATAAGTTATTATACACATATAATATAATTTTGACATTTAAACCTTATTTGCTTGTTATAAACAAAAAGTACCCAAAAAATTTATTTTTCATTGTTTAGTGTTATAAAAGAATTATTTAAATATAAATTTTGACTCTTAAAAGATGAAAACTTTTGCTCAATGAATACAAATATGTGCCAATAATTTTATTTTTTTTACCGAAATGTGATATTTATTGTAAAAAGTCGTGTAATTGATTAAATTAGTAAAATATTTGATTAACATACTACACCTATTATTAGTTAGCTTAATAGAAAATATTCCATTTCTATATATGCTTTATGAGAACAAAGCATTGGCAGTGCTTTCTTTATTATGAAAATTAATGTCCAGCAAAAGAAGTGATAAATAGTAAATTAATATTAATTAATATTTCTGTACGACAGTTATAGAACGGTAATTTTACTGTTATAATGATGAATGTTGTTATTATGGGTAAACTTTTATTATAACTTATAAGAAGGTAAAATATAACATAAAAATTAATTTTAAATTAGCTTTTATAATGAGATGTTATCAAGGGTGACTTTTATATTTATTTGATTGGCGTAATATCAACATTTATTTATATTACAGTGTACATTGGCATAAAACAAAAATTGAAAAAGGGAAGTTGGATATAGCTAATAAAGCAATGTACGTAGGGAGCGTACTTGTAAGAAGTAGACAACTGACTATCAAACAAAAAAACAAAAGAAAAAAGCATTACAAACATGTAGCTCCACGACAGAACACAGAACACAGTGTAGTTTTCCTTGCGTGCGGTTGACGCCATGGCACGTGGCTGCACAACTACTACCATGCTTTATTAGCAAGTGACGCATTGACTAATTTGCCCTTCATTACTCCATAAATCTACAAATACGCCCTTCGATAACGTCACGTCTTTTGTGCTAAAGTGATGGTATGTCGGTTGTCGTTTTGTGGAGGCTTCGAATTTTGTCCTTCTGCGCGTATGCATGCGTTTAATTTCCTCATTACTAAAAAATGCCCTTCTACTTTGAAAAAATAGCTAAAAATATCATCCGTTACAAATTTAGATAAAAAATACCCCTCCATCATTAAAGTTTGCGAATACACCCCTATCTGAATTGAAATCCCCAAATCCCCCAAAATAACTCAATTTTATTTTTAAACGCGCTCCATTTAAATCCGACCGAATTACATAAAAAACTCATATGCGATTAACTTGTTCCCGAGTCCTACATCTGGAGCCACTAGGCACAAGAGCTGGTAACCCATATGGGTTTTTTATTTAGTTGGGTCGGGTTTAAATAGAGCGAGTTTAAAAATGAAATCGAATTATTTTGGAGATTTCTGTTAAGACAGGGTATATTTAAAAACTTTAATGACGGGAGAGGTATTTTTGACCCAAATGTGTAATAGAAGATATTGTTAGCTCTTTTCCCAGAGTAGAGGGGTATTTTTTACCCTTTTTCCATTAAAAAATCATAAATATAATGTAAGGTTACTAAATTACCCCTATTTATTTGTCCAATCTGTTAAAAAAGAGTGTGCACTTAGCTTTTATTTTTTTGGTTAAAAACGAGTGTCCACTTATTGCATCAAGAAAGAATTAATCTTAAAGAAAGAATTATTTTTTTTTTCAAGATTTACCCTTAAAGTGTTAAGTAGCCATACCCCATAGCTATTTAATTAGGGTTAATTTAAGCAAATTAACTATTTTTGTCTTCAAGTTAGTATTTTCTTAAGGTCTAAGTAAATACTCTTTTTAAATCGGAAGGGGTAAATTTTTTTCCAGCACTGAGCATTATTAAGAAGGAGTACACCTTTAATGTTAAAAGGCATAATTAAAAATACGTGTCAATATTTGTCTTGAATTTTTAATACGCCACTTATTTTATTTTTGAACCATTTCTTTTTTTTTTGCAAAGGTGGCTCTTATTTTGAGACGGAGTATATCTCATACGCTGACACGTGCCGGTCCTCCTTTAGCCATGAGTAGCCGACGGTACGATACGAGGAAGGAGGGTTTCTTGGTGAGGGGCCAGGTTGCCAAGTGTCACACAGAAGAGTAGAATTTGGCATTGGGATGGTTGATTAGATCTTTCATGGGATATCTTTATATGATGATCATGTGGGACCATTCATCAATAAGGTTTATAAAATGAGTTCTCCTTTGATTTTAATATTCGCCCCAAACATTATATTTCTTCTGTCCCAAAATAAGTGTTACTTTAGCTTATTTTGCGTTCATTAAAAAGAGAAAATAAATATATATAATTTACTAAGTTATTTTTATTTATTAGATAATTCTTAAAAACAGCACACTATTAAAAATAAATAGTTATTTAATATAAAACTATAATTGAAACAATTACTCCTACTATTTTTGTCTTGATATCTTAAAGAGACACTTATTTGTGCTAAAGTAATACTACTTATTTCAGGACAGAGGGAGTACTAACTTGTTTTTCGACTAAAGATTATTGTTTTAAATCAAAAAATAATATTATTTGAAGTCTAGACTTCTATTTAATGATAAAAGAAATGGCCCCTCTATACACTCCCGATGGTAACGTAGTTGAGTAACTTGTTTTTTCCGACTAACATAATAACTTGTTCAACGTACTAAAATTAATAGTCTATTTAGTTTTGGTGTATGCATGAGTAATATTTACATATTGAAAAAAAAAAGTAGATGATGTGCATTGTGAATTTGAATTTTATGGTTAAAACATTTAATTTAAAAAAACATAGCGAAGAAACTAAAGGAACGATGTGACTTTGAATATAATCATAGAGTCAGATATATGTATTTCAAATAGAAGGAGAAGTTTTTTTTTTTTTTTAATATATAAAATGGGAGTAAGAAAAAATATAGAAACCAAAAGATAAAACAATTAAAGAGAGAACAAAAAGTGTAATCAGCCTCCCAAAAACCCTAGCCGAGAGCTTCTCTCTCTAGGCGAGAATACCTAGTGAGGGAGTGCAAATTCCAGGCCATTCATGGCCTCTCAGGCCACCATGCAGCCTCCACAAGAGGCTGTACCACACACACAATCACAAACAATCCCCATGCAAACCCTAGACTATTCCAAAATATTAAAACCTACTACTTTGAATGCTGCTGATGTTGCGCAGTCCTCTAACTCGACTGTGCAGCCTATTCCCATGAAGAATATTGTTTACCTTCATGGTGAACCTACACTGCAATACACCATGGATGAAATACAAACAATGATAATCCAAGAGGACCTACAATATGCTGTGATAGGTAAGTTTACGTATGGTTTACCTGATCTAGAATTTTTATGTAATAATCTGTCCAAACAATGTGAATTAAAAGGAGATGCAACTATTGGTTTCCTATGCAATAGACATGTACTGATCAGATGCAAGTTGTTTGATGATTATGTTGCTCTTCTATCTAAGCCAAACTTTTGGATAAGAGAGTCACAATGGTATTATCCCATGCGTACGTTGAAATGGGATCCTTAGTTTAACCCCGAGGAGGAAACAACTATAGCTATTGCTTGGATTTCTTTTCCAACCCTTGCACCTAATTACTTTGGACAATCCCAGTTGTTCTCTATGGCATCAGCTGTAGGGAAGCCATTGAAGATAGATATGGCCACCAAGAACAAGACAAGGCCAAGCTGTGCTAGAGTTAAAGTGAAAGTTGATTTGCTTGCTAATCATCCAAATAGGGTAAAAATCTAGGCTATAGATACTACTACTGGTGCAATAAAGGCTAGATGGGTGAAAATACATTATGACTTCATGCCTAAATATTGTAAATCATGTTGTTTACAAGGACACGATGAAGCAGGTTGTTGGAAAATTCATCCAGAGTTGCTGCAAGAAAAAGAAGGTGTGGAAAGTGAGGAAGGTGAAGCTAAAGATGTTGTTGTGGAAGGTGGTGAGAAGGGCAATCAGGCTCAAGAAAATCCAAGGAATAAGGATGCAGTCAAGGATAGTAATGGTGCTCAGCCTTCAAAGAATAATCATGCTAATAATGCTAAACCTAATCCTAGATACAATCATGTTATCAAAGTTCTTCCGAATGGTAAGGTGGTGGGTAACGTGCAGGATATATACAGATGGAATAATGCTAAAGGAAAAAATAAGGAAATAATGGGGAAAAAACTCATGAACAAGCAGCAGTACTACCAACAATGAATAAAGGCAAGCAAGGTGTAGGCAAGGAAGTTGCAGTTGGCAATCAAGAAACTGTGCAGACTAACAACAAGTTTACTGCTTTAGAGGAAGGGGAAGTTGAAGTTGGGGTGTTCAATACTGATACAAGCAAGCAAGTGGTAGCAGCAGTAGAAACAAAACAACAAACTAGTGGTGAACATGAGAATGCAGTTGCTATTGTGCACAATCAGGTGGATAATATACCTATTGCTAATGCAAAAAAGCAGTTGGTTGTTATGGCGCCTGATGCAGTTGATACTAAAGGTGTTGATAACTCTTTAAATATTAATGCTCCTGTGTACACTCCAGCAAAGAAGAGACAATCACCTGCTAAACAATGGGTGGCTTCTGCTAGTAAACAACATATGGAGATGGTTATAGTCAATAAGGAGAGTGAGAAGGTTCCTTCAACCTTTATTGATGATCTTGGCAATAGTGCAAGTAGAAAGTTATGGAGTGACTAGGTAAAAGAGAATGTGGAGGTAGAGGATATTTCTAGGACTGATGTAGGGCAGTATCAATCACATAACTCTATCACTTAATCACAAAAAATATATGCAATGTTTGACAAGGAGCAGGTGCAAGGAAATAATTCAATGGCTGATAGTGGGAAACAGGTGCAACTAAATATGCAGGAATATGCTCAGGATGAGGATAATGAAGAGCTGCTCAGTGTTGATAATGCTCAGATTGGGCAGTCAAAGGAGAAGGATACAAGTGTTTCAGTTGAAGTGCATGGTTCTAGAAGCAATGCTAGGAACAATGCAAGTGATTCTAGCACACCAAACTGTAATATGCAATATCTCAGGCAACATTTGGGCTTTTGTTGCTGAGGAGTTTGAAGTGGATATCATCATAGATAGTGTACAGCAGTTAACTTTGAAATTATCTAACCAGGATATTGGTGTCACGACCCAGCTAGGGGCCGCGACGGGTACCCGGGGCTAACCACCGAGCACCACTCGTTCTGCTACTCTCCATACTCATTTAGCGCTCTTTTATCAAATTTATACTCAAAACATGGAAAAGTCATATTTCATTTGAAAACATAAATACTTTTATATACATAAGCCTTTCGGCCGTCAAAATAATATATACATATATATATATATATATATATATATATATATATATATATATATATATATATATATATATATACATAGTAGCAATCTCGTGAGACCATATAACCCACACTGCGTATCTACGAGCCTCTACTGGAGTGCTAGACATAAGGACGGGACAAGACCCCATCGTGCCCAAAATATACCAATATACACAAAAGAATAATCAAGCACCTCCGGAACAAAGGAGTGATCTCAATCAGCTAACAACTCCTACGAGGCTGGATCAAGCTCACCTACTTGTCTACTTGTGGGCATGAACACAGCGTCCAAAGAAAACGAACGTCAGTACGAACATTGTACTGAGTATGTAAGACAAGAATGAAATAAATATAATAGAAGGATCATGAGCCATAAGAGGAAGATATAACCTGCATGAGTTTCATAGATGAATACATTTCATACACATATCGTATATTTATATAATCATGGTACATATGTCGTCCCATCACATATATCATCGCATCATAATCCTCATTATTAACCCGCGTCTGGGTAACCATCATATGCGCCCACTAGTGGTGATCATGCCCAACCCTCTAGGCTCGGTGTAAACATAGCAGCCCGCCTTAGCGGTGACATGCCCGACCATTGAGGCGCGGTGGAATCATATCGTCATATACTCAATCATAAATTCATCATTTTTACACTTCTCATAGGCATAACATAACCTTATCATAGCTTAACATTTTCATACATAACATAGACATATTATAAGTTTGCATTATTGAACATCTTCTGGACATATCATGACTTAGCGTCATTTCACATTTGTTATTAAGAGCATACATTAGACTTTGAAGTCAACTATGGCTATGTCGGGGTGACATAAGGTCGTGAGCCCCCGATTATATTATGGAGTAATCATCAACATCATATCTCACCTTGAAGGAACTAACAATTTAAGGTGAGTGTGCTCAAAGAAAGGCATCGATGAAACCATACTTAGAATTATTAGCTTCGTGGACATCTTACATTGCGGTTAGATCCCTCATACCTATATTCATCATCGTCATTATCGTGCTCGTATCGTAATTCCTTTATTAGTCATGTACGTATGTAGTTTGGTGTATTTACGGACTCATAGTCTCCATTGTATAGGATGATCATGGAAAATTTGAAAGATTCATGCCTTTGAAGGAAGGGATTAGCCTTACATACCTTTGTCATTTAACTAATCTATCGCTTGCTTGTTCTCCTTCAATATCCACGTTTCTACCTTCAAGAGAGAATTCGCATTAACGTTAGTTAATCGACTATAAGAGCGCGTTACTATTTCTAGGGAAAATTGGGTAGCACTTCTTTTGTTTATACTACTTTCCCCATATTCTATATCAGCTCCCAAACGTTAATAACAACATGCACAATATAGCAACAATAATCATCATTTATCTACATTTACCACAATTCACCATTTCCCTTCAACTTCTCCACAATCATAGTTATAGCTTACTATCGCGTTTTCTCATATATAATACTCATTCCATGGTCTATAGGTCATTCATAACATGTTTACAATCTCAACATACCAATACTCATAATCCAATCTAACTATTGTTCAATAATGACACTATTCACTCATTTATGACCCATTTTCTATACTCTTCTACAATCCAAGTGTTTCAAATTATTAATACTTCAAACATCATGAAAATACCATGAAACTTACCGTAGATAGTGTAGAAACAAGCCTTGAATGGAAATACTCTTCTAGCACCAAAACCCTATTTCACTTCTCTTGGGATTTCTTGGCTTGGATGACTTTAATGGGTTTCACACTCTTGTTTTCTTGTTGGTTTGATGAAGTTGATCATCAATTTCCTTTGGATTCTTGTGGATGAAGAGTGGAGAGAATATTCTAGAGGTTTCTTGACTTGTGAAGTGAAAATGAAATGAGAAAGGGTCCCTTATATTAAATGTTGAAGCTGTCCCGACCGAGACATACGGACCAACATACGGTCCGTATATTTTTCACTGGCCGTATGTCTGGATCGTATGTTTGGTCCAGTGAAGTATGCCATTCTGGGCTGAACCTACGGCTGGACATACGGTCCGTTTATTTTATACGGCCAGTATGTCTGGCCGTATAATGTCCAGCTATCCGAGACTTGTTCTCGTCGACTCGTTTGATATCCAATCCTTATGGAACCTTCTTGACACTTGGTTAACACCTCAATAACAATCTAAAGGTCGTCATTACTCGTCTCTAAGACATCATCATGCCATCATTAACTCGTCATCCATAATTCCTACCCGACACATAACATATCTTTTACTTTCTTTGCCAAACTTCTTCCTTTTAGTCGAATGTCTTTGAATCTCGATTAGGATAATCAAATGCTATCTCTTACTTATCAAATCGTCGTATACGTCGTGCTATTCCCTAGCCTATTCACTGTACATTAACGAAGAATTTTTCCAAGGTGTAACAATTGGTATACAAATGATGGTCACATTAGTATATGCTAAGTGTGACAGAATTGAGAGAATTGAATTATGGGATTCATTGTATAGTCTTGCATCAGATATAACTATTCCTTGGCTTGTTGGTGGATACTTCAATGTCATCACTGATGAACATGAGAAGTATGGGGGTCAGCCTGTGTCTTTGAATTAAGTTGAAGACTTTAGGCATTGTATCAACACTTGTAATCTGTTTGATCTTGGATATAAAGGGAGTGTGTATACATGGGGGAATGGAAGAGGTGCTGAGGACTGCATATTTAAGAGATTGGACAGGTGTCTTGGAAATTTTGAATTCCAACAGCTTTTTCCAGGATTGGAGATCACTCACTTGATCAAAACAGGCTCAGACCACTCCCCCTTACTTGGATGTAGTTAAAGCAAACTGGGAAATAGATGAGGAGGTGAACTCTTTCATGACTTTTAACCTGAAGCTGAAAAGATGAAGAAAGTGTTGTCATAATGGAACAAAGCAAATTATGGGGACATTTTTCAGCAAATTACTAATCTAGAAGAGGTTGCTAAAGCTTATGAAGTGCAGTTTGAATCAAACTCGTTTTTGGCTAATAGAGAGAAAATGCAGAAAGTGAATGCTGAACTTATAAGAATATATGTATTGAAGGAGGAGTTTTGGAAGCAAAAAGCTGGCATGACATGGTTTGAGGATGGTGATAAAAACTCCAAATTTTTCCATGCATATCTAAATGGGAGAAGAAAGAGGCTGCAACTTAAAAGAATTCAAAACAGTCAGGGTCAATGGTTGGAAGAAAAAGAACACATGGCTGAGGAAGCTGTGAGATTCTTTCAAGCACAGTTTTAGGAAACTGTTGTCCCTAGTAATTTTGAAATCTTGAATCATGTTCCAAAGATGATCAATGCACAAAACAATGAAGATTTAACTGTTGTTCCAACAAAAGAAGAATTGAAGAATGCAATTTTTGGCTTAAGTAGTGTTAGTGCAGTGGGTCCTGATGGATTTTCAGGACTATTTTTTCAAACTTGCTGGGATATTGTTAGAGATGATATTTTCAACTTGGTGTGGGACTTTTTCAGAGGTATGGAGTTGCCGAGGTATATCACACACACTAATCTTGTTTTGTTGCCAAAAAAGAAGGATGTGATCACATTTTTTGATATGAGGCCCATAAGTTTGAGCAACTTTGTTAATAAAGTGTTTTCTAGAGTAGTGCATGAGAGGATGAAATATTTACTTCTTGACTTGATTTCTCAAAATCAAGCAAGTTTTGTAAAAGGTAGGAGCATTGTAGAAAACATTCTTTTAACACAAGAGATCATTACAACTATAAGGATTAGAACTACAAGAAGCAATAAGTAGGATGTTCCTAATGTAGTTATGAAGCTTGACATGACAAACGCATATGATAGATTGTCTTGGATTTTTCTTACAAATGTTTTGAGCAAAATGGGTTTTTGTGAGAGGTTTATTAGTTTCATTTTTTAAATCATTAGCAATAACTGGTATTCTGTGCTTTTAAATGGACAACCTCATGGTTTTTTCCACTCAACTAGAGATGTCAAGCAAGGTGATCCATTATCACCTACATTATTCATTTTAGCTGCTGAGGTATTGTCAAGAAGCTTAAATTCATTGCATGATAATCCACGGTTCTGTGGATTTGGTCTACCTAAGTGGAGTCCTCTTATAAACCACTTAGCATATGCTGAATGCTGATGAAACCATTTTATTTTCATCAGCATGTGAGATTTCATGGGGATTGATCATGAATATCTTAAATGAATATGAACAAGCATCAGGGCAGTTGATCAATAAAGCCAAAATTCTGTGTATCTGCATGATAGAGTGGACTTGGATTGGGTGCTCAAAGTTGAAAAAGTCACTGGTATGGCTAGTCATGTTTTCCCTTTGATGTATTTAGGATGTCCAATTTATTATAGTAAAGCACAAATGTCATTTTACTCAGAACTGCTTTCTAAGATTAGAAACAAGCTGCAAGGGTGGAAAGGGAAGTTGCTTTCATTTGGTGGAAGAGCAGTATTATTGAAGCATGTGCTGCAAGCAATGCCAATGCACTTGCTTTCAGCAGTTGATCCTCCATCTTTTGTGATAGAAAAATTACACAAGATACTAGCACGGTTTTTTTGGAGTAACACCATAGGAGAAACCAGCAGGCATTGGGCTAAATGGCATAAGGTTTGCTTACCTGTGGATAAAGAGGGTCTTGGATTTAGATCCTTAAAAGACTTGTCTATGCCATTATTTGCAAAACTATGGTGGAACTTCAGGACAAAATCTTCTTTATGGAGTGCATTCATGAGCATGAAATATTTGAAAAAGCATAATTCTATTTTGGTGCCATGGACTAAATGTTCTCATGTATGGAAGAAGCTGTTGATGGCAAGAGATTTGGTGGATCATCAAATATGGTGGCAGCTTAGAATGGGATTGTCACGACCCAACCCCGTGGGCCGCGACCAGTGCCCTAGCTGGGCACCTATACGTACCCGATACCCAAATTAGCATATTATCAGAATAATAATATAATAATAACATTAGTGGATGCTACAGAATTTAGCCGAAGAGCAGACTTGGCACACAGAAGCCGATAAGGCTATCATAAAACAAAACATCCCAAACATATGTACAGAACCCACATAGATGTATCCACAGACCTCTACAGAACATATCATAATCATAAGACGGGACAGGGCCCCGTCATACCCTGAACAAAGTACATATATCCAGATAGCAGTGACAGACTGTACCAAAAGATGGGCCCTGTAGAAGAGAGCGCCCCAAAATAGCAGAAATGGGATCCTAAACGTGCGGATCAGCAAACCTGTCGTCCGTACCTGCGCGACATGAAAACGCAGCCCCCGAAGAAAGGGGGTCAGTACGAAATATGTACTGAATATGTAAAGCGGAATCACAGAAGTCAAATCATAATGATTACAGAAAATGGGTACAAAATCCAGAGTGTCAAATGCATATTTCCAAATCAGACAGAATGTGTACAGAAACATATGTCATATCATATCCGATCCCTGCCACGGGACTCGGCAGACAGAACGTGGTCACCCTCCCGACACTGGTGCCACAATACAGACGAATCAGAAAAGGGGGCGTGGCCCCGTATCATAAAATGTCATATCAGAATGGCCATAACAGATCAGATCAGAATAGGCGGACATAGCACATCATACTCCACAGACCCATGTACGCGTATACCTGCCCCCTCACATCGGGGCGCGGCGAACAATGCAGAGAATTACGCTTGACAACATATCCTGGCCCGGGCTCAGTGTGGGAAACATTGGGACATCCACGAATGGAGTAGTGAGAGACTAATGCAATTTAAAAATATCATAAGTGTTTTCAAAGACTCGATGAAGCGTATCAAAGACAAACAAATCCAATGGGGTCGGACGGAATCATATTAAATGTATTTCGGATATCATAATAAATTGCAGAAGTATAACTTTCCCGAAGTCATTCCAAGTGTCAAAATAATTTATAATATTTAACAGAATATTTAAAATAATATTCGTTAAGCGATTAGTAGGGTAATTAAAACATTTCTTTCAAAAATCGCTTAAAAAGGAAGCTTTAACACATTAGGGGCAAAAATGTAAATAGTGGGCCCGCCTCAGAACAAATAAGGCGGCGGGCTCAAATTGTGCCCTCTAAACATATAATATCATCTACGAAGTTTATACAGACATCCTATGACTTTCTGAGTAATTTAGAGCACAATTGCATAATTTCAGAAAAAGCGTCTCAAAATGGTTCAATTCTACTGAAGGAAAAACTGAAATTTTGTCTTGCGGATTCCGATCCTTCGAGGCCCGGATCCGACCCTAATACACTAAGGGCATGCCAAGGGAAGAATTGGGTTTGCTTTACATACCTTTCACGCTCCTTAAGCCTTTCCAAACTCACTTCCCGTTTCGTCGAAAAACTGCAATTGGTCAAGTTTACCAATTGTGAGTTATTAATGCAATTATTACAACTTTAAGCATATTTGGCTACCGAAATTTCGGCAGCACTTCCCCTATACATATGACACCCCGAGAATTCAACTCGGCTATAAATCATCAACAACAACCCAAACGACAACAACAATATCAACAATGAACATTAAAAACACAAATATCCTTCAACTAGTCATTTTTCTCACAAGTTGACATAATCTTCAATTCAACCCAACTTTCAACTAAGATCAATAATTTCATATTCAACAACCATCATGATCATCACCATATAGTTCTAGAAACATTTCATATCGTTTTCCTTAAGATATACACTCGATATACATGATATACAATCTTCCGCCAAAATCATAACTTATGCAAAACATCAAATCTTTGGCATACAACTTCATAACAAGTTTCCAACTTCCAAATTCATCAATGGTCATCACAACTAACAACCAAACAACCTCATTTCCTTAATGTCGGAAAAATCATACTAAAACGACATAAGTTTCTACATTCCAATTCAATACAAACTTATATCATTCTAACTTCATTTACATATCAAGCATTACAACAACACTCCAATACTCTAAACAAACTTAATCCATTTCATTCCCAAGTCAAATATACCACACGGCCATATGCTATTTTTCTCCATTCAATCAAATTTATTCCACTTTCATTCTCAACATAAATTCCATCACATTCACAACTAGAATACAACATGAATTCTATACATTTTTGGCTATACAACATGTATATACACGGCCATACATATATACTACATACCCACTTTGCAAACTTCCATTTCTTCATACAATCAACACCTTTCCATAAACTACAACACAATCAAAACTTCATAACACAAATAAAAGGTAGAAATTCTTACCTTTTCTTCAAGTTTTCTTCACTTGGATATATGATCACTTTGGTGAATTGGATGCTCCCCACTCCAAACCAACTATACCAAGTTACAAAGGAACCTTGACTTAGTAGGAAAACAACAAGAAATAAATTTTTGGAACAATATTTTTGATGGCTATTTTCCTAAGCCAAACCCGAAACCCCCCTTTTTTTCTCTTGTTCTTGACTTCTTTCTTGCTTATTTTTTTCTAAGTCTCTTAATGCCTTAAGTCTTCTAATGTCTATCATTTAAAGACTTGGTCACATGACCAAGCACATGACCAAGTAATGGGCTTGGATCATGGCCTTAAGTTAATTAATCCATGGAAATTTAGTACAAATTTTTTGGGCTTGGGCCACCATGGCCGGCCACTCCAATGCATTGGGCCTTAAATTCCATTCCATTATTTTTGGCCCAATGACTTATAGTCCACGTTTTGTAATTCCCGAAACTAATTTCCAAAATTCCAAAATTACCCTTAGCCTTGTCCCACACTTTCATGACTCTAATCTTTCATGCATAACCCTTATGTACAACAAAATATCAAATTGATCTTATATCTCAAGAATCCAATATAATTCAAGTCTTTCCAAACGTGTGAAAACACGGGTCATAACAGGGATCTTCACTTTTCTGGTTTGACAACTAGACATGGTCTTGGTCCATTATACTACATCACACCACCAGATTTTGTATGTAATGAAGCTATTAAAAATGTGCATGATGTGGTAACAGAAGGAAGATGGCATGAAGCTGCACTCAGAAATAACTTACCTGCTGATCTTGCTGAATATATTCTCAATGAGGTCCAACCTCCTAGCAAAAAAGGGGAACCTGATAAAGCTTGGTGGATGCTAGAATCTAGAGGACAATTCTCAATAAAATCTGCATGGGAGTATGTTAGAAGTAAGGGAGAGAAGAAAGTTGTATACAAGAAGATATAGGTAAAGGGGGTTGCCTTTCAAGATTGCATTCATAATGTGGAGGGTATGGCACTTTAAAATCCTACTGGATGATGTAATTAGGAGTTGGGGTTACAACATGCCTTCTAAATGCTTTTACTGTGCTGATCTAAGGCAAGAGTCAATTTCTCATGTTTTTCTGAAGTGTGAAACTGCTCAAAGGACTTGGAGGTATTTCTGTTCAGCTGCAGGAATTAATATTGCTGGAATGCATTTACATCAAGTCATCATGACATAGTGGAATGCTGATGTGATGCATAGAATGAAGTTTGTGTATGATTTAATTCCTTCTGTTATTAAATGAGAGTTATGGAAGAAAAGGAATTGTGATATGCATGGAAAAAAGGTATACAAGCAGGGTCATATATCAAGCCTCAACAAATATACAACAATTAGTAAGAGTAAGAAAGCCTAGGATTAAAACAGTGCCTCATAAATGGTCTGAAATTCTGAGAATTATGGAAACTTTTGTTCCTAAATTGCAGGTGACTAAGGTTTTATGGGAATTTCCTCCAGCAGAGTGGTTGAAGTGCAATACTAAAGGAGCTACCAGGGGTAATCCTGGTAGAAGCTCATATGCATATTGTGTGAGGAATGCAACTAGTGACCTTGCGCATGCACAAGCAAAAGAAATGGAAGAAAGTACAAATACTGAATCTGAGGCACAAGCACTTCTACATACTGCTAGATATTGCTTGTCCATCCATGTTTACACCTTCATTCTTGAAACTGATTCTTTACTGCTGAAGAATATTTTGGATAGAGAATGGAAACCTCCATGGAACATTGCATTTGTGGTTGAGGAATTATTGGAGATCATGGATCATGCAGATGTACAGGTTCTACATATTATGAGAGAGGGTAATCAGCTAGTAGATCATCTTGCTAACTTTTCCCTTGATCATGGAAAAGTGAATATCAATTCATTTGCTGATCTTGATTCAAAGGGAAGAAAGATTCTTAATAGTGACAAACTTCAGTGTCCTATTTAAGAGTCAGGACAAAAAGGAGATACTGAGGATGGAAGCTGGTGTGGAGCTATTATGCACCATATCTCATCTTACTCAAATCATGTGGGAGGAGAATAAGTTGAGAATTTTATCCTAATTTGTGTTCTTTTTTGCAGGTTGCAGCTCTAAAATTTGTTTTATGAAGAACCTCCAAGGCATCTTCAAGTTTCATTTTCTTGTTTATATCTGTAATATTGATCTAGTTCATCATGGAAATGATATGAGGCAGATGTGTTTCAAAGGGAATAAGGGCAATGCTACTTTGATTCTTGCACAGAACATGATGAGTATGCAGTTTTTCTCAGTGCATCAAAGGTACCATTTGGCTAATGCAAATTGGGATTCTAAGCTGGACAAGGAATCACAATGGACAAGGCATCAAAGATTACTAGTTTTTAGTTAGACTTTGCTAGCTTTCATGGATTCATTTATTATGGAAGCTGCAGATGATAATCCAAAGTACATACATGAATTTCTTGTTGTCAAGATTGCAGTGTGTGGCACTTGCTGCCACTACAGTTTGGCATTAAGGAAGAAGTGTGGTGATACTCAAGATGGATTTACAGGATGGTCAATAAGCATGCTTAACTCAGGCATTCTACTGAGTTTTGCATGGTATTCCAAAGATATCTTTATATCAAAATCCTTATGGAGGATGGCATGTTAGTACCAGTTCTATGTGCTATATTGTGCAGGAATTTGGTATACTTATCATAGAGGTCACAAGAATATAGCAGGTTCTGATGGTATGATTTATGCAGCTTCATTTGTAGAACTGGTGACAAGGAATTAAGGCAAATTCATAGAGTGTCAATCAGTCTCTATATGGTGGCAATTCTTCATGTAGTGGTATTAGCACTTTGTGCTCAATCTGCAGAGGAAATGTGAGCATATGAAGACTTGTTTGGCTACATTAAGGAAAATTTGTGCATCAGTTATGCCACTTTGAATTGCGCACCTGGCCATTTTTGTACAATGTTGCAGTACGAGGAGTACATGATACAACAAAATATACTACTGATATACACCTTGCTGGTGCATCTGATACAAGCTGCAGTCTTCATGGTTGCAGAATTTCCAGAATTCAAGATTAGATGCAAGGTGCATGAATTATACAAGGTTTCCTGGAATCATTTCAAGCAGTTTTGTTATTTAGGTTCAAGTTTTAGTTTAATTTCAGGCAATTAGTAATATCCGCTTTGGACTAATTTGTTCTAAGGTGATTCTCATTTTATTTCTGCATTTTATTTGTCAGTTGGCCCATTTGTAAAGACTATTTGATTTGTTTTGAGAAAAATATATAAAAGCAGCCCTAGGCCCTCAACAGCCTAGTGGAATTTATTACAAAAAAAAAAAACAATTAAAGAGAGAAGAAAAATGAAAGCTCGTTTTATTTTTTAGAGCCCGTTTGGATTGGCTTATAAGTTGCTTATAAGCTGTTTTCAGCTTTTTTGAGTGTTTAGTTGGCCAGCTTAAAGTCATTTTGTGCTTAAAATAAGCTCAAAAAAATAATTGGGTCCATTTGACTTAGCTTATCTAAAGCAACTTATAAGCTGAAAAAAATAAGTTAGACTACCCCAATTTATTTTTTTTAGTTTATAAGTTGTTTTCAGCTTATAGACATAAGCCCATCCAAACAGGCTCTTACACGTATGAAGATAGTGACACGGAAAAAAACAAAGAAAACATGCTGTAGTTCCAAAGTGACAAGGAAAAAATCAAAGCTCGTTTTATTTTTTACACGTATGAAGAAAGTGACACGGAAAAAAACAAAGAAAAAAAACTGCCTACTTTATTCAACAAATTCTCACTCGTACACAGTGTTTTAAAAGGTGGAGGCGTAAGGCGGGACGTTTTACATACGACTCGATGAGGCGTAAGCCTCGAGGTACAGGGCGTAAGCCCCATGGGTATTTAATTTTTAGTATTTCTTAAAATAATATAATTACAATAAATATTTTTAAATAGGTAAAGTTACATAAAAAAATAAAAGAAAACTGTAAATAAATGAAATATATATATATATATATATATATATATATGTATGTATGTATATGTGTGTGTGTGTGAGCGCGCGCGCGCTTGATCCTCACAAAAAAATGATCAAAGCAATTCATTATACACCGCTTATAACTTGTAATTATATATAACATAATTTTACAAGTATAAACAATACAATGAAACAAAAAGCTATTATGAAATGCAAAACAATTCTAACATTTTAACTTTCAAACACGGAAAAAAACACAGTTTCTTAAAATACTATTACTATCATACTAATCATTTTATCTCCCTATAAGCAAATAATCAAAAAAATTTATCAATATTACAATTAAAACATAACTTCTTCATGAACAAAAATAAAATTATATGATAATTCTGATACATAGGACTTATGACCAATGACAAGTGAAAATGTACAATTCCGCTATGTGTTTTTTTTTTTTAAAATTAAGTGATATTCACCCTCACGACATTCTCAAACAGTAAATATCCAATACTACGACTTGTTATATGAGTTACACCCAATCTTCTATTTCGATAGATGAAAAACTATTAAGTATCATTATTTTGTTAAACAATTATGAGGGTGAATGATTTTAATTAAGGAATTTAAAATATAATTTGTGTAAGAACTGTTAGGCGAGCCCTGGGCGTTGGGCGTTAGGCGTGTTTAGGGCGTACGGTTGGGCGCTTAGGGCGTAAGCCTCACAGGAACTAAGCCTCGCACGTTAGCCCCAGGGCGTTTTGCCACTGCCCTGCCCCGAGGCGAGTCCTGACACTGCCTTTTAAAACAATGCTCGTACATGCACGTTATCCTTTTTGCCTTTATGTTTTTTTCCCTTTGTTTATTAAATTATTTCTCATTCGCCATTTGTTTCCACGACGAAGAAATTCACATAATATCCAAGAACCATTTAGTTGCAATTTATCTTCTCTTGTATCGCTCTTCGTTAATCAAAGAGAGCAAACAAAAGAATATTTATAAAATATGTTAGAGAAAAAACCAGGTTGGGACAAACTATTGGAATAAATTGATAATGCTTCTTGTTGGAACGACAGCATGTTTTCTTTTATTCTCTTACATTTTATATTTCATCCATGTTCTAACTTTTGCAAGTACTTGGTTTTGAAAGAGCTGTTTCTGGTTTTGAAAGAATTCTAATTTTTTTCCTCATTGTTTCGTTTCCAAAAAGCAAAATCTGTTTCCGGGAACAAAATAAAGCTGTTATTTTTCAAAATAAATCTTCTGAAACCTTTATGTCCGGGAGTAATATTTGATGACTTTTTGTCAATTATTGAGGAGTTCTTTTTTTTTTTGTCCAGTATTTTTTTTTAAAAAAAATGTTTTATTACATAGGGAGTAGGGGAAGGGGAAATGGGAGAGGGATTTACAACATGAGGATTCGAACCCTCACCAACAAGGTGAAAGTTCAGGTAGTCATAAACTTTTTTCTTTTCAAGTTAAATTCTTGTCTAGATACAAATTAAATTTAAAATATCCTTTTCTAAATTAAATTTCAAATACTTTTTTTTTAAAAAGAGTCAATCCCACTTTACCCCCCCCCCCCCCCCCCAAAACATTTAAGGTTAGGAAATAATACCCCCTCCAAATATTGAATGGAAACGACAACCCTCTTATGCAATATTTTCTGGTGAGGATTTTTCTTATTTGAATAAAGATCTTTTTTTTACTTTCTAGAATTAAAATACGTAAATATATAATTTTATTATTGCTCATTCACCTATTCCGTTGAAATAATGTACTTGTAGGATATAACAACTATTTGCAATAATCTGTCAATAAATTTTTAGCTATGTGACATTCGTTTTACCTGCATGCGCATTAAACTTTGGGGTTCTAATTGCACATTAACAATTTACCTAATTTCCACTCTGACATTACCTTTATTTATGAATTATCTCATTCACCTCTTCTATTGTTCTATTGAACACCAAAAAATCAAAATCAAGGCGAAAAAGAACTCTTTAGGGACTTTTCTTGATTAGCTGAAGCTTGTGTGTTTCTTCCCTTTAATGAGTTCAAAACACTCAAGATGAACAAAATGTCCCAGAACATACCCCTAGAAAAAGTGCTAGAGTTTCCAACTCCAATCAGCAGTCTAAAGGAAGTGATGGACAACATATTGACAAATCTGGTTTGCAGATTCATAAAGAACCAAACATTACTAATGCTACTAACAACATTCCTGAAGCTAGCTCATCTGATGGTGAAGATGGGGTTCCTGACAGTGATTATGAAATAGGGGATGACTCAGACGAAGAAGAGGAATCAGAGAATGCTTCAGATACACTGGATGAGGACTATGAAAGCCTGGAAGAGGGCCCTTTTGATGGTGATGAAGTTGCAAAAAGGATTGTTGAAACTTTTAATGGACAACATAGCAATGACCCTACCATTTCCCAAGCTTTTGGGGATATCTCTAATAGGGCAAACCTATCACCAAGAGGGTCTAATGTGTCAAGAATGGGAAGAGGCAACTACAGAGGTAGGGGTGGCAGAAATGCTCCCTCATCATCAATACAACACAACACAAAAACCAAGTTTGTTTACTATGATTAACATTTTAAGCTTGAATATCGAGGGCATTGAAAGGCTATGCCAGCTCAATAGACAACACAAAATTCAGTTCCTTTCTATTCAGGACCATTTTGCAAAACCACAAAACTTGATAGATACAGAAGACGATTGGGTTATAATTTTGCTTATGCTAACTACAACAACATGATATGGATAATTACTGATGAAGATGTTGAATGCCAAGTCTATTCTGACACTGAACAACAACTTACTTGCTTTATCAAGATTGGAGATGACACTATTTCCATCACTACTGTTTATGCTAAGTGTAAAGATTCTCTCAGGGAATCTCTATGGGAAGATCTCAGCCTTATTGCTTCCAGTCAGAATCTTGAATGGATGGTTTTAGGAGATTTCAACTGTATTACTGATCAAACTGAGAAGATAGGAGGAAATCCACATAGAATGGAGAAGAGTTTACCTCTTCTTGAATGTATTGGAGACTGTGATCTTTATGACCTGAGCTTCATTGGTTCTGCCTTTACTTGGTGTAACTACAGAGTTCCAGAGAATAGAATATGGAAGAGATTAGACAGAATGTCTAATCAGAAATGGTTAACTACTTTTCCTGAGACTAGTGTCACTCATTTGGTTAGATCTGGGTCTGATCATGCCCCTCTGCTTATACATGCTAAAGCTTGTAACATTAGTCATATTAAATACTTCAAATTCTTGAACTTTTGGGTGGATAAACCTGATTTTCAGGATATTGTGAAGCAAGCTTGGCAGATAGATGTACAGGGTTCTCAGGTCTGGAGGTTCCATATGAAACTGAAAAATACAAGTAAGAAACTATCTTGGTGGTCTAGGAACATCATTGGAGACATTTTCGAGCTTACAAAAACAATGGAAAAAAGAGTGGCTGATCTTGAGGATGTTTGCCTTCAAGACAACTCTACTACTAATATGGTTAACCTTAATGAGGCCAATGCTTTACTAATCAGGCATTACAAGACTGAGGAAGCCTTCTGGAGGCAAAAGGCTGGTATTAAGTGGCATGCTGAAGGGGATCTAAATACAAAAATTTTCCACTCTGTTATTACTTCCAGGAGGCAAAGATTGTCTCTCAAGAAGATAAAAAATGGGGAAGGTAACTGGATTGAGGGGGACAGAATTGCTCAAGAAGCTATTTCATACTTTGAGAACATTTTCACAAAAGACAACAACAACAATGATTTTTCTAAACTCTCATGTCTTCCTAAGATTGTCTCAAGGGAGGATAATGAGATGTTATGCTCTATTCCCACCATGCAAGAACTCAAAGACACTGTTTTCTCAATGGATCCTGGAAGTGCACCAGGCCCTAATGGCATGACGGGTATTTTTTATCATAAATGCTGGGATATTATTTCTACTGATCTTCTTAACATGATTATTGAGATTTTTAAGGGTGGGATTATTAATAGGGCTATTTCTCACTCTTGTCTGATTTTAATCCCCAAAGTCAAATCTCCTCAAGCTTTTTCTGATTTTAGACCAATTAGTTTAAGTAATTTTTCTTGCAAAATTCTCTCTAAATTGATTAATGGTAGACTTACCAGTATTATGGATAAGATTATCTCCCAAAATCAATCTGGCTTTATGAAAGGTAGGTCTATTAGTGAGAATATTACTCTTACTCAAGAGATGGTGCACAATATGAACAAAGCTGAGCCCAATGACAATGTTGTTATGAAATTAGATATGGCTAAGGCATATGATAGGGTCTCTTGGACCTATATGTGCCATGTGCTTAAACAGTTGGGTTTCTCTGGCTCTTGGGTTGATCTGATTCATCGTATTATCTCTAATAACTGGTATTCCATTAATATAAATGGTACCAGGCATGGTTTTTCAAATCCACTAGAGGTCTCAAGTAGGGTGACCCCCTTTCTCCTTCTTTGTTTGTTATTGGAGCTGAATTGTTATCTAGAATGCTGAATCATTTGAGCAATGACAGTTTTGTTCGTTTTACTTGCAAAAGTAATGTACCTTCTATTACCCATTTGTGCTATGCTGATGACACTATCCTTTTCAGTTCTGGGGATCGCAATTCCATCACTATGATGATGGATAAACTCAGTGAATATGAGAAAATCTCTGTTCAACTTGTTAACAAGAGAAAATCTGGTTTCATGGTTCACTCCAAGGCCAGTGACTCTTTTATCCAGGATATTATTAATCTCACTGGTTTTGCTCATCAAAAACTCCCTTTTAATTATTTGGGTTGTCCTATTTACACTGGTAGGAAGAAAATTACCTATTTCAATGATTTGGTGGCTAAGGTGTCCAATAGAATTACTCGTTGGCATAACAAGACTCTTTCTGCTGGAGGCAAGGCAGTACTTATCAAATCAGTTCTTGCTTCTATTCCTCTTCACACTCTTTCTGTCATTCAACCCCCTAAAACATGTATTAAACAGATCGAAATGTGCATTGCTAACTTCTTCTGGGGGGGATAGTGATGGCAAGAAAAAATACCATTGGATGGCCTGGAAAAAGCTGTGTTATCCTACCTGTGAAGGAGGAGCTGGCTTTAGAGGCATCCAATCCTTTTGTGATGCTTTTGCAGCCAAGAATTGGTGGAGTTTTAGAACTAAATCTTCTTTGCTCAACCAATTCATGGAAGCAAAATACTGCATAAGATCTCATCCAGTTGACAAAAAATTTGCGAGTGGGGATTCCCATGTTTGGAAAAGGCTCACTGACATCAGGGCCAGATGTGAACAACATATATTATGGAAAGTTGGCCAAGGCAACCTATCCTTTTGGTGGGACAATTGGACAGGACTTGGACCCATTGCTTACCTTTTACCTACTGAATACAGAGCAAAGAGAGTGAGGGTCTCTGAATTTATATATGATGGAAAATGGAACACTCTTACTCTCTCTAGTCTACTGCCTGATCATATTTGGCAACATATTGCCAAGATTGGCATTGAACCAGACAAGGATGATTATCCAGTTTGGCTACCTGATCCCAATAGTAGATTTACTTGTAAATCTGCTTGGGATCTACTTAGACCAAGCAGAAACCACACACTTTCAGCAGCGAAAACATGGCACTGTAAGCTTCCATTTAAAGTTTCCTTCTTCATGCTCAGATTGTTACATTCCAGGCTACCTACAGATGAGAAAATTGTGAAATTTGGTGTCAATGGACCTTCTAGATGTTGTTGTTGCAAAACTTTCAAACTGGAAACTATTGAACACCTTTTTTGTCATAGTGAGACTGCCAAGGTTTGGGAATATTTCTGTAACACTTGTGGCATTCCGTACAAAAGGATTAATGCTAGATCCTTGATTCTCCAGTGGTGGTTGACTAAACCAAAAAACAAACTTCATGAACTTCTCTTACAATGTACTCCTATTTTGATCTGTTGGGAAATTTGGAAGGCAAGATGTGCTTTCAGATATGAGAATATCCCAATCTCCTATAACAGGATCATTAATCAAGTTACTTGGCTTGCTTATCTCATTATTAACAGCCAGATACCATCTCTGAATCTCAAGCCAATTTGGCTAGAGTTGTGGGATCAGGTTGAAACTATTAAACAAGCTATTGATATCAAGGTTGTTAGATGGGCCAAGCCTAATCACCTCACTATGAAACTAAACACTGATGGCAACCCGGGAGAAACAACAGGTGGTGGCATCCTCAGAGACTCCAATAGACAGCTGGTGATGGCCTTTCATTCTTACTTTGGCACAACTAGTAACAATGTTGCTGAATGTTTGGCTATTTCGAAAGGACTGCAATGGTGTACTGATCATGGCTTTCACGACTTTGTGATTGAATCAGATTCTCAAATGGTCATTCACATGATCAATGGGACATATAATACTCCAATTGTGTTGAGAGATCAAATCCGGAAGATCAGGAAGACTATGTCACAAGGAAGGATTATTGCTCAACACTGCTTTAGAGAAGCCAATTTTGTTGCTGATCATCTTGCTAATATGGGACTTGCTGACAGAAGGGATAAATTCTTCACTCAAGCTTTTTCTTTACCACATGAGGTTAAAGCTTTAATGAAGAATGATCAAAGGGGCTTTGCTCATTTTAGAATTAGGACCAAAAAAGGGCACTACACTTTTGACAATGACTAAACTTAGCTACTGTAATATGTGGTTCTTAGTTTTTGCTTTCAACACTTTCTTTTTCATATGTAACTCAGGAAAGCAGTCCTTTCTTGATATCATCTTCTACTTGCTTGCTAGCTTTTTCAGGATGTCTAATCTCATTCTTCACTGTATCATAGAGGCTAAGGTTTACGTCCTCCTCAGTGTCTTCTTTTGGTTAAATATATGGACAGGTAGGGGTCCGGCCAAACCCCTCATCACCATAAGTTGATAACCTAGGTGAGTGGATTTATTAAAAAAAAAATGAGTTTAAGGTAAGAGTCAATTTTACTCTACCCCCTAATATTTAAGGGTTGAGAAACAATACCTCAGCGATATGTTGAATGAGAACGATAACCCCCTTATACAATATTATTCTGTAAGCCTTTTCGTTTTTTGAATAAATATAGTTTTTTGGATCTAAAATACAAAAATATATAACTCTTATTTATTAAATTTAATTATACATTTACATAAACATAGGCACTCAAATAAGATGGCGATTGATTTCATGTAACCAAGCATTTCGTTCATATTTTCAGAAAATTGCTTATATAAACATATAATTAGAAAAAAGTTTCATATACGATAAAAATTGGACTAATTTTTCAGAAGAAAAAAAATTATTTGCTTGGCTCATCTGAGTCTTTTGAAAAACTATATAAAAAAATGCTTAAACAATAGAATAATGTGAAAATTGTTGTGAAATATATCCTAGCAGTTGCAATTGCTATTATACAAAATATTTATAGATGACCCAAACGTAATGTCAGAGTAGGAAATTAGATAGACCGTTGATGTGCAGTTAGAATCCCAAAATTTAATGCGCATGAAGGTAAAATGGACGCCACATAGATAAAAATTTATTGACAGATTATTTCAAGTAGTTGTTATATCCTAAAAAAAATACATTATTTTCAACCGAATAGGTGAATGGGACAATAATAAAATTATATATTTTCGCATTTTAATTTTAGAAAGAAAAAGAAAAAATACCTTTATTCAAATAAGGAAAATCCTCACCGGAAAATATTGCATAAGGGGGTTATCGTTCTCATTCAATATTTGGAAGGAGTATTGTTTCTCAACCCTTAAATGTTAGGGGGATAAAGGGTATTGTTCCCAACCCTAAAATGTTTGGGGGATAAAGGGTATTGTTTTCTAACCCTTAAATGTTAGGGGGATAAAGCGGGATTGACTCGAAAAACTATTCAGCCAAATCATGTCCAAAAGTCCAAAAATAAAAGAATTTCTTAGGCCAACAATCGGTTCACAAATTAGGCAAAACACAATATTTTAAGGTCAAATTATATGTAAGCATGCAAAAATAAGTACAAATCGCTGGGAATTAAATATATATTTCAGAATCTATTTTTATAATTTAAACTCAAATTAACTAAATTCTGAGTTTTGTGACGGAATAAATTTTCTAAATCCAATCGAAATATTAAAGGGAAAAGGGATTTACCCCTGTACTTTTAACTAAGGGCAAATATACTCCTAATACTTTAAACTTTTCACCCCTATTTCTACCGTTATCAAATTTTATAAAAATACCCCCAGCCTTAACGGCATGCTGACTGGCTGTCCAGGTGACTTGCCCACGTGGCATGCTGACTGGTTGCAAGGTGACTTGCCATGTCAGCCACCTGGACAGCCAGTCAGCATGTCACGTGGAAAATAATTATTTTTTTAAATAATTTAAAAAAAAAAAAACAAAAAAACTGTTTTTTTAAAGAAATTAAAAAAAAAGTATTTGTATAATTCTTTTTTAAAAAAGTATGTTTTGTATAGGGACCCATCATCATTTTGTGAGGTAGTCACAATCTTTAGTTCAAGGGACCTATCATCATTTTGTCTTCTCTATATCATGATTTTTCTGTACAAATTTACTATGTTTTCTTCATTTTAATAGTACAATGAATTAAAATGTAGAGGAAAAAAGTAATGCCTAATAACTAAATATTTGATAAATAATTGAATTCCCTATGAGGAGATATTGAATTTTCGGAAGGATAAAGTACGTATATATACATATTAAGGAGAAATATTTACGAAACATGACGATAGATTTCTATTTACAAAATATAACATTACAAATCCTATAAAAAACATACTTTTTAAAAAAGAATTATACAAATATTTTCCACGTGGCATGCTGACTAGTTGTTGAGGTGGTTGATCTGGACAGCCAGTCAGCCTGGCATTAGAGCTGCGGTTATTTTTGCAAAGTTTGATAATAGTAGGAATAGTGATAAAAAGTTTAAAGTATTATGAATAAATTTATCTCTTAGTTCAAAATATAGGGATAAATTTGACTCTTTCCCCAATATTAAATTGGTAGGAGTGGGTAATAAGTATTGGCTTACAGCATCTACTTTGACAAAAATCAGCACTGCACAAAGGGATAATGAAGAAAGAGACAGGTAAATAGGGAATTAAAGATTATATTTTGGCGCATTCATTGTCGTTAGTGAAGGTGGCTAAGCATTTGCCACACACATACCCAAATGCCCATTAATTGTTTATTCAAAAGTAGAAAAAAGGGGAAAAAGAAAACAGAACCCCTTTTTCCCCATTTTTGTTTTGTTTTGTTTTATATACAATTTTACTATAATTTCTTGGGTTGTCTTCTCACATATTCCAACTTTTTTCGATGTCTTAAAGAAAAAAAGACACTACTTGAAATAATTGGTCCAACAATGAATTTTGGCCTTTTGTGCATTGGGTCAACATCGGGGAAGAGCGTTTGGCTTGTAGTGCCAAATTGGGTCGAGTGGAGAAACAAGAAAAAGTCCTACCTTTTTTGTTCTTTTCTGACCCCACCTCCCCATTATTAAATTGATACTCTTCAAATAAATGGTGGTTTGTTTTTGACTTTATTTAATTTTAGTCTGTAATAGTATTGGACCAAGTTCAGACAGATAGGAGTCTCATTTGCGAACGCATCATATTGAAAATTGACTCGTTCAATTAGCCGCATCAAAGAAGAGTTTTCTTAGTTCACTTTTACTTATCTACTATTTTATAAATAAATTTTTATTTTTACTTATTCATTTTCACATATTAAGAGATAAATAATTTATTTTTCTGTTTTGCCCTTAGCATTAATTAGTCATTCCAAATTATTTTTCAAATTCAATGCAATTATACATCAATTAATACGAGTATCATGGTAAAATACGAGCTTCATTTATTATTTCTTAAAAAGTGTATAAAGTCCATAGTGAATAATTAAAAGTGAACGGAGGGAGTATATTCGACTAAAATACAAGATTAGGAAATAACAACAACAATATATCAATATAATCTCACAACTGGGATCCGGAGAAGATAGGATGTAGTTACCTTTGCGGATAGAAAGGTTGTTTGGCTTGGTTACCCTCAGACCTAAGTAAATGTAAAGTTAGTTAGATATTCCATCTAATTAATATTTTTTTAAAGAACGTGTAAAACAAAAAAAAAAGACCAATTATTTGGAACGGATGGAGTATTCTTTTGGCAGGTGTTTATTTTCCAAAGCATACAAGTGGCCTCCTTTTTCAACTCTAGCCCTATTTGTTATTTTGTCGTTTTTGAAAATAGGTTCTTTCTCCTAACTTTTGATGTTTTCCTTGCACCTTCATTCGTGACTCTTTAGGTCTTCACCCATCTTGTATTTGGGTAATGGGCAACGGGATTTCTTGTGATTTTGGGCAACAAAGTGATAGAAATTGACTAGCAGGTCAAATTCTAACTTCGTAGGCCACTAACTCTAATTAATTAATTAATGGTGCGCGATAACGACAAACTCTTATCTGGACATATGTAATTCCGTGATTAGAAGATTGATTCGAAATTTTGAGCTAACTTTGGTAGAAAACTAGAGACGCACTTTGGATGAGATATCGCCTTTACTTTTTTTTGTTTTAACTACAAAGACAAATCTTTTCTCCTTTTACCTTCTCTTTTGTAAAACAAGCATACGTCTTTTAACAAGATATTAAGACAAATCCCCTTCCCCCTCCCCCAAAAAAACCTCAACTTTCCGATTCTTTTCGTTTTAATTTATGCGGCGGTATTTGACTGAACGTAAAAAATTTATTTTTTTTAAAAAAATATTTTTGACATTTACGATCTAAAATAAGTCATAAATATTTATGTTGCAATAAATCATCTCGTTAAAAGTGAAATAATTTTTTTAAAAATTAAAACTTAAATTTGTAAATCTTAAGAAGATATTACTTTTTGGCAAAAACTTTTCTAGCAGCAGCCTGCGTATTCGATGAACTTGTAAAAGTTAACTTAATAAGTGGCAACATTATCGAATACTTGTGCTAATGGAAATTTGGGAAAGTAACAAGGAGGGACAGAGCTAGCTTGAGAAAGGAGATTTTTTTTTATTTTTTTTTGTTGCTTGGATGAGAAAGGCGATTCAATTTAATTCTCTTAGCTGAAAATTTATAATATGATAGGAATAACATTTATATTATTATATATAAGCTGCCGAATTTTCTTGATGTGATTTTTAGTACAATGACAAACAAGGTTCAATATTTGTTTAAATCCTTTTTGTTAAAAAAAAAAGTACGTGATGAAGTGCAGTGAAAGACACTGATAACATGTAAGTTCAAAGAACATCCAAATGTTCTCCGACATTTACGACACTTGATTCGTTGTACCTTGTCTTAAAGCAAGAAACAAATTGTCAAAAGCCAAATTACCCAATTATAACAATTGAAGTCATAATGTTAGTAAGTACTAGTAATGTTAATTAATAAATCAGTTACGCTTTGGTTGAATGAATCTAGCCTCCCTACAAGACAATTCACTTTTTTTTTTTTTGACATTTAATATTGTGTTTTAGGACAAAATTCTGTACAACGAATGTGAACAATAAGAATTAAGAACCCATCTTTCAGCTCTCTATTGTATTACGTCTAAAGTAACACACACAGTATAATAAAATTATTCCATGCTTAATTAAACAGTACTTAATTAATAGTGGATTAAATATAACTGGTACTAAAAACGTTCTACATTATTTTTTAAAAATCGTGACAGCGCCTCCTCTTCATTGAAGTTCTCATCCACCAGCCATGAAGATTATATGTTTAGATTAATTTATATATCTTCATTGTTGTTTTTATATTACATTTTTATTTATTAATTCTTCTAAAATGAACTACAGTCTCGCTACCTCTTTAGTTGCCGCCCCCTACTTGCTCAGGGTTTATTATAATGTTTATCGCTAGATTGATATTTTGTTTGCAGTATCCATTTGTAATTAAGGTTTTAAGTTAGATCGTGTCACTAATATGATAGCTAACTTGTTATAAAACATGTTAAATTACACTAATGTTATGAAGAATCATCACGAGGGTAGTGTAAAATAATTTGATTCTTTACGGTGTCACATAATATAACTTAAATCTTATAATTAATTAGATCATATTCTTAATTATTTCCTTAGAGAGGTTCAATTTAATCATTATCAAGCATCCCAAACTTTAGAGTCTTCTAAAAACCCCAATTTTATCTCGTCATATGCATACCGCCCCGTTTATCTGTTACTCCCCATTTTCTTGTAAAGTCTATTATAATTAATCCAGTGGCTCACACAGAAATGTAATTATAGTTTTATAACAACTTTTACTTGAAACTGTTCAAATTGTTGAAAACTTTGTATGTTACATAAAAGTTCAGTGAAACTTTATTTATTTTACACAATCAGAGAAAATAATGAGCAACATACGATGTCATCATTTAGATTGAGTAACCTGTTATAAGAAATTAAACTGCGTTAATTGTGTAAAAAACTCATGAAACTGTCTATGCATATAAAGCTTAAATTCATTTCTGTTTTCATAGACGAGGCGGCCCTTACAGGACCAATTAATTGTGTACAAGAAAACCCTAAAATATTTTGAGGAAAAAAAAGAAAAGAAGGAACTTTCTTTCAAGAATAGAACTGTCTCGCGTTTCTTTCCTAACTAGTCGTCGTAGTATTTCTCGTGTAATTTCTTATTCGTTGATTTTTGTTGCGATCTATTTTGTTGTTGTTACTGTTCCTTTTTTCCTTGTTGACCTGCTTTGTTTTTCGAGCCGAGTGTCTAACGGAAACAGCCTCTCTACCTCCCAAAATAGGGATAAAGTCTTGCGTACACTCTACCCTCCTCAGACCCAACTCGTGAGATTATACTGAGTATATCGTTGTTGTTGTTCTTTCAAGAATAGTCCCACAACACCAGCTTGTTGGCCCAATATTAGGAGGAACTTGAGCTCAAATACCTATTTTGTTTATTAAAGCTTCACTAGTTATAATAGTGTGAATTGAAGTGTCAAAACTACAAGATTACCAAATATTGGTGAGTGCAATGGAGCTATGCTCTCATTATTGTCCAAAGAGTACTGTAGTTGTACTCTGCATCGATTGATTTAAAATTTGAATTCGTCTATAATAACAAGAGGTATTTTGTTAGTATCCCTATATTGCTCGTGAACTCCGTCCAGAAGATATTAGTAATGCAGGGTAATATAATGGAGATTACGGACGGTCCTAATTAATGATGTGACTATGGTTGTGACAAAAAAACATTGACAATGACCTAGGTGCTTGCAATGATCGATTTGGTGTTCAATTTGACACCCCAGCTACTAGAGTACTGTAATGATCGTGGATATAATGAAAATGCACGAAACTAATTACGTACACATTTTTAACTTGCTTAGCATCAATAGAGCTAATCAAACCGGCTTATAAGTGTTATCAACCTGTATCCGAGAATATACTTAAATCAGAAACTGGAAATTTCAAGGGGGAAAATAAAAAACCAGAAAATGATATTTTTAGAAGAACAGTATCTGAAAAATGTATGAGAATTAAATCGAGCCCACTGAATACATAGTGTGTCCTTAAGGAAATTATTCCCCTCAATGTACCCGAGGTTGTAGAATATACCCTCCCAGGATAGAACGATTTACTCACTTTTGCAGCGATACTGCAAACTCCGGCGACAACGAACTCACATGAAAATTTAATGTGCAAGAAAAGAGAAGAGAGGAGAAGATCAGAAAATTTGTAAGGAATATCTGAAGATCAGCAGGTTATATAGAGCCATGGAAGCGATGGTTCAGAAAGGTTTGCACCCTTTCAGAAAAGTTGTGTTCTAACTAGGGGTGTACAAAGCAAACCGACAAACCGCACCAAACCGATAATCCGAACCAAACCGAGAAAAAAACCCGACTAGTGGTTTGGTTTCACTTGGTTTAGTTTTAAAAAGAAAAACCCGAACACTATTGGTTTGGTTTGGTTTGGTTTTAACTAAAGAAAGTCAAACCGGTCAAACCAAATCAAACCAACCCGACATTACATTTATAAAATTTCAAACATATTTTATACATAGAAATATTTATTTATAATGTAATTTATAAATGTTTCTTTAACTTTTTCATAGTTTTTTTGTCTTTTAACATATTATTTCAAGCTTGGAATTAGAATTTTGAATGGTTTAATAAGTTTTATAGCTCAATGATATTAGTAACTCAAATAAAACTCAACAAAAATCAAATCAATACTAATGCTAACAGAAGAAATTCATATCTAACACTGGAATGATAATAATTTTGATATCTATTCTTTAGTTTTATATTAGTTTAGAAAGTGAAAATACATAACTTAATTTTATTTTTTTCTTTAATATCTAGTCATGTAATTAATATTTATTAGCCGTACTTATTTTAGCATGACTTAGTACTTTAAGGGGTCGTTTGGTATGAAGGATAAACATAAATAGTCCTAGGATAAGAATTTAGCAATTTTTTATCCTTCGTTTGGTTAGTAATCATGGGATAAGTTATCCCAGAAGTAAAAATAGTGTTGGGATAACTTATACCTGCCACAGGGTGGAATAAGTTATCCATAAGTTATCCCGGGATAAGGAAGAAACCTCTTCTTTTTAGAAATTATCCAATGTATAATACTTTTAGTCCAACGTACCAAACAATCAATAAAAAATAACTCTAGAATAACTAATCCCAGCATAACTTATCCCAACGTAATTAATCCCAGCGTAATTTGTTTTTGAACCAAACGACCCCTAAGATTATGATCATTTTCTACATGTCTTATATATTAGTTGTATTTATTGTAGCATGACTTAGTACTTTTAGATTATGACAATTTTATTTTATGCAATTTCATTAATTTTTTTCGTTGAATATTTTAGTACAATGTCATCTCTCATCACGTTTTGTGTTATTTTCTTAGTAAATATCTTAATTAGATAGTCGTGCCTTACTAGGACTAAAGAAATATTTGAAGTACAAGTTATATGTTTTGTATGAATACTTTACCGGAAAAAACCCGAAAAAACCGAGAAAACCCGAGGTTGAAAAACCCGACTTTTGTTGGTTTGGTTTGGTTTGGTTTGGTGTATAGATTTAAAAACCCGATGCAATTGGTTTGTTTTGGATCTTTAAAAAATCCGAACCAACCCGGTCCATGTACACCCATAGTTCTAACGGATGGCGGGAACATTTAAATTGATCTGGGAAAAAAAGGGTCAGAAACGGATCCGGGGTCATAATTTGGATTCTAATTAATTCAAAAATTCGGGTCATGATTTGGATAATTAATTAATAATTAAATAATTAAAATTAATTAAATTTGGTCCAAAGAATTATCAATCAATCAGATCATTTGACCAAATCCAAAGCCGAGCCGAGCTATGATGACGGCGCGAGGGGAGGTCTTCTTCTCAACTCTTTATGAGCTAGAAGATGTGCTTCTACATATAAGAACAAGAGCTTTCCTTTCCACAACCAATGTGGGATAAATCATTCATCCAAAAAGTAAAAAAGGAACAATTCAAAATTTTCATTTTCTCTCCATATTTCTTCCCTCTATTTCCCATTCATCTAACATTAAAACCCAACAATCCCCCACATAAATGGGGAATGACTATAAGATAAAGGAATGCACGGATAAGTGTGTGATTTACAAATAAAGATTAGTTGCATCTGGATAAGTAGGTTTCTCTTTGAACTTTCCATAGTGAACTTATATCGGATGTACTCGGTCAATTGGTAGATATGATACCTTTGAACCGTCGAACTTTGTTGTACACCTAGACAACATAAGTTACACAATTAACCCTTAACCATCAATGGTTATCGCGGTTGTGTTCGTTTCAGCCGTGAACACCGCTTGGTTTCATGGGTGCATAGAGAATGAGCCTTCATTATTATTCTCCTTGAAGCGGCTTGCACTTCACACTCACATAGGTGATTTCTAAACAAGTAATCCTATAGATACACTATTTGGTCATATCTTGCCAAACTTAGAAACCATTAAAAAAAACATTAATGCTTTAATAACTCATTAAGAAGCCTTAACGCTTTATCCGTATTTTTTAATATTATCTTCATCACGAGAATGGGTTGAATTATTTGACAATGTTAAACTGTCATTCATAACTCTGTTTGATCTCTTTGAATCTAGCTCTTAGGATCTCCAGTCTACTAGGTAGAGTTACCGCCATGATGACTGGTCCTAGGCCTTAATCCCATTTCCCTCGATGATCTTTCAACTGCCTCTCTAGTTAGGCTTTTTGTAAGCTGATCCGACTCGTTATCTCTCGACTATACGTAGTCAATAGTGATAACACCACTAGAGAGTAGTTGCCTAACGATATTGTGTCTCCGTCGTATGTGGTGAGATTTTTTGTTATACATAATGCTCACTGCCCTACCTATTATTGCTTCGCTATCACAATGTATGCATATAGGTGCCAAAGGTTTGGGCCAAAATGGAATATCTTCCAAAAATTTCGAAGCCATTCTGTTTCTTTACCGGACTTGTCTAAAGCTATAAATTCAGATTCCATTGTAGAGCGGGTTATACATGTCTGTTTGGATGAATTTCAAGGCACTGCTCCTCCACTAATGATGAAAACATATCCACTTGTGGATTTAACTTCAGATGATCTGCTGATCCAATTTGCATCACCATATCTCTAAATTACTGCGAAATATTTATTATAGTGCAAAGCATAGTTTTGGGTCTGTTTTAAATACCTGAAACTCATTTCATTGACATCCAATGAGTTTGATTGAGATTACTTGTGAACCGACTCAACTTACTAATAGCACATGCTATATCTGGTCGTGTACAATTCATGATATGCATCAAGCTTCTCAATACTCGTGAATAGTCCAATTATGAATCACTTTCACCTTCATTCTTTTGAAGTGCAAAACTTACCTCAATAGGAGTCTTTTCAACATTAAAATTCAAATACTTGAAATTGTCAAGTACCCTTTCAATATAATGAGACTGTGATAATGCTAGACCTTGTGAAGTTCTACGGATCCTAATTCCTAATATCAAATTGGCAACTCCAAAGTCTTTCATCTCAATTTTGCTAGCAAGCATACGCTTAGTAGCATTTATGTCGGCAATATCTCTACTCATTGTTAACATGTCATCAACATATAAACAAACAATAACTTCATGATTTGGAGTATTTTTAATGTAAACACATTGTCACACTTATTGATCTTAAATCCATTTGCCAACATTGTTTGGTCAAATTTTGCATGTCATTGTTTGGGTGCTTGTTTTAGTCCATAAAGCGTTTCCTTACCAGAACCACGAAACCCTCAGGTTGTTCCATGTAAATTTCTTCCTCCAACTCTTCATTTAAGAAAGCTGTCTTGATATTCATTTGATGGATTTCAAGACCATACACGGCCGCCAGTGCTACTAACACCCGAATGGATGTTATCCTTGTTACAAATGAGTGTGTGTCAAAATAATCAAGGCCTTATTTTTGTTTATAACCTTTAACAACAAGTTTTGCCTTATATTTGTCAATAGTGCCATCAGCTTTGATTTTCCTTTTAAAGATTCATTTCGAACCTAAGGGTGTATTTCCGAGAGGAAGATCAATCAATTTCCATGTATAGTTGTTCAAGATTGATTCAATCTCACTATTGACTATTTGTCAATAAAGCCATCGACTTTCATTATCCTTTTAAAGATCCATTTCGAACCTAAGGGTTTGTTTCCAAGAGGATGATCAATCAATTCCCATGTATGGTTGTTCAAGATTGATTCAGTCTCACTATAGACTGCCTCTTTCCAAAATGGTGAATCTGAAGAAGATATGACTTCTTTAAATGTTTGAGGCTCATTTTCAAGCAAAAATGTCACAAAATCCGGTCCAAAGGAAGTAGATGTCAAAACGTTTGCTATGGCTTCGATCCTCTTTACTTGTTGTATTTTCTTTTGGTTCTTCCCTTGGTCGTTTAGATCTTTCGCTAGACGACTCACATTCATTTTTATACGGATAAATGTTTTCAAAGAATTTAGCATTATCTGATTCAATTACCATATTAACATGGGTGTCGGGATTTTCGGATTTGTGAACCGAAAACTGACATGCTTTACTGTTAGTAGCATATCTAATGAAAACACAATTCACAGTTTTGGGTCCTATTTTGACCCTTTTAGGTATAGGAACTTGTACTTTAATTAGCTAAACACCCCACACTTTGAAATATTTAAAGTTAGGTTTTCTTCCTTTACATTTTTCATATAGAATAGATTGTGTTTTGGTGTGGGACACTTTGTTGAGTATTTGGTTAGTTGTAAGGATAGCTTCCCCCCGCACAAGCTCTGCGGCAAACCAGAACTTATTAATAAAGCATTAATCATCTCCTTTCATGTTCGGTTTTTCCTTTCCACAATTCCGTAGGATTGTGGTGTGTAAGGGTCAGTAGTTTGAGGAGTCACACAAAAATTTAATATGCAAGAAAAAAGAAGATAGGAGAAGATCAGAATCAGCAGGTTAAATACAGCCCCAAGCGTTGGTTCAGAAAGGTTTGCACCCTTTCAGAAATGTTGTGTTATAATGGATGGCAAGAACGTTTAAATTGATCGGAAAAAATGGGTCAGAAACGTATTCGGGTCATAATCTGGATTCTAATTAATCTGAAAACCCGGGTCATGATTTGGATAATTAATTAATAATTAAATGATTAAAATTAATTAAATTTGGAGCAAAAAGATTATCAAGCAATCAGATCATTGATCAAATCCAAATCCGCTGAAGCTGAGCCGAGCGACGATGACGGCGCGGGGGAGGTTCTCTTCTTAACTCTTTATGAGCTAGAAGATGTGCTTCTATATATAAGCACAAGAACTTTCCTTTTCACAACCAATGTGGGAGAAATGCTTCATCCAAAAAGTCAAAAAGGAACAATTCAAAATTTTCATTTTCCCTCCATATTTCTTCCCTCCATTTCGCATTCATCTAACATTAAAACCCAACAATAAGCGCCTTTTGATTTATCTACGTGTTTATTAAACATCAAAAGTGTTTATAAGCAAAGCGATTATAAGCCAAAATCATACAAAAACAATATGTTGGTCACCCCAATTTATGAGTTTTCAGCTTATAAACACACTTTCTTTGATCGATATTTTTACTATTCTATCTTTCATATTTCTTCTAATTCTCAAAGTACCTTTTTTTCAGAACAAAACACCTTACATAATCTCGATTTCATATACGTCGTTCATTATTTCCCATACGAAAGGGTAAACCAAAAGAAAGCTTATCAGCATTGTTTTATCAAATAATCAAGCACTTCTTATTTGTGCAACACTTAATCTAAATGCGTAACTATCATTTAAAAGTAATTATCAGCATGTAAATGCTTAGCAGCTGCTCCCTCCGTCCCATTTTGTTTGACACTTTTGGCTTTTCGAGAGTCAAACTTCTTAATTTTGACCTTATGTTGGAATATAGGATCCTTAAATTTTTCGAAATAAAATTTATAAGTTTGAAAACTACATAAAAATTACTAGAAGTCACCATAATTAATAATCTAAACTATTTAAAAGACATATAAAAAAATTACGGTTAAAGAACAACTCGTTTGACTCTCTTAAAGCGAAAAGTGTCAAATAAATTGGGACTGAGGGAGCATTTACAAGCCGCTAATCTAAACAAGCTCTAAGTATTGAGTTCAAATAGAGTGGTTGGATATAGAAAATTCGTACACCCGATCGACCTTGTTAGAAATTGAGGTACCACATTTTTTGTTGCGAGATCATATTTGAGTTCATTATGATCATATAGCCAAGTAGCCCACATGAGTTCCATAGACTTGGGCTGAAATGGGATTTACATCAGATAGTAGTAGTAAATACTCAGGCCCATGTTGTTAATAGGAATGAAACATACTTGGACCAACCTGATATATGTACCAAAAGTCCAAAACGATGCGTTAATGACATTTATCTTTCAAATAAAAAGTTTCGTTTTGTCATTGATTAAATGATATGTATTTTTACCATAATTCATTGTTTAACCGACGGTAAATTAGTATAGTTTAATGTATGAATCGAATTCAGATTAAAAAAATCCCAGGCTCATGTCACGGTGACGCTAGTGGGTGTAATTTTTAGAGGATTATTTGCACTTCTGTCTCTTTTTTGTGCTGGTCTATAATTTTTGTCCCTCTTAACAAACAACTTTTTCATGGGGCACAAGTTTATATTTTCGCATCATAACACCCCACAAGTTATATTCCATGTGCCCTTAAAGAACTTATGTCTTCTAAGCATAAGTTCGATTGTTAAAGGGCAAATTAAAGACCAACCCATTTAAAGGCCAAAAATTAAAGACCAGCCCATTTGAAGGCCAGGTACTGCAATTTCTTCATTTTTAAATATAACCAAATATAAGAGCTGGAGCCCAAAGCAGAAAGCCCAAAAGATATACAAACACTAGATCTGCTAATAGCAGACACAGACAATGAGCATCAATAGATAATCAACTTCACAAATTGAGCTTGTATTATAACCTTAATCCAAGGACTAACCCTTAAGATCTGGTTAAGAATTAGTTTTGAAGGACTGGGTCAAATTAAAGAATTGTTATTTCACTACCAAGTTTACTCTTCCTTATGTTTCATTATTCAAGAATTATATATAATTAAGAAATAAAAAAGGTTTAAATAGGCTGACCTATTGTCACGAGTTAGAGAGAATTTTTGTGTTCATTTCTATGGCATTGTAAAAGGACTTGAAATTCCTACTCCAAGGAAATCATGTCTCTTTTGACCAAAATATGAGAAATGTAAAAACATTTTTCATTTCCCCTCTCAAGGTAGTAAGTGGAATGGGAACTTAGGAGTTCTCTTTTATGAAATGCCTGTCTCCAAATAGATACAAAGTTGTAGCATTCTGTTCTTAACTTTTGCATATCATGGTACTCAATTTCCAACCCTTTGTATAGTGGTAAGAGTTTAAATTCTGCGCACATGACAAGTCATTTAAAAGGGTAATTGCAGGTAATTTAACTAATAACATTGATTCATAATATAGAGTAAATGATACGTAGTAGTAAGTCTATGTTGAAGGTATAACTGTACTGTTAGGAGTCGTTTGGTTTGAACCCAAGTTATGATGGGATTAATTATGTTGGATAAGTTATGCTGAGATTATTTATGTTAGGATTAGTTATCCTGATATTATTTCTTATTGATTGTTTGGTTTGTTGTATTAAAAGTAACATGCATTGCATAACTTTTAAGAAAAAGTTATTTGTTTACAAAAATACCCTCCACCTTATGTAGTAGAAAAAGGGTTTTGAGAACCTCAGGGCTATTTTAGTCAATTTCACAGTTTTATCCTGGGATAAGTTATCCCAGAATTACTATTCCACCCTCTGATGGTATAAGTTATTCCAGCACTATTTTTAATCCTGGGATAACTTATCCCATAATTAATAACCAAATAAAGAATAAGGTGGTACTAAATTTTTATCCCATCACTATTTTTGCTAATCCATTGTACCAAACCATTCCTAGTGTACTATATCTTTTCACTTTGTTATTCTTTTCTATTGTACTTTTTATTTTTTGTGGTTGGATGTCCTCAGATATTTTGTAATGAAATTGACTTATTTCCATAATGGGGTAAAAGAATTTATACGGTCAAGTTATCTAAATAATAACTACAGATTATTATTTATAATTAGTGGAATTAGTAGCCTTAAAAAATTAGATAGATGACAACGTAAATTACACTGATACTTACTTTTAAAACTATTTTATGTATATTATAAGTTAAATCTTCTTGATTTTGGTTTGTAAGTTTCGAAGGAGATGTTTGAAGTATCACCTAGAAGGCGGTAGTTATGCCCATTTCAAAACAAAAATATTGCTTAGCAAACAGCCAAACAGAGTCACATTTCAACAACTGTAACAACGAATCAATAAATTGTAGGAACGAACAGACAAAGCAACAAAATAAATAAATAAACATTGGATACGCTTTTGACAGACGAAAAAAAGACGTGTAGATTCTCAGTTGGCTTTTGTTCCTAAAAGAAGCAGTTTAGGAAAAACAAACTGTGTTCGAAATGATATGATTATTCTTGGATTTTCAGACAATTCCAATTGTTCATAGTACATTTTTTATAGGTTTAATACGTTCCTTAAACTTGCCAGTAAATAAAGACTAGGACTTATTTTAATTGAGTACCTGAATATATAATAAAGTATTCCTTTTGACACTTACGGTTTAAATTTTGAAAAAACTTTTGTTTGTATTCTCAAACATCTATTAAATAGCTAAGTTAACCTTATAAAATATATCATTACCTTTAAGTATACATATTAGCTTCAATTGGAATAGACCTGAGGCTTTATGACTTATAATTAAAGGAGGTGACATATGTTAAGTGTTTGACTTAAAGTGTCTTATAGAAATACTTTCAATTATATTGGAACAAGCTTTAATTCAAATATCTAACTAAAATTTATTATCAAGCGTAAGGGGTTGTCTATATATTTTTCGCATATAACAATACTTGCATATAAAAATAACAAGGACATGGCCATAATCAAAACACTAACGTAGCACAAAATAATGAATTAATTAAGCAATTCCCACAGGAAATTTCATGGAAGCCCACTTAACCTACTAATCCATTTACCTGTCTCTCTCTTCCCTCCTATATCCATCTCGAATTATTGGGTTCGAAATTTATTATTTTTATTTTATTAGTAAACTTGAATACATATAAGGTCTAAATAAAATTACTGCGCTCGAATGAACCCGTAATTTATATAGTACGTCAACCTCGAATGATAAGTGGACATTTCTTTAGAGGGGAGGCTCTGGTAGAGAAAGGGTAAGGAAGGACCTAATGAGAATTAAACGAGTCATACACCTATAAGATATACTATACGATATAATGTAACACCTACAGATAAGTCACAACTCAATTCTCCCTAAGATTTGGATTTAATCAGTGACTATTGCAACTGTGCAATTAAGTTTAAACGATTTTTCACCCTATAATCTCCTTCCCAATTTTCACTTCTCCTCTCCCCTATATATAATTTTAAAAAATAATTAAAAACGACTAAAAATATTTCTTCATGATCCCAAGTTTGTCGGCAATAGGTCTTGCAACTAAATGGCATTTAGGGGTTGATTAAAGCCGTAATTGTTAGGTATTAGTTTCCAATATCTGTGGAGAGTTCTTTAGGATAGACTTCATTCAAATGAAGTATCTTTAAATTGAATTACACGGAAAGGGGAAAAGAGAAGACGAGACTGAATCAATCTAACAAACAATACTATGGGAATTTGTCAACTGTGTAAATAATATGGTAATTGTGTGAACATGCCCAACTTTAGTCAATTTTGTGCCAAATAATGTATTTCAGTCATGTCGAGACTAGAAAAAGCACCCAAAAAAGTTTGCATTTTGGTCATAATAGGAATTGAAGTACTCTTAATCTAACTAACCTACAAATAGACGCTAGTTTAACGGAAACTATACTAGTAACAAAAACTTGCAAATTAGAGGAATAAAAAACTTGATACTTCACATGAGACCTCTTCAGCTGCCTTTCTTTTGAAAGCCATAGAACACAAATTTCACTATATTGTAATTAATGTGAATCGAGTATTCAATTTTGAGTCAATAACAAACCTTTTCCTGCTGGAAAATGCATACTGATTTCACTCTAAATCCAACGACTTAGAATAGTAAATCACGTAGTAATAACTTCCTGTATGTGTATTCTTCGACACCACATGTAGAAAGAAAAAGTTGAATGGTACCATGGACCTGGTCAAGCAACCATCAAAGTAATGGAGTTGTTAGATCAATTAAAAACTATTGCTAATAATCCATCTGTAGATGACGCAGCCCCAAAAAGTTGTCAATACTTTAAACCTAAATATTGAAATACTATGTTCATTCTTCCTCTATCTTTATTTTCAAAGTGACAGTAACACCATCCTCCTCTCCATAATAATCACCTAAAATAAACTTAAAATTCGAATCTAGCCGTAGATTATACCATACTGTAATCTTATAATACTTGTTTAAAAATGCATTTTTGTATCATTCAGATGAGAACAATGTAACATATAATATTCAAATACCAAAATATTAACATTACATCACCATCAGCCATTTTGGCATTCATATTTATCTAATCAATCATCATATCGTTCACACATTATTAATTAGAGCAACCTCATACACACCATTATTCTCAGTTTGTCAAAGTTCTTTCATCCCAAAAAGAAACAAAGCATGGACAGACTTGTTAAGCCTGAATTGGAGGAACTCAAACTCTGCTTCAACAAAGGCCAAAAGTCTTCTGCAACTTTCAAGTTAAGCAATCTCATGCACACCATGTCTGTAGCTGTTGGTCTTTCTACCACCAGGCCTTCTGTTTTCTCTTTTTCACATCCATTTACTATTATTCCTCCCCTCTCCACAGCTTCCTTCACTCTTTTCTTGACTAATTCTTGTGATCAGCCTCCTCTTTCGACCCCTTTGGACACCATTATGGTTAAGTCATCGATGCTTCCTACTGGTAAAGCCAGTCAGGATGATCTTCGCCGTCTTTTCTCAAGAACTGGATCACATATCTTCAAAGATGCCAAGATTCCCATATCCATTGTCGGTCCACAAGTTGTGGAATTTCTTCTTTCATCCAATTCTTCGGTTTCATCAAACACTTTATTGGATGTCAGTTTGCTTCTACCAAAAGCCTTGTCTATGTGTAGTGGCTGTCAGCTTGATTCACTGCTTAAATCTGCTGCCAAGAATGGAAATTCCAACTGTCTTTCAGCTTTGATTGAGGCTGGTTCTGATGTTAATAGAAGGGATTTAGATGGGGACTCCGCTATGTCACTGGCTGTGAAATCTGGAAATCTTGATTCTGTTCAGGTCCTGATTGAGTCTGGTTATACTATTAACAACTCTTTTGATAGATTTCTGCATTATGCAGCAGCCATGGACCGCGTGGACTTGATGGAGATTCTTTGTTTGGGTTATGCTGACATAGATTTGAACTCATTTGATTCACAAGGTAGAACTCCCCTTCACATAGCATCGATTCATGGACATGTTGAGGTAATTCAGTTTCTTGTTTCAGTAGGGAGTGATACAGATATGTTAGACTCTAAAGGTTGGACTCCTTTGCATTTTGCTGCTCACCAAGGCCATGTTGAAGCAGCTGGCTTCTTACTGAATCATTCCAATTTTGCAAAATATGTTGTGACGAAACAAGGGAAGACTGCCTATGAGCTTGCTATCGATAAGGGCCACTCCGAATTGTATGATCTTTTACAATTGGGAGACACTCTGCATAGGGCTGCAAGAAAAGGGGATGTTGCTAATATCAAGAAATGTATCGCTGAAGGGGCGAATGTGAATGGAAGAGATCAGAATGGTTGGACTCCTTTGCATAGAGCAGCTTTTAAGGGTAAAATTGATGGGGTAAAGGTATTGGTAAAGCATGGAGCTAAGCTTGATGTTGTTGATGATTGTGGACACACCCCGCTTTATCTTGCTATTGAGGCTGGACAAAAGGAAGTCACGATGTATTTAATTGCTCAAGGTGCTAAGGCTAATTTGAAGAGCTTTAAAGCTAAAGGAGTGGTTTCTTGTGATTTGGACTGTTTCAAGAGTCATCATTCACATCTACATACTTACAAGTTTGTATAATCAAGAGCAAAACGGAGCTTAACTCAATCGCAACAGGCTCTTGTATATTTTTTGGCTAATGACGTTTTGTAGACTTCTTTTTACTACTTTTATAACTTGTATAATCTGAATAGCCTTGAAATGTTGGGAGGCAATCATGTTCTGTTTTTGTAAAATTTGGAAAATAGGATTTTTTTTTACTTTTGGCACTCAAAAATTTTGAATTCTTCTCAATTGGAATGAGTAAGTTCATTATTGATAGAACTAAAGGATATTACTCCTAATTTGTATATTCCAGTGTTAGTGGTTGGTTTATAATTTGAAGCCGAGAAAATACTCAAACCTGGAGCTCCAGTTGTTTCTTTCTTTGCCATTTCAAGGCTTTACTCTTGAAATAAATCTTCAAATGCATATAGTGTAATTTTTTTGTTGTGTTGATGTGTATGTCATAAGTTTTGTTGTTTGTTCTGTCATTGATCTTTCTATTTCTTTCTTTTTCTTCTGCTGATTCCAGTCCACTCATTTCATTTAAGACATCAAAATTGGAATCTTTGATTGGACTAAGCGGCAACCCTTATTGTGGAAGCAGACGCTTTCATTCTGGTCCTCCGCCAGCAAGGAGCCTTTGGAAAGCAGGAATTCGGACTTTTGGTACTCAATAACCTTGAGTTCTTCTCTTCTAAAAAATATGAGAATAAGAATTACTCCTGATATTTTTTTAAAATTATTTTCAGTTAAATGCTTGGTTGATAATTAGAAGCAGGAAATACTCAGACTTAGATCTCCAATTCTTTCAACTTTTAGCCATTTTAAAATTTGAGACTGCCTATAAAGCACTGAGGAATACAAATTCAAGAATAAGGAAATAAACTTGCACATGCAGAATGAATCTGTATGTACAAGGGCTAGCTGGAAAACTGGAGTTGTTTCTACTGAATTCAGCTTTTTGATTGCATTCTTGGAATACCAAACACGTTCCTCTAAGAAGCTTGTGCTAACAATTATGTAGAGAAACTGAGAAAGGTCCAATTGATCAAATCACAACCAAAATGGCGTAGGAAAGTAAGAAGGTGACTCAAACACATGGTCCTAACAGAAGCTATTGAACATTCTAAACTAAAGAGACAGGCTTTTGCTTAAACTAGTTGTGGATGACATTAGACACCTAGTAGTAATACAATACGTTGATAAAAGATCGATGATGATGATATCGAAGCAAGGGGGTATCTTGAAATGCATATTGCAGACTTGCACTAGTATTACTTGTGTGGGAACAAGACAAAAAACCACTTTTTGGGTTCAGCAACGTAGTTCTGATTCTTTATTCTCCTTATCTTCTCGTGACTGGCAGAACTATCAATGATCTTGACGTCTCAGCTGACTTGATAGTGGACAAATTCATGCAAGTATATTAGGGGGGAAAAGGTCAACTTATATCAAGTGTGATACCTAATTGTGCTCCATAACATTCATGTTTGCAGACCTAAGGATTCTCATTATCAAATGGTGTAGAATTCAAGGGCTTCTGTGCCACCCCATTATTAAAATCTTTTCTGGAAAGGGACTTGCTTAATCAACATTAACAAACAATCTGACTAATAATTTTTCCCTCTAAAAGATAAGGGCGGGGTGGATGAAATGGAGACTCGCATGTCCGGAGTCTTGTGTGATAAGAAGGTTCCACCAAAATTTAAAGGCAAATTCTACAGAGTGATTGTTAGACCAACTATGATGTATGGGGCAGAGTGAACTCTCACGTCTAGAAGATGAAAGTTGCGGAAATGAGGATGTTGCGATGGATATGTTGGCGTACTAGGAGCGATAGGATTAGAAATGAAGATATCCGGGACAAGGTGGGAGTGGCTTCGGTGGAGGATAAGATGCGGGAATCAAAGTTGAGATAGTTCGGACATGTGCAGAGAGGATGCACGGATGCCCTATTGCAGAGTTGTGAGAGGTTGACTATAGACGGTTTCAGGAGAGGCAGAGGTAGGTTAAAAAAGTACTGGGGAAGGTAATTTGACAGGACATGGTGCGTGTCCAGCTTACCTAGGACATGGCTTTAGATAGGAGGTTATGAAGGATACGAATTAGGGTAGAAGATTAGTAAATAGTTGTCTTATTTATCCTTAATTTCATACTAATAGTCGTAGTAGTATTCTTATAGGTCCTTATCTTTCGATTCCTATTACTATTTGTTGTTGTTTGTACTTTGATTATCATATTATTTTGCTTTCTATAGTATTTCGTCATGCCTTTTATACTGCTTTGAATTGGTTGTTCTTATCGCTAATACTATTTGATTGTTTCTTTTACTATGTTATCTATCATATTGTCGTGCTGCCATTACTGCTTATTATTAATGTTTATTATTCCTGATGCTTTTTCATCTCTCTTTGAGCCGCGGGTCTATCGGAAATAGCATTTCTACCCGTTAAAAAGGTAGAGGTAAGATCTGTGTACACTCTACCCCTTCCAGACCACACCTGATGGGATTATATTGGATATGTTGTTGTAAAAGATAAGGGCAAATCAAGAATCAAGAACACGTAGCTGAACCTAAAAAGTGGTCTTTTGTCTCATTCAATCAAGATTGATGCATTTAGTTGAGCTGTTAAAATCAACTCAATATATTTAACGGAAAAGGCTCAAATATGCCATCGAACTATCAGAAAAGGCTCATTCATGCCACTCGTTAATAGTTGGGCTCAAAAATGCCACCGCCGTTACCATTTTGGGTCATATATGCCATTATCACTAACAGAACTCTACTACTACCAGATTTTGCCACGTGACATTATCTAAACCCTTCATTTTACGAGTGGCATATATGAGCCATTTTGTAGTTCAGTGGCATATTTGAGCCTTTTCCCAATTCCGATATAAACCTCAATCTTTTTTAATTTTATGTAACAAACTTATAAGGACAAATTTTGTCCCTTATATTAATAACATTATTATTTAAATAGAAAAATTATGCTCTCTTATTTAATTAAATTGAATGGCTATAAAATTAGTGCAATAATCTTATATCATAGAAAGAAAGTTCTCCAAGTTTTACAACTTATCAAGTAAGAAGTTGATAAATAAAATATTCATGTAAAATTGGACAATCATTTTACTCTTCCAAGTGAACACACCTGTAAAATTTGTGTAACACTAATTAATAGGTATAAATTCTTTTATTACTAACCATCATTATACTCTTTAATGTAACATTAAATTCAAGAAATTCTTATGGCGATACTTAACAATTACATATCAAGTTTAAATAATCTAAATTTAGAAGAGATGAAGAGATTATTATCATAACCTTGTCATTTAATTTATTTTTAATAAGCTTATCACAAAAGAAAGAAGAATCGAACACCTTAAGTAGTTGGAGGCAGGCAAAGTCAAAAATCGCAATAAGACATCTAACAACTTATGTGGACAGAATTTTGTCATATAATTAGTTTTTTTATACCTTAAAATAGGATTACATTATATTTATATAATTCTATAAAAGTATGTTTATTAGCAAGGTATACACGTGTAACACACGTGCCCAGAAACTAGTTCAATTAAATAAGAGAGCATAATTTTTCTATTTGAATAATAATGTTATTAATATAAGGGACAAAATTTGTCCTTATAAGTTTGTTACATAAAATTAGAAAAGATTGAGGTTTATATAGGAATTGGGAAAAGGTTCAAATATGCCACTGAACTACAAAATGGCTCATATATGTCACTCGTAAAATGAAGGGTTTAGATAATGCCACGTGGCAAAATCTGGTAGTAGTAGAGTTCTGTCAGTGATAATGGCATATATGACCCAAAATGGTAACGGCGGTGGCATTTTTGAGCCCAACTATTAACGAGTGGCATGAATGAGCCTTTTCTGATAGTTCGATGGCATATTTGAGCCTTTTTCGTATATTTAATAATACAGGTTCAATCTCAAAATTTGTGCTTGCTTCCCACTTGCACATGATCAGAGTTGTTGGTTGTGAAGAAATACAATATTTGGTCCTAAAAAGGTGGTCTTTTGACCTGTTCACCCTCAGCTACGATATGCCTTTCAAGATTCCCACTACTTCAAATCTCACCATCCTCATCATCCCTAGAATGCCAACATAACGTAATAGCACTAAGTGTTTTAATGTCATCCACAAGTAGTTTAAGCTAAGGCAAGCCAAATTCAAAATGTCGAATAACTTCTGTTCAATACCAATATACCATGGTCTCTTTTTTACCTTATTCCTTTATTTTCTAAAGCATGCTGTTTGTGCAGTGATGAATCAAACCTTTCTTAACATATAGTTAGCACAATTCCTTGGAAGAATGAGTTTAGATTTCCAACAACTCAATTAACTACGCTGAATTTACTGAAATCTTACTGTGTAAAAGGACATTCTGCATTTTGATACCAAGATGTATGGTCTTTGTGTTGGGAAGAAACAAGCAATAAGCCAATAACCAAATTGCATGACGAGATAACAGCGGAAGAAATACCCAAGTCAAAACTTCCCACACTATTTGAACCAAGAGAAGACAATAAAAACTAGCACAGATGGACATTCGGGCAGCAGCTATACCAACAATAAAATAGCAAAGCAAGCAAAAATAAATCAATTGCAAGAGACACCAAATTTACATGGTAAAACCCCTTCAAGGTGAGAGGAAACACCCACGGGACCCCTGTCATACCCCATTTTAACCGGGTTAAATTTGAAGTACGACATATTGGTGATTCTTGTTTTTTGTTTATTTTAAGGAGTCACCACCTAATTATTTACGGTGAATTAGGGCACCTAAAGTTTATTAAAGTTATTATCTAAAGTTAAATCTGTTTTAAAGTCTACGAAACTTAAGATTCTAGGTAAGGGTTCAATTAGTCTAAAGGGAAGGTATTAGGCATCCTTTAAGACCCATTAACAATGGTTAATCGACCAGACTTATGATTAGCTAGGCTAAATGTAAATATAGTATTATAGGAAAGAAAATAGCTTTGAAAATATAGTTAAAGTTACAAATAGATATATAGGAATGTTGTTTAAAAATACGATTTGTAGGAGGTAATAATTTGTATAAAAGAGTACTCCGATGCTATTTAAAAATACGACTTATAAAAGACTATTAATTCAATATAGACTATGTAAGAATTGTTTTAACAAATACATGTTTCAAGCATTGAAAAAGAGCTAAAGTGAAGAAGTTATCCACAGAACTAACTTGCCCTTTTATTTTCAAAATAAGCTAACGTTAATGTAAAATTTGTGACGCTTTAAATTTCTACGATAGTAAGAGTGAATCCTGATTCTTTTAGCCCAAAATATGTAGTTATGCTATTTTGAAAATCAATTATTCTAATAAATATTATAGATACTATAAATAGTTTAGAACATAAAAAAAGGGGGGAATGAAACCTAAGGAACTAATTGTTAGTTTCTCTTTTAAATTAACTACCCATAAAACTAACCCACTAATTCCACTAAGGTTCATTCTAGTATTAGTTATACAATACAACTTAAATGCACAAAGTAAGGAATAAATAAAATCGAGTGGGCTCAGCCCATTTTATGAACTGCTGCGATCTGTTCACTGTTGGGCTTCGGCCCAGCAACTTTAATATATTGCTTCGGGTGGCTGATGGGGTTGACTCGAGAGAGATTTCGTTGGGCTTTTCCCAACACTGAATGCGGAGATGACGAGTCCCTTGGACTCGTGTGCGAGATGGTCATGCACAAAAATGAAAAGAAAAGGAGTTAGAGATGCTTTGCCGCTTCTTAATAATGAGGGAAACATACAAGCAAATTCGAAATCAAGCAAATATTCAAACTAACATATTCATACTCAGGTTCCGATGTATCTAAAGTGTATTGTCATTTTAAAAATATTAAAATGGAGATAATCATTTGTAGACATGAGAAACGAACCAGTTAAAGATTGATTTGGTATACAATCATGCCTAGGAAAGGAAAAAGATTACATTTTTCTGAAAATTGCAACTTGAAAGAACAGAGCCATACAGCAGATCTCAAAAGTCTTAAGTCAAGAACTTAGCAATTGACATAATCAACTTAATCTTGTCACTAAGCAATATTGATAGCTGACCACTACTTAGGAAGATAAAGGAAACATGATCGCATAATCCCTTTGAATTCGAATAAGATTGGGAAGCTAATATTCAGCTACTTGCACATTTGCACCTACTGTATAGGGTTGTAACTCACGTAAAAATGAAAAGCTTTTAATGCATCATCTAAAGGGTGAGAAGATTGCTCATGAACTTGATTAACAAAATTGATTTAGACATTTAGACAAGCCTGTTTTGCAAAAGGGAGTGGGAAACAACAAAACAAAATGTAAACCCCCTTTAACTGAACATTATACTAGATTGTCAAAAATGGTTCTTCATTCAAACAAATCAATAAATCGGTTGGTTGCATCTTAAAATTACCAAGATCATACTACGAAACTGAAGTCAACTTTCTTGATTTGCCTAGATCATAGATCTTAGGGGAAACCATCATTTCAAATAAAGCGTCACAAATGAATTTACCAACCAGTTTGTCAAAGAAGGGACAAGAAACATTACATGATAGTAACAAATTGCAGTTTGCTTGAAAATGGAAAGAGATTCATTTTTTGATACAACTAAAACAATAGATACTTTAGACAAGCAACATTTTAGCTAAACAAAATCTTAGTCAGCTGTTGTTCTGAAACAACTGAGTGGTTGGTAATACTCAAGTTGATACAGAGAAATGTTATTTAATCCAAACTACTATCATAGTGGAGGAATACTGTTGACAAGCTGAAATACTCCACAAAAAAAAAAAAATCTAACGGACTGACTTAAATAGGATATGAAACTGGCTAACCATTTCAACAAGAGTATATACTCAGACCAAACGAGTTATTGAAGTGAAATAACACTAAGCAAGACTCATTCATATAACCAACAGAAAAATAAGAGTGTAAGGGATGCTAATGAGACAACTACTTAACCAAGGACAAGGAGAAGGATTGGAGTGTTGTCCAACATTTGATCCTCTAACTTGAACTTAAAGCATCGAAGAAATAGGACTAGTTATAACTTAACTAAATCTTGAAACACACAAATGAACTCAAACATAACCAAGAACTCATTAGGAAGAGCTTATAAATAAACAAACCAGCAGTTTCACGATTTAGTTCTTCACCGAGAAGAACCTAAAGAAAGCCCACATTATTAGAACTCCGATAACACACAAACCAACAAATGTAACACAACCGATTGAAACTAACTAGTCTAATTGCGGGGTTCATACAGAACTAAAATAAAACTAAGGTGAGGGAGGAAAATTACATTATGGTTATACTAACAGCCTACGTAATCAGCTGAAACAAAATAATAACAAACCAGTCATAAATTGAACTTAATAATCTCTAATCATACTAAAATTAAATCCATAACCAGCAGCTAAATGTAACACATCAACCACCATATAACTAAACTAAACACATAATTAGCTCATGGGCAAGTATTTAATACTAAAAGGGGAGAACGGTTACCTTTCCCAGGTGCAGTGAACGGGGTGCGGGATCTCGAAATCTAAACTCGAACGCGAACGACACTCGAATTCTTTTTGAGTTCTAAACTCAACAAATCCGCAGAAGAAAGTTTTAAAGCCAAAGAAAATCAAATTGAATTTGTTGGAAACCCTTTGTCGCGGCTAAAGTTCACCGGAAAAGGAAAAATCAAGTGTAGAAGATAGTTGGGTCTCCCAAACACTGAATAATTCATTCTTTCTAAAAAATATGATGATTCCTTGTTGTTCAAAGTGTAAGCTTTTTGTTTTGTGGGGAGATTTTTTTTTTTGGATTTCAGATCTTGGGTTTTTCGATCCGTTTCTTGATCTCTTTCTCCGTTTTTTTTCTCTATTCCTCCTCGATTCAACTCACCATCCTTTTATAAGGTTTGGGTTCAAGAAGAGAGAGATGGAAGAGCGTAAGGGAGCGGAAGAAAAGGATGAGTGGAGAGGAGCGTGGGGGACAAAGGTGAGTGGAGGAGAGCGTGAGTGAGAGAGGAGAGAGGAAGGAGGCGGGGAACGTGAGAGAGAGGAGAGAAGAGGGAGGCGGGTGAGAAATGAAGGGAAAAGAGTGAAATGGGTTTAGGTTTCAACTGATGAAGAGGAGTGGAAGTGGACCGGGTCCGGTAGTGCTAGTGGGCTGGTACCGTTGGACTGTTGAATTCAATAAATGGGCTGGTCTGATGAAATTAAAAACATGGGTTGGGCCATTTATTTGGCATATTGTGCTTTGTTGTTTGGGCCAGCAATTGGATGAAAATATGGATCCTTCTTCCTTTATTTAAATTATTTTTGGGCTTCTAATTTAATAACTGCTACAATATATACTATGTAAAGACAATTAATAATTAATATATAGAAAAATAAAGATTTTGCAAAGTGTTGTCTTGTAATTAATTTAACGAGTCCAAACTCGAAAATGATTTGTGGTAAAGTAATGCTCGTAATGTTGAAAATAAAAGTAACGATATTAATAGTAGTAGTAATAAAAATAAAAAATAGTGAAAATTAAGTGTTTAGCTCGTCAGTAAATTTAGAAGCCCGAGTAAATAAAATTAAATAAAAGAGGGACAAAATTGGGTGTCAACAACCCCCGGCTCACAAAAGCTCCACTATAATCAACAAGAGTTACAACAATGTTCTCCAAATGGCTACAACAACAAAGCCAAGCACGGAGAAACAATACATAAAAGATAGCACCAAAACTAGCGAAGAAATGAGAGAAATCACCCCCCAAAAATGAGCAACTGTTCGTACTCGAAAACTTGAGCTACAGACCACAAAATCCGATCTCCACCGTTGAAATTGAAGAACCAGATGTTGAGAACCCCCAGTTCATATTTCAGCACGATCCAACGGTTAATGAATCGGAAAAAGCAATTTAGAGCGGACTGCTGTAGTAGAAAACTTCTGGACGAAAATCTGTTTTCTCTCTCACGTTTTTCTCTCTATATGGCTGCTATGAATTCACTCTTGTGTTCTGAAAAAATAAGACCTAAATTGATCCTATATATAGAAGAAATTTTGGGCAAAATTGGTCTGGTCCAAATTGGATTGAGTTTTATTAATCCAATTCCACATAGGAAGGGGAAACCCAAAACCCTAATTGGATTGGGTTTTATTAATCCAATTCCACATAGGAAGGGAAAACCCAAAAACCTACCAATTCTCCCCCTCCCAACTATGTGGAGGAAACCGTCATCCCGGAGATCAAGCAACACTCTTCAAACTTCCCTCTTGGCAAAGCTTTGGTCAACATATCCGAACCATTATCATCGGTGTGAATCTTCTCAAGTTCAAGCAACTTAGAATCCAACACATCTCTAATCCAATGGTATCTCACATCAAAACTTTCAGGTTCTCCTCCGTCAGTCAAGAGTACAAACTCATTGAGAGAATAACGAGATGAAGGTACTTTCTCTCTAATAGATCTTCTGAGAGAACTCTCTGGAACATCAATAGCAACTAGTTGCTGGCCAGCCACATCATCTTCCACTGGAGCATCAACAACATCATGCTGGTCATTCTGAACACGATCACTATCTTTATTATCAACTTGATCTTCATTATTTTGAAGATTTTCTTCAGGTGCAATAGTCACAGGAACTGGATCAACATCAACTAAGCTTTCATTGCTCTGAGAATCAACCTTCTCAGCTTTGTCAAAATCTTCAATTGTTTGGTCTTCAAAGAACACAACATCACGGCTTCTAACAAGTTTCTTCTCAACTGGATCATAGAAACGATAGCCAAATTCGTCTTGACCATAACCAATGAAGATACACTGCCTAGTTTTAACTTCCAGCTTTGACTCTCATCCTTAGGAACATGCGCAAAGGCCTTACACCCGAAGACTCTCAGATGGGCATAAGAGACATCCTTACTAAACCAAACTCTTTCAGGGACATCACCATCCAAAGCAACAATAGGAGATAAATTGATAACATAAGCAGCAGTATTAAGTGCTTCTTGTAACACCCCGTACCTTTAACGAAAGTTTTGACCACGATCCTAGACTTAGAACATCAGATAAAGAATGTGGGAATTGAAATTTTTCCGTTCAGTTGTGATATGGTGGTTTACGCCCATGAACAGTGGTCGTATTTCAATTTACGACCATGAACAGTGCCCGTAAACTGAAACCAAGAATTTCTGAACATTCTGGAATTTGACATTTTGAGGTCATATGGTTAAATACGGATCGTATTTCACTTTACGGCCCGTATTTCAAAACTTGTTTGGAATTTCGGAAAACTTCCTTGATTAAAGTTGTAGAGCATTGAAATACCTTTCCAACGGTATCTTACGGGGGTCAAACGGATATCTGTGAAAAGAGTTATGGCCATTTTACTGAAAAGACGTAGTGCAGTCCATATCGCAAAATACGACCCGTATTGCAGTTTACGACCCGTAAACTGAAAATACGGCCAACACAGTGTTGGACGTAAATTGCATTTTCCCAGGACAGTATATATTCGTCCATACCAGTTCAAATCATTATTTTTCATTCCTTCAAGCCCTAGAATGACTTCCTACCCTCTTCCATCATCAAGAACACCAAGGTAAGCCTACTCAATTATTCCAACTCAATTCTAACACCTATCCTTGTAATCTAAACAAGAAATTATCATTCTAAAACTAGGGTTTTCAAGAAAACCCATCTCAAGGTTCAAGAATTCAAGATTTTGGAAATCTTCTTCAAAGCTCAAGTCTTTAATTCAAGTTTTGGAGCAATTAAGGTATGTAGAACTTTCATCCACATGAGGGAATCTCTACGTTCTTCCCCATGCTCCGTTTCTTGATATCCATGAAGTTCAAACCCTAGGGCATTAAACCCAACATATTGGAAGCCCGTATTTATGTACATGAATTTTGTATCTATATTTGTTATTGTATTCCTAATCTTCCATTACGGTTATTAGGAACCCTAGCTTAATCCATGAATCATGAATTCTTCCTCATGTATTCTCATTATGTTTATATGAAACTTTATGATTTTATGTAGCAAGTTACAATCATGTTTTCAAGTCAATTATATATATATATATATATATAATTATGAACTATTGTTATTACTCATGAATCAAGAACATGTTTGCAAAACTATGACAAGTTATCTCATGAAACCATATTACAAGATATTTCATGAAACCACGTTTACAAGTTATTTCGTGAAATCATGATTACAAGTTATTTACAAGTTATTTCACGAAAATCATGGGCTTCTTAGCCAACTATATTATGTTCATGTTTTGGGAATTGCTTAGTTAACCGAGAAGGCTCAGATAGCCTGAAACTACGTAACCACCGTAGGATAAGGGTTGTCAGCAAGGAGGCAACACCTTCATTATGCAGTTTGGATCCTTACATGCTTATTATTACTTAAATCTCATATCCCTGGCAAGGTTGTGAGTGTTCTGCTGGTAGGACGCAAGTACCAGACCATGTTGTCGGTTATACTATAGCATTCCCCACGATACAAAGTAGTTTTACATACAAGTATTTCTATTGATTACTGTTTTAAGACTTCACTCACGTTTCATGTTCATGTTCAAGTTACATTCTATGTTGTGCCATGTTCTTCATTTCAGCAGGTTTTACATACTAGTACTATTCACCATGTACTAACGTCCCTTTGCCCGGGGCCTGCACTTCACGGTGCAGATACCGGTTTTCAGGAGCATACATCTGCGCAGTAGGATCACTTCAGATATCAGCTTATTGGTGAGCCTCACTTCTCTCGGGGTTCAACATGGAGTCTGCATTAGTATTTAGTTTATGGTAGTCCAGGGCCATGTCCTGGTAGTTAGTATTCAGACACGTTTTAGAGATTTCATAGACATATGTTAGTTCACAGAGTCAGTTATGCTTTTATGTTTGCAAACTATTGTGTTTCCATGATATTTCATGCTATGAGATAATTTCAAGACTTTATTCCGCAAATTACATTTTCATGATTTATTTAAATTGCATCATATAGATTGTATTGTTTTGATGCCCATGTTGACAAGCAAGCCATGAGGTTCGCTCGGACACATGCAAGCAAGGCCCGAGTGTCGTGTTACGCCCAGGCCATGGTTCGGGGCGTGACACTTCTGCCCAAAATGAATCTGCCAGCTTAGCATCTGAAAGCAAACATCTAACCCTCTCAACTAGAGTTATGTTCATCCTCTCTGCTAAACTATTTAACTGAAGAGTCTTTGGAGGAGTTTTCTGAAGCCGAATACCCTGCTGTCTACAATAATTATCAAATGGACCAACATATTCACCACCATTGTCTGAGCGGATACATTTTAGTTTCTTCCCTGTCTGTCTCTCAACCAAGGCCTGAAAAGTCTTGAACACATCAAGTACTTGATCCTTGGACTTCAAAGGAAATACCCAGAGTTTGCGAGAATGATCATCAATAAAAGTCACAAAGTAAAGTGCACCACCACGAGAGCTTACTTTAAAAGGACCACACAAATCAGAATGTACCAACTCTAGTAAATCAAGTTTTCTTGACGGTGAATGACTCTAAAAAGAAACTCTTTTCTGTTTCCCGGCTAAGCAATGAACACATCTCTTTAACTTTGCTTGTTTCACTCCAGAAAGCAAATTCTTCTTAGCCAAGTTATCAATCCCCTTCTCGCTCATATGACTCAGCCTTCTATGCCATAATTCTGATGAAGTATCATTCTCCACCAAATTTACTGAGTCACCACAAATGGAGCCCTGAAATAATTACAAGTCAGATATCTTGTTACCTCGAGCCACAATCATTGAACCTCTAAGAAGCTTCCAGTGGCCACTACCAACGGTTTGATCATAACCCTCATCATCAAGTTTTCCTACAGAAATTAAATTCAGCCGAACATCTGGAGCATGTTTGACATTGTTAAGAACCAACCTCGAACCATTCTTACTTTTCAAGCAAATTGTGCCAATGCCAAGTACCTCAACCTCACTATTATTGCTCATTCGTAAACTTTTAAAATTACCCGGAGTATAAGAAGAAAATAATTCCTTCTTTGGCGTGACATGAGAAGTGGCACCTGAATCCACAAACCAGGTAGACTCATCACAAACAATATTGATATCATTTTTACCACAAGCAACAAGAAGATCATTTTCAGCAACAACAGCAACACGATTTTCATTATCTCCTTCTTTCTTTTGCCTTTTCTGGTCTCTCTTAAACTTGTAGCAATGTTTCTTGATGTGCCCTTTCAAGTGACAATAGTCACATGTAAGATTCTTGTACCTGGAGGATCTTGACTTGCTTCTACTTTTGCCTCTGTCATTCTGACCTCTGAAGTTACTTCTCCCCCTGTCTTCAGTAACCAAAACATTGGAGTGTGAAGTTGAAGAAGACGACACCACTCTTAGCATATTCCATGGTTGCACCATCACTGGGAGCAGAATTAATCAAAGAAACTCGAAGAGTTTCCCAAGAGTCTGGCAGAGTATTAAGAAGCCAAAGTCCCTGTATTTCTTCATCAAACTTGACACCCATTCCAGACAGCTGATCAAGGACACCCTGAAAATCATTGATATGATCAGAAATAGGACGGCCCTCTTTGTATCTAATATTCATCAATTGTTTCAGTAGGAACAACTTATTATTGCCAGGCTTCGAAGCATGAAGTGTCTCGAGCTTTTTCCACAAGCTTTTAGCATTTGTCTCATTCACAATATGATTTCGAACATTATCTTCAACCCATTGCCTAATATAGCCACAAACCTGTAAGTGCTCAAATTCCCAATCCTCATCTTTAATAGACTCGAGTTTCTTAGAAGCAAACACAGGTAAATGCAATTTCTTGACAAATAGAAGATCTTTCATCTTGCTTTTCCAAATATGATAATTACTGCCATTTAAACAAACCATCTTGCTCATATTTGCCTCCATCATTCAAATAGACAATCAATACAACCAAATACAACCACAAGCTCTGATACCACTTTGTTGGGAAGAAACAAACAATAACCAAATTGCACGACGAGGTAACAGCGGAAGAAATACCCATGTCAAAACTTCCCACACTATTTGAACCAAGAGAAGACAATAAACACTAGCACAGATGAAAATCCGGGCAGCAGCTATACCAACAATAAAATAGCAAAGCAAGCAAAAATAAATCAATTGCAAAAGACACCAAATTTACATGGTAAAACCCCTTCAAGGTGAAGAGGAAACATCCACGGGACCCCCGGCCCACAAAAGCTCCACTATAATCAACAAGAGTTACAAAAATGTTCTCCAAATGGCTACAACAAAAAATCCAAGCACGGAGCAACAATACATAAAAGATAGCACCAAAACTAGCGAAGAAATGAGAGAAATCACCCCCAAAAATAAGCTACTGTTCGTACTCCAAAACTGGAGCTTCAGACCACAAAATCCGATCTTCACCGTTGAAATCGAAGAACCAGATGTTGAGAACCCCCAGTTCAAATTTTCAGCACGATCCAACGGTTAATGAATCAGGAAATGCAATTTAAAGAGGATTGCTGTAGCAGAAAATTTCTGGACGAAAATCTGTTTTCTCTCTCGCATTTTTCTCTCTATATGGCTGCTATGAATTCACTCTTGTGTTCTGAAAAAATAAGACCTAAATTCATCCTACATATAGAAGAAATTTTGGGCAAAATTGGCCTGGTCCAAATTGGATTGGGTTTTATTAATCCAATTCCACATAGGAAGGGAAAACCCAAAAATCTACCACTTTGTTGGTATTTCCCAGTAGTTTATAGGCAGTCTCAAACCTTCAATTTTTTGGTAATAACTGTGAAATATTACCATTCACAACCAAACTTAATACACCTAAAGAGCAGTTAGGACTATAACCACCTTCTAGGAAGGGTGTTGTAGTCATCTAGGCCTCAAGAAACCAAAAACAAACTAATTACATAATCTGGAAAACAAATTTGATAAATGAGCTCTCCTTGTATAGTCTAGTCTAACTCTAATCTCCTTCTACACCTGTGTAATAACAAAATTTAATTTACATTGGCGTTTCTGAAAATCCTCCAATTCCTTGCATGGCATGTATAATTAAATCATTGCACCCTAAACTGCAAAAACTACTTCCTTCTGAATTTGTCTTCAATGCCTGCTTCTGATCTAGTGAATTGTTTGTTTGATGCCTCTCTAATGTATAATAAAATTCCCAAGCAGTAACTTGTCGTCCCAAAGGCTTAGTTATGTCTTCTGATTTTATTTTCTCTCTTCTTTCCTTTTAAATTTTTTTCTGGTTTCTTTCCTCTTTCTCTCAAGTTATGATTAATATTCCTTAATTTCATACCATAATCCCTTCAAATCAGCGCCCAAATCAGGACCTTTTTTTTTGTGCCTTCTTAATCAAAATTCTTTCTCCTACCATTTTTAATTATCCAATTCTCTCGCTATAAATACTATATTTCGTTACCCTCTCACGACCTCATTCTATTCTCTCAGCTTTCTGTTCATTACTCATTATTTTGACTTTTGGTTCTGTTTCGTTCGAGTAATTGATCGCAAAGGCTAGCAACATAAATCTGTTAGAGACCGCTCAGCACGTTCCCAAATCCAAAAAAAGGCCACGTTTATAATTTTTCTCTATAGATTGGTGATGTTTGAGTCTTAGAAATCATGTTTCAAGGGGATATTGCTGATTTACTTATTTGATATGGTATGGGAAAAAAAATACAAATTTTGTTGTATTGTGAATTATAAAATACTAATATAGAGGTGTATTGATCATAGATTTAATAAGTGAACAAAACAACAGACAGGAAAAAAAAATGAAATAATAGAGAACAAATAGACACTTCGAATGAGGACAAAGGGAAATATATGTGGAGAGTCCTATGAAAAACATAGACATGCAAACAGTAAAATAGACAGACAGTCCATGGGACAACATGGACATAAAAACAATATTCAACGAGATGAACGTTGGTCCTAAATCCTTAGATATCATTGTTGTGGTTTGGATCTTGAACATTAGTGTCGTCAAAAGATGGATCATCAAGAAAAGCCATCACATCATCATCCCAGTACAACATCTCAGATAATTCAGAACTCTGTGGAATGTCATAGGAATAATTTTGGTAACTACTCATCGGCATTGATTCCATGGAGTGAATATTCATTGAAGGGGCCATTGGTGGTGTCATTGGTGGAAACATAGAAGAAGACAACGCAGAAGTCATTGTTGGAGACATTGGAGGGGCCGCTCTAGGAGCCCTTCTAAGAGCCATTTGTTGAGGAATCGAAGGATACAATGGTGGAACCATTGAGAGAAACAATTGTGAAGAGAATAGGGGAGCTGGAGAAGGAGGAGGAACCCACAACGGGCTTATAGGAGGAACCCACGAAGTAGCCACCGGATGAAACATTAGTAGTGACACTTGAGGAGGAGTGGATGAAGGAACCACCGTTGGAGCCACTGGAGGAACCACCGACATTGGAGCCACATGAGGGACCAACAGAGGATCCCTCGGGCCTTCTAAGTTGGTCTCACTAGGAACCATCGCTGGAGCCACATGAGAGACCAACAGAGGAACCCTTGGCCCCTCGAAGTTGGTCCCACCAGGAACCGCCGATCCTGGTTGAGGGTCATTTGATGTGGGACCCTCTCTGCCTGCCTTCAGTTTCATCGCTTCATGTACTTGATTCAGGTTTTGGTTGATCACATACTTCAGATCATTGAGATCATAAAGGTGCATATCAGTAGGAATATCTTTTCCACCCAATATGTCATACATTTTGTTAGTGAATTCTTTGATCCTGTTCTCTTTACTTACCTTTCTAATTTGGTTCTCCAACTTCTTGATTCGTTGCTTAGTGAAATCTTCTTGTGTCACCATGTTTCTTGTTTGCTCCGTCACAGGCAGCTCCCTAAACTTTTTAATGGTAGTCATAGCAGCACCATGAGATGGATACACCTCAGGTTCATTGTGGTAAGTACTATAGACGATGGTAGCAATTTCTACATCACAAAGGGTGTTGAGTTCTTGAGCCTTTTTCAAGAACCCTGTCTTTCTTTTCTTATATGAGGCTTTCCTCTCAGTGTCACTTTCAATCAGAGCAAGCCTCACTTTCTTTCTATTCATGGCTAAATAGGAGGAGGAGGAGGAGGAATAATGTGTTTGCTTGGATATGGAATCCAATGGCTTTGTTGTTATTGTGTGTTTCTTTGCCTAGATTGACTCCTATTTGTAAGGGGGATTTAGATTCTGTAAATTTTGAATTAGTTTGAATTAGAGGATTCATAATTGTAACCAATAACTATTTTGGCATGAAATTAAGAGGATTCATAATTGTAACCAATAACTATTTTGGCATGAAATTAAATTGGTGTGAACTAGATAGCAAGTTAGATATTATCTCTTGAAATATACTAATAAATGTGATTGTTGTCTAATTTCGGTCATCACGAAAGTATAAAAAAATTGTATATTTAAAAAAAAATGGATTTACAAAACTAAAGATTGAAATAAACGAGCATTTTAAATAATTAAATGTGTAAAAAATTAATTAGCTATAAGTGGCTAAGAATTTTGACATTTTAATTTTCGATAATATTGAATATGCGTAAAAACAAAAATTTAATGGCTTTTGTTAAACATTCCAAATATTTATTAAATATTAAATGGTGAAGTGTGTATGATTATAGCCGCCAATGCTTCATAGAAACACTTTTTAAATTTTTCCAATTTTGCAGAAACCATACTTAATAGAAATTTTGTGTTGCTTTCACATATAGTAAAAACTAAATCCTGCTTAAATTTATTTTTCTTGCTATTGATACTCGCCAACCTGTCACTCGACTCGCATTAAAAAAAAAATCTAAATTAGTTTTGAGGCAAATCAATAGACAATAATTGCACAAACACTTACCAAGATGATGCGTCTACACATAGTGGGGAAAGAAAAAGAGAAATTTTATTCATTTTAAGAAAAGTACTCAAGAAGAAGAGCAGATTGTCTTACTAATTTTTTATTTAATGAAAATAAACATTACTGATTGTAAATAGCTAATAAAGTTTAAGTGCTGGCACTAATTTTTACAAAAACCAGTCACATGCTTGGATAATATTGCTGAAGTTGCTAATAAGCAGTTGATGTGTTTGGTGAAAAAGTGTTGATAAACTGTTCTTTTGTTAGAATGACTAAAATACCCCTAAAATTATTTGCCAGAAATTATACATTTAAAAGTCTCGTTGTTAAGAAAAGGAGGAACGACGGATACATAGTGGAGAGGAAGTTGGGACAGATACTTTGAGATTAGAAAAAATATTAAGGATAAAATAGTAAAATACTTTATCAAACCACAAGTGCTTGTAAGCTGAAAAATCATAAGTTGATGATGACCAACTTATGGTTTTTGGCTGATTTTGGCTTATAATAACTTTACTTATAAGTATTTTGGTGTTTACTAGGTAAGCTAAAATGTGCTTATAAGCCGGTTTGACCAGCTTGTAAACTTATCCAAACACCCTCTAACTTTGATGAGATTTCGAGGCCTCATGGTAACTAAAATTTTAATCATCTGGGGATTAATATTTAAGCTTATCTGATCCTTTTTAGCTAATGTCTATTATTTATATAATTCAAAGAGGAAGAAGGAACAACAATTCATAGTGTTTATGTCATATATTATAATTTTGTCTCATTAAGTTTAACGGCTAAAAGGCCATAATTTAAACCTAATTTGTGAATTTCTTTCTCCAAATCAATTCTTAGTGTCAGTAAATTAAGATTCGGTATCAAGAAAAGAGAAGGCCTTGGCTTTTAGGTTGAAAGATTGATCATTAAGAAAAGTCATTACATCATAATCCCAGTACAACATCTCAGAAAATCCAGGACTCTGTGGACTCCAGTATTTGAAATCCATTTATGCTATCGATTATAATCACTCTCATATACATTTGGTTCGGGGCTTCCCAATCAAACTCCCGATTTTGCTGAGATCTTTTGGACTCCAGTTTTTGGAATCCAATCTAGCGTTTGACCCATACGGGCACTGTTTACAACTCTTCCCTTGTAAACTCTATATTCGGATTCCAAACCAATACAATGAAAGGTTTGTTATCAAAATGATATAAATCCCCTTGAATTTCTTCATTCTTCCCCAACTCGGTATCAAATCTCACCAAGACAATCCCATTTTAAGCATTGCTACCTTATTAATCCCATGTTTTGACCACAAATTCTATGAATGTAACCATTCAGGACGGAGAAAGGTGGGTTTGCCCCCAAAACGTAACAAACTACAACATTCTTCCAGTATGTTATTTCAGTACTTATATCCTCTATATAGATTTCACAGACAGGTAACTCATGCATCTCAGGCGCCACAAAATGGAGCTTAAACCCTGCATTTGAGATCCTGGTGATGTCAAAATTTTCCCAGATGGAGCTCCTCTTGTTCAGTTCTTGTGATGCCTCGACTTTCTCAGCCCAAGACATCTTCCAAGTGCTATTAGAGGCCTGGTTCATGACCATTCCTCCTGGATCTGAGGTTCCACTATTCCATTGCCCTTATCTACAGTTCCCTCGATTATTATTTCGTTGGATAGTTGTGTGGTTTCCTTCATCTCTTGCGACTGATTACCTTCTTCTTCTATTGATTCCCAGCATGCGATGCATTCTCTTGAGCCATTAGTGCCTTCTACGAGCGAATATGAGCTCTTTTTTCCATGGATGGCGCACGTTAACTTAACTTGTGCCAAAAGAGAAATATATCCCCCTTAATAGTTAAATTGTATAACTAATTCCAAAAAAAATGATTATAAGTGGATATCCAAGTTCATTATCATCTCAGGTTCCAAGTATCGGAAACACAAACAAGCATTGACACTTAAAATCAAAAGATTACAACTGATATCCTTTCATTCGATCATCAACAAACGTTCTAATTCTCATATTTACTGGAGATATATATTCAAGATCTTTGAGAGCTAAAAGTCCCAAAACAATTTTCTTTCTCAGAAAAAACAAAATATAATTGCTTCTAGGTCTTAGTATTTCAAGGCAATTCAGATTATACAAGTTGCATACAAAACACAAAAGGAGTTTACAAAGCATTTGCATTAGTCAAAAAGATATATTAACAGTCTCTTCACAATTTGAAATCAAGCTCTTTCATGCTTCACATGATATAAAGTTGCAGTATGTAGATGTGAAGGATGGGTCGTGAAATTCTCCAAATCGCGTGGAGCCACTCCTTCAGCTTTAAAGCTTTTAAATTTAGCCTTAGCACCTTGAGCAATCAAATACATAGCCACATTCTTTTGTCCAGCCTCAATAGCAAGATGAAGCGGCGTGTGTCCACAATCTTCAACAACATCAAGCTTAGCTCCATGTTTTACCAAAACCTTTACCACTTCAATTCTACCCTTAAAAGCTGCTCTGTGCAAAGGAGTCCAACCATTCTGATCCTTTCCGTTCACATTCGCCCCTTCAGTTATACATTTTTTGATATCAGAAACATCCCCTTTTCTTGCAGCCCGATGCAAAGTGTCTCCCAATAGTAAAAGATCGTACAATTTGGAGTGACCCTTATCGGTAGCAAGCTCATAGGCAGTCTTCCCTTGTTTTGTTAGAGCATATTTTGCAAAATTGGAATGATTTAGTACGAAATCAACTGCTTCAAAATGGCCTTGGTGAGCAGCAAAATGCAAAGGAGTCCAACCTTGAGAGTCTAACATATCTGTATCACTCCCTACTGAAACAAGAAACTGAATCACCTCAACATGCCCATGAATCGATGCTATGTGAAGGGGAGTTCTACCTTGAAAGTCAATTGAGTTCAAATCTATGTCAGCATAACCCAAACAAAGAATCTCCATCAAGTCCACGCGGTCCATGGCTGATGCAACATGCAGAAACCTATCAGCAGAGTTGTCAATAGTATAACCAGACTCAATCAGGACCTGAACAGAATCAATACTTCCAGATTTCACAGCCAGTGACATAGCAGATTTGCCATCAGAGTCCCTTCTATTAACATCAGCACCAGCCTCTACCAGAGCTGAAATAAAGTGGGAATTTCCATTCTTGGCAGCAGATTTAAGCAACGAATCAAGCTGACAGCCACCACACGAAGACAAGGCTTTTGGCAGAAGTGAACTGACATCCAAGAAAGTGTCAGATGAAACTGAAGAATTAGGTGAAAGAAGAAACTCTGCAACTTGTGGACCAACAAGGGAGATGGGAATCTTGGCATCTTTGAAAATATGTTTTCCAATTCTTGAGAAAAGACGGCGAAGATCATCCTGACTAGCTTTACCAGTAGGAAGCATAGATGACTTAATCATAATGGTGTCCAAAGGCGTAGAAAGTGGAGGCTGATCACAAGGATGAGTCAAGAAAAGAGTGAAGGAAGCAGTAGAGAGGGGAGGAATAATGGAAAAGGGATGGGAGAAAGAGAAAACAGAAGGCTTGGTGGTAGAGAGACTAATGGCTACAGACATGGTGTGCATGAGATTTGTTAACATGAAAGTTGCAGAACACTTTTGCCATCTGATGAAGCATAGTTTGAGTTCCTCCAATTCAGGCTTAACAAGTCTGTCCATGCTTTCTTTCTTTTTGGGATGAAAGAGTTTTGGCAAACTCAGAAGTATGTTGTATATGGGGGTTGCTCTAATAATGAAATGATATGATGATTGATTAGGGAAATATATGAATGCCAAAATGGCTGATGGCTGATGGCGATGTCATGTTATTTGTTGGTACATTTGAGTATTTTATGGTACATTGTTTGCATCTGAATAATCTTTTAATAAGCACTGATATTTTAGTAGTATGGTATAATCTAAAGCTAAATTAGAAGATGTAGTTTGTTTAAGGTGATTGTTGTGGAGAGTAGGATTGTGTCATTGTTGGAAAAATAGGTAAAATATAATCGAAGAAAAAAATGGCTTTGAGGCGTAAAGAATCGACTTTCCTTAAATAGATATTGCATGTATATATATTGGGGAAAATACAAGCAAAGCCTAGATTATACCTACAGATTTTTCATATCCACTTCATGAAGGAAAGCCTTATAGAGTTAAAAAAGTGACTACTGTGAATAGTCATGACTTCTCATGAAGAGATATGTCTATTTAAATTCAGATTTTAAATAAAATCTGAAAATACCGAGACTTTTAATATATAATGTTTTCAAACTCTTTTTGCCTTGTGTTTTGGGATAATCCCACTTCATATATATTACAAACTATCTAACGGTCATTGTCACTTTGGAATCAGAGGCACTGGAAGAATTGGCATATGCTAAAATTTAATTTAAAATATTGACAACTTTTTGGCCCTGCGTCATCCCAACTTCCCAAGATAGATTATTAGAAACAGGTTTCAACTTTTTGATGGATCAACTACTCCATTGTTATATATATCTTTGACCAGGCACACCCTTTCTATTTTCTTTCTTTCTAGATGTGGTGTCAAAAAACATAAATATGTACATTTAATTTGAGATTTGCAGTGAAATTACTATGCATTTTCTAACAGGTAGAAATGTCTACCAAAACCAGGACGCTAGTCACTGCTAGATGTTAACTACTATAGTAATTACTACTGAAGTCTCACGTTGTTTAATGAGCTTTAGAATTGAACAAACTTTTTGAACATTTGAAAAAGGTGACATGCACGGAAGGAAGCATGCCTAACACAAGACAATCTTAGAAGGAGAGGTGTAATAGTTGTTAACATGTGTACCATGTGCAAGCAGACCAATGAAAGTGTCAACCATCTATTTTTGCACTGCCCTGCAGCAGCTAGCCTCTGGTTTTTCTTCTACTCTATGCTTGGTCTACAATGGGTAATGCCCTTCAACATCAAAGATGCATATGCTAGCTGGATACTCTGGAGAGTTGACAAATCCATTAAAAGAATTTGGAGAATGATCCCAGCAGTAATTTTTTGGACCCTATGGAAGGAGAGAAACAACAGATGCTTTGAAGGAATCTCAACTCCTATTTGCTCTCTAAAGTCTAGGTGTTTAGTTAGTCTTTTTAGTTGGCATTTTTTTGTCCCTGTAAACAATGTGGGTAACTTTCTAGATTTTATCAGCTCCTTTTCTCTAGTTCAGTAGAGATAGGATATCTTTAGATTGTTCTACAGGTTTTGCCAAGCCTGCCAGCTTTTCTCATCTGTAACCTTGCATCTTCTTGATGTTTTACTAATGAATTTTATTACTTTACCAAAAAAAACATTTGAAAAAGGTGACAAGGGGTGATTTGCATAGATAAGATATTATTCATGAAGAATTTAAGCATCCAACTAAAAAGTTAAAATTTAACTGAGTATGTAGCTAAATTAATAAACCCTGTTAGAAACCATATAACAACCAATTAAATTATAAACTATTGGGATGATGGCTTTCATTATAATGTTATTTCTTCATCTTCTTTGACATTTCAGAGATGACGACCATGATCATCAGTATGAAGCTAGTGGGAATCTAGAAAAGCATATATCATCGACTCATTCTACAAATTCAGTGGCAGAAAACGACAAATGATCACTTTTTGATGACCAAATATTCAATTCCACAATAATCAATTATCTAGCCAACTACTATGTAGATATTGAAACAGCTCAATCTTGAACATGTAATGCTTGATCCTAACAGCTCAAATGCTCAACTAATAGCATGCAGAGCAACTTCATGGACGGCCAAATAATAAAAAAATGGATTAAGTCTTCGTCTCTTACGTAGAGTTTTTGAATGAAACGAAATACCACTTTATGCGTTAAGTGACTTTTTTTTTTGTTCTTTATTTATCGACATTTGTTTACCCCCTGTTTGGATGGTGATTTCCTATGGTTCATTAATGTATAATTTTCTATGAAATCATGTTTGTTTTCATTGTTCTTAAAATTATGTGGTATGTTGTTGTAAATCCGTGATTCATCGCATGGTTATATAACCATGAAAAGTCCCAATTTTTGTAACCACGGATTTGGTGGTTTTTCCGTGGTTACGTATTTCATTTCTCTATTATACCCACGCTCCATCATCCACCCTACCCCACCCCCACCCCCACCCCCATCCTCCACCTTCCACCCCACCCCCACGCCTGCCACTCAGCCCCCACCCTACCCTCACCCCAACTACCCCACTCCTCTGCTACCCACCAACCCAACCACCACTCACTACCCCTCACCGTCGCCCAACCCCACCCCACAACTAACCCCCACCCTACCACCCACTACCCCCACCCTCATCCCACAACCACTCACCTCACACCACCACGCCCACCCACTACCCCTCACCACCACCCAACCCCACCCTCATAACCACTCACCCCCACCCTCATCCCAAAACCACCCAACTCACCCCACCCACCCCTCCACCACCCCCACTCAATACCTACTTATTTTTTAAAGTTCCTAATTTATTCTTTACCACTACTAAAAAAACATGATTTTTCGACCTAAAAAAATGGAAATTTCCGACCTCATGAGATCGGTTTTGGGCAAAATCCAACCTCAAAACCGACCTCAAAATTAGGTCAGAAAATAGTGGGTCAGAAATATTACCGACCTCATGAGGTCGATAATATTTTTTACGTCGGGTATTAATTAGATAAAGTACCGACCTCATAAGGTCAATACATTATATTAATAATATTATTAATATAATGATATGAGTTTACCGACCTTCTGAGGTCGGCAATTTATATGATATATTGTTTTAGATTTCTGTCGTCCTGAGATCGGTATTTCACAAATACTGTAAAATATTTGTAGAAACCCGACCTCATGAAGTCGGTAATTTGAAGTTTCTGGGAAAATTTTGCAGAAAACCGACTTCATGAGGTCGGTAATTGCCATTTTCTGGGTAAATTTTGCAGTAAACCGACCTCATGAGGTTGGTAATTTGCAGTTTCTGGGTAAATTTTGCAGCAATTTCCATTTTCTGGGTAAATTTTGCAGCAAACCGACCTCATGAGGTCGGTAATTGCCATTTTCTAAGCAAATTTTGCAGGAAATCGACCTCATGAGGTCGGTATTCTGCAAAAAAAAAATGGTAGGATCTAGCTGTTCTTCCACCTGCCCTCTGTCAAGATGAAAACAATTTTATATTTAACTAAAATCAGCTCAAATAGCTGCCAACAATTCACCAAACTACTACAAATACATAAAACATTAAGCTACTTCAACAAACACATATATTACAACCACCAATACATCAAAATTCAATTCGAAACTACTTCAAAGTTGAATCAAAACGTCATTCAAACATTCACAAGAGACATTAAGCTACTTCAACCTTCGCAAACATCAACGCAACATTAAACTACTTCAACCTTTGCAAACATCCACAAAATATTAAACTAGTCTACACTAAGTTAGTCTACAACATTAGACTACTTCACCCCTCGCAAACATCCACAAAACACTTGCACAGTCCACAAATCCATCACAACATTAACATTCAAACATGCCTTTGTGTGTTTGACACGTGAGTCCCATTGTTTCTAAAGACAGGCAGTTAGTTGTAGTACAAGTGACTCAACAAGCTCTAGTACCTGTTATTAATGCAGATATGGTTTAAAAAATTGCAGCAGATGTTGATGCAAGTAAAGTAGTGGTAGCACCAATAGCTAGTCAAGAGATAGCAGTTGTGGCTAAATGTGTTGAGGAACCATTGAATATTAATGCTAGTGTGTTTACCCTTGGAAAAAAGAGGCAATCACCTATTCAAATTTGATGATATTTACTATCTCATTGGCCCAAAAACCACAGTAAATGATATGGGAATAATATGCACCAACTTGAAACCAAGATTTGCATCAGTGAACTATTGGAAACTGGTGCAGATGAGGTTAAATTCAGATGTCAAGTTGGTCCAGGAAACTGGCGCTATTGCTGGTTTGTTTTGGAGAAGGCTTCAACACCACAGCCCAAGATTTAGGAAAAGAATTAAAAAAAATTGGGAAGGACAAGCAAGTAAAATTAAGAATGTTGAGTAAAGCACCTAAATTTTGATTATTACCTTGGATGGATCAGCAACAAGCGTTGAATTTTTCTCTGCCTCGACAATTTTCACAAGAAGATTACAGTCACCAAGAAGATGTTCAGCAAATTGAATATTCTTACTCTCCTAGCACGAAACTATGATAGTCTCAACATGATGATGCAAAAAGTTGTTGTATGGATACCTATATCCAATACCAAGTAACATCAATCAGATACCTAGACAATACCAAGTAACAGAAATCAAAAGTTATTAAAAATATAGTAACTTAGTAATTCTATCGGAGCACTTACTCAAAAAATAATTCTAGGATGCGTTAAACAGCACCAAGCCGAATCAACTCCTTTTCAGCAGCTTCACTGCTAACACTCACCAAGACTGAAACAAACTCTATAATCTGAAATTTCCAGTTGATTGAAATCAAAATTTGAGCAATCAAAGTCCTATATACCACCCAGCATAACTGTAAAACACAGTGCAGGTGGAGGGGAGTTTGTTTTTTCTTGTTTGTTAGTTAGATAGAAAAAAAACAAGACTATTGGAGTTCGGTTAAAATAATATATGTAAGCAATAGCATAAAAGAAATGCCAGAAGAGAGAATAAAAATATTTATATCATAATTCTTTGTTTATTTTCTAGGAGGAAGCAGCGGAAAGGGACCTAGGGGGGATTTGCAAACCAATATGGACGAATAACTGAAAAGGCAGGCTGATGTTACAGTATAGTCCTCTTATTCATAAACTCAATTATATTTGTATACGTGTCTTCATCTTTTTCCAAAAGCCTTATTACCTTATTAAGTTACTTACTGAAAAAACAATACTGACAGACTAAACAAAAGTATAACGCACCGCAAACTCGCTGCTACTTTAACATGCAAGTTAAATATTGATCTGCACACTGTTAAATCATGAAAAATGAATGCTAGAGACAAAGCACGAAGGATCACATTTCAAATTTTATTGAGAATTTCTTAAAAAAATATTTTTTTTAAAAATCACTTAAAGTGAGAAAAAGGATTATGCATTGACATATTTCCTAAACATGTCTGATAATTTTTTTTATTTATTTATTGCATTAAAAGAGTGGGTTTTTCTTCTTCTTTTTTTTCCTCCAAAAAGTTCCTTTCCAATCCACACATTGATGGCATTATATAAGATAATGTATCAAAAGTTTCATATAGTTAAAAGATAAAAAATTTAACTAAAATGAGTAGAGAGGAAAATTAAAAGCCTACAGTAGATAGATCTAAACTGTAGATTTATTTTATATGTTAAATCGTGAAGATTTTACATCCAGTACAAATAGGGGGCAAATTTTGGAACTTCAGACATTGTCTAAATGCATAATTGGAAGTGGGTGCATGAAGCTAATAGACTGTATATAACATATTATATAAGATAAATGAACTCTCGATGTCCTACATAAGAACAAAAATTATAAGATTAATTAACGAAGTTATTATAAGATTAATTAACTCAAAGTCCTACATAACAATAGGCTGCTATAAAATAACATCTAGAGATGGATATGGAAAAGGGAATACAACAGAATAAAAAAAAGCAGCTAAATAAACAACGTATAATACCTAGCCAAATGTGCGGAAAATGCCCGAGCAAATGCATCACCCCTTCTTTTTGCATCGTCAATTCCACCCTCACTAGCCACTGCCCGGAGAATTCAAGGATTCGCTTCTCAAACCATGAAAATATGGGAGACATAGCGCGATAATATAGAAAAAAAGTATATAGTGACGCACATTGCACAATTCAAAATAAATGACATTGGTCTCGCCTTTATGTTCTAAACAATACAAAGATCGGTTATGGCAGGGACAAGAAGAGAGTGGAAATCTTCCATCCAAACCTCTCAGACCCAGTTTTTGTCTGAACAAGAAAGATTGTCAAGTCAAGCTTTATCCTTATCACAATTGTCAAGTCAACCTTTACATCTTGGTTTTTTTACGAGATAGAATAAATAAAGTTACTCATAATATTGACTTGTTCTAGCCATTAAAAGTAGGAGTACCAAAAACTTCACTTGTAGCAGCAATTTCAGAAAGAGATCAGAAGCAGTGTATGAAGAGATAAACGAGAATACCAGGGCATGATAAAGAATCAATATTTTGCAGATGATAATGTACAAGGTTAAGAACATTTAGTTCCTCTACACATTTCTTGGTAATCCATACTCCACTTATCCCTTAGGGTAATTTGGTAAACTTCAGTATGGTGTTGAGGTATTTATACCCATATATTTTAGAGTCCATTGCAATATCCTCTACTTCTTATTATAAGGACACTCAAAAGAGAGTCATTTGGAATCTGCTACTTTGGTCTCTTGGGTGGGTCAATGAGAAAATGTGCATGTGTATTAAAATGCAGGAACAATTTTCAATGCAGCACATCCTTGAGTAAAATATGTTGCTTTTTAGCTTGTTTTGCTAGATGACATACATGATACAACAACAACAACAACAAAAAAAAAAAATACTGAAGCCTTCCTTTCTTGGGCTGAAAAACAAGGATTTTGACATGATTCATAGGTCAATGTTTTACCTTGTCAACAAGGTCCGACAGATGCTCAGATAATACAGTGAACCAGTACCTACAGCACAGCCAAATTTTAGTCTAAGAAAAAGAAAAAATTGATCAAAAACTAGAAGCAGGCTTGTTTGGCTATTAAAGAGAAAATAGGGCATGTTCTGTGCGTGTAATTTCAACTTACTCTAGCTCACCGTGATCTGAGAGATCTATGGTATTTGGCTCATATATGTTAAAAAGCAATTCAAAACTCGGTAAAAACGCAATAATCTTCAAACAAGTGTTATAGAAATAGTAATACGTAAACACAATATTTTTCAAACCAGTAGTCCCAGAAATAGTAACTTGTCCTGTTTAGTACAATCCTACATCTACACACATGATGAAAGATATTTAACAAAAATGGGGCATTTCTAGAACTTTTAATATGACAGTAGTTTGCAGGCTAACCAAGTCTGGGGACCAAGATAAATAAACACTGACAGCCCGTTCAAAGAAAACAAACAGATGGAATGAAACTAAGATAACCAGAGATAAGAAATTGAAGTAAAATAACCAGAATGTACAAACAGACAACGATTGCAACCAGAAACTATTCAAGACCAGCTCAAATAAAGAGCTGCACCTTTTATTGAACAATACAAAAATTGCAAAAGATCTGCCCAAAAATCAACTTTCATTAATCACTTACGTTTTAGGATCTGCTAAAAGAGGGAAAACCTCCAAAGATGGGACCAGATGCAGAACCCCAACATTTAATTTGCTTGCATCAGGTCGCAGAACTCCTTAAGATGATGGAACTTCAAAGCCTCCAAGGTCGGTAGTAGCTGGTGGAGCCATTGGAACAAGAGCAGTAATTTCAGTTCCCTTTCGCACAAATTTTTCCATCCACGATATCTGCAATCAAATATAACTTATTATGTAAAATATCCCATTAGAAACCAGATTACGTAATTTCAAGCTACATGATCAATTTCCTGTTGAAAAAAAAAAACAATCTCCCTAAAAGATTAAACCACTTTACCTGCTAGCTTTAACTTCTATAAATTCAGAATTCATTACAGGTTGTCAAGCAACTATGGACAAGAAGAAGGAAAAAAACTCAATCTCCCCAAATTTAAACCTCTTTACCTTCTATAAGTTCAAATGTGTCAAGCAACTATGGAAGCAGCGACGGAGGAGGAGGAGAAGAAGAAAAAGTAATTAATTACAGAAGGAATGTTTCTCCAACCATCTCTACAAGCAACTCTTTACCTATCCTCAGAAAAGCATTAACAATATTATTCAGAGTATTAAAAAAAGGAAGTAAGGATCAATAGTCGCATAGTTGAGTACCAAACTGCAACGCAACTTGCCCAATAAAAGCAGAATTGCGAGGATTATTGGACTAACTGAGTCAGTTTAGTGAGGTGACGCGAAATCCTTACTCAACCCATGATGCTTCAACTTATATGGACAACTCCGTTTGCCTTTTCCTGTTATTCTGCTTGTATGTATTGTTGGTCATAAATGGGTACCATATTCCCACCTTGTCACATAGTGGGGAATATATTCTTCATAGCTTTAGGCATTTATTCCTTATTTTATACAAAAAGATAAGCAAGAACTATATTGTCAAATCAGTCACTGCAAGGAACATTCACAAGGCATTCAAACTGTTGAAACACACTCTTGATAAAAGTCTTAAGTCATACGGAAAACTTATCACATTCAAACCCAATACGCAGTCGCATACTTAACAGTATCCAGGTAGTAATACTGTGGAATTCCTTATAACTCTAATTCTAAATACAGGAATTCACTTTATAAATCAGAAACAATATTAGGCAAACTCTTTTTTCAATGTCATTTCTTAGCCAAGAAAAGAAAGAAAGCATATCTCCAATTTTTCGCCGTCGACAGTGACGGCAACTGCGGGACTGGGTAGGAGCCGCGGCGACGACGGTGATTGGCAGGAATGCTGGCGACGTCGACGGCGTTATTAGGTTAGGGTTAGAGAGAGAAAAGGTGAGAGGAAAGAGAGAGAAATGTTTATTTGTGCGATCTGTTTTAATTATATGACTAATTATACCGACCTCGTGACATCGGTATATTTAATAATTTTATTTTTAATTTAAAAGAATACCGATCTTCTGAGGTCGGTAAATCATTTTTTCAAATTTTGGTATAATATTACCGACCTCATGAGGTCGGTTTATTTTTTTTAAAAATGAAAAATAAATATTACGACTTTACCGACCTCATGAGGTCGTTTTTTTCCGACCTCAAATGAGGTCGGTTTTTTTCCGACCTCAAATGAGGTCGGTTTTTTTCCGACCTCAAATGAGGTCGGTTTTTTGAGGTCGGGAAATCCTGTTTTTTTAGTAGTGATACCTGAGTTTTATTAATATATATAAACTAATTTCTAATTAAGAATTAAGGGTATTTTAGTAAACTTACAAGTTATTATACAGTGTCATACAGTCAAACCAAACAATACAAATGCCACACAAAAAAATGGATAATTTGTGGAGGTTGAAAGTTGCAGTTCGCGGAGGTTTTAGCCTCTTTTAGCAATTAGCGGAGGCTAAAACCTCCGTCAATTGCAACTTTCAACCTTCGCAAATTATCCATTTTTTGGTAGTGTGTTATTGAACCACAACAAATGATACAGTCTATCCAGACATTGTGTTCATTAATACACTATAATACAATACAACACCATACTGTATCAGACCATACTGTACGTTAATGAACCACGGGAAACAACCATCCAAACAGAGTGTTAGGGCTTATGAGGTTGGGAGAAGAACTTGGTGAAGATCAAATTTGGCAATTTGTAGATGTGGATCGTTGTATGTTGATTTATGTCGAGGACAACAATTACCAAGAATATCAAATTCTCAGTGTCAGTGTATAAAAATTCTCAGTGTCCGTGTATAATCATTGCGTCCTCAAAGTATAATCAATATATAATCATTAATCCTACAATATTTACACTAATTACATATCGATTATGCATCGTTGATCCATAGATTATATATTGAGTTTTGTAGAAACTATACAATCTTGACTTGTTTCATTCATTCACCAATAGAGAATATATATAGGATACAATCTTGAACCCTAGTGAAACAAGGAAACTAAGATCCTAGTGAAACAAGGAAACTAACCAATATATGTTAATTAGTGAAACAAGGAAACTAACTAATATATGGCAATTATCTCCTTACAAATATGCTACCAAATAATATCAAATAATATAAAGATATTATACCGCAATACCCCCCTCAAGTTGGAGCATGGGAATAAAAAATGTCCAACTTGGAAAGCAAGAAGTCAAACTGAGTTTTGCCGAGAGCTTTGGTAAAAATGTCTGCCAATTGTGAAGATGTTGAAACGTGTAACGGAGAAATCAAACCTTCATTAATTGCATCACGAACAAAGTGACAATCTACCTCAATGTGCTTTGTTCGTTCATAGAAAACCAGATTTTTTGCAATGTGCAAAGCGGACTGAGTATCACAAAACAATTTGATCGCCTTGGGATGTTGTATACCTAAACTCAACAACAGACCTCTCAGCCACTTCAACTCATAAGTGACCGCAGCCATGGACCTATATTCAGCCTCTGCAGAAGATCTAGAAAATGTGTGCTGCTTCTTTGTCTTCCAAGAGATGGGAGATTGACCTAGAAATACTAGCCAACCTGTCAACGAACGACGAGTAAGCGGACAAGCCGCCCAATCAAAATCACACCATCCCTGCAAAATCAACTCACTGTCGGCACGTAACAAAATACCCTGTCCTGGGGTGCCTTTCAAATAACGGACCACTCGTAAGGCCGCTTCCCAATATTCAATCCGGGGTTCTTGCATGAATTGAGACAAAATATGAACAGAATATGCCAAGTCCGGTCGAGTGACCCCCAAATAAATCAAACGCCCGACAAATCTACGGTAGACCTCCGGATCTGACAACAAATCTCCATTTGCAAGGCCAAGTTTATGATTTTGCTCAATAGGGAACCCACTTGGCTTTGCACCTAACAATCCTGCTTCAGAGATAATATCAAGAGTATACTTGCGTTGACACAAAAACAACCCTGATGAACTACGAGCTACTTCAATACCCAAAAAATATTTGAGAGACCCAAGGTCTTTCATTTTGAAACAATCACTCAAATAGGCTTTGAAAGTTACAAGTGCAGCAGAATCATTCCCAGAAATAATAAGATCATCAACATAAACCAAGATATTAATCTGAATATTCCCTCTAGTAAATGTAAAAAGAGAATAATCAGAATAAGATTGAAGGAAACCATACCCTTTCAAAGCAGTCACCAATTTTGCAAACCAACATCTAGGGGCCTGTTTCAACCCATACAGCGATTTGCGCAAACGACACACCAACGTAGGATCTGGACTTTCAAACCCGGGAGGGAGCTTCATATACACCTCCTCATCAAGGTCACCATGTAAAAAGGCATTATGAACATCCATTTGGTGAAGTTCCTAATTTTTGGATGCTGCAATGGCTAGGAAGGCTCGAACAGTAGTCATCTTGGCGACCGGAGCAAAAGTTTCATTGTAGTCAATCCCCGCTTGTTGATGATTTCCCAACACAACCAAGCGCGATTTGAGCCGTTCCACATCTCCATTTGACAAAAACTTGATCTTGTACACCCACTGATTACCAAGTGTTTTCTTACCCGGAGGAAGATGTTCCAAAGTCCATGTACCATTGTCTTCCAATGCACGTATCTCTTCTTTCATTGAATGTCTCCAACCTTCGTGTTTCATGGCTTCTTTGAAGGTCTTAGGATCCTTACCCGAAATAATAGCTGCAAGAAACTTACGATAATTTACAGAAAAATTGTCACAATTAATATAGTGTGCCAAAGGATAGGGAGTACCTGAGGATTGATTGTTAACAGGAGTTGTAGGGGACGGACTATTAGCAAAAACTGAGTGTGTCACATAATCACGAAGCACAACAGAGGGAAATTTCTCCCGAAAACCACGCCCCAAGCCACCTTCCACATTCGTGACTGGGGTATGGTGTTGCTGCTCCCCCTCGCTGCCAGCAGGCGCTGGGTTCCCAGCGGGCTGTACAGTGGCTGTTGGCAGCCGCTCAGCCTCGCTGGGTTCCTAACGGGCTGGACAGTGGCCGCTGGCTGCAGCTCGGCCTGGCTGCCAGCAGGCGCTGGTTGGGCAGTGGTTTGCGGCTGCTGCTCGGCAGCCTCCGAACTATCAACTTCGCCCCCTAATTCATCCCCGTACACCATAAAATCACGATCAATTTCAGCACCCTCATCAAAAAAACTAGACGAAATATTAACATCTTCCGGACAAGCAAAAGGAAACACATCCTCCACAAACTTTACATCACGAGAGACAAAAAATTCCTTCGTATCAAGATCAAACAACCGCCACCCCTTCTTACCAAATGGATATCCCACAAACAAACACTTTCTGCTCCGACTAGCAAATTTGTCACCCTGAGTTTTTTGATTATGAGCAAAGCACAAACACCCAAAAGTATGAATAGCATAAAAAAAAAGAGGTTTATTGAATAAAATTTCAAAAGGTGTTTTATTTTCCAATTTGGGTGTGGGGTACGATTTATGAGATGAGATGCAACAAGAACACATTCACCCCAGAAAAAAATAGGCAAATTGGCCTGAAATCTGAGAGCCCTCGCAACATTCAACACATGTTTATGGTTCCTCTCTACCCTCCCATTCTGTTGCGGAGTACCCACACAAGAGGTTTGAAACAAAATACCAGTGGCGGAAAAATAATCGATCAAACAATTAAATTCTGTACCATTATCACTTTGTACAACTTTAATTGTTTGATTAAATTGTCGATCAACCATAGCAACAAAAGCCATAAACATCGGAAACACTTATGTTTTATCAACCAACAAGTAAATCCAAACAGCTCGGGAAAAATCATCAACAATTGTTAAAAAATAACGAGCTCCACACGACGAAACATGGCGATATGGGCCCCACAAATCACAATGTATTTTCTCAAATATTCTAGATGCATTATTATCACTTAAAGGAAATTTGTCTCTAGGATGCTTAGCACGTAAGCACACTTCACAATCCTTTGCTAAACTACTCTTATCACTACTGACATGAGGAAGCAACTTAACTACTCTCTCGGAAGGATGCCCCAATCGTCGATGCCACAATTCCAATGCGGACGTTACCATGACAGTAGACACATGTTGCACCACGTCCGGTTTGCTAAAATAGTATAGTCCGTCCCTCCTAACTCCCGTTCCAATCAGCTCCGTCAGTGGGTCCTGAATAGCACACATATAAGAATTAAAAGAGACAATAGTATGTAAATTATCAGTAAGTTGGGGGACGGAGAGTAAGTTGCAACGTAAATAAGGCACATAAAGGACATGATGTAAGGTGATTTTATCTGACATTCGAACAGAACCTTCCAAAGAAGCAAACACCTTTTCACTATTAGGCAAACCAACAGGACAATCAACAGTATGGACATCAAACAACCAAGATTTCTCACCGGTAACATGATGAGTAGCACCAGTGTCAATAATCCAAGAAAAAACATCAAACTTACCATTCAAGCGATTTTCGGGAATTGTAGCATTACCAAAAAATCCCGTAATAGCCTTCCATTGATCGGAAGTAAAGTGCTGACCGACGGCAGCGTTATTTGATGCGCCCTTGAAACGAGTAGGCGTGATATAGTCCCCGGGTCGGTCTTGAGGACCGAGAAAATAGGGAGAATTAGACTCAATTTTGGATGGTGGTGGAGGAGGTACGACGTCACCGGCCATGGAAATTTACGATGAAGAGAAGAAAAAAAAACGTGTGACCTGATACCATGTAGAAACTATACAATCTTGACTTGTTTCATTCATTCACCCAGAGAGAATATATATAGGATACAATCTTGAACCCTAGTGAAACAAGGAAACTAAGATCCTAGTGAAACAAGGAAACTAACCAATATATGGTAATTTGGTGAAACAAGGAAACTAACCAATATATGGTAATTAGTGAAACAAGGAAACTAACTAATAGATGGTAATTATCTCCGTACAAATATGCTACCAAATAATATCAAATAATATAAAGATATTATACCGCAATAGACCTCAAACATACATATACTATAAATTCATCGTATAATCAGCGTTACACAGAGTATACAAAATATCAATCTATCATCTCTTCCTTTTCTATTCTTATTTTCTTTTTGTAATTTGTAATTGTTGTTGGAGGTGGATAAGTGTAAGTTTCAATAGGAGACTTTGAAGCAATTGGTCGTAGGTAGGGAAGATTTGTAGAATTGAACAGTGACACGCGAAATAGAAAGCATCTAAAGTGGGTGTGAATTTTTGTACAGTACGCCAATCTGGAGTTGTCGAAGAGTATGGATTTGATGGTAAATGCTAGTTTTGATTGTCTTTTATGTTTTTGGCTCAAAGATGAAAACCATTGTGGGATTTAGTTTGTGAATTAAGAGAACAACGGAGCGAGGGTCGTCAGTGTGAATACGCATTGGGGTTAGCATGACTAATAGATACAATTTGTCACATATTGAAGGGATAAGGCATAAAAACTCCCGAATTATAGTAAAATTGTCAGCGACACACTTGAATTATGTGTGGGTTTTATTATCTTCTGAACTTAATTTTTTTGTATTATTTACATCCCTAAATTATGTGAGGGTCCTATAACCCCCTTCTCCTGAATTAAATTTTTCCGTATTATTTGAACCCTTGAATTATTTCGGTCCAATTTTTGTTGTCGTCTAAGTGCAGGTTTTTTTTAGTTTTTGTTGTCTTGATGCAGTTTTTGGTGAATGTTTGGTCTAGTTTTGATCCAATGGTATGAATACGAACAACAAATTGCAAGTCCTATACACCAAATAAATGAAGGAAACATAAATAACAACTTTAAAAGTATGGCAGCTTTATAAACGAAGGAACCTGTGGAAAATATCAAGAATAAATTTATAGATATAAAAACGAGTGATGCAGCTTCATAGATATAAAAGTCAGTGCAAAAGTTCACTTAAATGTGCAATAACATCATCTTAATAGTCAAAACAAGTGCAATATTGACATTTAAATTAAGACTAACAATAGAACCCTCGCATAGTTCATGGGAGTCATAGCACCCTCACATAATTTAGGAGTAAATAATATGGAAAAATTAATTTCAAGGGTGATAGAACCCTCGTATAATTTAGATGTGTAATTGATAATTTCGCCATAGTTCAGGGAAGCCATAGCCCCCTCGAATAGTTTCGGAGTGTAAATAATATGGAAAAAATAAATTAAGAGGTAATAGAATCCTCGTATAATTTAGATGTGTAACTGATAATTTCGCCATAATTCAGAAGGTTCTTATATGCCTTATTCCAACATTGAATAGAGAAAAACCTAAAAGGATTAAGGGCCTATTTGTCCATAAGAATTATTCACTTCTTTTCGATTTTTTTTTCCACTTTTTTCCAGAATCAGCGTTTGGTCATAAGAATTCCAAATACAACTTGAAGTTGTATTCCGGAATTCCAAAAACAAGAAAAACTTGTTTTTCAAAATTTTCACTTTTTTCACAACCAAAACAACTACTTTCAATCAAAAAATACAATTTCAAAAACTATGGCCAAACATAACTCCAACTCCAAAATTTCAAAAAAAGTTTTTTTTTTTTTTTTGGTTTCTACGGCCAAACGCCTACTAAAACTTTACTTGGACTATTTTGAACGTACCCTCAAACAAAGAGAGCATTTTTGTCATTTTCTCCAAAAAACACATGCCAGGACTCAGGAGCAAAACTCAGAAATAGGATGCCAGGTTGGCGATCCCAAAAAAACTAAACAACCAATCAAATTTAAGTAAAAGAGGTACAGAGAAAGAAAAAAACAAAAAGGATGCCACGTTGGCGATCCTTGTGAAACCTAAAAGACCCAATCACATTCAACACCTCCACTCTATATAAACACAGACACCAACTCTTAAAAACATACCGCCAAAGCAATTTCAAACTCAGGAAAACAAAAACAAAAACAAAATCATACCGACAAACATGCCTTCAACAACAGCAACAAAATCCGTAGGTGGTCGAGGAAAAACCTCAAAAGCATCAAAATCAATCTCAAGATCTCAAAAAGCAGGTCTCCAATTCCCAGTTGGTCGAATTGCTTGGTTCTTGAAAAAGGGTCGTTATGCTCAACGTGTTGGGTCAGGTTCACCTGTTTATCTCTCAGCGGTTCTTGAATACCTCGTTGCTGAGTTGTTGGAACTTGCTGGGAATGCTGCGAGAGATAACAAGAAGAATAGGATTATTCCAAGGCATATACAACTTGCTGTGAGGAATGATGATGAATTGAGCAAGTTGTTGCGATCTACTACTATTGCTAATGGTGGGGTTTTGCCTAATATTCATCAGAATTTGCTTCCTAAAAAGATTAGCAAGGGGAAAGATGGAATTGGCTCTGTTTCACAGGAATTTTAGATTTCTAGGTGTTGAATTAGGAGAATTGGGTTGTGAATTTTGATTTTAGTGTTAATTAGTTGGACTAGTTGGTAAGTGTTCTATGTGAATGACAAAGTTTGTTTCCTCATTTTCTTCTGTGGAAGTATGTAGAATTTAATGAAGACAGATTAATAGATTTCTTATAATTGCTCGAAGAACTGATTTCTAGTGCCTCTTGCTTCTGGTTTTATCTCCTAACCTTAATTATAATAGAGGTGGATCTAGGATTTGATGCTTGTGAGTTCCAATTCATTTTAAATTTAAAAAATAGAGGCAAAACAAAAACCTATAGGTGACCAAGGAATTTGAATCCTTGACCAAAAGAAGCAATGCTTTAAGAATTCTTTTTTTGCCAACAACACACTTTGTTATTGGGTTCCAAGTTGTAGTTTTTATATATTTGTTGGATTTTTCAATACAAATACAGAATCCGGGCAATACATGGGGTTCCTGTGAACCCCCATGTAATTAGCTAAATCTGCCCTTGATCATAATTACTAGCAACATTGAGGAATCTGCAGATCGAAGTGGGGTCTCTGACAACGCCATGAAAATTGAAAGACTTGAATAAGATTCTGTATAACAATTTACATGTATGTGGAGTTTTACTTATTGGCGTTTTATTTACTCCCTCTGTTTACTTTTGCATCTTCGTAAGATTTAATAAATGAAGTATATGCATATTTTATTATAATATTCATATTAATTGGTATGAAGAGAATATTTAAAAATGAGTAATTAATGTTAAGGGTAAAACAAGAGAAAAAAATTATCTTACTTTGAAATGCTAAAGTAGACAAGTAAAAATGAAAATTATTTTTATTACAGTGGACAAATAAAAGTGAACGGAGGAAGTATCTTTAAGGGCATTTTTGGTATTACCTCCATCTACAATATAAAGTTACAATTTAGAAAAATATAACATGATAAATACAAATGGCTTGATTTCCATATCCAAAAGAATTTTGCAACAAGTTAAAGCTACCTAACTATAGAAAACACTAACGGAAGCCAAATCGTTTAAGCAATACCCAAGTACTGTATTTTATTAATCTAGATTTTAGCACTTTCAACATAAATGAAAATCCATTCTAAACCACTAAATTTTAGGACTATATAGGTTCACATAACAGTAACGGAGCTCCAAAAAAATATAAGGTGCAATTAATCACTATGGTTATTTAAGAAATATACAATCATATCCTCCCCAATCCTGTATTTCATTTCAGGTTATAAAAGTCTTCGTTTCAACCAAAAAAAAAAAAAAAACACTATTGTGGATTTATTAGTCTGTGAATTAAGAGAACAGCGGAGTGTGAATACACAGTGAGATTGCGGGTTAGCATGACTAATCTATTTGTGAAATATTGAAGGATAAGGCTAGAGTGAATAACTGAAGGGCCTGTTTGGAAAGCCACCTGTTAATTGGAATTGGTGTAATTACTAGGATAGTAAATACACAGCCTAGTACGGTAATGTAATTACAACGACCTGTTAGTTTGTCATAATGTAATTACAGTACTGTATTTACAAGCGTGTTGTTTGGTTGCACAAGTGTAATTACACAGTTAGTTTAATTTAAAAATAAAATTTAATTATAAAAAAATTAAAATTAATAGTTAAAAAATATTTGCCTTTATAAATGATATTAAATTAGTTATTTAATAACACATTGTTTCTTGAAAATATATTAATTAATAATCCTATATTTGTAACTAATATTGTAAAAAAATAATGGATATATATTTTTCAAATTAATAGTATTTAATTTTAATTAATTATAAAACTTAAAAGAAGACTTTTTTTTTCTTGAGAACGTTATGGATTGGATGTTTGACAAAAATATAATATTTATAAATATAATGTCATAATATTATTCAAATGTTTGACACAAAAAATCCATCAAATGCAAGTGAAAAATAAACAACATGCAAAGTGAAAGCAAACAACTTAAAATTGAAAATATAACCTAAATCCAAAAGAAAAAGTTTAACATAATACTCTTATGTCAAATTCCAACATTACATAAGTAAGTTCTAACGTAACTTAAGTAAATCATTCAAAAGAAAGGGAAAATATAAGTCTATAACCTCATTCACAGTAAAATTCTACTATAATAACGTCACTCGTTATATGCCAAGTTTGTTAATGACTCATTCTTTCCAATATTAAGAGGTGTAGTTTCAAAAATTAGAATAATAACACGGTTATGCTAAATGAATAAAATAAAAAAAAATAAAAAATACGAACAATTACATGGAACCACAAGAAGTAAAGGTTGGGAATGGGTAGAAAGGAAATGAAAAATACATAATATAAAAAAATATAATAAAATAATTAAAAAGTAAAAATAAAAAAGAAATAAAAATAATAGAAATAAAAAGAAATTAAAAATACAAAGAAATTAAAATAAACAAAAAAGAAACAAACTAAAAAGTAACCCTGTAATTACAGGGTGTAATTACATTCAATTCTCAACCCCCCTTGAGAATTGGAGAGTGTAATTACACCCTCTCAATTACACAAAATTCCCCACCTAACTGTGTAATTACTTGGTCAAATAAACATGTCAAACTTTGTAATTACACCAATTCCAATTACCTGGGTGACTTTCCAAACAGGCCCTAAAGGGTCATTCAACTTGAGCAAATTCACTAACAAAGTCACTTATATTTATTTTGTATCGAGAAGGTTACTCAAGTTAGAATGATATATCAACAGTGTCATTATAGCCAAAAAGTTAAATGAATAACTACATCAACCTCCCCTTAAGTTTGATTTTGTTTAACTTACCTTTTTGGGGCTATGCTTACCTATCTTATTTTAATCTCCTTTTAACTTAGCTATAGCTATATTAATATAAGAATTATAATTTAACTAATTTGTCCTTATGATATATTTTTGGGGAACTTACATAAATGACTGTATTTTAGGTTTTTTTTTAGGCATAGCTACACTTTAGCTAATTACGTTTCGTAGCTACAATAAATTGTATTCAAAATTCGAATTGTGTTCAAAATTCAGCTGAGTCACATTTCGCTGTATTCAAGTCAACTGTATTCATTTCTAGCTACTTTTACATTATATTCACTTTATTATATTTAAAATCGATTGTATATAAAAAAAATATCCTTCAAAATACACCCCCAAACATTGAATTTTGCATTAAAAAAATTAACAAGTACACGCAAATATTGATTACAAAAAATAAAATTCATTGTATTCATTTGTAAATATTTTTTTGTTTAATTAATTTTGTAAATATTTTTTTAAGAAAAATTATTTCCAACTCCATATTTTATGCACATAACATATACTATATATCCAAAAAAGATTTGTCTTGAAAAATCTAAACTTAAAATTTATTTAAGATGCCAGACTGGCGATCTCAGTAAAACTCATAAGTAAGATGCCAGGTTGGCAATCCCAGTAGCCAATCAAATTACTATGTGCAGAGAAGACCCACAAAAAAAAAAAAAAAAAGGATGCCACGTTGGCAATCCGTGCAGAACCTAAACCAACTAATCAAACTCTTCACCTCTACTCTATATAAACACAGAACACCAACGCTTAAAAACATACCGCCAAAGCAAATTCAAATTCAAGTAAACAAAACAAAACATACCGCCAAACATGGCTTCAACAACAGCAACAAAATCCGTAGGAGTAGGTGGTCGAGGAAAAACCTCAAAAGCATCAAAATCAATCTCAAGATCACAAAAAGCGGGTCTTCAATTCCCTGTTGGTCGAATTGCTCGGTTCTTGAAAAAAGGTCGTTATGCTCAACGTGTTGGGTCAGGTTCGCCCGTTTATCTCTCAGCGGTTCTTGAGTACCTGGCTGCTGAGTTGTTGGAACTTGCTGGGAATGCTGCGAGAGATAACAAGAAGAATAGGATTATTCCGAGGCATATACAACTTGCTGTGAGGAATGATGAGGAATTGAGCAAGTTGTTGGGATCTACTACGATTGCTAATGGTGGGGTTTTGCCTAATATTCATCAGAATTTGCTTCCTAAAAAGATTAGCAAGGGGAAAGATGGAATTGGATCTGTTTCACAGGAATTCTAGATTTCTAGGTGTTGTATTAGGAGATTGAGTAGTGACTTTTGATTTTGTTCATAAGTGTTCTATGTTAATGGCAAGTTTATTTCCTCATGTTGAAGTATGTAGAATTTAGTGAAGACAAAATTAATGGATTTCTTATGATTGCTTGAACTGATTTCTAGTTTCTCTTGCTTCTATTTTTATCTCCTAGTTTTAATCATAACTACTGGCAAAATAATCATGAAGAATCTGCAAATCAAAATGGTCTCTCACAACGCTATGAAATTGAAATAGATTTGAATAAGATTTTGTATATTACAAGTCTGTGGAGTTTTACTTATTGGTGTTTTATGTATCTTTAAGGGCATGTTTTGGTCCTTCCGCAAACTCTCCAGAGAAAAAATATCCTTCCTAATGCCCTGCCTAAAATGAGGCAATTTCTTGAATTGCATCTCCTTTGCATTTTTCTCTATCTACAATAAATGAGTTTTGGCATAGGCGGAATAATGGAGTATTTGGTAACATTACACGATAATGCCAATACAAATGGAACAACTAAACGTGGCAACCGGTTTGGCCTTACCGGTTTTAACCGGTAACCGGACCGGTTAAACCGGAACCGGTAGAACCGGTTCCGGTTAACCGTGTAATGGTTTACCGGTCCGGTTCCAATATTTTGGAAACCGGAACCGGACCGGTTAAACCGGTAAAAATTAAAAAAAAAAAAAAACGAAAGAGTTATTTTATTATTGGTGATTTTATTATTGTACTATTTTTGTATAACTCATGTATTATTTGCAAGTTAAAAAAAATACAACTTGCAAATAAATGTTATCCAAAAATGAATAAAATATATGGCTCATTGAGCTTTCTTCTATTTACTTGTGTTCATATTTTTACTTTTATTAAGTTATGAATATACCTAAAATATACTAAGAATATACTTATAAGTATATTAAGTTATATAGTATACTTAAACATATATAAGTATATATAGTATATAAAGAAAAAATAGTATATAAAGTATATATATTAAGTATTTATAGTATATATAGTAGATATGTATATATAGTATATATATTAAGTTATACCTATATATAAGTATATATAGTTATACATATATTTAGTATATATATATTAAGTTATACATATATATAAGTATATGTAAGTTATACATATATATGTATATGAAAAACACTATTCTGTATTGCTGACTTGCTGTTAGGCTGTTAGTCAGTAAATATTTAAACTTTAATTATAAAGTTGTATAACATATGAAAATATAGCTACAATATACAAATAAATACTATAATATATATAATACAAAAAACAAATTTTTTTTTTTTTTTAAGCAATCCAAACCGGACCGGTTCCGGTTTGGACTTTAAAATTTTGGAACCGGAACCGGTTAGGCGGTTCCGGTTTTGGAACCGGAACCGACCGGTTTCCTAACCGGTTCCCGGTCCGGTTAACAGGCATAGGAACAACCTCCATTTCAGTATGAATTACCCCCTCTATTACGTAATAAGTGGTGTTGGTGAGTTATAACATTTCATAGTTTTGATAATTGACAAACGATCCAAGGACCAGGTCCCATAAAAGTAATGCACGATACTTAATAGCTGTAAAGCTGCTGCATTGTCCAGGCAGAACTGCAGCAGCACAGTTGTATGTATGATGCAAATTAAAAGCCCTTGAGAAGTCACTATTCATGGTCACATGTTTCTCACATGCTCTCTATTTTGTCTCATATTTATACAACATGTTAGGCATCATTTTGACCTAACACTTGCAAATCTAAAAAGATATATTTCTCTCAAGTGTGGCGGCTACTTTTCTCAAGTTGCCCACAAGAATAAGATCTCAACAATCAGAGAGACCAGTTCCTGCCACTGAAGACATCTGAAGTCCTTAAGATAGTTGAGTCTTGTTTCATGTTTTTAATTTATATTCCTACACTGCTTGTCAAGAAGCATCATAGTAGGACAAATTTAAATCTTTGTAACTTTGTTTTCTCGGCTAGAGTTAACTACGTATCAGTTGGGTCGTTGGCTAGAGGTAGTTAAGACTTGGAGCTTTGCAATAGAGTTATTGTAAAGGTGCTTACAATAGGTACATTGTAAGGGTTAGGGATTAAAAGTTTAATTCCTAGGTTGCAATCCAAAGTTGCTCAGTTTAGTGAAGCTGGGTTAGGGATTAAGAGTTTAATTCCTAGGTTGCAATCCAAAGTTACTCAGTTTAGTGAAGCTGGAAATCCTACTAGGATAGGTCGTAGTTTTTAATCTCTTGAGCAAAGAGTTTTTCACGTAAATATCTTGCCTTATTTACCTTCCATTATTATCTGTGAGAATAGTTCAGGGACCAGGTCCCTAGATTATTTTGAGTAAACTCTCAGGCTGTGAACTAGCCAACGGTGAACCCGTAGGTTCTATCAGGTGTTTTATCTTACGCACACCCCTTAAAAAATTGCTTACTCATAGAAAATTATGAGTGTTTTTACTAACTTACCCTTAATTAATCTGGAAAAAGAAAAACTATTTAATGATTCTTGGTTATAAATAAGGATAAGTTTGAAAAAATAAGATCAATTTCTTATTGAAATCCTAAAACGTCACTTATTTTGAAATAAAATAAAAAGCCTAAAACACCACTGGAATGGAGGAGTATGCAACAAGCAACATGACATATTTTCAGCAGTATAAAGCTATCATACTATTGAAAGCAAAACATTTTAAGCAACACCAAATATTTTGTTATTCTAGATGTTAGCACTTTCAAAATAAATGAGAATGCATTCTAAACCACTAAAAATATTATAGGACTAAATTAGGTTCACATTATTATTATGGTAATAAAGCTCAGAGAAAATATAAGGTTCAGTTAATCACCATGTTTGTTTTCAAAATATAGTACAATTATAAATAATCTGCCCAAAATAATGCTTAGAAAAAAAATCCAATCTTTCCCTCGATCCATATAGATAAAGATTGGCTTAATGCATATGCAGCCCCCTAAACTTGTCCCTTATTTTTTTCAATTTTGACACATCAACTAAGTGTTGTTCTATTGAGCCTCTGAACTCGTTTATTAGAAAGAAAAAAATAGCATTATGAGATCCATTTATGCTTTTCCGGAGTCATTAGGAGTAAAATTTATAGTTATTGGCTGTGGAAGTTGCTTTTATTATTTCTTTTCTTTCTGAATTTACTTATATTCTTCCTAACATGTAGTTATTAGTATATTTCCTTTTCTTCGTTTTTCTTGTTTGGAGCTGAGATCTTATTCCAACTACACTAGCATTATGATACCTTAAACAACGTAACTACTATGTTGTATAGGTAAATGGACCATCTGGACAAATGTCTTGGATCCGAAATGGACCAGAAAGCTTGGATGCTCAGAACATAACTGAGGCTACTGACAATAGGTTTGAATAAACTCTTGTTTTTGGTTTTGTTACCTTTACATTTGCCCATTCAGTTTCTGTTTGCCTGCATCAGAGGCATGATTTTAACAATAAAGCTTGCTTGGGAAGATGGCCTCTATCTGCTATGATTTATATTTTTGTACTGCTTCTGATGAGGTACCTTATTGAATTGATGCAGCCTGTTGCGTGTAAAGACAGACTACATTGACTTGTATCAGATTCACTGGCCTGATCGGTTTGTAGATAAATCCTACATTTTGTGGCATTGTTTTCTCACAGATATACATGTTCATAAAAAATTCTTTATCAAAGTTTAAACAGATATCTTAAGATGTTTGCTTCTTCACCCGTCAACGCCAATTCTGATGTTCACCATTTTAAACTTTCTGGCAGCTATGTTCCTATGTTCGGAGAAACTGACTATGATCCCCTACGACATTATACATCAGTCAGTTTTGAGGAACATATTGATCAGAGGCGGAGCCAGGATTCGAAGTTTTAATTCTTTAAAGTTACTAGGTTCTTAATTAATAATTTGTACATATTTGACAAAAAATTTAATATAAATATATGATTCGGACAAAAGCTACTGAGTTCAGCCGAACCCACACCCGAAGGGCTGGCTCCGCCCCTGAGATTGATGCTCTAGAAAGAGCTGTTGATGCTGGTAAGGTTGGTCATGACAGCAAAAGATGTTAACCTCAGAATATTACTTTTCCTTGTAAAGGCAACTAAACAGCCAATCAAATTTAAGCAATCGAGGTACAGGGAAAACCAAAAAAAAATCTAAAAAAGGATGCCACGTTGGCAATCCTTGTGAAACCTAAACAAACCAATACATTCACCACGTCCACTCTATATAAACACAGAACACCAACTCTGATAAAACATACCGCCAAAGCAATTTCAAATTCAAGAAACAAAAACAAAAACATATCGCCAAACATGCCTTCAATAACAGCAACAAAATCCGTAGGTGGTCGAGGAAAAACCTCAAAAGCATCAAAATCAATCTCAAGATCTCATAAAGCAGGTCTTCAATTCCCCGTTGGTCGAATTGCTAGGTTCTTGAAAAAGGGTCGTTATGCTCAGCGAGTTGGATCAGGTTCACCCGTTTATCTCTCAGCGGTTCTTGAATACCTCGCTGCTGAATTATTGGAACTTGCTGGCAATGCTGCGAGAGATAACAAGAAGAATAGGATTATTCCAAGGCATATACAACTTGCTGTGAGGAATGATGAGGAATTAAGCAAGTTGTTGGGATCTGCTACCATTGCTAATGGTGGGGTTTTGCCTAGTATTCATCAGAATTTGCTTCCTAAAAAGATTAGCAAGGGGAAAGAAATTGGTTCTGTTTCACAGGAATTTTAGATTTCTAGATGTTGAATTAGGAGAAATTGGGTTGTGAGTATTTGATTTTAAGGTAAATTAGTTGGGACTTGTTCATAAGTGTTCTATGTGAATGACAAGTTTGTTTCTCCTTTATCTATTTTCATTCTCTTCTGTTGAAGTTTGTAGAATTTAATGAAGACAAATTAATATAAATATTTTCTAGTTTCTCTTGCTTTTGTTTTTATCTCCTAAACTTAGAGCTTGTTTGGATGGGCTTAAGCTAGCTTATGTCTTATTTTTGTTGTTTTGGCTAAAAAATAATTGCTTAAAAATATTTTTTATCTTACTTAAACACTATAAAAGTGATTAAATGCTATTTTTGCTAGCATCTAAAATAAGCCAATCCAAACATGCTCAGAGCCTGTTTGGATGAGCTTATGCCTATAAGCTGTTTGCAGCTTATAAGCTAAAAAAAATAACTTATTTTTTTTGGCTTATAAGCTGTTTTCAGCTTATAAGCTGCTTTAGATAAGCTAAGTCAAATGTGCCCAATTATTTTTTTGAGCTTATTTTAAGCACAAAATGACTTTAAGCTGGCCAGCCAAACACTCAAAAAAGCTGAAAACAGCTTATAAGCTAACTTATAAGCCAATCCAAACGGGCTCTTTAATCATAAATATTGGCAAAGTAAACTTGAGGATTCTGTAGATCAAAAAGGTTTCTCACAACGCCATGGGAAATTGAAATAGACTTGAATAAGATTATATGTGTGTTACACGTCTGTGGAGTTTTAGTTATTGGCGTTTTGTTTATCTTTAAGGGCATCATTTGGTCCTTCCGCAAAGTGTCTCGGCTGTCCTCACCAAATCTACTCCTAATGCGTAAATTAAGACCATTTATTCAATTGTTCTACACTATAAAGATTTGGCATAGTTAGAATAACAATTTAGAAAGATAGCATGATAAATCAAAATGGATTGACTGCCATTTCTCGAATGAATTATGCAAAATCAACTGTACATAACTATTTGATGTAACTTGTTTAACGTATTTTTAACAGTTTAAAGTTACCAAATTATAGGAAACACAATTGGAAGCCAAATATTTTGTTATTCTAAACGTCAGCACTTTCAACATAAATACTAAATACTAAGAATCTATTATTCTCTATTCTAAACCACTAAATTTTTAGGACTATAGGTTCAAGTTATTGTAATGGAGCTCCAAAAATATACTCTGGTGCAGTTAATCACTATGGTAGAGGCTAGAGCGCTCAATTCCGTTTAAAAATATTTGATCTCTCAATCAATTAAACAGGATTATTTATGAAAGGTTCTAGTTTCAAAGTAAAGGGGATGTAGCTCAAATGGTAGAGCGCTCGCTTTGCATGCGAGAGGTACAGGGTTCGATCCCCTGCATCTCCACATTTTCTTCGTCCTATTTATAGTTATTTTTCCTCATCTCTTCTTCAAGAGAAGTCATCTTCTTTCTCCAACTCTCCCTCGCTTCACTGGACTCTTCAATGGCGTTTGCAGTTCCTGTCTTCAATCTTGCTCCAGATTTAACCGTCTCCAAACTCTCTTTAGGTTCATCCATGTCTTTATTTTGCAGCAAGAGCCACATAACGCAACGCCCTTGAGCTTTTTTTTTTTATCATTTTCACAGGAACCATGACTTTCGGTGAGCAAAACACCTTGGCCGAATCATTTCAACTCCTCGATAAAGCCTTCAACTCTGGAATTAACTTCTTCGATTCTGCTGAAATGTTAGTCCTCAAACCTACCTTACTTCTCTCCTCAATTTTATGCTAAAAATGTTCCTCCCTCCGTTCATGAATTTGGACCAACATTTTAAGGATTGCCACTTACAGTATTTTTCGTGTAGTTTTCCAACATCTAAATTTAAAATTTAAAATATTTAATTAATCTTAGCTCCGAAGATTAGTCAAATTGATTCTCGTGAAGCGAAACCTTGACAAGTAAAAGTGAATCGAGGGAGTATTATATTTTCACAAAGCAATACCGAGTTTAAAATGGGATAAAGAATGAGGATTACTAAACTACAATTTTGAAGCGGAATGGATACAGAAGATAAACTCCAATTAATTTGGGATTGAAGTTTGTGGTTGATTGATGGAGTATGTTTATATTGAATTCAAAATTGTTGACTTACGCTTTTTTTTAAAATCTGTAAAAACTAGGTATCCAGTACCCCAGCGTGCAGAGACTCATGGCAGAAGTGAGGAGTATTTCGGGCGTTGGATTAGAGAAAGAAAAGTCCCTCGCGATAGTGTTGTTTTCGCCACGAAGGTCTTCTACTCTTTAGCTCTTCTGTATTTTCCTCAGTACTTCTTCCTAAAGATTTAAATATTGTTTGAAAGATATGCAACTGTGTGTGTTACTCTTCTTGAAGATCGAAATTTGGTTTAAGCCTCAACATGTTTGAATGTGCTGTGTAATGATGTGGAGGACTAGTTAGGAGAATTAGGCTGAAAAGGCTATATTTTCCAGTATATGCCTGGTTATTTATGGTACTAAAATGTGACAAATAGTTGATTCTGCAAGCAATTAGCAGTTCTTTCCTATGTGTAGTCCATGAGGCATTATTGAGTACTTGGTTTCCATTAGAAAAAGATAACATTATGAGATGCATTCGCAATTTTCTGGAGTCGTAATGAGTAAAACTTATAGCTGTTGGCTGTAAGAGATTTTTATTTCTTTTCTTTCTGAATTTACTTATTTTCTTCCTAGCATGTAGTTATTGGTATAACTCCTTTTCTTCGTTTTTTCTTGTTTGGAGCTTGGATCTTATTCCAACTGCACTAGCATTTTGATATCTTAAACAACTATATTGTTATAGGTCAGTGGACCATCTGGACAAATGTGTTGGATTCGAAATGGACCAGAAAGCTTGGATGCTCAAAACATAACTGAGGCTATTGACAATAGGTTTGAGTAAATTATTGTTTTTGGTTTTGTTACCTTTACTTTGTCCATTCAATTTCTGTTTGACTGCATTAGCGGCATTATTTTGACAATAAAAGCTTGTTTCTGAAGATGGCCTCCATCTGGTAGATATATATTTTTGACTGCTTCTGATGAGGTACCTTTATTGATTTGATGCAGCCTGTTGCGTGTAAAGACAGACTACATTGACTTGTATCAAATTCACTGGCCTGATCGGTTTGTAGATAAATCCTACATTTTGTGGCTTTGTTTTCTCACAGATGTAATTACTCAAAAAGATTGCTTTTCAAAATTTAAACAGATATCTTACGACATTTGCTTCTTCACCTGTCAACGCCCAATCTCATGTTCGCCATTTTATACTTTCTGGCAGCTATGTTCCTATGTTTGGAGAAACTGACTATGATCCCCTACGACATTATACGTCAGTCAGTTTCGAGGAACAACTTGATGCTCTAGAAAGAGCTGTTGATGCCGGCAAGGTCAGTCATGACAGCAAAGATGTTAACTTCACAAATTACTTTTCCTCGTGAAGGCTGAGATGTTAACTTCATAAATTTGGTGACTATTTTCTATTGGTGGTTCAAATTATTCTCTTTAGATCAGATACATTGGCCTTAGTAACGAAACACCATATGGCATTATGAAGTTCCAAGAAGTTGCCAAAAGTAGAGCTGGGAATCTTCAAATAGTATCTGTTCAGGTGTTTTATGGCTCAATCCTGCTTTAATGTTGAGACTTCTTTGTCTTTGCTTCCTTCAAATATTGGTTCTTCACTAGTATAAGATAAAGCTTGATTCGGCTTCTTTTGTTTCAGAATGCATACAACTTGCTATGTCGAAATTTTGATTTAGCTATGGCTGAATGCTGTCACAACGAGAGGTAATCCTTGGATTGTGTGGACAACTTTGGGGTAGGCATTTTTATGGGTACGCGGTGTTTCTTCCGGTTTTTTTCCTGATCAGAGTGGGTACGTTGTGTTGCTTTCTGTACTATAACATCCATTTGTGCAAATGATTCATCTAGGAGTGGGAATAAGTGCAGTCTTGATTGTTGTCCTAGAAACACACAGCACTCTTGTCATATATAATGGGGGTGTACAATGCGCAACGCCTGAGACAAGGGAGGGGGTGAGGCATAGCTGCATGTTTAGGAGAAGAAGAAGTTAATATAGAGCTTGGATGTAGCCCCACTAGTACTTATGTGGGTGCTTTGGAGGGAAGGAACAGAAGAGCATTTGAAAGGGTGTAATATGATTTTGAGCAGATTAGGACATCTCTTTGTTCTTGATTAGGTTTGGTGCACCCACAAGATCTCTGGTTGTTTAGATGATTGGATGTCTTCTGTAGAGAACCATATTTTTCTGTAGGTTTTTTATCTTTGGTATACTACTTGCTTATGGGGTTTCTTACCCTAAAACATCAGTAAAATATCACTTTATCAATAAAAATTATGCTAGTCTCATTTGCACAGGTTTCTATACAGTTTTATCACATGTAGGATGCATGCTGAAGATTTAGGGTGCATTGGGAACTTTGTTACTGTTTGCAAAGCATGGACGACTCTATTAAGGGGATACTGGCCCTAAATTTGTTGACAAGGTCATAAGAAACTAAACAGAATGTGTCAGAAAAGCACAATGTTAATCTGTTGATCTCAGCAATCGCTTTTAACATTCGGACTGTTCAAGTATCATCTAGTAACTCTTCAATTTTGCTCCAACCGTGTTAGGACGGTTTAACATCTGCTATAGCTACAGTAAAAGCCTTTTATTTTAGTGATACTGGCATTTCATTTTATCTGGTTGTTTTCCTGCAAAGGCATCATTATTTTTAACTATATGATTACGATTATTGGAGCTCACTTGACTTGTTTCAGTTATCTTTGTGGCCAGTTGACCAGCAATCTTGACCATGATTTCTTTTGCTACTTTTCATCATTGTTTGATATTAGCATATTTATAAAGATTTCGGTTGCCCAGTTGTTGTGAACTTGCTGACAAAGATGATGTTCATCTTTTAATTAATTGAAGTATTTGTGGAATTTACTGTTGCTGGTAATGACCTCTTTGCTTACTTATTGCTGAACATCTCTAGGATAAGCTTGTTGGCCTACAGCCCTCTGGCCATGGGCATACTTTCTGGAAAGTACTTTGCCGAAGATGGAGGTCCATCTGATGCTCGTTTAAATCTGTTTAAAGGTCAGATTGGTTGCCAATTTCGTTGGAATATCTAACTGATGCCGGTAGATTTTCTCATTCTACTAATCTCAAACTTCTGGTAGGGAGATACAAGGAAGGGGAGTCCAGATACGACCTGTCAAAATCTAATGTTTTATATGCTGCCAAAGTAAGGAAATTCCTCTTTCTAAAGCTGTCTTTATCATTTTCCAATACTCAAATTTATACTGGTCAAGAAATACACAACTTTTCTGGCGGAGAATGAGCACTGCTTATTTATACAAAAATGACACTCTATTTAATATTTTGTGTGTGTGGGATGCAATATCTTTTTGTCCATTTTCTGCTTAACATATAAAACCCAAACCTCTAGGAATCCTTCAAAAGAAAAGGACTCTCTTCTGCAATAAACAAATTTTCTCATGGGTATGATATAGTTTCTTTTATGCAAGCTGTTGAATACATTTTCTCTCTAAGACTGTAAAATATGTCCGCTAATGTCTGTTGCTGTTGTTTGCTATTTTCTTCAATATATCATTTCTTTTAGTTTTAAGTGTAATTGCCTTTTACCTTTGTGATCATGAGTTTCACTCATTTTGCAGTCATACCTAGAGATAGCAGACAGATATGGTATTCATCCGGTGTCTCTTGCAATTGGTATGACCAATCTTCTTCCGAATTCCTATTCTAGTTCGTATCCACTGCTGATCATAGATAATCCTTTATAGTTATTTGCTAATAGTCTGAAACTGAAATATTAAGCATGATAGTCATTTGTCAAGTCTGCGACATGCTTCTTGTGTTGCTGAGTTTACTTTCAGATTTTGACTTTTCATTTGGTCACCAAAACATATACTACTTCTATTTTTCTTTTGACTTTGAATTGTTTGGCCAGCCTTCATTATGAGACACCCTCTCGTGGCTAGTGTTGTCTTTGGAGCCACAAAATTTTGGCAGCTTGAAGAGGTTCTTGATGCGTGTAAGGTCAACCTCGATCCGGAGATAATTACTGAGATTAACAAGGTCCACTTGAGGTTTCCAAGCCCTTGTCCTTGAAAAGCAATGCTCTATTGGTCCATAAGCACCTCAATGTCCCTGCTCGTAAAGACTGCTGGTGCAGATCCTGATTTCTAGCTAGAACATTGGGACTTGATCATTGATAACTGATGGAGTTTTATTAATCTATCGACAATAAATCTAGGATTCTAGCTTGATTGGTTCAGCTTTTAAGATCCTGACCACTACCATTGAACCATTGCATTTTAAAAAAAATTGAGTTTAGAGTTTAATATTTTGTCATATTAGTGATTTTTCACCTGCATTCCGTGTAAAAAATGATGGATTCAATTGAACTTATCAAATGTATGATCTATACGCCTGTGTCTACCGTGATGATCTATACTACAATATATGTGAAAACGACTATCACATGTGAAAACAACCAAGAATTTGGCAGAGTGATTGATGCTATGTATCTAGAATGAAAATAGAATAAAGTGAGGTTAAGATTTGGAAGTATTAACTGTATATCATTGTAGAATTCAACACGGCAACGAGGATGTTAATTGGTCATTTAGACCAGGTAGCCGGATGGATGTTCCTTATTTTTGCATCAGGATATGTTAATTTTCTCCAATGACTTTTCAAAGACAGCAGGTGAAATGATAAATTCCTTGGAGTCTTATGAGAAGATGTTTCTTGATGACTTCTCTAAGGATGACTTGGGAAACTAAAGACGTTGAGATATGATGAGAAGTAACGCCCAAGAAAGTGCTATTAATAGGAGAAGAAATAAACGTAGAAAAACCAATTTAGTCGGTCCAACAGAGATAAGAAAAAGTCGGCAAATTATCAAGATAGACTAAATATTCAAGTCTTGTGGAATATTATGGGGTAAATGGTGCCAGAGAAAAAGTTTTCACGTGATGTTTGCATCAAATCATATTAATTTGCCATAGTTAAGAATAAAATGTGGTGAATGTATACTAATCAATATATATTACTATAAAGCTAGGCAATAAAAGAATGATGTGACATTTCTCTTTGGCCAAGGATCCTATTTTTTTTTTTTTTTTTTTTTTTTTTTTGCCTTTTCTTCATTTTTTTTAAATTATTTTATTTTAAAAAATCATCTCCATGACTCACACCTCTTCATCGTTATAACTTCTTTCTCTTAATTACTTCATAACTCACATTAAATTACCCTTGATTATAAAAAAGGTTACTTCCTTTCCTCATTTTATAGGCTATTTAATTTGAATGGAATGAGCATTAGAAAAAAGAAGTAAGGCTACAACAACAATACGGAAGAGAGAAAATGTGCTTTTTTCTGAATAATTAGTCTCATTAATGTCAATTCTTAATTAAGTTTTTCCACAACCATAATCATTTTTATTCTCTAATTAAACTAAGCAATTAAAACATATAATACCCATGCGTTTTCATCTTCTTATTGATTTTTGGTCATTTGTCATTCATGGGTCAACAACCACTTTAATCTCCCATTTAATAGTACATACTAATATCCGTTCATGTGTCATTGCCATGACTCAATTCTTTTTTATTTTGTGCCTAAAAAGTTCTAAGTTGAGTACAATTTTTTGTTTGACTAGACTAAAGAGTTGTTTTGTCTTCCTAATTAAACGTGAGAATTAATGCATATAAATGCATATCACGTCCATAATTATATGATATATAATATTGGTTGCTCCTACTTTTATCCATAATTGTGCCTCTTTTTCAAGTTCACTTTGTTTAGTATATATATATATATATATATATATATATATATATATATATATATATATATATATATATTTTTTTTTTTTTTTTATTTTATGTTTCAGGCTTTATGTATGGGAGTTACGTTTCTTTGCTTGCAGTTGTGCCTTCAGCCGAACTATTTTTTCCTCCACATTTTGCTCATTCGTAAGGTAGACAATTCATATCATCATTCTTCTCTAGTTTTTAAGTTGTATATGTGCATGCTTCATTTGTTTTTTTTTTTCTCGAACATATGAGTTGAATAATTGTTAATCTTCTTTACTTTCGTATCTTTTGACAGTTTAAGTCGTGACACTCTTTATGACCAGAATATTGTCACGCCCCGAACCATAGCCTGGGGGTAATACGGCACTCGGTGCCTGACTATATGTGACCGAGCGAACCACATGACTTGCTGAATCATCATGAGGCATACATGAGCGGAAATATAACGTGAAATGCATGATGAGCTTTTATAAAACATAGTAAGTCATAATATTAAACATAAGCACTTGGTTAAGTCATGAATGCGGATAATATCATAAATGAGACAAACCGGCTAACCAACTCTGAAGTCTAACATGACACTTGTCTTGTCTATGAAACCTCTAACATGAGTCTGAAACACGTAACATACTTGCTGGGACAAGGCCCTCAGCATACCTTTAGATGCAAAACTAAATAAAGAAAGACAATGCCTAAACCCCGAATGAGATGGGGCTCACCAATAAGCCGGTACGTGCAGAACCTAATGAGCAGAGGCGTTGTCTTGTAAATCCGTACCTGCATCGTGAAATGCAGGCCCCCGGGCAATAAAAGTAGGGGTGGGCGTTCGGTTTTTCGGTTCGGTTTGGCTATTTCGGGTTCGGTTTTTTGAAGGTGGACACCAAACACCGAACCAAACTAGTTCGGTTCGGTTCTTTCGATTTCGGTTTCGATTTTTTCAATTCAGTTTTTTTAATATAATATTAGAAGCGATTCCATTGACACTAATTCATATTCTCAAAAGCAATAAAACATAAAACTGATAAATTGAAATCAAAATCAAACAAACGGGATACACAAGAACAGAAAACTATAATCATGACATAGGATTACTAGGTGTTATATACATAGAATAATTAAGAACACACATAAAGGACATACATTAATCCTAAAGAGACATCCTAGTTACCTTTCTTTGTTAAGGATATTTGATTTTTTCAATTGAAGTGGAAAATTAGGGATACAAATGCAAAATAGGACTTATTACAATTGGGTTTTTTTTTGCTTTAAACTTAATAGGCCTGGACTATTTTAATTTTTTTGGGTAATGTATTAAATTTCGGTGCGCGTTCGGTTTTTAGGTTCGGTTTTATCAAACTTCGGTTCGGCTATTTCGATTTCGGTTTTTTGACGATGGACACCAAACACCGAACCAAACTAGTTCGGTTCGGTTCGGCTTTTCAGTTTTCGGTATTTATGCCCAGCCCTAAATAAAAGGAGACGTCAGCACATTGAATGTACTGGTATGTAAAGCAACTGAAAGAAATAACATGGGACATAGAATAACATGATAAGAACTGAAACTGAAAACCTGGACATGAACATGAGCATGAGCATGGGTATATATATATAACATAAGTAAAACATGATAAGTAGGGAGAGCATTTCATAAACCAACAACATGATATCACCACGTGGGTACGTGGAGTCTGGTACCTCGCCGGCCCAGCAGAGCCCTCATACCTTGCCAGGGTATAAGGTGGTAACGTGCCTGATGGATCCATTCAGTGTAAAATTAAGGAATCGTCCTAACTGGACGGAGCGATCCTTGTCCTACGGTGGCTACGTAGTTTCGGGCTATCTGAGCCTTCTCGGTAATTCGTGTAACCCCCAAAAACATGAACATAATATAATTGGCTAAGGAGCCCATGATTTTCGTGAATTAACTTGTACTTGACTTGTAATCATGATTTCACGAAATAACTTGTAAACATGGTTTCATGAAATAACTTGTATTTAGCATGTATGTATCTTGTATCATGGCATGAAAGTAATTATATAATATAGTTGCATGAAAACTTGTAGACATGTAGGATATTCATGAAATAATCATTTTAGCTAAAACATGCATGCAAGAACCCATGGAATACAAGATATGGGTTTTTCATGGATTACAGACTGATTCTCAATAATCATATGGAGTTATTAAGAACACGATGATAGAATAATAACAATTCATACATAATATAATCACGGACATGGACCTAGGGTTGTCATGAGCATGGTATAGAAAACCCTAGTTTTCGTAGAGAATCATAATTTATGGATTATAAGGCGTGGGGAAGAACAATGATGTTCCCACACGTAAATAGTAACTCTACATACCTGGTAATGCCCCAAACTTGAATTAAAGACTCTAACTTTGAAGAGGATTTCCAAAATCTTGAATTCTTGAACCTTGAGATGTGTTTTCTTGAAAACCTAGTTTAGGAATGATGATTTCTTGTTTAGATTACAAGGATATGTATTAGAATTGATTTGGAATAATTAGAGTAGGCTTACCTTGGTGTTCTTGATGATAGAGGAGGGTAGGAGGTCGTGCTAGGGCTTGAAGGAATGAAAAATAATGACTTAAACTGATATGGATGAATATATACTGTTCTGGAAAAATTGAATTTTACGCCCAGTTAAATATTGGCCGTATTTTGAAAGACGGGCCGTATTTTGAAATACGGTCTGTATTCCGTATGGACTGCACTGCGTCTCTTCAGTAAAATGGCCATAACTCTTTGCACAGATGTCCGTTTGACCCCCATAATATACCGTTGGAAAGGTATTTCAAAGCTCTACAACTTTCATCAAGGAAGTTTTCTCAAATTACAAATACATTTTGAAATACGGGCCGTATTTTAAAATACGAGCCGTATTTAACAATGTAACATCCAAATGCCAATTTTCAGAATGCTCAAAAATCCTTGGTACCAGTTTACGACTTGAATTACGGCCCGTATACTGAAATACGGTCACTGTTCATGGGCGTAAACCCTCATCTTACAACTGAATAGGGAAATTCCAATTCTCACATCCTTTATCTGATTTTCTAAGTTTAGGATCATGGTCAAAGATTAGGTTAAAGGTACGAGGTGTTACAATGGTTTGAAGTCAAATACTGGTACCAAAGTCTTAAATTTCTATTGACATTAGTGTTTCTCTCATTTTAACTTCTTAGAAGAAGGCAACAATGATGAACGAAAAAATGAAGGTCGCTTATATGTTACTAAAGGGAAATAAGTAATCTAGAAGAGATTGGAAACAAATAAGTCGTATTTGTAGTAATAATTCCTATTCATAGTTTCTTGAGGACTTGCAAAAGTTGAAAATCCGGAGCAATAAAATCTAATAATAAGAAACCTCAAGTCCCCAAGGAAAAATGATCAACAATTCTTACTTTTCTGACGGCTTCTAAATGTGAGATGAAGAGATTAATATATAGAAAAAGTGTGATCAATTGTAGGTAAAACATTTTTTCTTATTTTTCACTTGATAGGCAATAATTATATCCTTATATAAACTTTTGTATTTGTTTGAATATTTAAATTTTCGTGTTAACTTAATGCTAGATGCAAAATAAGGATTTTAGTTAAGTTTAGCCTTTAGTGTGATCAATTTGTACTTTCCTTTTGGACCGGACAAAATCCAATCCAAAAGGACGATTATTTTTACTTCGGATTATTTTCTCAGGCGTTTCAACTTATTGTGATGATTCATTTTAGCTTTTTGGTATCGTTTGCTAATAGGGAAAAGTATTCCAGGTCTAAGTAAAATAAATTCTCTCATTTGTTTCAAGTTAACTTTCAAAGATCTTTCAAATTCACAATATACCGCGCGAAGCACGATTAAATTCACTAGTTACGTAATTATAACTAAGTGATAATGATGTGTATAAATATGTTATGTATTTTATTGAATCGATACAACTAACAGATTGAATGAGCTTTTCTTGATCCCTAACATTCATTAGATAGAAAATAGTGGAGATACTTCCTCATATTTGAAAATTATGCCTCTTTGGATGACAAGGGGGAATTGTAATGAAACTTGATCTGATCCAGAGAGACGTAGGGTGTGTTCGGTATGAAGGAAAATGTTTTCCAAGGAAAATGTTTTCCCGGAAAATAAATGAATTTTTACTTATTTTCTCATGTTCGTTTGGGTAGCGGAAAATAAGTGAATTTCTTACTTATTTTCTCATGTTCGTTTGGTTAGTAGAAAACATTTTCAGGAAAATACCTACCCAAGCCCCACAACTCCACCCCAACCCCACCCCCACCCCTAATTTTTTTTTGAAGTATTTAATTTTTTTTCAAAACAAAATTATTTTGGGAGGGTGGGGGTGAAGTAGGGGTGGGTGGGGTGGGGTGGTGCAAAAAACCAAAAAAAAAAAAAAATTCAAAACTTTTTTTTTCAAAACAAAATTAATTTTTTTTTTTTGGGAAGGGGTTGAGGGTGGGGTGAGGATGGCGTGGGGGTGGGGGTGGGGTGGGGCAGGGGTGGGGTTTGATTGAGCGTGAGGGTGGGGTGGGATGGTGCAAAAAATAAAAAAAAATCAATTTTTTTTTCAAAACAAAATTATTTTTTTTTGCCAGGGGGTGGGGCAGGGGTGGGTGGGTGGGGTAGGCGTGAGGGTGGTGTGGTGGGAGTGGGCTGGGTGGTTGGTGGAATGCACTTATAGACTTGTTTTCCCTACTTTTATTAGGGAAGTCATTTTCCCCATTTTTGAGGAACTTGTTTTCCTAACGAAAACGTTTTCCAAAATTTTTAACCAAATGAACATGAGAAAATTGGTCCATACCGAACACACCAGTAATCACACAATTCTCCTCCAGTTGGTGCAGCTAATTAAATATTTGCAGGGTAATATAAACTTTTACTCAGTACTACATAGAACTTCGTTCCATATAGTAGTAGTTTTCGCTGTTTTCTTGATCTTAGGTGTTCTGGAATACCACACATTGTTAATGGCTTTTAGGGAACAAGCAGAGATTAAGGAGCCGTTTGTCCATGGAAAGTTCTTTTTTCACTTTTGTTTTTCAGAATAGTGTTTGGTTATATAATCTATTGGGCTGATTGTTTGGAAAAGTGGTTTTCATCAGTTTTTCACGTGAATTTTTTTCACTCATAATTTTTTTTTTTTTTTATGTTAAATGTATATCCAAATATAACTTCAATTTTCAAACACACAAAATTCAACTTAATTTTAAATATCAGTACTATTTTCCCCCCAAATATGATATCGTTTATGTCCAACCCCAATCAGATCATCAATATGTTAAGAATCTAATAATCTCTCATGAGTACTTTTTTTTTTTTCCCCCTCCCATTTTAGGAGGATTTATAGTGTTTTCACACTTCCCCTCCAGTGTGACTCGAACCCAGGACCTACCGATCGTGGGTGGAGGTGCTTAACCACTGAGTCATCCCTCACTTGTCTCATGAGTACTTTAAGAGTTTGCAAAGGGGGTTATAAATTTATAATATTCCAAGATAATCCATCCATTGTTAAGGTTGGATGCTCAAATTCTTTTATATGATATATCAAAGTTAAAATTATTTGCACGATTGTTTCTCTACCCAGCGTAGTACTTTGGGATTTTCCCTCAACTCATTGAGTCATTTTGGTCTTCTTTATTGGATGTTCAAATTATTTTATATGATACCAAAGTCAAATTTTGATACGTATGTTTGCATGTCATGGGCGGCTTTCCAGCCATGCCCCATGACCCCTTGGGCGCGCCCCATGGCGCCATGGACGGCCCCGTGGTCTCGGACGCCCCAAGTGACAAGGTTGCTTCTGCCTATGTCGCCCCATCAATTTCCCTCGCGCGCGCCCCTGTGCTGGCCGTGCCCCAACGCGTGCCCAGCGCCCAATGTCAGTGCAGCCCAGCTACAGTGCCAGTGCCCAGCACCTAGCGCCCGCGCCCCAGTGCGCGCGCGCACCGTGCCCTGCGCGCATGACAGTGCCCCGACCGAGGGTGCACATGGACCTGCTCTAGTTAGGTCTCTTTTGTTGTAATTATAGAGTAGTTTACTTTATGTAATTTTGGTTGTGTTTCTCTAGCAAAACCATGTCTAGCTCTATGACTTGGGTTTTTATTTTTAAAGCATTATTAGGGGGGATCAAACAATCAAAACTTTCAAGCAAGCAATCAATTCTCTGTACTGGTGTCTCTCCCCCTCGACACCGCTTGCTCTCATTGTAATCAATTTTCATTAATGCAAACAAGCTCTCTTTCTTTCTCATTCTCAATTCACTTTTCTGTTCTCTCAATTGTTCCTGACATTGGTTTTCCCGCACGGCACTGACAGTCTCGTCTAGCGTGTGGAGGGGACCCCGGTTGGCGGATAGCAACTTTGGAATCTTCGGTTGCTTAGCCTTACGTCGCCCTTCCAAGAAGTCTCAGGAAGGCGCCGCGTAACAGTTGGTATCAAAGCTTAGGCTCGACATCGGACGAGGGAACACGTTGCTATTGTCATCATTTTCTGACCATGGTGAACCATGGAGACCGCCTCTTGATTTTGGAAACGGCGGTCAACCGATTTCGACCCGTGCCTGAAAGGGTGGAGGACCTGGACCGCAGGATGCGGCAGGCCGAACAAGACATTGTAAACATTGCTACTGACACTGATGCAGCCGCACAGGCGGCCGCCACACAAAGAGATGAGGACCTAGCCCATAGGACTCAGGAGGCAGATCGACTGACTGCCATGCAAGTAACCATCGACAATTTGACTAATCAGATCAATGTTGTCAATGCTGCCTTACAAGGCCTACTCCGAGGAGGGGGCAATCCCATTGGGGGCGCGGCAAACATTGCCCTGGCACCCCAGAAACTCAAGATTCCTGAACCAAAGCCCTACCAGGGTTCTCGAAATGCCAAAGAAGTGGAAAATTTTATCTTTGACATCGAGCAGTACTTTGACGCTGTGGGCGAACTGGAAGAGCCAAAGAAGGTCGCAACTGCTGCCATGTATCTACAAGGCGACGCCAAACTCTGGTGGCGTGTTAAATATGAAGCCATAAAAGCGGGCGAGGATGCTCTTGAGACATGGGAAGAACTAAAAGCAGCCATCCGCTTACAGTTCTTCCCCGAGAACGTCGAGTATAATGCACGGAGGAAACTTCGGGAGCTCAGGCAAACGAAGTCAGTCCGAGATTATGTCCGCGAGTTCTCTGCCCTCATGCTGAACATAAGGGACATGGGCGACAAGGACAAACTTTTCACGTTCATGGAAGGCTTGAAACCCTATGCCCGCATGGAAATACAAAGACAGAGGGTGGATACCTTGCCCAAGGCCATCCAAGCTGCGGAATGCCTCAGTGACTATCAAGTGGATGCTCGAAAGGATAAACCTCAACCACCAGCCCGTGGGGGATTCAAAGGGGGCCAATCCTACAATGCTGGCCCCAGCAGAAGTGGGGGAGATCGTAGTGCGACCAAATCAAAAGGTTCTTCCTCAGGCAGCAATAGTGCTGCATCTCATAATAATGATCGGGGGCGGAAGCCCCCCTCAGGATGTCGTCATTGCGGCGGACCACATTGGAACAATGAATGCCCACAGGCACAGATGAACGCCCATCAAATTTTGGATGATGGGACGGATGATGAGGATGATGCGGATCAGACAGAACCAATAGGTGCCTTCAATGCACTTGTTTGTTCCATTTCCAATGTTGTAGAAGGCACCAGTGCCGGCATATGCAAAAAGAAAGACCCAAGCTCAACTGCCAAGAAGGGAAAAGCAAAGGCAGGCAACGGGCCTCCTCCCAGAAAGGAGAAGACCCTGATGTTTGTCGACTTGAGAGTAAATGGCAAGCCTATTAAGGCCATGATAGACACAGGTGCTACGCACAACTACTTGGCCACCACAGAAGTAGAACGCCTTGGTCTAGTTGTTGGAAAGGGTAAGGGTCGTGTCAAAGCTATCAACTCGCCACCCCAATTGGTGGGCGGAATAGCCAAAGGAGTGCCGGTAAAGATGGGTCCTTATGAAGGCAAGTTCGACTTGCGGGTTGTGATCATTGACGATTTCGACTTGATAGTGGGGTTGGAATTCATGAGGCAAACTAACATCATTCCCATACCCTATGCGGACATGCTTCTGATGATGGGAGCAAATGGGGCCAAACCTTGCATTGTCCCGTGCACAACCATAAAGATGGCATCAGGAAATATCTCTGCATTGCAACTGAAGAAGGGGGTCCATCGACAAGAACCCACGTTCCTGGCTACCCTTTGCAATGAAGAGATTGAGTCTTCTTCAGGCCCCATTCCAACGCCTGTGAAGGAGCTCATGAAGGAGTTTGAGGATGTCATGCCACAAGACATGCCGAAGCGACTCCCGCCTAGGCGGACGGTCGATCATGAAATTGAATTGGTGCCTGGCGCGAAGCCACCTGCCCGCGCACCCTACAGAATGTCACAACCCGAACTCACCGAGCTTCGGAGACAATTGACGGAGATGCTGGACACGGGGATCATCGTTCCCTCCAAATCACCTTATGGGTCACCTGTACTGTTCCAAAAGAAACATGACGGTACCCTAAGGCTCTGTGTTGACTATCGAGCTCTCAACAAGATCACCGTGAAGAACAAGTATCCCATACCACTAATGGCGGACTTGTTTGATAGACTGGGCGGAGCCACAGTGTTCACCAAAGTAGACCTGAAGACAGGTTATTGGCAAGTCCGCATTGCTGAAGGAGACGAGTCCAAGACGACATGTGTAACCAGATATGGCTCGTTCGACTTCCTGGTCATGCCGTTCGGCTTGACCAATGCTCCGGCCACGTTTTGCACCCTAATGAACCAGGTCTTTCGAGAATACATTGATGAATTTGTGGTAGTATACCTGGACGACATTGTGGTGTACAGCAAAACGTTAGGCGAACACCTGGAGCACCTGAGGAAAGTCCTAACTCGGTTGCGAGAGCATGAATTGTACGTAAAGCTGTCCAAATGCTCTTTTGCCCAAAAACAGATTGACTTCCTCGGGCATGTTGTTGAAGAAGGTCGCATCAAGATGGACCAACAAAAGATCAGGGCTATCACAGATTGGCCACCACCCAAGGATATCCATGCCGTGAGGGCTTTCCTTGGCCTATGCAACTTTTATCGGCGGTTCGTCAAGGACTACTCCCTCATTTCACTACCACTGACGGAACTCCTCAAGAAGATCACACCTTGGGATTGGTCGCCAAAGAGAGCAGACACTTTCAATTCACTAAAAGCGGCTATGTCTAGTAGCCCTGTCTTGGCCTTGCCTGATTTGACCAAACCTTTCGAGGTGGAAACGGATGCCTCCGACTACGCCTTGGGCGGAGTCTTGCTACAAGAGGGGCACCCGGTGGCCTACGAGAGTAGAAAGTTGAAGGATGCAGAACGGCGCTATGCGGCTCACGAGAAAGAATTATTGGCTGTTGTCCACTGCTTGCGCCTTTGGAGGCACTATCTTCTGGGATCCCCATTTGTGGTGAAGACGGATAACACGGCTGTCAGTCACTTCATGACCCAGCCAAGTCTAAATGGCCGCCAGGCCAGATGGCAGGAGCTCCTAGCGGAATTTCACTTCAATCTGGAATACCGAAGTGGGAAGACCAACCATGTTGCGGATGCACTTAGCCGAAGGGCCGATCTAGCATCGGTATGCTTGCTCGCCACCCTCAGGGGGAGCGAAGTAGCTACCACCATAAAAGATCAAATCCAGGATCTTCTCAGCAAAGACCCTTCGGCACAGTACTTGGTCGACCTAGCAGGTCAAGGGAAAACTCGCCAGTTCTACATGGAGGACGGGTTCTTGAAGGCAAAAGGAAACCGCCTTTATGTTCCTAAAGGAGGAGATTTGCGGAGAACTCTCCTAATGGAATGTCACGATACTCTATGGGCAGGCCACCCAGGAGAAGAGCGTACCATGGCTCTGCTACGCCGTGCATATTATTGGCCCCAGATGGCAGATGATGTCGCTCAGTATGTGAAGACTTGCCTAGTATGCTAGAAAGACAAGTCCGATCGCTTGACACAAGCGGGCCTGTTGGAGCCATTACCGGTCCCAAAGAGGCCTTGGGAAAGCATCTCATTGGATTTCATCACCGGCTTGCCCAAGGTTGGAGATCTCACGACTATCTTGGTCGTGGTTGATCGGTTTTCCAAATATGCTACTTTCATTGCAGCACCCAAGTATATATCAGCAGAGGAGACAGCTCGACTCTTCTTCACCCATGTTGTCAAATATTGGGGTCTGCCCAAGGATATTGTTAGCGATCGTGACTCTCGCTTCACTAGCAACTTTTGGACCCAGCTCTTTAAGTGCTTGGGGTCTAAATTGAGTCACAGCTCGAGTTTTCACCCACAATCCGATGGCCAGACGGAGCGGTTCAATGGCATGTTGGAGGAATACTTGCGGCACTTTGTTACCGGCTCGCAGAAGAATTGGGTGAAGCTATTGGATGCGGCCCAACTGTGTTTCAACTCACAAAAGAGCTCTAGCACAAACAGGAGCGCTTTTGAAATTGTTACCGGGCAGCAACCGCTACTCCCACACACTGTGAATGCCCCAAACATGGCCAAATCTCCACGAGCAGCTAGCTTCTCGAAAGAATGGAAGCAGAATTTAGAGATAGTGCGGAGCTATCTAGTGAAGGCACAAAAGCGGATGAAGAGGCATGCAGTTCAAAATCGCCGCTTTGTGGAATATCAGGTTGGGGACAAGGTGATGGTGAAGATCCCAAAAAGATACCTATTTGCAGGGGTCCATGACCCCCGCCTGTTGCAAAAATACATTGGCCCTCTGTCCATTGAGAGGCGCATTGGGAAGGTAGCATACCGGGTGGATACCCCAGCTTGGTGGAAGATTCATCCTGTGTTCCATGTCAGTCTTCTAAAGCCTTTTCGAGAAGACAAAGAAGATCCTTCACGCAGCCAGCTCACAATACCCAGTATCCGAGGCCCACAAGCAACCGGAAAAAAGATAGTAGAAGCCATCCTCAACGATCGAGTCATACATGCCTCAAGAAAAGATCACCAAGAGTTCCTGGTGAAATGGTTGGGATGTGATGCCGAAGAGAATACATGGGAGAGAGGCACCAGCCTCAAAGCCTACAAGCACCTGATCGATGACTATCTTGCAAACAAGGCGCCGAGGACGTCGCCAACTCAGGTGGGGGAGAATGTCATGGGCGGCTTTCCAGCCATGCCCCATGACCCCTTGGGCGCGCCCCATGGCGCCATGGCAAGCCTCTCAGCGCCTAGCGCCATGGACGGCCCCGTGGTCTCGGACGCCCCAAGTGACAAGGTTGCTTCTGCCTATGTCGCCCCATCAATTTCCCTCGCGCGCGCCCCTGTGCTGGCCGTGCCCCAACGCGTGCCCAGCGCCCAATGTCAGTGCAGCCCAGCTACAGTGCCAGTGCCCAGCACCTAGCGCCCGCGCCCCAGTGCGCGCGCGCACCGTGCCCTGCGCGCATGACAGTGCCCCGACCGAGGGTGCACATGGACCTGCTCTAGTTAGGTCTCTTTTGTTGTAATTATAGAGTAGTTTACTTTATGTAATTTTGGTTGTGTTTCTCTAGCAAAACCATGTCTAGCTCTATGACTTGGGTTTTTATTTTTAAAGCATTATTAGGGGGGATCAAACAATCAAAACTTTCAAGCAAGCAATCAATTCTCTGTACTGGTGTCTCTCCCCCTCGACACCGCTTGCTCTCATTGTAATCAATTTTCATTAATGCAAACAAGCTCTCTTTCTTTCTCATTCTCAATTCACTTTTCTGTTCTCTCAATTGTTCCTGACATTGGTTTTCCCGCACGGCACTGACAGTCTCGTCTAGCGTGCGGAGGGGACCCCGGTTGGCGGATAGCAACTTTGGAATCTTCGGTTGCTTAGCCTTACGTCGCCCTTCCAAGAAGTCTCAGGAAGGCGCCGCGTAACAGTTTGCACGACTGTTTCTCTACTCATCGTTGTGCTTTGGGGTATCTCTCAACTCAATTCATTGAGCCATTTTGGACTTTTTCGTTCTCTTAATTCAGTCATTGACCCATAAAGTTTGCTCCAGACTTACTTCTTAGCATATTAAGGGTTTCTCAACTCAAGGTTAAAGAGCATATATGAATTTACTAATTTTACACTCACTTCTCAACCGGATTATACGTGCAATAGCGTGTTAAAAAATATACTTATCCTTTTTTTGTTGTTTGAGAGCTTTCAAAAAAAGTTAATGATGTTTTTGACTAAACCGCCTACTAAAAATTTCCAGATTGAAAAAACTTTCACGCCCTATCCTAAAGCAAATTTTACTGCGAAAATTGTACAGCCCACGTGTTTTTTCACAAACATATGTATGCAAACAACAAGAAGAAAAGAACCGAAATAAGACTGTATGTGATAGTTTTAGTAATTTAAATGTCATTAGCTCCTAACCAAATAAAAAATAGCTCTTGCATAGTTCCTAACCACAAATAAAAGAAGTAGCTCTTACTTACTCTTGCTTTCATTAACATTGGGTTGCTTTCCTTCCAAACAAACGACCAACTTTTGCAATAAATATACGCTTTGAATTCACCATGTTACAAATTATTTTTAAAAAGAAAATTTATTTTTTGTTTAGATTAAACGCAGCTTGATAAGTTCCAGGGAGGTTGCTTAAACTGTATATTTTCTGGACATCTAAAACCAAAAAGCACATGTTCATTAAAAAATTGGAACAAATAATTACTGAAGCAAAAAAATCATTACTTCTCAATCAAATTTTCTAAGTGGGCTTAGGTTTCTCTAAAGCAGAAAAAGGACAAGGTAAAGATTAAAAACAAAATGATTAGTTAATTAGCAAGATCCCTCTTCCTAAATAGAAACATTAAAAGTATGGTAATTAACTAGTCAAACACCAGGTTTCCAAAGGGAAATCTAAGCAAATTTGGATGAATCTAATTATTGTAATGTGTTATTCCCTTCGGTTCAAAATAAGTGTCCATTTAACACTTATTTTGAATCAAAATAAAAAAGGCTAAATGGACACTTATTATGAACCGAATGGAGTAACAGATTTGTTTAACCTTTGTTTATCTTTCGGATAATTAATGTGCTATTGATATAACAAATTTACAATTTCGAGATTAATTATTGATATACATACACGTTTCGAAAAAAAAAAGGAGTTTGAAGTACAAGAACAAACACATTTAATTTATTACTTTTTAGCGTGAAGTAATTTTTGTTTAAAATATTAAAATCATTATATATGCGCAAGCAATTTGTTATCTCATAATACTTGCTCACAATTGGTACATACAACAAACAAGTATATAATACATATTTTACGTAAGGTTTATCACTTAATCACGGTCAGTTATTCGATTTTTTTAGTCTCAATTTATCAATTTTACTGGAGCTTTATTTTATTTTATTCTTGATATCTAGAAGAAAGAATGATGCAGAATTTACGTTGATTTCAAAGCTCTCAATTTTAGACTTCCAACTCCCAAGTCTATAATTTGACCAGTATGCAGCCATTTTGCTTGCGCAATTAGGTATCTGTGGCTTTTTTATTTTATATATCTTTTAAGAAATATTAATTAAGAGGGGATTTTGACTATCTTATATGTATTTATCTATTCTTAGTAAAATTAATGAAAGCGACACACAAATAGGGTAAGCATATAATGAATAGAGATCACTAGTTTGAGATTACTAGTTTTAGTAACCCAATTTATAATTTATTTGGCCAAACTTCTAAAATTAATTTATTTTGAAAAGTATTTTTTTTAAAAGTGTTTTTCAAAAATATACTTTTTGTGAGAAACAGTTTGTGTTTGGTCAATTAATTTAAAAAGTACTTTGAGCAGCAATTAATGTTTAATCATGCTTTTAAAAAGTGTTTCTACGTGTATTTATTTCTGAAAAGTACTTTTCAAAAAGTGCTTCTTCATAAATTTCATGAATAAGTTTATCAAGGATTTTGAGAAAACCCGACATAAGACTCGACTTTATTTTTTGCTTTTTCTATTTCTTTTCTCGTTTTTTTATTGGTTTACATGAGTAAACCATCTGTATCTTTCTTGTTCCACTAGCTAGAAGATAAATGAAATTTTTTCCCTTTTGTTATTATTTATTTCATTATGTCAAAAGACCAGAAGTTGGAAACATTATTTTTTTCATTCTTTTCTTATTAAGAAGTCATAAGTAGTGATGAATCAAACGGACCTTCGAAATGTTCATCTTAAATGGTACAGTAGTTATTTATTCTCACCCAATAGCTGCATCAGATCTGAAAAACTATTTCTATTACTCCTAAAAATACTTATTTTCTTCCTAAAATCTAATTAAACACCTTATTTTTTAAAATAAATATTTTTTAAGAAAAATAAGCTTAGTTAAACAGGTTATTAAAGAAAAGGAGGGTGTACTCTTGTTGACTAATCTCTCTTCTTCGGACATCATTTCCCAAATGAATTAATGATACAAAGACAAAAGATAAACTCTCTGTTTGTTCTCTGCCCCTGTTAAAAACTTTATAATTCATCATCTTCATCTTCATCGATTTAATTTTTCTGCCATTCCTTCACTTTTATCAACAAAAAATTATATTTAAAAAAATTAACACTATTCCCCTTCCCCAGCCTAACTTTGGAAAGTGAGTCAAAGCCTGCTGCTACTGCTGCTACCCTGTATTACTACTTTTAGTAATTTCCCTTTTTGTGGCCTATTTCAAGATTCATACACACAAAGCCTAAAAGCTTGAATCCAAATATCCACCTTTATGTTCTGTCATACAGAGTCCTTTTTTGCTGTGGAAATAATAACAAGTTTGTTGTACAGTTGAAAAAAAGTAGTAGTAATTTTGTTGGTGATGGGTTCGAAGCCGTGGCTACATCCGGCTCCAACGTATCGTATATTAGAGACGTTTTGGGATACAGATGAAGATGCCCCAGGTCCACGTTGTGGTCATACTCTTACTGCTATAGCTGCTACCAAGACTCATGGTCCAAGACTCATACTCTTTGGTGGTGCCACTGCTATTGAGGGTGGCAGTGGTGCTGCCCCTGGCATAAGTAATTCTAATTCTTCTCTTGTGACCCAATTGTTACTTTTGTCTAAAGATTGATTCTTTGTTGTTTCTTGAATTGACACTTTGCTTAATTGGTATGAATCTTGATTAGGGCTGGCTGGTGTAACCAATTGTATTCATTCATATGATGTTCTTACCAGAAAATGGACCAGGTATGTGTGTTGTACATCTCTAATTCTTCTAGGATCTGCTTCCATCTTCCTCTCCTTTTTTTTTTTTTTGGGTGGATGGGTTTAAACAGGGATTTGGAAACTATTTTTATAGTGGTGGTAATGATTTAGTGTTTCTTGAATTAACCAGACTTAGACCTGCTGGTGAGCCACCTTCACCAAGAGCTGCACATGCTGCTGCTGCTGTTGGAACAATGGTTGTATTTCAGGTGATTAGAAAGAGAAATCGAAGTATGTAGGTTGTATTGTTAGTATTAAAATGATCATTAGAAACAATAACTACTAATATCTATTCCTATTGTGTTTTTTTGTTACTAGGGTGGGATAGGACCAGCAGGGCATTCAACTGATGATCTTTATGTGCTTGATTTGACAAATGACAAATTCAAGTGGCACAGGTTAGCTTCTGGATATGCAGTTGAATTTCTTCTCCCTTTTTCAATTATTATACAGCTCTTGGTCCATGACTAATTACCTTGTTTGTTTCTAGAGTTGTTGTTCAAGGTCAAGGTCCTGGACCGCGGTATGGCCATGTAATGGACTTGGTTGCACAAAGATATCTGGTATCCGTCAGTGGCAATGATGGTGAGCACAATATTCCTATGAGTTACTGATCGACTGGATGTAATTTTTTCCTATTACCACATCAGAAGTTCGAGTTTGCATTCCTTCATTTTGAACACAATCCACTTCAGGCTATATTCATTATGACTGTGAGCAGATGAGGACCCCCCCCCCCCCCCCCCCCCAAATCGTAGGGGCACCACAGGTTTGGTGCACCAAAAGATGGGATTATAGAGAAGCACTCTAGAAAATTAGGGTTTTAGGGAAAATCAAAGCAAGAAAATATATAAATGCACTGGCTAGTTTAACCCCCCTCCCCAAAAATAAGAGAAGATGTAAGAGCAAAAAATACCCAAAGTAAACTCTGATTTTATAGAACATTTATCAGACCAATAATGTTATGCGAGAGTGAGGGTTGGCCTCTTAGGCCAAACATAGTCATATGATGAATTTCCTGGAAATGCAAATGCTTAGGTTGATATAAAGTATACAAGATTAGAAATTATCAAGTTTGACAGACAGTGCAAGTGGCACATATGAAGATGTTAGAGTCCTATATTGGTTGAGGGTATGTGTTGTTGTCTCCTTATATTATGTTAGGTACCTTACCTCATGAGCTATTTTTAGAATTGAGTTAGGCCTAATATCTATTTTCTTAACATGGTATGAAGAGTGAGACCCGTCCTTATTTTTGGTTTACTAAAATGTTGGGGCCTTATATTGTCGTGTCCTTGCTCCTAATGTCTGATCCTGTGTTTGGTTGGGGGGTGGGGGGGGGGGGTAATTAGAAATTTAGAATCCTACAATGGGTTGAGGTCTCGAGGATATGTTTGTTTGTCTCCTTATATGGTATTGGGCAATCCTCATTTTAAAAGCTAGCTTTTTTGGTTTAACTTAGAGCCAAGGTCTACGTTCTTCACATAAGATAAAGTGAAGAGCACCTAAGGGTTTGACCTAGTGGTCAATGAAGTGGGTTGAGAACCATGAGGTCTTAGGTTCAAATCCTAGCGGAGACAAAAACACTAGGTGGACAAAGTTACCCGATACATATGCTGGTGGGAGATAGCAGGTACCCTGGGCTATTAGTCGAGGTGTGCTCAAGCTGTCTGAACACCACAGTTATAAAAAGATGAAGAAAAGATTGCATGGAATAGTTTAGTCATGCCTTATGTAGGCCTCCAGATGCTCCAGTCAGTCCGTATGAGATGTGAGTTAAATGTATAAAAAGGATATGATATATGAGCAAAATCACTTGAAGTATAGTTGTCTCAAAAGACCTAAAGTCTCGAGGAATCTATACAGATTTAACAAAGATTAGAACACAATGGAAACAAAGTAGGAGCATGATGCCAACAAAGTGTTTGTATAGGTGATGCCAACTAGTTGGGATTAAACTGATCGTTCATGTAGTGATAATTGTGAGATTTAGAGAACCTCTAATTTGCCCAAGCAAAAATATTAAGTATTCGATGAAATGACCTATATAGAACAGAATTAATATAGACGATGCATATAGTTGGCCAGCCCCGATTGATTTGGGATTGAGGCGTAGTTCATTGAATGATTGTTTTCTCACTGACTATGTAGTCATAAATAAATTTCATATTTGGAATCACATGATGGATAGTTATGTCTTGATCTAGCTTAGTTTTCCACATTTTTACTCCAATGGTGTCATAGCATGATCTGACCGCCTCTATTTTTCCTAATGTTTCAGTATCAGTGTGATGTATCCATAATAATGTGAATTTTGAAGATTAGCTATGCACATTTTATTAACAGTTGCTGGGCATACGGCATACTTAGGAGCAGAAAAAGTAAATATGCAGCTGTAGCATCACTTTATCATCTCACAATCAAAGGATAAACTGTTAAATTTTTTTATCTTTATAAATGCCTGTAACGTGATTGATTAAAGATGATGGGAAGACTCTTTTCCTTGCTCTCCCAACTGCTACATAATCCATGTCCATAATTTTGAAACAAGCTGACTTGGTTGAATAGTGAATGCCGTAACTCATTTCTGCAAGGTCTAGCTACTGCAGCTTGCCTTTCTTCATATGCATTAAGAGTTCTATGTTGAACATATATATGCTGCATGGCGTTTTTAGTTCTTTGTCACTTAGCCCTCCTTGTATGTACTCGATATGTTTGATTTTCATTTATTTCCAGGGAAAAGAGTTCTTTCTGATGCTTGGGCCTTGGATACTGCTCAGAAACCTTATGCGTGGCAGAGACTGAATCCAGAAGGTGATAGGCCGTCAGCTAGAATGTGAGTCTACATTGTTTAATCTCAGTTCCAAGAAATCTTAGTAACTTTGATTCTCTGCAAGGGCTTGAGTCGCTTGACCCATTTAGGACATCTCCTCAATCTCTCTAGTCAGATCACCCATGTGTCATCTATTCCTACCTCATCATTGTCTCTGTTGGGCAGCTACACTGCAACTTATGGTGTTCTTTCACTTCTTTGTATTTTATTGCCGAAGTACATATCCACTTTTATATATATCCCTTCACATATTTGCTATGAAAATGTGTTTTTATCCTCGAATTGTTCATTGTGAAAACTGTCTGGTGCTGCTATCGTCTCCCAGATATTATTCTTGGCATACCCTCTCTGAAGTAGTTGACAGTAAAATGTTTTTGGCTTGATAGCTCCACCAAGATGCTGCTTCTAACATAATTCTCTCCTTCAATCTTCCCACACTAGACTTCTTTTGTCTTGCCTTTTCAATCTATGGCTGCCTCTCTCTCTCTCTCTCTTGTTCTTTTTACTTATTATTTGTTCTTAGTAGCCTACGTACTCATTCATGACGTGGTAATGGTACTGTAACTTCCTAGTAGATCCTGTATTTCTGAAAATTGATGTCCTTGTAGGTATGCAACAGCTAGTGCTCGGACCGATGGCATGTTTTTGCTTTGTGGTGGGAGAGATGCTTCAGGCACGGTAAGTAAGTTGTTTATATAGTCATCAATGTTTAGACTGATAAACTCCTCCATTGGCTTGTTTCCTGCTTTGAACTAGCAAGTTCTTTTTAGCTAATGCACACAGTTTTTTAGATTTTAACTTTATTTTGTATGGTATTTTAAAATGTTAGTCAAGTTATGATATGTTGTGGCATACATACGAAATTAAAGTAGCCGGTTTTAGGTGTCTATAAGCTCAATCTTCTTGAATATGTAATCATTCTTTCATCAGTATATTGCTGTTGAAGCAACTAATAGTCCTAAACAAGGAGGGCCTTTGATACTGTTGGTTACAAGCTAGATATAGTGCTTTTGATATGTAGCCTTCTAGATGATGTGGTTGATGATTCCTGGATGTGCCTCCATGTGCAGCCCTTAGCAGATGCCTATGGCCTGCTTATGCATAGGAATGGCCAGTGGGAGTGGACTCTTGCACCAGGAGTGGCACCATCACCAAGGTATCAACATGCTGCTGTAAGTACTACTCCCTCCATTCCATTTTATGTCAAAGTGTAAGCTAAATATATGAAAATACCAACATTATCCTTTTAATTGAATGGTGGTGAGGTTTCTACATTTCTTGTCATATTCTCTCTTTTCAAAAGAATGAACTTCTATATTAAATGGGTCCAAACAAGTTATATCATTAAGGATAAAAATGGGAATGCTAGGATTAAATAGCTTCCAAAAAGAGAAACGTGTCATTCTTGTTGGGACAAACTAAAAAATGTGTCAGGGAGTAATATTTCTGCAGTTTGGGTCATGTCTATCCTGTTTGTCCTCCACAGTCCTCACTTTTTCTAATATATTCTGAATAACATTTTTGCTGGTGATTAGGTATTTGTTGGTGCAAGATTGCACGTTACAGGAGGTGCTCTTAGAGGTGGACGTGGAGTAGAAGGTGAAGCAGCTGTTGCAGGTAAATGTGGGATTTATCCTTTTGTGCATAATTTGATTGCTTATATGTTGTAAATGGGATGTCATTAAATCTTTTCAACTTTATTGCCTTAAAAAGTGTTGGACACAGCTGCTGGAGTTTGGTTAGATAGACATGGACTGGTAACTGCTTCACGTGGTAGCAAGGGCCAAAATGACCAAGATCCTTCTTTGGAGCTTATGCGTCGCTGTCGCCATGCAGCTGCATCTGTTGGTGTTCGGATATATATCTATGGTGGTCTTAGAGGAGGTAATGAATGCAACTGGCATATGCAGTTTTAGACTGTTCGAATGATGTCTATTCTTCTCCTTTTCAGAACCCTCTTCAACTGGTTAATCGCTGTACACTTATCTTTCAGAATGCTTGATCTAGTGATAAGTGTCCTTCAAAAAAAGTGTATTTACATGAGTTAAGCTATGAGAAGATTAAGGTTTCTATAAAGGTCTGTGGCTAAGCAAAAAATCTCGTAGCACTAAAAGGATTGTCAAATGCTCAGAGTTGATTCACTTTCACCTACAGATGTGATACAATGACATTTTTCTTCTTTATTGCACTTTTGCTTATCCTCGAGAAATCAAATTTTAGATGGATTTTACAAACAGCAGTCCAGCATTAGATAAACATCAAAGAGAATGATGAACAATGAATTGGGAAATTTGTAAGCTAAATTCAAAGTCACATGTCCATTCTGAAGTAATAATAAGCTACCTAATGAGCTTTTGGTGGTATAGATGTCTCTTCTGAGGGTCTATTTTTTATGCATGCCTACCACTGTGATGACCATGTCATTTGCTTTCTGCTGTCTAATGCTAATATTCCTCATTTTGTCTTTATTTTTTGCTTCTTTTTTTTAATCATTATAAGCTTAAGAAGCGTCGCATCTTCTGGAATATTCTTAAGTAACAGGAAATCATTTAAACCGGTTTGCATATGCTGTCATTCACCTAGCACTTTCATATTTTTGCCGTTACACTGACTTATCAACTAGTACTTCAGTATTTTTTTCTTATTAGTGCTAACTTTCCTTGTAACACTCTACTCTCTGGGCAATTTGTTTTACGGTGTTCTTAGATCAGATTATTTTTGCTACAGATACACTTCTGGATGAATGTCTGGTTGCAGAAAATTCTCCATTGCATTCTGACATCAATTCGCCAGTCTTAACGTCTGAGAGATCCCCATCCATTGGCTCAACTCCTGATGGAAAACCTGAGACCCACCCATCTGGTGGGTTGAGGTAATATTCGCTTTATCTCTAGTTCTTGATATCATTTTTCATTCAGTTCATCCTTGTAATTTGGAGCATCAAATCTTAACAGCATGGATAAAGATTCTATGGAAAAGTTGACCAAGGATTTTGCTGCTGAAGCTGAGGCTGCTAATGCTGTCTGGCAATTAGCACAGTCTGCATCTGCCACTCCTGAAGTAACATCGGTCTCTGACGAGAGCTCTCAAGTTCCAGACACCGCTTTTGAGGGTAGCGATAGTGAGTCAGCTGTCCGCCTCCATTCTAGAGCTGTATGTACTCTGCTCTGTTGCCTAGTGTTACTTTATTTGGCGGATGGTGAAATCACTTTCTAAATACTGCAGGTCGTAGTTGCAAAAGAAACTGTTGGGAACCTGGGGGGAATGGTGAGGCAATTGTCATTGGATCAATTTGAAAATGAGAGTAGACGAATGCTTCCGTCATATAATGATATTTCAAATCCAACAAAAAAATTCGCACGGCAGAAATCACCTCAAGGATTGCATAAGAAGGTGAGCCCCAGCAAGCTGCAACAGATTTTTTCCTTCTCAAACCTTAATGGTTTAAAGACAGTATTCTCATTTTGTTAAGATTTGTTATATTCCTTTTTCTGATCTTTATTTGTCGGGATATGTAATCTTCTATTGCTGTATCGCAGATCATATCCACTTTGCTTAGGCCGCGAAATTGGAAACCACCTGTAAATAGAAAGTTCTTTCTTGATTCATATGAAGTGGGTGAGCTTTGTTATGCAGCTGAGCAGATCTTCATGCATGAGCCTACAGTTCTTCAATTGAAAGCTCCTGTCAAAGTGTTTGGTGATCTTCATGGACAGTTTGGTGATCTGATGCGGCTGTTTGATGAATATGGATTTCCTTCCACTGCTGGAGACATTACGTAAGTCTGATCTAAGCTTGACAATTAGGTTTTTCTCATTTGAAGTAGCTTTGACTGCTCTGAACAATTTCAACTTAAGCTCGTGTTTTAAGTTTTAGCATAATACTTAGTAGTTGTAGTAGCAGAGCAGTAGAATAAATCTGCCATGATTGAAGTGTTATAAGATAACAGATGAAAAGAATGTCTCCCATACCAGCAGCGAGCTACAAACTTAAAGATGACGGCTCACCCTGCAAAAGAAAGATCAGTTTGCTTAGCATATGACAGCTTAAATAATTTTGATTCCTCCTCTCCAGCTTAAAGCCTTAGTTAAGAATTCTGTGGAATGGGGGTGGTTAGTGGTGATGGGGTGGGGATAGGTTGGGGTGGGGTTGGGAGGGGGGTGGAGCTGTCCGTACAAAAATACATCTTAATGATATTAAGACTTTGTTGAAGATCTTTAATGATTAAGATCTATTCAGACCAAATAAGTGCTTAGATCTTAATCTAACAAATGCACTTAATGGCCTAAGGTCTGAACCATTCGGATTCAGACCTCCATTAAGTGCAAACAAATGAGGCCTTAGTGGGTAACCCATCTAGTACACTGCTTACTATAGTAAGTCTTTCTTCCAAGGGGATAACTTCTTTTCACATTTACCAATCAGCCCCTGCCAAATCTTTTTACCACTCTGTTTAGCACCAAGTAGCAGCCTCAAATATACAGTAGGTAGATTCTCAACCTTGCAACCCACAATTTCAGCTTACTCCTGTACGCATTCTGCACTATTTATAGCATATATGGCTTTTTGCCAAGTTGATTGTCAAACATGAAACTGCTTGAAATGCCAATAGAATAGCCCTGAGATGTAAGAACTGCCCTCTATCAGCTTCACATAGAAAGTCAACATATCTAACTCTAAGAGGGGTGTATCCCATCCAAGAATCCTGTCAAAATTTTGTTCTTCTGCCAGCCCCCACTTTGATCTCTACGTGTGTTTCAAAGTTTGGCCATAGAATGTTAATGTATTATCAAAGTCACAAACCATGTGAAGAGTTGATTGGATTAGTACATCATTCCATTTGACCTCCATATTTGTGGAAAATTACCTTTCTCCATAACCATTTTTCCTCCCTTCCATATCTCCACAGCCATTGTCTAGATATCTATATATTTTGCTGGCCAATACGCTGCAGACTGTTTATTATCCTATTAAATACTGTTTCTTGTGCTTGAAAGATCAACGTCTTGATCCCTGAGGTCCGCCATTATTTGCAAGATTATTTCTGCTATTATTTCATTGCCTATAAACTAAAATTTTGATGTCTCTCTTTCTGAGGCTAGAAGATGTTAACAGTTTGTAACAATAAAAAACTGTCTACAGTTTGAAGCTTTTTAACTATTTATGTAACATTTAGTAGGCGTTTGGACATGCGATTTCATCTCATGAGATAAAATCCCAAATCATCCAAAAAGGCATGATTTGGAAATCCAAATCATGATTTCAAATTTTTAAATATAAAAGTTGACCCATAAGTTTAGATTTTGTAAAAATAGATCCATAAGTTGATATATATATTTACCAACCATTTATATCAGATATTAAAACATCTACAAGTTGGTAGTATATTTAATTTATAACAAATTTACTCTTACCAACCATGTGGGAGGATTATATTAAAGAGTAGTTACACTACAACTCATGTTCAATTTTCCATTGTATTGAACTAAAGTTTGATCAATTGATGTTGTATTTTTTAGAAAAGGCCTTATAATAGCGTATTAATTTTGTTTTGAACTATGACTTGCTCATTTGGTAAGATTGTCTAAGAATTGGGAAAGTTTTAATGGTTTTCACAACTTGTGGGGTTTTTATGTCTATAAGAAAAAATGCAACTTAAGAAATCCAAATTGCATGTCCAAACAAAACTTCAACTTCAAATCGTCATGATTTCATTTCATGACTTCATCTCATGATTTCAAATCATGTCCAAACGGCTCCTTACTATTGTACTCAAATCTCCTGTTATCAACTTCTCTAGTGCCTGATGACCACTACTTGTATGGTTTTCAGTTACATTGACTATTTGTTTCTGGGTGATTACGTTGATCGAGGACAACACAGCTTGGAGACAATCACTTTACTCTTAGCTCTAAAGGTAATCCTTGCCGTTGTCTAACACGGCACTTTCCTGTAATGTATTGACATCCCTTTATCTAACCAAATCACTCACTTGTTCTGAATTTCAGATTGAATATCCAGAGAATGTACATTTGATAAGGGGGAATCATGAAGCTGCTGATATAAATGCACTTTTTGGCTTCCGCATTGAATGCATTGAGAGAATGGTAAGTTAGAATGTCAAATATATGTACTACGTTTGTCAAATCCCGAGTTTTGAAGGTTGCAGTTTACCCGAAGACTTGGTTGCAGACAGTTTTCTCAGTCATAAAAAATGTGTGTTTGTGTGTATTGGGCTATTCTAATGGAATACATCCATGTAGGGAGAGAGTGATGGAATCTGGGCATGGACGCGTTTCAATCAACTTTTTAACTATCTTCCATTGGCTGCTCTCATCGAAAAGAAAATCATCTGCATGCATGGTGGCATAGGGAGGTCAATAAATTCAGTTGAGCAGATAGAGAAGATAGAGAGGCCAATAACAATGGATGCTGGTTCGATAGTCCTAATGGATTTGCTATGGTATGTTACTATTTTCAAAACCATAAGGCAGGGTAATTCAGGGAAAGATTTTTATGTCATTGATTTTATTTGCAGGTCCGATCCCACAGAAAATGACAGTGTAGAAGGATTAAGACCTAACGCCAGAGGACCTGGTCTTGTAACATTTGGGGTATGTCACGCTTTCCTTACTTGAGTTCATCAGTTCATTAGTTCAACTTGATAATTGATAGTAAAAGTTTCAGACAGTCCGCGATATGATAAGTCATATTTAAGTGTCATATTTCGTATTCCGTTTTTAAAATTTTATGGTCTTCACTGAAATTTTTTCTTATTTTAAGCTCAATTTTTATTCGTTATTCGTGATCTGATCCACTATACTGTGGATTCCTAGAAGGATGCACATGTCTACTTTCATATGGGAGCTTATATTTTTCATGTCAAGATTCACATACAAACCACAATGTGGTCTTACAACAATTGCGGCTTTGATGACTTTTCAGCCTGATCGGGTAACTGACTTCTGCAAGAAAAACAAACTAGAGCTGATTATTAGAGCACATGAGTGTGTTATGGATGGATTTGAAAGATTTGCCCAGGGGCAGCTGATTACTCTTTTTTCTGCCACCAACTATTGTGGTATGCATTAAATACTAAAGTTTTTTCTTTCCCTTGTATTAGAGTCTGCATTCTAACCAAGAAACTACATTCAGGAACCGCCAACAATGCTGGTGCTATACTAGTAGTAGGCAGAGGGTTGGTTATTGTTCCAAAGTTGATCCATCCTTTGCCGCCTCCTCTTCAATCCCCTGAAACGTCTCCAGAACGAGTCATGGACGACACTTGGATGCAGGTACTAGGCTACTTCCTTTTTCCTATTTGAGCAGATATTTGGTTTTACAGTTATATTGTTCCCTACTAAGGTTTAATAATACATGTTCGTTGTCTTTAGGAACTCAACATTCAAAGACCGCCTACTCCTACTAGGGGTCGTCCACAACCAGATCTTGACCGGAGCTCACTTGCCTATATTTGATGCCCGGTCATCTATTCTGGTTATTTCATTTTGCTGTGTTTTGGAGTTGCAAATTCCATCGGCGATGCATTCATAGATTGATTGAAAAGTCAGCGCGGATTGACCATGTATATCTCTGTAGTCTTCAAAAGCCCTTCTGTATTCTACAGATACTAGTCAGAAGGCATCCAATGCTGTAACATAGCTGGAGAGGTAGAGGTTTAGCTGTTAAAGAGTGTGAGAAGTTGATATAGATTAGCATTAATGATGTTTAAACAGGGTTATTTATAGTGAAAGGGAGTATTGTTAGCAGAGTGCTAGGTGTTGTGATGTAAAAAGCCATAGATATTTTATTCTTAAACTTAATCATCAGTGTGGTTTCTCCATATAGCGTCTGCAATTATTATTTTGGTGAAGTTTGAGAATTCGTCTACATTGCATGTACGAGATCATGTTGCAAGCCTTTTAAGATTCAAATATTTGGGTTTCAATCAATAAGAAAGCATCAACTGCCTGAACAATATACAGTGCATTGCAGTGCTTGGTACAACTGACCAACAGTAAACTTCACATTGATAAGCAATTCAAACTAGAGAAAAGAAACAAATAAACACTGTTTTGTAAGGTCAAATTATGTGACCAATCATATCTCATTTTTCAAATTTACTTTCGTACGTTATACAGGATGTTGCATGAGAAAAGTAATCTTGTACATCCTAAACCTCCACAATGTACAGGGAGCAAATGACTGAGACTTGTCTTTCAGAATCTGGGCATGCTTTCTGCAGAAGATCAAGGCGTGCACCATGCATGGTTGGGCGGGGACTATCCCGAGAAATCTGGCTGTTCCAACAAGATTTCAGAGAACTGGATAGCTTTCCAGTTCAGGCATCAGCTATAAATAGCCTGCTCATTGACAGCACCAGAAATTATAATGGAAGGCCTTGCATAATCTTCACAGGACCGCCCAACATGTGCACCTCGAATTTTCCTCAGGAATTATCAATCTGCAACTGTTCAGCAAGGTGTTACCAGCTGGAGGATAATATAGACAATTAAAACATCTAAGGAAACATACACTCCCAGTTTTTTTTTTTTTTTAAGTACTTGGAACATGAACTCCAGTGTGCAAACATTGTAATGGGTGTTCGCTTCTATAATCTATACACAAAAACAAGTTTTGGTAAAAAAGTTTCAAGAGGTAACGGAAAAAGGGTCATAAGTAATTCTTACCCGGAACTGAGCTGCTTTTGATTCACCGAGCAGGCAACACAAATAGTTTGTTGGACTGCCACAAGACTCGCATGAAACCAAATTTTCTTTCAGCCTGATCAAATGACGTTCCAGTCAGGTCTGATGGGTAAGGAAGCTCAGCAGACCTCTCGACCTTGAGATCAATAACATCCACAACACACGTCCCTAGCTCCTCCAGGTCCCTTTGATACCACTTGCCACTGACTTGACAAACCTTTCCTCTTCCAATCTCTTCTGCATTCTCATTTACAAGCGCAACGTACTGCCCTGCCATACACTTTGCTGGTTCTGTTGAAGCTACAGGCACAGCGGCTGGGTTTTCTGTAAAACAAGTGCTCGTTGAGGGGCCAGTTACCCTCTGTGCATTTTCTCTAGCAGCAGAGAGGACACCAACATCCTCGACAGGACTGCCAGGTGAGTCACAGGGAGGCAGCATGAGCGACCCACCTTGTTTGTCTGGATTATCCCCTTCAGACAGCATACGACCATCCTTAGCAGCACGAGCTAGCCTCGCTTTCCTATTATTTAGCCTGTATGTGTTCAAAATAGAAATGATTCTCCAGCGTGAGGACAAGATAAGAAACATACCTCATTAAATCAGATTGAGACCTATTTGTATGCTTTTTTTTTTTTTTTCCTCTCGCGGGGAATAAGTGGCTTATTTGTGCATTTTCTCAATAGATGGCACACTTATTAGCTAGGAGTAAATGCAGCTAAATAACGTAGCATTTTCATACACCAGTAGAACTCTGATAGGCTCTCACATAATTCTGGGAGCAACACATCAAACCCTCAAGACCTTTTTGTTGACTCAGTACATCATTAGAGGTATCTATCTTTTACAAGGTAATAGGATGTGCAACAGTGACTTAGGTACTTATGGATGCTGGCACTCATATTGGGAAGGCAGTACACAGGTGTAAAAAAAAAAAAAAAGAGAGATATATCAGCATTACCAATTCTTGAGCTGCGACTTTGTAACCTCTGATCCCTGGAAACAAAGCAGGAACCTTTTAGGGAGGAAAGACTAATTAATAGACAGAAAGAGCAGAAACGGAAAAAAATACATGGGCCTAGCAACATACATACATGAACACTTAATTCTTCAGACCAATATTCTAATAAAGCTTTCTTTCGCTGCATATCAGGTTCATTCACAAGGGCATTCTCTATAAGTGATATCTGTTTATCGTTCATTATAGTTCTCTTTCTCTTTCTTTGTTGCTTCTCTTCATTCTGTGCAGCTCCAACCATTTCATCCTCTCTAACCTCTCCAGGACCATTGCAATTTATCTGATCAACTTTCCCAGCTTGATCTGTCGGGTGCCTACTTCGTGTGGAGCTGGAATCGGACCCACTAGTTTCCATATGCTGAGTCTCAACATCTTTGATAGCTATAGATGTAGCTATAAATTTTTCTTGTTCTGTCATTTCACCTTTTGTCCCACCCTCAGCTGATTGACTTTCACCTTTGATCCTGGAATTCAGTTGGTTCAATCTTTGCAGAGACGAATTATCCAATATGTCCTCTCTTGAGTTTGCACTTCTGTTGTTAAGATCCAGGGCTACTTCCCTGAATTGAGGGGACAAGCATCCCCCCAGATTCTGAGCCTCCTGGAGAAAATGAAAATGTTAATTCCCAACTAAATAAATTAAAATAAAGCCAATTAAAGAATGAAAACAAAAACCACTAGAATAAATTGGTAAAATAAACTTCAAGCCATCATTATGTCCAATTTAACGGAATCCTTCAGTCAATTGAGTCACTTGACAGGAAAATATCATTTTCTGCTAACAAAGTGGTCAGATTCTGCAACAATCATGTGTAGTTCAGAAGAAATTCAAATTCATGATTTCCTCCCTGTAGAGATTTCCAGACTATTGAGGAGACGTGCATACGCAACTTCTTATCTCTTTGCCAAACAGTAAAATCTATGTGCTTATGACCATATACCACCTAAAGTAGACACAACCAATGCTCTCCTCCTCAGCGAAATTTATGTGCATACAACCATTTCTCATAGAATAAACAACACCGCTTCCCTCTCCTCGGCCAACTGCTCTTCTCCTTCAGCATGTGTGTCTAATTCCTGGTTTTTCACATTGTTACTGTATGAGAAACTATGTCTCCAAGTTGACAGGAACACAATCCTCTAGATAAAAGGATCACAGAGATTTAAAATGTCCAGCTCAGTGCTCTCTAAAATTTCTGCCAACTAAAGTTGCCAACCAGAAATAGTCAGGATCTCATGTTGTCGTTATTCTGCCGCCTAGCCAAAACCATCAAACTTTCAAGGATAAAGAGTAAAGAGCAGCAGAGGTTTCCTAGTTATCTTGAACCTCAACTTACTTATGTTAGATCCTAGAAACATTTTTAAACAGTGAAACAGCACCCTCGAACCGCATTTTATTTATGTTAGGTCCTGGAAATGTTATGTCTCAAAGAGGGAGATCTCTTTGCCACAGGACGGGGCCAGGTGCACATCATGTCACCAAACGAAGACTAACTTTGTAAAACTTAATCTCACAACTTAATGATTATTTGTTTAAAACTTAATCTCTCAACTTATTGATTATTTGTTTAAAACTTAATCTCTCAACTTATTGATTATTTGTTTATTATACTAGTTCTTGATGAAATATTTAGTTGTCATACATTTAATTTAAGAGAATACCACCCTGTTGATCCTACTTTGCCCAGCCTTACCTTCAGAACTGTCCATACCCTCTTATCTCCCCCCCACCCCCCACAACCCAACCCGGCCACCCCTCCCCGCCTATGTTGTGCCCTTATCCCCCTTCCAACCAGAAAGATAGACGACAGACACATTAATAAAAATTACCACCCAGCCCCCAAAACACATCTACCTAAGGATGATAAACAATTGACCAAAGTAACAAACTCCACTTCATCTTATCTCTAAAACTGCAAATCAGCATCATCATTCCCCAGTACCTTTTCGGTAAGCAGCAACACAGTCCATACACCTATTATTCATTCAACCACTCCTTTCACTAAAAATCATAATCTTGCCCTTTAGATTTTCGAAATGAATTATTCAAAGTTTCCTGTCTGTTGTACCCATGGCTTTTTAATCTTTCTACTTTGTGCAGGTCTTTATTTTGTTTTTATTGATTTCATTTGCTTTAACTGATTGAAGCTCTATTTATATTTTGTATTTTTTATTTCTTAGATCATGAAGTTTTTTTCTAATACATGCTCAGGAAAGAATAAGGAAGAAAATAGTGGTGGGCAATATATGGGGGCTGAATGGCTAACAGAGGTAAAGCTGGCTGTAAAGAGGCTGTGTATGCACCACCCCAGGTTGGTGGTGTCAGAGGCTGCCTGGTAGTTCGGGGCGACGATAAAGGAGTCACGCAAACGAGGAAGACAAATTCCTTTGTTTTTTGGTTTCAATTAGGAGGAAGAGCATAAACAACAACAACATACCCACTATAATCCCACCAGGTGGGGTCTGGCGGAAGAAGAGCATACAGGATTATTATTTAGTTACCTGAAGCACGCCACTTTCTGGTGACAGAATTAATCAGATTACGCACTCCTTAAGTAAGGACTTAATGTGACATTTCGTTAATTATAAAATCATTTTCACATTTATTCCGAGGAACAGATAATTAGGTCTGCAAGAAATATAGCTCGCAGGTGAAAAGTCATTGGATTACACCAAATTAAATCCAGAATACACCTAATTATCTTCTCTGAGACTCAGTTTTGACAGCTTGTCCCAAGACAATATTCCTCAAATATGCTTCCCTAAATTTTATCCAGCAGCATAGTTCAATAACACGTTCAATTGGGACAAATGACAATATCAACAAGACTACTAAGAAGGGACAGGAAATGCTCCACAGCAGGAGTTCAGTGCATAAATAATGCAGTGTATATAACTAAGGGAAAAGAAGGATTTATACAAAGAAAAAAAAAACAAGGAGAGACTAGAGGATTTACTTGAACTCGATTTTCTCCGAATGCACGGGGAGTAATCAGAGATTCCAACTCTGTGATGAACACCCTTCAGAAAAAATGTGGCAATATCAGTATTAATTTATATTAGAAAAGAAAATGATCTAATTGAGTTTCTTGCATAACCTTTTTATGAGATGCAGAGCTTTCAATAGAAGATGTTGTCATAAAGTCTAATGAATCAAGTAACACAGGGTACCATAATGAACATTTTTGCAGTTGCAGAACACGACCACCACAAAGCAAATCATAAAAGATGGAACAGGTTCAAATGTGAGAACAAGAAAGATTCCAGATTATTAGTCACCTTAAGAGCTGCACGTCCTCCTCATTCAGAAAAGTAGGTATCAGAGACTCTGCATGACTTAACAGGGAACCTACAAGGCACAAGTCAGTCAATGGTAAAGCACATGACTTAAAACTGAATGACATTCTACAAAATAGCGATGCCTACCAAGGTTTCGGCTAACGGTAGCTGCTTTTTGAGGATCAATAATGGATTTAAACCCTTCTGAGGTTTCGGAAACTTTTGTTCTCAAACACTGAACGAACTTGTTAAGAAAAAGATCCTTCTCCTCTGCAATCAGAACTAGCATGATTTAGCAAATAACCAGGCAGCAGTACTATACACCAGGACAGTCAAGAACGTGTTATACCCTTGCAGATATCAGGAACAAAACAGTGTAGATTTGCTAATACTTTGACCAACAACGATGTTCTTTGATGTGGATAAGACAGTCGAGGTACATTGGAAGGAACAAAAGTTGACTCTGTGCTCATAGCATTTAACTGATCAGAAAATGGAAACAAATCCAATACCCATCCAGCTGCTGCAAAAGGATCATATTCTAAAGTAGCATCTTCTTCACGTATTGGAAGGTCGGATGAGCACCAAGTAGAAAGGAACTCTCCATGCGCGACAGAAAAGATTTCCGTCAAAACTTCAGTCTGAAGGATATAACAAGGTAAACATGAAAAAAGGATCTCTAGGTAGATAAAAACAGGCATGGACATGGTGCAGCATTTCCGAAAAAAGTAATAACGTTTCAGGAAAATCCTTTAGCAGCTATTATAGGGGGGAAAATATCTTCTTACAAAGTGAGTGGTGATGAATGACCGAAAATTTGAGTCGTCAGAGAAGATGTCAGCTAGCCGCATTGCATTGAGTTGTAACTGTCCTTTTGGATAATTTTTGTCAGATGGAGCGACAGATTGTTGGAAATCCATTCCAAACATTTTCTTCAGTAAATTAAGAACCTAGACCAACAAAATTGTCAAACAAACCGTCTTCTTTGATAAAATCAACTTTCCAACTACAAAGATAAGTAGCAGTATAGACATCAGTACACTAGCATGCAGTTTGAGAAATATTTACATCTTAACAAGCATCCCGCAGGCTATAACACATAGTATCTGAATGACTGATCTGAACCTTTTTAAAGCAGCTATTTTTATTTCTGATGGGAACTGTTGAGCTTTCAAAGTGATTTCCATAAATTGCCTTTCCATCACAAGCAGGTCAATGCCACCTCATGCCATTTTTTTCTACGAGCAATTCCTTTATCCTATATGTAAATACCCCTTCCTATGTAATGCAATCTCCAATCAGTTATCTACTTTGTAACATGGAATAAGGCTTCTCTAATTGAGAACAGACAGTACACAATCCCTCCCTATGCTGGGTTTTCTTTAAGATAGAGTGCACATGATTCATCAACAAACAATCAACCCACATATCATCAGAAATCTAAAATTTTGAAGTATCCTGGAGCTTCCATGCAATAGCCACCTCATCACATTAAAGAGGATTTGGAACATGTGTTGCTCCAAAAGGGGCATTAACTTTTAGTTTATCTTTACCAGTATGAAATTAACAATTTTGTTTCATCTTTCTAGTTTTCCCCAGATACCAATTGTGGGAACATACTACTGGGTATGTTTTTGTTGTTTATCTTTCTAGTTTTCTTGAATTGTTAATGTCCTTCATCTATTCAGTCTTGCAAAAATTAAGGTTAATTAACATAAAACAGGAATTGTCAAAATAAATATGGAATGCATGTAGTGCTCACTGCTCATGCCAACAAGATTAACTGCAAATGAATGAGGTTGAGCTTCTATAGGAATATCAGTTAATGTGGTTTATTATCTGTTTGGTGTCTGCATATAGGATACGAATTAATTGAACTCATATCTTGGTCTTTATCACACTAACCAGTTGATAGCACAAAAGCTCAAAAGCTCCCTAAACTATCACTGTTTGCGAGTTTCATACTTGAACTATAAGGTGTTCACTGAACCCATTGAACTACCATGAACTCAATATTAAAAAACCCTCCGGAGGAATATGACATGCTACGTGAATATCACGCTCCAAAAGCACCTCCAAAGAATTCCAAGTGTCATTAAACGTGGAAAAAAATGTGAGTCAATAGGTTAAAAAAAAACCTAAACTATTACCGTCTACGAGTTTCATACCTAAACTATGGGTGTCCACAGAACACCCCCTGAACTCACTGTGCCAGGTAGACTCACTTTTAGAACTTTTTTCATCTCCTCACGCCTCTCAACAAGTTATCCCATTACATTTCTCTACATATTCAACCGGGGGGTTTTAAATCTAAAGGGATAGTGATAGTTTAGGGGGCTTTTAACCTTATTCACTCAAAGGGTAATACAAGTCAGTGCGATGAGTTTTGATTAGGGAAAGAGATGATAAATCTGACACCTTTTTTTATAAATCAAGAACACTTGGTCATTCAAGGGCCACGTGGAAACCAGAAGATCCACTGGTCAGACCAATAGTGAATCATCAACGAGAGAAATTGCCATGTCTACCACTAAATTATTCACCTCTTGGATTAGCAACTTTAAAAGAGAAAAACACAATTAGTGTCCAGGCACAGACCTCGAGAGCAATAGACTTTGCTAAATTAAGGCTTGCAGGAGTACTTGCAACTTCATCCAAATAAGATAGGCTCTCTGCTTCACAAAGATTCAATAACTGCAGAAAATAGTGCATTAAAATTTATTCCCATAAGAAATGCTTATACTAACTGTTCTCAGCAAATTTACAAAGATTACAAAGCCTCAAGCAATAAGAACAGCCGAAGACCCCACTATCAGTTCGACTTACAATAGATAATACTTTAGATTTCAGTCTTGATACAGCTGCAACAATTGAGGAGGATACTGTAACTACGGGAGATACATCTAAGCGCATGACAGCTCGTGCCAACAAAAGAACTCCGCCTTTGCTACTCAACTCCTGCCATTGATTAAGGACATCCAATTCATTATGAAGAAAACACACAAAGTTGAAAATAAGAATCTTTTCAAATTCATCAGATAAGACAGTTAAGAAACACATTGAAGACTTCAAATGCTTGCAAGAGTTATGAACAAAAAATCATCACAATAAATGCTAAAAAAATCAGTCTTCATCAACAACTACTACTACTAGACCTCAATCTGTTTTATAAGCTTGTAAATATAGTTTCATAGTTCGGTAAATGCAAAAAAGGAATGGACACAGACTCGAACAACTTAAGTGAGATAACACAGCAACCACATAGTATAAGTTGGGACCAAGACAGCTAGAGGAAGTTGAAGATAGGTAATCAGTATTCTCTCTTGAACTTGCAGAAGCTACATTTGGTCAAAATTAATTCTGTTTTTATATCATATTGTTCTAGTGAGCTAAAACTTTATTCCAATAATCTACTTTATACCATAAAGCATGTAAAGGGAACAAGGATGCTGAGTAAAGAAAGCAGGTTCACTTGTGCATCATGTTTGGCTCTATTAACAATTGGAGACTCACCCTACTAAGGCTAAACCTGAACAACAAAAAGGCATTCTTTTTCCAAGTTTCCAGCAGTTATTTTTGTTTCAGGTACTATATCTAATATAATTCTTGGGAAAAACCTTATTCTTAACAAGATGCTGAACTTGCAGAAGTTACATTTGGTCAAAATTAATTCTGTTTTTATATCATATTGTTCTAGTGAGCTAAAACTTTACTCCAATAATCTACTTTATACCATAAAGCATGTAAAGGGAACAAGGATGCTGAGTAAAGAAAGCAGGTTCACTTATGCATTATGTTTGGTTCTATTAACAATTGGAGACTCACGCTACTAAGGCTAAACCTGAACAACAAAAAGGCATTCTTTTTCCAAGTTTCCAGCAGTTATTTTTGTTCAGGTACTCTAATATAATTCTTGGGAAAAACCTTATTCTTAACAAGACGCTCCCGAAATGATTTCTGCTGACATAGTGACTGAAGAAACTGTACAGAAGCCTCACACTGCTGGCAGAGATGGTTTAAAGTTTCTTCAGCTTTAAGACCATATTCCTGCTGGGAATGAGCATGATCAGCCGATAAACTCCTCCGCAAAATTTTAGTATCAGCAGTAACAGCAGCAAAGGCAGCATCCATGAGTACATCTACCTGCCAAAGAAAGCAGATCCTCAGCCCGAGAACAATCTTTCAAATACAAAAGTAATGATACAAGCACCACATTCTTGTTTTAATCCGGCGTGTGGGTCTTGTATTATTCATAAGCAAAGAAATTTACCTTGCGATATCCAAGCAAAACTAGAGTAAGATCATGCCATTGTGAAGACATACAGACAGTCAATAAGTACAGACTGGAAGCAACCAGTGTGGAATGCAAAAGAACCATATCATTAGAAACCTGAAAATTTAAGCTAGTGTTAAATATTGCTCGCCACAGTTATGAGTTAACAGATAACTACAAAGATAAAAAATCCAGGTGAGGGGAAAACAACCTTACTGTAAGTACAGAGAATAACAAGAGAATAGAAGACGAGATCAAGCAGCTGTTCTGATACTTTCACATCATCAAGCAATATCTGAAAAGAGTACATCAAAATTTCAGCGCGATCTTGTTCTATTGTCAAAAGATACAATAGCAAATGCTCATGATACGCTTGCCGTTTCACGGAATATACAAGTATATGTGCCCTCACAACTATTCGCTTCAAAGATTGTATGTGTATATATTCTATAGGAGTTTTAAGTTATTTTCTCAATTATATAGCTGTAGAATGTCAAAAGTGAATCTTTTGGGAAGAGAAATAAATTGACAGGTCACAAGATTAGCAACTCAACACATTAACACTCAAAACAGCAACATAGAACAAACATATTCATGAAATAGATTTTACATATTCAATAACTACATTGTTCAATGTATTTGTGAATGTAAGAGATAATTGTAGTCAACGAAAAACCATGTAACTCCCAACTAGTAATAGTGTCATTAGAATGAGCACACGGACAACTAATTATTTATGATTTCTTTGGCATTAGCCTGTTTAACAACCTTTCCTATTTTCTTCTCCTTTTCTTATACCAATAGCTTAATATTATTTTTTAATGACTACCAATAGCTTAATATTATAGAGAAATACAAACACTCCATCTGGCCCAGAAGGAGCACAATAGAATATAACAAACATTAAATCGGCTCTTGTACTACCTAACAGTTATGTAAAACAAAATAAGAATTGTACTTAACCACATAAATAAACAAGCAAATAAGAAGGTGCCAACCTGTTCTATTTTTGGATGGCGTGATGCTAGATCACTCAAGGAGTGCAACAGTTGAAACCCAGATAGCAAGTATTTTAGTAAGCTTGCATTTGCTTCCGATGCCAAAATTACCGCAATAAGGTGCAAAGCAAGATATCTTGCAAGTTTTTCCACATCAATCTACAAACTTAAGAATATGTCAGAATGCGTAAAAGACTATAAGCCTAATTTAACCATTATTTACCACAGTGGCATGGCCATTAAGAGTTCCAACCTGTATGTTTAACCCATTTTCAGTTAAGTGTTGAAGGATATTGTTTTCAGCTTCTCTTATAAGCCTGCTTAGCTCCTGAGAGCTGAGACCATGTAGACCTTTCACAGCTGAAATCAGGTCAAGGGCCTATTATCAAAAGAATTATATGAGTTAAACATGTAAAATAGAGCATAGCAGAACTGTTGATAAGTAGTCATATGGCTCTCAATCCCAAACTAGTTTAGGTTGGCTATGTATATTCTCCATATCCATTCTGTTCTATCTGTGCTCATTTCATTCCAATGCATAGTCCATCGAACTTCTACTTATCCAAAACCCCTTATTTATTAGAGATACTATCCATGCCAGATTACATAATTAATCTGATGGCGCACAACATATTTCAGCAGCTCAGAAATTTGTTTCTTGTGATACAATGCAACTAAGTTTACTATTTTTTTAGCATGCAACAAATATGTCCCTCTGTGTGATTTCACGAGACCGGTAAAAACATTTCAAAACAGTAACCACAAAGGGAGAGAAAACAAAAAGCATACATACATACAAGATAGTAGCTGTTCCTTTTGGGTTATTTCCTTCTCACACTTTTTTCTTTTTTGCTCGTCCCTCTGTCTCAATTTATGTGAAGGGGTCAAAACACTTAATTTTGACTATGAACTCGGATATAGATTCTTCAAAAAATTTAAAATATATTTTACATATTCAAAAACTACACGAAAAGTATTACAAGTCAATATAGCTAATGATTCAAAAAAAAAAAAATTGATCAGGTAAAGGTATTTTCATTCATAAACATGGCCAAACTGGCCGTATACATGGGTTATACCACAAGGTAAAGAATCTACAAAATATGATTCTCTACAAACTCAGCCCAATCATCTATACAACAAGGAACTTCCTGTTTATACCAAAAGAAAATAAGGGCTCCTCAACTGAGAGAAACTCGATTCTACTCCTTCAAAAGCTCTCCTATTTCTATCCACATTAAAGCAAGTGGAACCATGTTCCAAGCCCTTAAAGAAAGAAAAAACGGTTTGACTCCCCCAAACAGTAACACCTTCACATAAAATGGTACGGAAGGAGTATTAAGGGCCTGTTTAGCCATGAGAATTATTCACTTTTTCTTTTTCAAAAAAAAAATCACTTCATTTGAAAATCAGCGTTTGGCCACGAAAATTCCAAACACAACGTGGAAAACACCTAAAAACTAGTGTTCACTTTTTTCACTTTGAGTACTTCAAACAACCAAATATTATTTGCAAAAACTATAACCAAACACAACTCCAACTTCAAAAATTCCAAATACAGTGAAAAATATTTGGTTCCTATGGCCGAACCCCTACTAAATTTTCCCATTCTCCTCCATATTAACTATCACACATGCACACTCCTTACATACCAAATAACAGTGCCCCTTTAAAACACCAGAAACTTAGCTGCTACAACAACAACAACATCATACCCAGTGAAATCCCACAAAGTGGGGTCTTAGGAGGGTAGAGTGTACGCAGACCTTACCCCTACCTTGGAGGTAGACCCTCCGCACACGAACAAGCAATTTAAAGCAGTATATATATATATATATATATATATATATAAATAAATAATAAAAATTAGTTGCTACTACATCAAAAATGAATAATTCACTTTATTTTTATTTTTTTAACTTACAGGGTGAATTGGTCTTGCTTGGTCAGTGCTGCATGATGCTCCTTCTTCTTTCAAGAGCCTCATTCTTCAAATCCACCACCCAAAAAGCTACCAAATTTCAAGAAAACAGAATGCTACAACCCAACTGATAAATGGTTACCTAACCAAGCAAAAAAGGGTTAAAATTCTTCATAAAAAAAAATCTCAGAAACAATGGTTACCTAACCAACCAAGATTTGTAGCAAATCAAAAAGGGTTAAAGAAAACCCAATGCCCAACAAGTTTAAATTCTTTAAGACAAAAGAAAAAAGAATAAAAATCAAAACTTTAAATCAAGAAAGATAAAAAAAAAAAAAAAAAAAGATAGAAGCAACGAGACCTGAGCTTTGTGAACTGCAAAAATGTGAGTGAACAATAATGACTAGTCTTCTTGTAATTAAGCTTCGATTATATAATAACTCAAGAGAGTCCCAGTTGACTGTTAAATCTTAGTATAAGTTATTTATTTTTTCCCTTTATATATAATAAAATACAAGTGGCTATTCTTTCCATTTTGATTAATTTGAATGAATAACGAATACTTGACATCATTTTAAATTTCTTACACATGTTTACAAATTTCATGATTTAATTTTTTTTAAATTAGTCATAAATTAACTTTGATACAAATATTAATATTCTTTTTAGATAATAGTTTTATTTTTTCTTGCATATTATTTATACATTATTTAAGTTATATTAACATTTTAAATACATGTTTACTCAAACATCATCGCATAGATCAAGTGAATTATGTGAAAATCGAAATAATAATACTTTTTCTGATATATTAAGTTTTGTTTATGTTTTTTTATCAATATGAAGATGATCATTTTTATTTTATTTTTAAAGGAAGGCTGCATAATTTCATGTGTGATTTTTAGATTTTTATTTGTTTTGCTTATTATTCTTGCCTATTCCTATTTATAAACCTTATAAAAGAACCATATTTATTCATATAATAATTAACTGAGTTTAAAGAATTTAGGGTATCGCGTATATACTTGGCCCTATATATATGGGCACATTTGAGGAATATTCGAGATTTTACTATTCACAATTATCATTTTCATGCTAGATCTGATTGTAAGAGTTGTTTTATTGAACGTTGTCTGATCTATTTATTACTTTGATGAATAACCGCTTCAAGATTAATACAATCTCACGTAGATCTCCAACACCGCTATATTATGATTCAGAAATAAAGACATCCCTGTATTTTAAAATAAAAATTTAATACCCCTGTATTATGAAAATTCTACACAAATATTAACATCGTTCAAATTCCGTGATCTTTCTTTATTTATTTTTTCATATAAAAATTAACTAGTTTCTCGACACGTGCGTTGCACGTGTATGTCAGTGTCATGGAATACATGCTATCATAAAATAGTATAGATATTATTTAAACAAATTTTAGAGTAATTAATTCTAGACAAAAGAATATAGTAAAATTTTATGTAAATGTTTAATGTGGATTGTTGTATCATCACTTATTCACCATTCGGCCAATTGAACCTTCTCAAACTGTTTCTTTTTAAGAATCAAAAAGATTTATGCCAAAATAACAGATGCCAAGATGAACAAAAGTCCTTGGACACGAAACATTTTAAATACATATTTACTCACATCATTGCATGAACCAAGTAGAATTATGCAAAAACCGAAATAATAATACTTTTTTAGATATGTTGAGTTTTTTTTTCCTGTTTTTTTAATCAATACAGAGATAACCATTTTTCTTTTTTCTTAAAAGAAGATTGCATAACTTCATATGTGATTTTTTTTTTTTTTTGCTTATTATTCTTGCCTATTCATATTTATAACCTTATAAAAGAACCATATATATTCATATAATAATTAACTGAGTTTAAAGAATTTGTTAATTATCCTTATGGAAATTGTTAATAGAGTGGTGTGATTACTCTAATTGGGAAATATGTACTACGGTAGAAGTATAAATGGTAGTACATTTTAGATACTAACTTAAGTTCAAGCGTCTAAATAACAATATCGGATAATATAGGGTGCCGCATATATATTTGGCCTTATATATACAGGAATATTCGAGATTTTACTATTCACAATTATCATCTTCATGGTAGATCTGATTGTAAGAGTTGTTTTATTGAAGGTTGTTTAATCTGTTTATTACGTTGATGAATAACCGATTCAAGAATAATACAACCCCTGTATTTTAAAATAAAAAATTTAATACCCTTGTATTATGAAAATTCTACACAAATACTAACATTGTTCAAATTCCGTGATCTTTCTTTTATTTCTTTTTCTTTCATATAACAATCAACTAGTTTCTCGGCACGTGCATTGCACGTGTATATCGTATCATGAAATACATGTTATCATAAAATAGTATCATATTATTTAAACAATTTTAGAGTAATTAATTCTACACAAAAGAATGTAGTAGAATCTTATGTAAATGTTTAATGTGAATCGGCGTATCGTCACTTATTCACATTTTGGCCAATTGAACATTGTCGAACTGTTTCTTTTTAAGAACCAAAAATATTTGTGCAAAATAATATATGCCAAGACCAACAAAAGTCCTTGGACAGGAAACATTTTAAATACATGTTTACTCAAACATCATTGCATGCACCAAGTAGAATTATGCAAAAACCGAAATAATAATACTTTTTTGATATATTGAGTTTTTTTTTATGTTTTTTTTAATCAATACAAAGATAACCATTTTTCTTTTTTCTTAAAAGAAGATTGCAGAATTTCATATGTGATTTTTTTTTTTTTTGCTTATTATTCTTGCCTATTCATATTTATAAACCTTATAAAAGAACCATATATATTCATATAATAATTAACAGAGTTTAAAGAATTTGTTAATTATCCTTATGGAAATTGTTGATAGAGTAGTGTGATTACTTCAATTGGGAAATATGTAATGCAGTAGAAGTATAAATAGTACATTGGAGATACTAACTTGAGTTCATGCGTCTAAATAAAAATATCGGATAATATAGGGTGTCGCGTATATATTTGGCCTTATATATATATAGACACATTTGAGGAATATTCGAGATTTTACTATTCAAAATTATCACCTTCATGTTAGATCTGATTGTAAGAGTTGTTTTATTGAAGGTTGTCTGATCTGTTTATTACTTTGATGAATAACCGCTTCAAGATTAATACAATCTCACGTAGATCTCCAGCACCGCTATATTATGATTCAGAAATAAAGACATCCCCTGTATTTTAAAATTCAAGAATTTAATACCCCTATATTATGAAAATTCGATGCAAATATTAACATCGTTCATATTTTGTGATCTTTCTTTTTTTCTTCTTTTCTTTCATATAACAATCAACTTGTTTCTCGGCACATGCGTTGCACGTGTATGTCGTATCATAAAATAAATTTTAGAGTAATTAATTCTACACAAAAGAATATAGTAGAATCTTATGTAAATGTTTAATGTGGATCGTCGTATAGTCACTTATTCACCCACACATATAAAGATGATCAATGAAAGTTTAAATTCATGTAATTGTGTATTTATTTAAATTTTACAGGTGCAACCATGCAATTAATTATATCCTATCTAATACTTCCTTATAGACGATATTTCTTGTGTATGTTTCTGTCATTCTATCCAGTCGCGAGTACTTATCAAGCCATTCTTTATTTTTCTTGGTAGGGGTAGTTTGGTTTCGCAAACAACGAAAATAATATTCGTTTTCAATTTTTTACCATTACTAGTCATGTCTAAATGTCATATTTTGTTTTTTCTCGTATTTCACTAAGCATAGTCTTTGTCGCGGTGGTTCGACTCTAGCTATTAATAATTTATTTCACTAAAATGGAAAAAATAATACCATAAAAGTAAATTGCCAAAATCCTATAGCAAAGCCCGATTAGATGGGAACTAAATAGGCTTTGAATAAGTTGTTCGTTGTGAAATTGCATAGCTACATAACAAAAAAATATTAATATGATTCAATTGCAGAAAAGCAGCAAACATGATTTGATTTTAAATTAGAACAACAAAGGCTAAAGAACTATATCGATGTGTCTTCTAACCAAGTACTTGAATTAAAAAATACATTCATAATAAATAGAACCCCTAATTTTTTTTTCTTCATTTTCCCATTCTTTTCTTATTTTTAGTCTGTTATTTTGCAAAACTGATGTATTTACTCTTCATCTTGTATGCATAGTTTAGAAAAATCCTAAAATTAATGGTTTCCATGACTATAATAAGTGGGACGATGATTGAATAGCAAATCCAATATATTAGTTACACACAATCAATGTGGTGTGATGGCCAAAAAATGTGAGGATTGGTATTAGTTTGACTACTATTGCATATTATTTTGTGTTGCATATATTCTAAAGGAAGTATCGGTCTCTCCTCATATCTATTGAAAAAATCACTACCTACTTGATAGTAATTAACAATTATACACATAATCATTTTGCATATTCACTCTAACATACTTTGGATACACCACGAATGCTTGTAGTAGTTATACAATTGTCCATAACAAATTTAAAGACACTAATGACTAAGATAAGAAGCAACCTATTTTTGACAAACATTTTATTTGAACAATATAGCATGCACTCCTCTTACCATTTCAACCAATAATAAAGAAAGAACAATACTTTTAATTATAAAGTTGATTAAGGCATTATTACCATACACGCAATTGGCGTGATGTGCAATTATTTTTCTATCTATATCTACCCTTTGATCAGTTAGCATATACTCCATCCGTCTCAATTTATGTGACACCGTTTGGATTTCGAGAATCAAAACTTCTTTATTTTGAAGTGAATTCAGACATACAGTCTTTAACTTTTTTGAAAAAATAATTTATATATTTAGAAACTAAATAAAATGTCCTACTCTATAAATCACAATAATTAACAATTTAAAATATTTAAAGGACATACAAATAAATCATATTTTTAAAAAGTAAAAAGTGTCACGTAAATTGAGACGAGTAGTAGCAAAAGAACTTAAGCTGAGTTACACCATTTGGGATTCAACACTCACGCACACTTTAACTTTCTTTGACATTACTATCAGAAAGCTTTCTTCGACCTCTTTCAATGAACTCTAACCCTATCACTTTAACTGAAAAAGGGCTAATTAAGCAGTGATCTAACAAGAAGACTTCTGAATTTTATAACAATGTAATTTCATGTGCTTCTAAGTGTCCGACAGAGGGAAAACAGTTATTCTTGGACCTAATATTGTACAACGAGCCGGACAAACTTCAACTATCTATAGAAAAAGAAACTTTAACCTCTTCTACATTCACATTTAAAAGACAAGAGGCCAAACCGGACCCACCGTACGACAGTTGTTTCAAAGAAAGAAAAAACAAAAAAGGAATACTCAAACATTCAAATAAGTAATTAATTATCAATTGAAACACATATAAATACACATTAATTTAAAGTCATATTAGAACTAACAATGTATTATAATGGGGGTTGGCATGACGAGAAACAGAGGAGTTAATTCCATAAATGGTCACTTATGTTTTGACAATTGCCTCCTAAAATCACTTTTGTTTCTTTTAAGACTACAATATCACTCAACTATCACTGTTTTTCTCAAAATATACGAAACATCACAAAAATCCCATTCTCTCCTAATTGGCATGCCATGTCACATAAAAATATTATTATTTTTAATAATAAATTTATTTAACTCATCAAATTCATTTAACCCAACCTTACTCATGTTTTATACCCAACTTAGATGAAAATACCCAACTTTTATGCTGGATAAAACTAATTTAAATCTTGTCGCAAGTCAAACATTCTTTAACTCCAAGAAAATTCAGCTATAAAAGATAATGAAGTTTGGTAGCACACAGGTAATGATAGCTGAACAAGAATTCCATGAGCGAGAGTTAAAGTATGGTGGGCAGCTTTTTTTATTCTTATTTTAATTTAATATTAAGATGTTTAACTTTAAGAATTTTATATGCTACGAGTTTTCCTAATTACTAGTTGGGTATTTTAATCTAAGTTGGATATAAGACGTGAAATGGGTTGGGTTAAATGAGATTGATGAGCTAATATTTTTATTATTAAAAAAGTAAAATTTTAATGTTACATGGCATGCCAATTAGGAGAGAAGGAGACTTTTGTGATGTTTAGTATATTTTGAGAAAAATAGTGATAGCTGAATGATATTGTAATCCTAAAAGAAACAAAAGTGATTTTAGAAGACAATTCTCAAAATAAGAGTGACCATTTAGGGAACTAACTCGAAACAGAGAGGAGAGTAGCCGCTGGTGTAACTCTAGCATCAAGACACAAGATAGAAAAACTTAGGAAAGAAAATGAATGATATGACCCTACTAGGCACACCTCACTTGAAGGCTCATATTGAAAACCAAGGCATGGGACTCCAATCCATTCAAGCTAGGAGGATGACTAAAGGAGCATTGGAGACCCATGGAGAGGCACACAAGCCCCACAAGAAGGCCTATGAAGTATGGAAAGTGACTTGGAGAGGAATGAATGAAGAAGCTACAAGAAAAAAGGCCAACACTCAAAGTGGCTAGAGTCGCAAAGGGACATAAACGCAAATGTGGATAGCCGTGCAAAGAAGGGTCATAGATGCAAAAGGGTCACAATTGCAAGCTTGAGGATTGGGTGATGACTATATGTGCAAGAGGATCCTTTTTCAGATTTCAAGCCAACATCCAACTAGCCAAACAAGACCCTTGTCTCATTAATGTCATTCTTGTAATAACTAGCCTAACTCTTAAGTCTCTTAGTATAAATACTAGACTTAGGTTATTTTCATCTTTAGATTATGTTGAATGAAGAAACTCTTATGAGGGATTGTAGTTGATAGCTTTAGATTAATAGAGATTGTTTGGTTGGTTAACCAAGTGTTGCTTCCTAGTTGTGAAGTGAATTGTTTATTTCCATCATATTCAATGTTGCTCATTTGTAGATTCATTTGAGTCGTTTGTTGATTCGAATTGCTTAGGTTCTAGGGTTTGTAAATCCGATTGGAAGGGTTAGGGTTTAATATACCCTTTCTTGTCCATAAATTTCTTACTCTTGGGTCAAGTATCTATCCATCTATCCTCTTCCATTTCTATTCTTCATCCACCTTTTATTTTGATTTTCTTGTTCTTTTATTTTTCTAGAGTTTCCTAGGTAGAATCTAATCAATGAATGTTTGAAGAAGTGCTCACCAAATTTTGTCAAATTTTCTCTGAATTTTTTGCTGTTTCTATTAAGCTTTTAGAGTGGAAAATTGAGTTGCACATGGTCTTTGACGAAAAAATTTCGCAAGGTTTAAAAGTGCACTGCCTTTACATACATGAAGGGCTATTAACGCTCACTTGATATTTAAAGGACCATTTTAATTTAATTTAATTTAAGGGAGGATTTTGTTTTTTCCTCAAAATTTAGAGCTACAAACTTGCACTCGCGATTGATCATATCATCCTCAAACCATGAGATAGATCTTCAAAATATACACAAGAATATAAACTGCCTTAGGCATATCAGTTCCTGGAACCTTGGTGAAATATGTTGTCTGCTATCTCGAAATGTATGCATTAAAATGCCCTCCCATATTTGCAGTTTCTTGTTCCAGCATCTTAACCGGTTGCTTCTCCGTTCCTTGAAGATCATATGCTTAAGGAAATGCGCATAGCCGTTTTATAGAACAAGGGCTCTGAAAAAGGGGTAAAATAATTGTGTAGAAGATAGACTTGGTGAACAAAGGGTTGCAACTTGCGACGTTGAAAAAAGAACACAGGGTCGTGATTATGTGTGGACATTTTAGTAATTTAACTTTTAAATTTTGAAGTTAATGCTTTTAATATAGTATAGAAATAGATAGATAGACATATTTACAAAATAATCCTTTTAAGTGTTTGATTTTGAAATACAGAAGATGTAATCGATTTTGAGACATAATATAAGAGTGTTTAACGTATTTTTTAACTCAATATAAAATTAGCTTCAAGTAGGTTTGTAGGAGTAGTATTTATATTTTGAGCAGAAGTTGGCAATTGCATGGATTACTTTGACTTATATTACCATTACATCCATCTGAAGTTCGAATTGGATGTGTCTTTTGGCTTTATCAGCCTTTAAAGTTTCATCGCTTTGTACTAATTAAACAATTTAACGATTTGTATTATTATGATACAAGATTTTTAGAAGATGAAAAGAAAAGAAAACAATTTATTAATTCTCAAAAACTTGATATAATTTTCAGGTTCTTGTGATGACTCTTTCATATTCTATTTGAGTAGTTAGTTACTTAAACAATACTTCATTTGCAATAATGAAGGAGTTTCATTTAATATTTCTTCTTTTTTGCATCATTTATACCTGTATATTTTATTAATCTCGCCCTACTTTATTTTAAAAATATTTGATTAGTAAATGATTTAAATAACAAACACCAAAAAATGGAATAAATGAGTCTTTTTTCAGTCACCTCCACAAACCATGACTACCACCCGTTAACACCTCACGTCATTAATGTTGCTAATTTAGAGTGTGCCAAACAAATTTTACAATACCATGCAAATTGAGATTTTTTCCTAATATTAATCTGTGTCTAATTGTTATGTTATTTGAATTTTATATCTATTAAGTACTAATTTTAATTAAAAAATCAATTTTAGATGTAGATAAAACAAAGAATCTTGAATATTCAGTGTACAAATTTAGATGAATTATCATTATAATCAAATACATTTTTTTTTTCTGCACGGATTTCCCTTCAAAGGCGCTGATCTATAATTTTCGCCCCTCAAATTGCTGCTCTTTAATTTTTGTCTTTTGCTTAAAAAGGTGGCAAAAAATACTTCGAAGTTCTGAGTTTGAACCTTAGCTTAGGAAAAAATAAATAAATCACAAGACAAGCTTCACGAAAATTCTACTTTATAAGGTAGAATTTAGTTATGCCTTAAGACAAATTCTGGCTAATTTCTGGAAACCATCAATTGCATGCTTGCTGCTGCATTATTTCTTAGTGAATGTTGGAGTTTATCTTATTATCGTATTCCTTCTTTGATATTGAACGATGTTCTTTGGACAATAAAATAGTCCCATATAAATGGTCCATCGTAAGTATTTATATTGCTAGTATTGTCCAATTTTTTTTTTCTAAAAGGCTAAAACTAATAAATCTTAGAGAAAATAAAATAAAATAAAATTGAGTTTTAAACACAAGAACAACACAAGTTTAACTATAAACATAATCCCCTAATTTAGGCTTTGCAGTGGAGTTCATGTTAAAACCTGAGGCGACCCGTTGGTAACTCTTGTGGGTCGGGTCGGGACCCAAAAGAACCCGTCCACTCATCATTGATAAACCCTAATCATCAATCAATAAAAAAGAAAGTAAACCCTTAAACCCTAAAAAAATTTCTGCCGAACTGTGAACTTCATTTTGCATAGCAGAGAGAGCTTCAACAATGGCAGAAAATCAATCATCAATAGCAAGAACATTCCCAGTAAAGCCAAAACTCAAACCCACTTCATCAAATTCCACTACCCCAACACCCGAATCCAAATACTGGAAATCCTTCAAACTTCCTAAAGACACCCAAACCCAAACATTGGTTTCATCCATCAACTCCATCTCCTTCTCCCCAACATCCCCTCACGATTTCGCCGCCACACATTCCGCCACCGTGTCAATTTTCTCAGCACAAACCCTAGAACCCAAAACGACAATCTCATCTGCGTTTAAAGACACCGTAACCACCGCTTCTTTCCGTTCTGACGGTCGTTTAGTCGCAGCCGGTGATCTTTCCGGTGCGGTTCAAGTTCTTGATATCAAGACGCGTGTCCCACTCCGTCGCTTACGTGGACATACCCGACCCGTTCGGGTTGTCCGTTACCCGCGCTCCGATAAGCTCCACCTCTTCTCAGGTGGTGATGATGCTATTGTTAAGTATTGGGATATTGCTAGTGAGTGTAAAATTTGTGATCTTTTAGGACATAAAGATTATGTGAGATGTGGAGATGTTTCGCCTGTTAGCGATGATATGTTTGTTTCGGGGAGTTATGATCATACGGTTAAGGTTTGGGATGTTAGGGTGTTGAATTCGGGTTGTGTGATGGAGTTTGATCATGGGAAGCCTGTTGAGGATGTCATTTATTTGCCGTCTGGTGGGTTAGTTGCGACGGCTGGTGGGAATTCCGTGAAGATTTGGGATGTTTTAGGAGGTGGGAAATTGTTGTATACGATGGAGGGGCACAACAAGACTGTTACGTCGATTTGTGTTGGTAAAATTGGGAAGGATAGTGGTGAGGAAGCGCAACAATATCGGATTTTGAGTGTGGGGTTGGATGGATATATGAAGGTTTTCGATTATGGGAAGTTTAAGGTTACTCATTCTATGAGGTTTCCGAATCCGTTAATGTCTGTTGGGTTTTCGCCTGATTGTTCTACGAGGGTGATTGGGGCGTCGAATGGGACGTTGTATATTGGTAAGAGAAAGGTGAAGGATAGTGAGAGCACGGAACTTGTGGATTTTGGTGGTTTTCGTTCGGTTGAGGAGCCTCGGAGTAGGGTGCTGAGGCCATCTTATTTTAGGTATTTTCAGCGGGGGCAAAGTGAGAAGCCATCCGAATGGGATTACTTGATTAAGAAGCCTAAGAAGATAAAGGTGGCTGAGCATGATAAGCTGTTGAAGAAATTTATGCATAAGGAGGCTTTGTTAGCTGCTTTGAATGGGAAGAACCCCGAAAATGTGGTTGCTGTTATGGAGGAATTGGTTGCTAGGAAGAAGTTGTTGAGATGTGTGTCGAACTTGGAAACTGAAGAACTTGGTTTGCTTCTAAGGTTTCTGCAGAGGAATTCGACCATGCCTAGATTTGCAAGGTTTCTGATGGGATTGACAAAGAAAGTTGTTGAGATGCGAGCTGAAGATATTAAATCATCAGATGAACTGAGAGGTCACATTAGAAATCTTAAACGAGATGTCGAGGAGGAAATAAGAGTGCAACAGACATTGCAACAGATACAGGGAATTGTTTCTCCTCTGCTCAAGATTGCTGCAAGGAGATGATAATTGCTTATTGTTGCGTGTCAATTATCTGGCTGATCATTTTGCTTTTCTGCTATCGTTTCCTTCAATTTTGTGAACCACAAAAAGTTTTGACATCAGATTGTAGTATTCCTTCAAGAAATTTTGTTCTTTTATATAGGATTGTTAAAGCTTATCCTTGCAATTTGGCTGAATTGGATTAGTTGCTAATTGGCATTGGTAGCAACTGGTGTACTTGGAAATCTTTGAGCCTCACTATTTCTTCTTTATGTAATTGATTTTGCTATACAGCTCTGAATTTATGAATGATTCTCCTCATGTTGGAAGGATTAATTGGTTTTCTTGTTTTTGGAATTCAATTTTCGTTTCTTCAGCATACAAATAAGGTTTTCCCATTAATAACTATGATATTGGGCAGGTCTGCTGTTCTACATTCTTAGTGGAAGTCTCATTCATCTCACTGTATCCGTTGTGGTTGGCTGTGCCAAATTCGGTTGGTTGTTTGCTATAAATGGAATTCTCAGGCCATGACAGATGATTGGGTTCTAGAACAGGACTTATGATTAAACTGAGAACTTCTCTACCAATTTGGCTGACGTGTTTTAGGTTCTAGCATGGTTCTTGTTGTTGTTGTTGTTGTAAGGGATCATAGTGTAATGTAGGTTCTGAACCTTTGTTGAATTAATACAAAAAAGGTTTTGTAACCATGTTCATTGTGACCTTTGACAACGCCTAAAGGATTTTGGTTTGTCTGTGATTTGCAGCAGTGCAGGAGGAAGTTAGGAACACAGGTGGAATTCAAAAAATCTGAGGGCAACGCAAAAGGTTAGATCACAAAATGGTGGAGGCATGGATGTCATAGTGGATCGACATAATACTTTAGGATGAGAGACATCAAGGTGGAATGTGTTATCAAATTTCTCTTTGATGTCTTTTTAGTTTTTGGAATGATTTTATTGCTAGTTGTTTGTATTCAGTTTCGATGTTCCAAAAGTTATGTGAACTGTACCAAGGGTGTATGGACACTGCACTAAAAGATTGTAAGAACACAATCTGTTTGGTTGGAACAGCCACATAGCATATCCGCTACAGCTAGGTTTCGTTCCATAGCCTTCTAGCGTTTCCTTCCGTTCCTTTTCCATGTTCTTTTGTGTTATCTTTATTGTTAGCGCTATGATTTTCTCTTGGTGGAATTGAAAACCGATATTGACGGCATTTCTGCCGAAGTTTTGTCTCCTCCTTGGTTTATTTCTAAATATTATTGGGAGAAAAGTAACAGGTGAAAGGTTGATGGGAAGGTAGGGTCTTGGAGTACTTCTGTAAATTTGGTTTCAGTACAACCTATGTACTGTTTTGCTCACATGATATAGAATACGATTACCAGTTTAAAAAAAAAAAGAGAAAAAAAAAAGGTTGATGGGAAGCCCTAATCGGGGATTTTGACCTAGGAGGCTAAGACACTCTAGGTTGGGGATTTTACGTTGGTTTGATATTTGATACTACCTTTTTCTGGGTTCTTTTCCAGCTGAATAGGAGTACAATTCCAATTCGATATGTTCTGTATTTTGTGAATGCTATTGAATTTCCATCTTCTGAGTGAGTTATTCCTGAATTTCAGAGTAAGCGTCATTTGCCATTTTTCTTCTCCATTTTCTCCAGGTTTTACTTTTTGTTCTCAAATCATCGTTCCTTATAATAATCTTGTAACAGGAATCAGAGATCGCAGGCAAAACGTCAAAACTTGTAATAATGAATAATTGGATGATAGACAAGCGTGATTGGTATCTTAAGAATCCATGCAGGTGACTAGGTAAGCATATGCCCAAGCAGGAAAGAAGAGATCGGTTTTGTAGAAGACAGGAAACTTCACAGTACTGAGGGCTAGCTCTGGGTATCCATTGAACATAATCCTCATTACAGCAAAAAACAGTGCACCCAAGTAAACACCACCATTCCTTGTATTCTTATGCGTCTTGCCCTTATGAACTTCGGTGGACCTGAAGGTTGGTATTAGCTCGTGCATTTAGTTGAAACTAGTAATTGGAATTCATTGGAAATAAATTAGTTCTGGACTGTTTTTGTACATGTGATGTAATGCTGCAAATTATTGATGTATTTGCAGGACAAGTGGAGAAATTTGCTGAAAGCTAGTTTTGTGCAGCCTGCAGAAAAAGGGGTTAGCATTATTAGAATTATTATTATGCATGTTGTTTCATTGTTCTTGATGATTTTATCAAGACTTTCAACTATAAGAGGGCTTTAGACAATCACTAAGTTTCAGTAGAAATTGGTGATATCCCTATAATGATATGATAAATAAGGTACTAATGCATTCTACAGGAAGTTGATATAGTACTCTACTTATCAAAAGGAATTAGTGATAGATTTTTACTCTATTAGGTGTCTACGGTTTCAAACTACTTGTTTTGGTCTCAGGCTTGCTTAATTTTTTAAAACTAATTTTGACATGTATTTGTTAACATTCAGAGGATCATTGCCCCCTCCCCACCTCACCCAGTTCGTGGAAGCTATTGAATTGATCATAGTATCCTTCTTAATGTCATATGTCTGATATCACAGATTCTGAATTCCCGGAAACAGGCTTCAGTTCCCTTTCCTGCTTCAATTCTCTCACGTGTGAGAGAGCTTGCTGATATGCAAGGTCATCTCTGTTCGCATGAATAGTGTCATTGTCATGAAAGCCATTGATAAGCTGGAAAGTAGAACAGAACACTTTGTTTACCTCTAGATTAGCATTCAGCAACTTACAAAGAGTAATTTTTTTCCCTTCACTTCTTTGAAATGCTACTCACTTGTACTATCTTGAATGCATATATGAAATTCCTGTTCATAAGAAGGAATTCCCTAGCCGAGCAAGCTTTCAGTGGTTCCTTGTTAACACCATAACTCTGTGTGGTTAAAGCAGCAGGGTGACTCTTGGATATGTTAAAAGGGACACAAGCTCATCCCTTAACTTCTGCGCAATTGTGAAATGACTGGAATTTAACTTATAAGGTTCATCTCGATGTGCCCAATATGGCTCTTGCTCCTTCTGTGATGTCATCTGTTATCAACACAGTGAAAAGACTTAATCAGAAACCTGAAATGTTCCGCGATTAGAAAAACTAAACAAAATCAGCTGCGAATGTAAGAAATCAGCTACTCCTTTCCTTTCAGGGTATTTGAATCCCATGTACTCGAAGAACTCTAAGAGGCTTTCAGCGGTATCTTGGTAAACAATTTGTTCATCTGATACAAGAACTATGTCATTGACTAAATCATAAGTTTCTGGTGTAGGCTGTAGGAGTGAGATCACAGTAGTTCCGTGAATACTGTGGATTGATTGCCAAATTGAATTCACTATCTGTAATGTTGTTGAGAATGTTCTAGGATGGAGGTATTTTATTTAGTAACTGTTAGTTGTACTTTTGTCGTAGAAGGTTTGAGAAATATTTTTCAGTTCTAAATTTTGTTCTCTCAATGGTGTAGGTACTTGTTGAATCATAGCCTCATATTTAATGGTTAAGAGTAAAATGCTTATAAAATAACAAGAAATTTAAACCAAGATATTGGTGAACAAAGTTGAGGACAATTTGAATTACAACAGCCTAACTTCATACCCGAAGGGCTGAAGTTTGTAACTTCAGACCAACTATTCAAACATAGCCCGATACTATGGTCTGAAATTTAATGTTGAGACTACTAAACTTTAAAGCTTTGTAAACTTTAATTATTTTATAAATAGGGGTTCCTTAAAAGATTATTTGCGTACTTGCGTCATGGAAGAGTGCAGAAATGTATCAAAAAGACTCACTACAAGAAAGAAGACAATTGGTAACATTTTTTTTTTGTTGCCATAGATAGGTTATTGTTGCAAAAAGTACTTTCGGCAACAACATTTTTTTTTATTGTTGCATAAATTTTTTCCAACTGCTGTTATTGCAATGATGTGCAATAATTTTTCTTTTTAGTTGTCAAAAGTATTTTTTTCAACAATAGTCAATATTATATGACAATAAAATTAAATTTTTGGCAACAAAAAAAAAAGTTCATTTTTAAAAGATTCATCATATATGTCAATAATAAAATTAAGCTGTTGCCAAATATTGACTTTTGACAACTATATTATTTTTGTTGTCAAACGTGCTGTTGCAATTTCTATACTTTGTTGCAGTGACTTGGATATTATCTTAACGCATGGAGTAATAAGTAAAAGAATAAGAGGTTCAAATTTATCCATCTACTATAAGAAATATTTTAGAATTACATTTTGTTACACTTTTAGGCTATTAATACCCTCATCATTGGCAAATCATTTCGTATTTGCTCTTGATTCTAATAGAGCTCCTGCATTGGTTGGTGAGCTTTGAACCAGGTTTTAATCTTGGCATGATAAATTTCACGTATCAAATCAACCTTCTACTTTTGACAATGTTGTAAGATTACCATACATTAAACGTTGATTAAGAAAATTTAGTATATACATTAAACTTCTTTAAAGTCCACGCGATCTTGTTTTGATCTAGAGCAAAGTTGATCCAAATGCACCCATTACAAGTTCTGCTAATGAGTAACAGGTACAAATTTAATATAAATATATATTTTCAAGAATTTTAATACATATATATACATGCAGAGTCGAAAGAAATAAATACATTTGCATCAATTAGTAGAGTAGATGTCTCATCGGTTAAAAAGAAACAAAGAATTTGGTGCTGTTCAGTTGACCTTCTTCACCCATTAATTATTTATTACTTAATATATAAACCATTTGGACTTTTGAACCTTCTCTCCTGCCGTCTTCTAAACAAGATGAAATTTCTATCCGTTATTGCATTACATTCAAGAACTACAAGTTGTAGTCTTTATGAGTTTATGTACTGCATCCGGATAAAAAAAGAGTCCACTTAGTCATTTGCACACCCCTTAAGAAAATACTAACTCGTAGATAAAAATAGGTCATTTGACTAAACTATCCCTAATTAAATAGGCATTGAGATTTGATCATATAACACTTAATAAGAGCAAATATGAAAAAACATAATTAATTCTTTCTTGATTTGCTAAATGAATTTTTTTTTTTATCCAAGAAAAAAAAATCTAAGTGGACTCTTTTTTTTTTATCCGGAGGGAGTGTGTTAGTATAATGTTTGTACTTTGAAATTGTGAATGAAATTAAAGTGTGTTACAGTTTCCAAATGTTAGTCAAACAAGCACAGCTAACACCAAACAATGGAAAAAAGGCAAGTCAAATAACTGCACATGTTTCGGTGCCTCACATAACTTTTGTTACACTTTACAAGAGAAAACTCCTAGACTTTTGAGTATAAAATATAAATTTAGGAATTACACCCTCTATTTTAAAATGAATGAATTAAGGGGGAGCCATAATTTTTTCTAATTTTTGGTTTTAACTCACACATGTAAATATTTATTTACATAACAATTAAAAGCTAGATGAAAAGTACTCCTATTACATATAAATAATAATTTTCTTAGTCAGAAATACTACTATATGAAAAGGTTTGGTAAAAGAAAAAGTGATTTGACTTTCAAAATAGTATAGTGGAGCAATGCAAGTACAAGAACAGAAGTGGTAAGAGTAAGATGGTTCAGTTGCTCTCAAATAATAAAGTCCGTCCAATTTTGTGTGGAAACTCTTTTAACCCAACAACTTCGTGGAAGAAAATAGAATATTTTAATTAAAACAAAAAGGTCCTTATAAATTATTATTTATACATGACTGCTGTGTTAACAAGTTCGAAATGTTGAAGAAAAATATTTAACAACAAACAATTTCTATATATACAATTCTTTAATACTAAGCCTTTCATTAATATTTCTGTGTAACTTCTCTGAAACAAGTAACCCTTTACTGCTGTTAGCCTGTTACATCGATAACTTCGAATTATGTATATAACACACAAAGAAAATGACTTGCAATAAATGAAACTGACACTCATATGCTAGTACTTCAATAAATATTGACTAAAAATTGTCTTCATCAATCAAGGGTATATTTAACTCCCACGTGAACGTGATAATTTAAATTAAACTCTTAGAAGTTAATGAAGATTAAGAGAGACATAACAATTTCCTTACACAGTGGCTTTAGAAATTCAAAACAAAAAATAATATTGGTTGTTTCAACTATATCCTTATATTAAAGAACTACTTCTTTTTCATAGTGCTTAATTCTCAAAATACATCTAATAAGTAGGAATAATTTAATAAACTATATATATTGTATTTATTAATTTTTTTATGTGCGAAAAATGAACTAAAACGATGTTTATTTTGGGACAGAGAGAGTAATCGCGAAAGAGAAAAAACCCAATTACAGACTAAAATTTGTAACACTGCAATTGGATTATGTAGCAGTTTGGTTTATCAGTCCGACAATTAAGATTTAAGTGTGTGCGTGCATAATTGCATATAATAAATACTTGTAATTAAAACCATTAATTGTTAAGTTGTCATAATTGATAATGATACAATAAATAAAGATAGAGTCACGGAGCAGTTAGATTGTAGTTAGACGTAGACTTATTAAATGATGATTGGTTAACAAGAACAACAACCTGAAAATCAGAAAATTTTCTGTACATAAACTGTAATTCATTCTTGTAACAAAGGGCATTCTGGTCAGGCTGATTAACAAAAATTTGAAATCACTTTGCCGTTTGAACTCCTCAAAGAAACCTCGAAATTCAAAAGAACTATAACCAATGCAACAACCCCAAACACAGCCTAAACAAACAGATACAGAAACAAGATTTTGTTGCTGGAAAAAGAAACCAAGAAAAGAGATGACAGGGTTGGTTATGGTGAGTAGTAGTGGGGTAGGGGGTGGTGAAAATGTGAAGAGTTTTAAGGAAAAAGAAAACCAACATCATCAATTGTGTTTATTGGATTTGTTGTTAGCAGCTTTGAGGAAATCTATGATGTTTTGTCAGTTTGATCAAAAGGAGGTGGAAGTGAAATCAACTGTTCATCCAATGGAAATTGGATGGCCGACAAATGTGCAACATCTGACTCATGTCACTTTTGATAGGTTTCATGGTTTTTTGGGTCTTCCACTTGAGTTTGAAGTTGAAATACCTTGTAAAGTACCTAGTGCCAGGTTTGTTAAAAATTTAAGCTTTTTTGTGTTTTGGCTACTTTTTAATTTGAATTTCTTTCCTTTTATGCTGTTTGTTAAAAATCTTAGCTTTTTTGTGTTTTGGGTGCTCTTCAATTTCAAATTCTTGATTTAATGATTGTTTTGGCTTTTTATGCTGTTTGTTAAAAATGTTAGCTTTTTTGTCTTTTGGGTACTCTTCAATTTCCATTTCTTGATTTCATGATTTTGTTTTGCCTTTTATGCTGTTTGTTAAAAAAACTCTTTTTTTTTTTTTTTTTTTTTTTGTGTGTGTTTGGGTACTTTTTAATTTCAATTTCTTGATCTGGGTGGATTTTGGTTTCATGATTTTTTTTGTCTTTTATGTTGTTTGCTTATGATTTGTAAAGCATAAAACTGAGATAAAGTTGAGACTTTAGGGAGGTGATAGTTACTCAGAATAAGCTATTCACCTTTTCAGCTTAATTACCAGTGTTTGATACTTACTTTTCAATCAACTGCGACTCAAATCCCAAACTAGTTAAGGCCGACTATGTAAACTTTTACTACTACTCAGAGGAGTTATTATAGTTAGCCTATCTTTACACTTGTTCGACACTTCGATTTACTTGTAGCCCTTTTGCTTTATATGAGCTTGGAGAGACATTCCATCCGAAGCTTGCTTACTTATTCAGATAGTAAATATGTTTGGTATGATGATCTGCCAACAGACTTTGCAATACAATAAGTTGAGGAGCGGTTCATGCAAACTCTGAGAAATAATGAAGTTTTTATATATGCAGTAAATGCACAGATTTACTGTGTGTTACTTTAATCCTATTAGTAGAATTTAAAGCTAATTGAGGATGAGGATAGCATTAGTATGCTTTAATCATTCTCAACTAGTCAACAATTCTATTATAGGCCCCCTCAGGAAGATTGGAATTATGTCACTATCCTACTTTGTAATCCAATAGTTCTGAATTTTGATGTGCCTATTTCAATGGTCCCCTATCCTTTTGGGTACATGATCATAATAGACCAGTTTATTTCATGCCTCAGCAGCTGAAAGCAGTTTTTTTTTTTTGGTTTTCAATTAATTGTCACGTGAGTGTCCTCGTAACAAACAGGAGCAAGTTCATCACCTTGCATAAGTTGGTTTGCACCGCAGGTGATTATCTAAGGTTCTGTCTGCATCTACAATCACCTTTCTCAGAATTGTCATTTAGTAAGTTTTGCTACCAATTAGAAGTGGCTCTTATAGAATTGTAGTACGTCAAGACAGATGCTGTTACCATCGGTCAACTTTGCAACTCGAGTAGTAACTTTGAATGAAAGTAGTAGTCTCATCACCAAAGTGTCAAAGTAACCTCTCATTTACCAGCAAGTTCCACGGACAGTATGCAAAGGTGGGATCATGTTTCTGTGCTGTGTTTGATCCTTGTGGTCTCTCCCATTAAAATGTAACACTGAATATCCTGAGATAACTCTTTGAACTGATCTACACTACTAAGTTTTGTCCCTAATTTATCTCACCAGTTACAGAACTTGCAGTATTTTGTGCTTTATTGTCATCTCTTTTGCCTATGGCCAAGATCACCCCTTAAGAATTATGTCATAACCTTGGTTCAAGACTGCGAGTAGATTCAGCATAAGAACAAATTCTTAGGACAGCAGTGATTGGAACTTAGCTATCTAAGTAATTACAAGGCATTGCTATATTTAGTAGAGACAGAGCACAAGGAAGATAGCTGTATGCATCTTTTCTTGTATTTCCTTAGCCAATCCCTAAAAAAGCAGAAGGGAAAACAAAAATTAGGAAAAGCTGGATATTGGAGTAAACTGTTCATAGTTGATTCGTATGAGCAAGCCTTTCCATATGTTGGAAGTCTGAGGCTCCACTTGAAAGGTAACTGCTACTGTTTCAAGTGAAGCTGATTCCACCATATCATACAGATTGAACTCTTTGCACTGTTGATCATTCTACTGTGTTATTCAGTTTCAGTCCATTCTTAGAACTCTTAACTTGCATCTAATTTATACTTTTTCTAACAGTAGTTCAGAAATTCTGTCAAGGCTATTCTTCAGAAAACACTTATTATAACATAACCACTGCCCAAAATAGGTTGACTCCTGATACTATTTGTGTGTGAGTCACTTACTTGGCTGTATTTTGCTTCCAGAGTTTGAAGCTACTTATTTTATTATGCTGAATTTGTAGCAATTGTTCTTGCAGCATCAGTGTTTTTGGCATCTCGGCTGAGTCGATGCAGTGTTCTTTTGATACAAGAGGCAATAGTGTCCCGACTATTCTCTTGTTAATGCAGGAACAATTATACTTGCAAGGTGGTCTGAAGGTATGACACATGTACTATAATTTCTGATGGATAAGAAGTCTCTTTATAAATTTATTTGATGTCAAATAGTTTTCTAAGTATTTCCAGATGTTCTTTAGGCTGAAGGAATTTTTCGAATAAACCCAGAGAATAGCCAGGAGGAGAAAATAAGGGACCAGCTCAATAGAGGCATTGTGCCTGACGACATGAATGTCCACTGTTTAGCTGGTCTCATCAAAGCTTGGTTCCGAGAGCTTCCGGCAGGTGTGCTTGATGGGCTTTCACCAGAACAGGTTTTGCAATGCAACACGGAGGAGGAATTTATTGAGCTTGTGAAACAGCTTAAACCAACTGAGATCGCATTGCTCAAGTGGGCAATTGATCTTATGGCTGATGTCGTTGAGCAAGAGGAGTCCAACAAAATGAATGCGAGAAATATTGCAATGGTTTTCGCCCCAAATATGACACAGGTAAACTGAATATACTTCATCAACCAATATTCATCGAATTTGGAAAAGAGTCAGAAGAAATGGTTGAGCCTCTTATTTTGATCTCTCGAACGAGAGATCCGTGAATAGGGATCCTGATGCATACATATAAAAATGGTCCAATGGGAGAAAGAATTTCCAGGAACATTTGGAATAGTCCATTTCGATTGTTTGGTCTGAGGTTATCGACAGAAAAGATTTGTCTAAGCCCCTTCGTTTCTTTTTGTCCAAGTCACTTCTTTTTTTGTCCAAGTTGCTTTTCTTTTTGTCTAACTCCTCAGCACACGGGCATACAAAATATTTAAATTCTAGTTTCATTAATTGGTTGAAGCATAACATATATTTCTTGTTTCTGGTATCAGATGTCCGATCCATTGACAGCACTCGTGCATGCTGTTCAAGTGATGAACTTACTGAAGACCTTGATTGTGAAAACACTACGAGAACGTGGAGAGACTGAAGGCGGAGGAGAATATTCACCCATGTCATCTAGTTTCTCTGATAGACAAACTGAGAAGGAATTTGGCATCCAACAAGAGATGGAGACTAGATGTGAATCAACAGGGCCAGCATCAGATGATGACGAACAACCTCATTACAGCTACAGCAGTGAAGACAGAGATGATATCGAGTCATTGAGTGAGATAGAAGGAAGCTTCCTACGCCAAGTGGGTGAGAACGATCGTGCAAAAAATGACTTTCGGAAACAGCTACAAGGAATTTTATGTAGCGAACACAATCCCACAAGTGCCTCCACCTTTAATGGGGATAGTAAAAATGGGAATTCAGGCTTGAGCACTGGCAACAGTGAAGACTCAAGAGCAACTTCTGTTTCTGTGGGGCGTAGGGTGCAAGCAGATTAATTGGAGCATGTAGAAGCACAAATGATGTCAATATGGTAGGTATAAACATGGTAGAGTCTGCTGTTCCTATGCACTCATCCAAACTGGTATGATTGAATCTATTCCGGCGATGCATCTTTTAGAAGTCCTGAATCTCTATCGTCAGTGAATGGTTGTTTATGTAAAGTGTTATTATTTGGGTCAGTCTAGACTCTAGACACAGAATGGTTTGCCTGTTGTTGAATTGTTAATCACTGTTCAGCTTTAGGTTGAACTTGTGGTTATTTCCTTGGGTTCATCAGCAAAAGGAACTCTAATGTTGACCAATTAAAATTGATGTAACATAAAGATTGTTGAAGGAAGATAATGATTCGCATAAAGAACATAGTCCTTAATCTCATATAAGAGAATGCTTTAAATACTTTTATTAACTCAGTAAGTACTTGTTTTGGAGAGTGGCCAGACTTCATTTAGGAGAAGTGGTCAACTAAATAATAGCCAGCTAAAAGCCTAAAACAGTGAAAGGTGATTGTTCTAGTGGGAATTTGATTGAAGCAGGTTCATTTATGCTCCATTTCCATTTTGCTCTTAATCATGAAGCATGTGAATTTTTTTTCTTGGAACAGTAGTGTCTTGCATATGCTATGTGGTGCGCCTTAGATTCAATCACCTTAAGTTACTGCTATGATTTTCCATTTCACAATTTTCTCCCCATGATTTTTTCAGAAAGAAAGATCCAATATGTAACCATTCTATCATACTTCAACTATATGTTTGTACATAGAAAATTTAAAGAAGAAATATGTATAGAAATTAAGGGTGTATCCACTGTATTTAATATTTGAACCATCTACTGGTTGTTGAGGACCATAACTAATTTTTCTCTTGTTTTGGTTAAATTCTTTTACTAGCATGTACAAGCTATATACGTACAAGAAATCAAAAGGGAAAACCAGAACTTTGTTTGATTTCTTTCCTCTTTTGTCGTGGAAAGCATAGTGTTGGTACGATGTTGTTCGACCTACAGGTAGAGGGTGGATAGATACCTTTTCTTCCACTCAATTAAGATTTTTATTGTACCAAAACTTCAAGAAACAAACTCAATGATTTTAATCCTCTTGTAAATCCACAATTACAAAGTTATATCTTGTGGACAGCATGTTGCCTTGATATAACGTAATTGCTAACCTATAACCAATTGTTAAGAGTGAAAATAAAAAGAGAGAAAAACTTTTAATTACTTGCAAATTTGGTTAAATTTAACTTCTTCGGAGTTACAGTGTTACAATTTTTTTCCCCAGTGTTAAAGTAACCTGCAACATTATTCAGTTATCTATAGTATGCTTACAATTATAATTTAATAAAGCAAATAATTTGCTATAACTAAACAATATACACCTATATATAAATTCTTTTAATACTATCGATGTATATAATTGAAACCTATTTTAATTAGGCAGGTAAGACACCACAAGAAAAAAAAAAATGAGAAGTAAATAATTAGTACAGCTTCTTTTGTGGTCCTTGGTACGAGATTGTAGGGATTTTGAATCATCGTTATCATTAACAAAAGGTCTAATACTATAATGAGTGGCTAGCAAAATCATGACGCTAATCTACCCCACAAATTTCATGAGAACTTTAATTAAATTACGTAAAGGGACAAAGCAAAAGAGAAAAGAATACAACATACAAAAGAAAGAAACGAAAGGACGAGCAAGAAAAAGAAGGGAAAAGGAAAAAAGAATATAAAGAAACCATTTAGCCATTATAATTCACAGTTTTTTTTTTTTTTTATTTCTTTCTAGTACTTGTTTTGAAACCCGACTAATATAAATTCGCAGTGCAAAAATCCACTTTGAGTAATCTACCAAGGGCGAATTCATTCCGTTCGAACCCGAGGCCTTTAATTAACCCAACCATAATGGTCCATTCACAACTTTCATTTCTATATACACTTGATATACTTTCTGTATTTTTTAGTATCTGTAACAAAAATATGGAAAACCCAAAAGCCAAATAAAATAAAAATAAAAATAAAAATAGAAAAGAAACAAAGAAAAGGAAACAAAAAAACCAGTGATCAGAAACGGAAACTCGGCAAGACTTTGCATTGGATCATATGATATTCCTCTTTTTGGCAAATACCAATTAAGAAGCCAAACAAGTTTCCCAAAATAGCTTATCCTTGTCTTTTTGGCTCTTGAACTCAGAATCAACAACACTACTAACACTACTTTTAGATTTCTTACATCTATTGACACCATTCATCCAACGTTGTTCAACTACATCCCCTTCATCTTCATCATCCTCATCCTCATCTTTTATATCATTGTTCCAACCAACACTTCTACGATTAAAAACACGACAACAACTCGAAGAATCCACCTCATCATCATCATCATTGTCGTCGTCATGATTATCTTCATTTTCAATTCGAAAATTCAACTCCGTATCTTCATTGCTTGATTGTGCATCATCATCCACAAGAAAACGTTGATGAGAAGGATTTATAGTGAATGATGAATCCATTGGTTCACTATAAAAATTTGTATCAAATTCAGAATCTCCTGTAGACTCAAAGAGCCAAAATGAAGACATATCAACAAGAGTACTACCACTACTACTACTAATATTCATTTCTTGATGATTCATCATTTCTACCATTTCCTTTTAGGTACCAAAAAGAAACATTCTTGGACACAACCCCAAATCAAGAAGCTGAATATATATATATATATATAGGAAAAAATGAAATCTTTTTTGTTTTTTTATTTGAAGGAGGAAAAAGAAAGAAGGAAAGGCAAGGAACATGACAAAAGTGAGGGGTGATATAGAAAGGAAAGAACAAAACAAATAAAAAGGGCATGTGATAGATACCAAACTTCTAGAAGCCCAATTATACATCCATGGACCATGGGTTGTGTAATAGTTGTAGCCATCAGTATTCCAAAGAGTCAGCCCACTTCTAGAAACTTACACTGTGTACAAGTCCCCTTTTTTCTCCTTTTTCTTTTAAAGAGCTGTTCAAACCTTGAATGCTACTATCGCGATTACTGCTTTAAGATTTACTTTATTACGAGTTTACTGTTTAAGATTTACTTTATTACGAGTTTACTGTTTAAGATTTACTTTGATTTTTTCTTCGAATTCACTTTGTTTTTTTTTTTTTACGTGTCTTATAAGTTTGATATTCGATAAATACACAATTACATTTGATGTTTACATCGACAATCATAACTTAGAGTGAGGATGTGTATTATCTATCAATGGTTAAGTAAGTATACGAGTAGTTAATATGTAAGACATACATATTTTATATTCATTTGTTTGATGTAAACACTAAATGCGAATAAATTTTACTTCCTTTGCAACATTAATACATTTGTCAAATAACAACGAACAATAACAATAATTACAAAAATAAGTTTTCAAAACTTCCTCAAAACCTTAAAAATAATTAAATAAATTTTGATACAATGGAAGACAATGAAGACACAAACAAAAGTAGATGAACAAATCTAGATTATGGCACATGAAATTCATTGCATCAACATTTTGACCAAGTTGATAACTCCATGTTTTATGCTATGCTAAAGCTAAATGACAAATACAAAATAATATTGCTAATACATATATACAGTGGCCCGAAAATACGATCAGTTTAATTTTAAATTCTTTCCTGTAATAGTGGGTGAATTTGGACATTTTCTTGTATATAAAAGTATTCATATTTTCCATATTGCTTTATTCAAAATGCTATCATACAAAACTAAGATGATTACTTTTAAAACCCCATTTACTAGAAGCACAAAACATTCTGTTTAATTAGCGTTCAAAACCCTTCAAAATTTTGTTACAAAGCACTATTTCTTTGACTTGAACCTACTTTGTCTTATTAATCCAATTTTGCTATCTGCCAAATCAAGAACAAATTGGGTTAGATTTATATCCATCAAATTCAAATTAAGCTACTAATTATCATTAGGTATTATTATTATTATTATCATTAATTAAATGCAGTTCTTTCGCTATATCTCTTCAGTCCTTTTCTGACAGGAGAATGCCATACACGTGCCACACAAATCTTTGTTCATAAGATTCTCTATTAATGAATTATTTATTATTCACCATCCGCGCCATGTAAAATAGACTGATAATTTCTTTGAAATAATTATACGACTTGTTCAGAATTAATTACTACATAGAATAATGTGACTGAAAATTAATTAGACAAGAAAGAGGTAATATAAACCTACTTATGATTTTACGTTCAAGTTGAGTTGGTCTTATGGAGCGTTTATTTGACAAGTACTCTAAAAGTTAATTGACATTGTACCTTAATTTCGTTGGGTATAATGGTCCTCTAGCTACTGCTTGTTACCACAATTTCAGGAAGACTGAAAATGCTATCAACGGTTGTTTTTTACATTTGAATTAGTTTTCGTTTGGTGATTAGATTGAGAATTTGATTAACTTTCAACACCAACTACCCAAAAAAAAAAAAAAACTGAAAATTAGCTATTAACTTCGTTGTTAAATTTCTCGTAGCTAATCGAATATTTTGATAATCCATCGTTAATCGGTGGAAAAATAAGATTAGCAACGGATTTTATTGTTTAGTTACAAAATTTATCTGTCGTTGATTCCTATTTTTGTAGTAGTGACCAAACACACAACTATCAATTTTAATTCAGATTTATGTAGGTCACATTGACATGGTATGAATTGATTATGCATATATAGTCCTTGTTCAACACATGAAGTAAATAAATTCAGAACACTTAGGAGGACTTAGTTATCTGTTGAAAATGAACTTTAATTGACTTCTCCTTAATTAGTTGATTTTAATAACCTAAAAGCGTTGTGAAAGACCAATTATCTTATTCTTCAGTAGACACTTTATTGCTACTCCGTACTTGATAGTTAACATAATTAAGACTTTCCTAATCATAAGTCCAGAGAAGTGTTCATCAATATAGAAAAAGAAAAAAATTCTATTACTATCAAATTTATCTTTATTTTTGCTCAAATATTGTTCTTCCTTGGGGACAAATATGCTCGACTTACATTGGTTTCATGTCTTATCATTTGGAGTAATTTTAACCACTCAACTTAACTTTAAAGAATAATTGAAATTATGGACAAGGAGGATACACCAAGGCATTTTATTACTTTTGTTAAGGAAAATGTCGTTAAATGTTACTTAAGTATTATGAACGCTACTACTTTTTGATTTGTAACAAGCCACTCAACTTTGCCAAAACTTCATAGAAATGTGGCATTTGCATCCTACTAGTTATTTTCTGTGATATTTAGGTAAAGTTGAATGATTTTTTGTTACAAAATTCAGTTTAGTAATTTCGTAATACTCAAAATATAAAATTGAGTGAATACGTTACAAAAAATAATTTAATGAATTTAGTACAAAAAATGGTTGAGTTACCATCCATCATTTCTGAGCTCTTCAAATTAGTACTCCCTGAAATAAAAAAAATGAGAGAGAAAATAAAAAGAAAAGGCATCAGAAGTACATAATAATTAAAATACTCCATGAAGAAGGATATCCCGAATTGAGCAGATACCGTCAACCAAACATAATATAAATTCCTAAATGAATTCTGAAATATTCAACTTTATCCTGCGTAACGGCAACTTATATATCTCGATTGTATATTTTATTTTAACTATCAAACTTTAAAAAAAATATCTATAAGTAACAATTCATAAAAATAAAATTATAATCTTAAAAATAAGTTAAGTTTCCTGTTATAACAAGTAAAGTGATTCAATAATATAATGTTTTTTACACTTTCGGTGTTTATAGATTAGATTTGTTCTCTTTTTTTTTTTTTTTTTTTTTCCTATGTGCTAGAGAAAGTACCTCTCGTCCTCATCTTTCTACAAAGAACAGCCATCCCATTCCCTCATTAGCCACCATTCACCCACCAAAACTAGAGACAATATCCCGAAGCTGTTGAGTTTTCCTGCTGCACGTTGCACATAATATTAAATTATAATAATAATAGTAAAAATAATAATGTCAATCAATTTGCAATATATGAAAAGGATTTTAAGAAAAATGAGAAAAGAGAGAGAGAATAATAATAGCCTGTATGCACTACAGTAAGGATAGTGTTTGCTGCTGCGGTTTGAGCAGCAAACGATGTTCCTCTTCTTGTACCTTTGAACCCAGAAATACCTACACAGGATCAAGAAACTACTCGATGGGCTTATAACTTATGAGTTATGACTCATAAGTCATAAGTTAGGAATCCTAACTTATGGCTTTTGATTTATTTTTGTTATTTTGACTTAAAAATAAGTGCTTAATTTTTATTTTTATTTTTTATCTTACCCTAATACTATAAAAGTGCTTAAAAGTTATTTTGGCTTAAAAACATCTAAAATAAGCCAATCCAATATTGTTTGGATGAGCTTATGATTTATGACTTATAAGTCGTAAGTTAGGAATCCTAACTTATGACTTATGACTTATTTTTGTTATTTTGGTTTAAAAAATAAGTGCTTAAATTTTTTTTTTTTATCTTACCCTAACATTACAAAAGTGCTTAAAACTTTAATTTGGCTTAAAAGCATCTAAAATAAGCCAATCCAAACAGGCTCTAATTCACTTTACCTAACAATTTCAACCTTTTATTCCCTTTGTCTAAACTGACGACTATTAGTAAATTGAATGCCGCATTCTATGCTAAAGCCATATCTGCCGCTCTAACTTCTAAGCAACGGTAAAAAAGAAAGAAAACGAAAGATCAATAGTCAAGTGGTAATAAGTTTATTTACTTCCAATTGACAATATCACTAGTCAAGAGTTTTCTCCTTTTAGACTAACTATCCCATCAGTAGATGAGAATGTAAGAATTTTCTGCTAATTGATGTGGATTTACTAAGACTTGGTAAATAGCATTCTAACTGTCCTTTTTCTACAGAATCCCCCTGAATTTGACTGTTATATTTATCTTAATTTTAGTGCAGTTTCCAAGTAATTAATAAGCACCTCTCTGCAATTTACACTTCTTTTCGTTTATAGCCATCCAGTACCTGTTAGCCCGACTAATCAATATTTGCACTCCTTAAAGTTTATTAAAGGGACAATTAAGTTCGTCCATTCTGAAAATTCGAATCCAAAAACTCTAATTAAAGTTAAAAGGATCTTTTGCAACTTATTGTTTACTATCCTAAGGGCCGCTTGGTTACAGAGTGATAAAGGCGGATCCATAATTTGAAGTTTGTGAGTTCTCACCCATCTCAAATTAAAAAAATAAAAAGAGAGAAAACGGGGAATTCAAACCCTTGAGTTGACCAAGAGGAGTTAAGCTTAAAGGGTTCCTCTAAGCCACTACACCAGCAACGCTCTTTGTTAATGAGTTCCCAAGTTGTATTTTTTATATATTTATTGAATTTTTCAATATAAATATAGGATCCACGCAAATGTATGGGAGGGTTGCCTGATTTAAATCTGCCACTGTTAACAGAGATACTTTGGATTAAATTTGTCCAATGTTTGTTTGTGAGATGCTAGAACTAAAAATAAAATTTATACAAAAATCATAGGATTATCTGTCCTTATAAAAGGTGGGATTATCTATCTTGATTAGTATCCCAAGATTAATAACCTTGTTTTGAACTAGTCAGTGAAAAAATTTAAACTCAAAGCATAGTTAGCCGACCATCTCAAAATGCTGAACTTCAAATTCACCTAATAAAGATTGGTTTTATACTTATTATGCTAATGTTAGCTTTCCACCACGTCATAGGCTTTATTACCAATTGATACATTTCATTTTTCTTTAAATTTTGCCCTTCAAATTTGTGGTCTTTAAATTTTGCCCCTCATATTTGTGGTCTTTAAGTTTTGCCCTTTGCTTGGAAAGGTGGCGAATACATGAAGTTCTGGGTTCGAACCCCCGCTCAGGCATAAAATAAAAAAATAATTTCGCCAGGCAGGACTGGGGGAGTGTATGCCGGATCCAGCATACAATCTTTAAGGAAAAGCTAAAGTTATGCCGGATTCGGCATAACTAAAAGTCTGCCCCATAAGGCAGAATTTTTCCTAAGACATAATTTAGTTATGCCTTATGGGGCAGAATTTTAGTTAAGACATAACAAAATTATGCCCCATAAGGCAAGAACTTTTCTTAAGGCATAGAGTTTGCCTTATAAGGTAAAGTTTAAGTTAGGCCTTAAGGAAAAGTTTCGCCTTATGGACATACTTTTAGTTATGTCTTTGGGGCACACTTTTTAGTTAAGGCATAACTAAAAGTTTACCTTGAAAAGTAAAATATATATATATATATATATATGCTTCAAGACAAAGTCTGCCGGAGGGGGCAAACTTTTAGTTAAACACAACTAAAAGTCTGCCCCCTCCGGCAGACTTCTAGTTAAACACAACTAAAAGTCTGCCGGAGGGGGCATAGCAAAATTTAAACTTTGCCTTATAAGGCAAACTTTTAGTTATGCCTTAAGGAAAACTTACGCCTTATGGGGCATACTTTTAGTTATGTTTTATGGGGCACACTTTTAGTTAAGGCATTACTAAAAGTTTACCTTGAAAAGTTAAAAAAAAAATACGTATATATGCTTCAAGACTAAAAGTCTGCCGGAGAATACGTATATATGCTTCAAGACTAAAAGTCTGCCCCCTCCGGCAGACTTTTAGTTAAACATGACTAAAAGTCTGCCGGAGGGGGCATAGCGAAATTTAAACTCTGCTTTGCAATTTTTTTTAAAATTTTTGACTGAACGGGGGTTCGAACCTGGAACCTATGAGTTTTAGCCGAAGGGTAAAATTTAAAAACCACAAATATGAGGGGCAAAATTTAAATACCACCCCAAAAAAAGGGCAATTCTGCAAATTGCCCGATACATTTTGACTTTTCCTTTTGGAAATTGGATTTGCCGTCAGGAAATTGTGGCAACTGGAGATTTGAAAAGGCCTTTCGAGACCAAACTCTGGGCCACCTGAAATGAGCCCACAATAAAAGTAGGCCAATCCTGGCCTTATCCAAATAGTTATGATTAAAACGTGGAACTCCATTACCAACAGGTTTATCCTCGTCGACTCAATTCGTGAGGGACACTTCATACCACTAAAACCCTTAGCTTTTATTAATTAAATTAATCATTCTCCTAATCTTTCTTCTAGAAGGCTAATTACGTGGATAATAACAAACGAAGACACATCATTTGCCCAATATGATTCCGTGACTCAACAGCGTGGACCGATGTACATAAAAGCAGGCCCAGACCAAGTTAAAGCAGCCAAACCTATTATTTTGACACGAATTACATATTTATATTTTAAAATATTAAATATCTACTACGCTTCATAATTGACAATTTTAGTAAAACTCTAAATTAACCAAAATGGGTCTGCAAAGGAGCTGATAAGTGCAGACATATTAGACGGCAGCTTGTAACAGGAGTAAATTACACCCTTTTATTGGTGTTAGTTTCTTAACAACTTACTACAAAAGGTGAGTTACTAAAAGACAACATATCTAAACAAGCTAAACTTTGATGTTTTAAAGCAACCAGCATAAGAAAGTACATCCACAAACTATTAAAGCAATTAGACTTTGGAATTACCACTTTAAAAAAACTACTACAACTTTTAATTGAAAATCATCTACTCCTATTAGACAAGAGTTCTTCCGTTGTTAGTATATCCTCTAGTCGATGCAAACAATAAACCTTGAATGAAGCATACAAACAAATGACAATCGTCAAAACTCATAACAAATCAATGGAACTAGATAGCACAAAATTCAGTAATCACCAAGCTCTATGGAGTTGATATACTGTACCTTCGGGATCCACCATGGCCATATATAGTCATTTGATGCTTCCCAAGAGTATTATGTGCATGACCATTTTTTTTTTTTACGTGGCCCAGCTCCAGAGGCGAATTTACATACAAAATTTAGATCACGTGAACACATGGTCACTCGATTAAACTTTATATATTATGTATATAATTTTAAAAATATATCTAATATTAACTGAAGGAACACATAATCAAATCAAGTCAATTGGAGCACCGGTTAGGAGTTATATTTACTTCCATGACCCCTTTTTAGAGCGTATAAGGGGAGGTCGAATTCCAAACCTTTTCTCTCGAGTATACCCATTACCAAAAAATATACGTCACTTTTTCATAGACATCGCAAAAAGGGTATGTTGCTGTCATTTTGAAAGGATTAAAAAGCACTGAAGTAATGTCTAAAGGTTTCAAGATCGAACCCGAGCTCTTGCACATTTTATGCTTTTATTTTCTAAAGCAGCCTTATAAACTTCCTTTTTGTATTATTTTAAAACTTTTTTCTTCTATAATTCTAATTACCCAAAAGTAAAAAAACGTGTTTCTCTTTTATGTTACATCTAATGATTTTTTTCCCCCCTTTGTTTCTAATTACCTAAGTCCCAAAAGGCAAAAGAAATTAAAAAAACCCATAGGCGCTAAGCTGCAACGAACCAAAAGCAAAAAAAGCAAACAATCCCATAGCTAATGATGAACCCATCCTATTGAAATCCTGGATTCGCCTCTGCCCGGCTCAGTCCGGGTGCATAACCATTATTCCTTGTTTTCTAATAACTGAGAAATTCGCTTGGTTTATCTTCGGAACTCAATGGATGATTGGTCTGCTGCCTACGCTTGTCCACTTAAATACCAGACTTGGTACGAGGATTCATACTTGTGGGGTACACCTACCACACATTCCACGTCATACGACCTTTACCGAGCCTCCCGTTCTAAATCTTACCTGTTTGGAGCAACAAAAATTGAACATTACATATAAACAATTCACAGAAGTACCCAGAATATACCAAATTCGAACACATGATGACAACAGAATACATGCTGCATATTAAAGAGCCGGAAAATGGGTTTGCAAATTAAACCAAGAGACCGAGGCTGTAAAGAGGATTACATAACATTCAGCATCAGTAAAGGAAGCAAGAAACTGACATGTTCAATTGTTCATAACAAATTTTCAAACCGAAACCCATCGAAGAGAAGCAAATGAAAGGCTTTTACAGAAATTCTCGTGAATCGAGAATATAGTTTTCCTTCTGTACATGCTAGATCATGAATTAGTCACCGCTTCCAATTTCCCAAAAAACAAATCCCAATTGTGTCGAACTTCCCATTTTTGGAATAGTTACGGAATGCTATCAAATCGCCCATTATTCCCCTGCACACATGGTTACCAGAGAAGCACATTACAGTACTTGAATGCTTATATTCATTGAATTTAAAGGCCAAGGATTTATCATCTCTATGGAATCAAATCCAGAGTTATTGCAAAGTAAAAAACTGATGAGATTATGAAAGTAAATATTCTTGCATTTATTGCTACTGTGTCTAATCTTTTTCTTTCCTAACCATACCCTCTCTGAAATATAATAAATAATACCTGTTCAGTCATCTTAGCATTTTTTTTTTTTGATAACCGTGGTGTTCGGCCAGCTTGTGCACACCTGGACTAATTTCACGGGATACCTGTCACTTCCCACAAGCAACAGGTACAGGTACCAGGTAACTCGTTTCTACCAAGGCTAGGACAAATGGGAAGAAATCACTTAAGCGTTTTTGTCTCTCTGCAAAGATTTGAACCTGAGGCATCTTAGCATTTAGTTGCAGCAAAACATACAGCAAATAGCCCAAGACTTGGTCAGGACAAGATTGAGTATATCTTGTATTTGATAAACAAAGAGCAGACTACTCGACCGCCCGATACAGTAACCGTAGTTTTATTTTAGTAGAACGCAGCATCATAGCTGCGTGCACCTCATGGAGTCTCCACAGCTGAGGTCAATCCATCAATTAAGATAATCATGTATTGCAGGTTCTGTTAAATATTACATTAACAGCACAAAACATTACATACAAATTTCTGGAAGATATTTTCTAAAGACAACTCATAACCATCAGGAGGGAGACCTCCACCCCCTCAGTAAAACAGGCAAATAAGTATTAGGTGAGAAGATTATCACATCCATTGAAGCTGAAGAATATAATGTGAATCGACAACCTCAAGTTTCATGAAAAAACTTAAAGAACCCTCTTAAGTTCTTTTCTTCTCTGGCCCATCTAAGGAATTAAACCCTGTGGCCAGCATTCTTCATAATTGCACCAATGGGAGTAAAAGGTCCGATTAACAACCAGTAAGCATGCTGAGGAATAGAATTTACCTTCTGTACAGAAAGTGTCAAGCCAAAAACCAGGTACGTTTTCCCATTAGTCTGCATGGAAGAAAGTCTCCATCAGAGCAACGAGACAGGCAAAGTAAATACTTTCCTTCATGCAAGCCGGAAAGCACCATGAAAGTAACATAGCAACTTCCTGAAATGAACAAACAAGGGAAAAGGATAAGAACGAAAAGCTCAATTCAATTAAACAACAAGATTGCAATCAAATAACCATAGCAATTATTTGATCACAAAGCACCTGGCTTTCAGGATGGAAACAGAAAAGGTTTCCCATAGATGTAGTATTCTAAAGATACACTTCAACTTTGTTTTACTTCACAACATCAACGCAGAGGCTATTAGAAATGAACAAACCTGAGCCAGAGAAGGTAGGAAATAAAGAAGTATTTAAGAAGCAAGACTGTTCAGGTCCTGGGAACATATCATTCTCTTTTCCTCCAGTAGAAACAAAACAAAGATGAGCGGAGCACAAAGTTACTTTTGACCATAAAAACAGAAACGACAAAAAGAGGAGATTCATTCACTTAATGGCAATCAAGTCAATTGAGAAGAATCAATAAAATAATCAATGTCTAAACGTTACTCCATGTTACACAAATTACAAATTACAGTGGCAGAAGAATTAATCAAGAATTACAAGTTTCTGGGAGTTTAACCCATAAGGGAACTACAATTAGCATTGAGTTGACATGTTGCTGCTCAACTTTCAGATGTGCTCGGCAATAGCTGCCAATATAGTAGCTCCCGAGTAGCTTGCGTGTGACGATTTCCTTCGGTACCTCACCTTTGATATCAATAATGTTTATTCTGTTTGTTGTCCCTTTTAAGCTGAACCTTCAACTTCTTACTACCTAATTGGCGACCATTCATCCTACTGATTGCAGTTTGTGCAGCTGCTGGAGAATCATAACTTACAAATCCTGCAGAATGAAGCTCAGCTGATAAGCTAAATAGTGTGAATACTAATTTTGATTGACAGTAACTTCACATTTCAAGGTCCCTACCAAAACATTTGCTAACACCAGTAGCTTTGTCAACAAACACCTTCGCACTCAAGACCCTACCAAAAGGCTGAAATTCATCTGCAAGCTCTTGATCACCAAATTCTTGAGGAATATGGTAAATAAATAGATTAGCACCAGGTGGACCTGTAAACAGCAAAATTACTTTTTGATAAGACCATAGGTACAGTTTCATTTCTACATGTTCAACTACCACTGCAAAGTACAATAATTTAAGTGACATCTCCACCACTCAATCGCATAAAGTGATACAAATGACAATTATTACAAAACTTGTCCGATGCTTAATTTAAGTTCCTGTCTATATAGTCCAGAATCTCCATATGCTGCTCCCCTCATAAGGTTGGCTAAGTTTAAAATTTGTCAAATGAAAGTTTATATCAACATGCTGTAAGACTATACTTGCTATAACACTTCAGGAATAGCTCTATAGCCTCTTCAATACTTGCTGTGAAACTCCGCATGAATTAGATGTCATTGATTAGAGATCACATGCATTTATGGAATCCTTTATAAATTAAGTAAAACCACAAATAGTGGATTCTACTGTCTTTTTCTACATCTTTCTATTAGGTTCTTTCCTTGCAATAAATGTACTAAATCGCCAACCAGCAGTCTGCTAATTATCAATGATTTGAAACAACTTCCAGAAAATAGTTAACCAAAAAAGAGCCAAGCAGCCTCTTTCAGCACAATGCCCTAACAGGCCCTAGGTTAGGAACTGGACCTGATTAGCTATAGAACATCTAGAGATAAAAGGTCACAAAATAAAGGATCAACAACCTTCAACCTGGCCCCCTGTACTTGAACCGACACTTGAAGATGCTGCAGAATGACTGTTTACAGTACTAGGGGGGATCGAACCGGAAGAACCACTTGGTGGTCTGGTGTTCATAACGCCTCCAGTATATGGCATTGGATACTGAATCCCTGGAACAGCAGGGTAAGCGGATCCAACATAACTTCCAGGTGACATGGCATAATTTCTTGGGCTAATTCCAGGTGAAAGATCTGGTGCACCTCCACGTAGAGAACTTGCTTGGTTTATTGGTGGAACTATATTCTGAAATCCGGGCTGATTCTGCATTGATGGTAGGCGATACTGCATGAGCCCATATGCCCCAGGAGTCTGCAAAGCGAGCATATTAACTTGCACTGGCCTTCAAATTGATTAACGAAACAAAAATGGGAAAGAAAGGAAATAAATGATGGAATCAAGGTAAAGGTCATGCTAATTCACATTGAGAATTGTAATAAATGATGGAACTGAGGACAGAAGCATGCCAATCCACAACATACTTTTTTTTTATTATAAGATATTGATATTTTATTAAAGCTAGTACCAAGGAAGGTACTACAAAAGTACAAATGGAGTATTCAGAGCAAAATAGAAGGCAACAAGCTTAATAATTTTTTTACTACACAATGCAAGTCAACCAACCTGATAACCGTAGCCATTGTATGGTGGCATGTAACCCATTGGTAGGGCTCCAAACAAAGAAGGATGCTGTCTAGAGTCAGAAGCTTGAGATAGAGATTTCTGAGCCCTCCGGGCTTGCCTTTCCTTTTCAGTATCTGCCCATTTGACTACCAAAGGGACAGTAGCACCCTGGACAAAAAGTGTGTGACTAATTTGATAGCAATATTTCCAGAAGATGGAAGTCATGAATAAGTGGAACTTGAAATCACATTTATATACTTGATAAAGGGGGCAAGTAAAGATGCAGAAATCCTCATAATGAGAAGATAGCAAATCTACTTAAATAGCTTTGGCACCCCTTTTCAAGACAAAATATTCTCATAGTAAGATTATTGGCAGATTGCAGCAGAAATGATGATGGATCCAGGTCATCACTCGCTCAACTTAATAAACTTCTAGTGAAATATTCAAATTCCAGGAACAGAGTCCAGACAAGAGTGCATATGTGAATCAAATGGTATAACAGTGACCAGCCTTACTCTGGTATCATACAACAATAATACGCCTCAACACCAAAAATGTTGGGTTGTTTACTCTGGTATCATGATGATGCATAACATTACTAAATGGTTGAACACTACAATCATTAGAAAATATGCATGTCATAAGTTAGAAATTCACATAAATTGGGGAATTAAATTTTTCACCAAAATATTTAGAGTATTAACTTCATATGATGAACGCCACCTTTTGACAAACTGTGAATTACAAATTCCCCTAAACTGAAGGAATAAAGCCTTAATATCTCATAACATGGATATTTGAGTTTTCTTTTACAGTAAATAACTGTTTCAACGAGAAAAATGAATTGATATCATTCACCAAGTATGAGATAAAATTGAATAAACAGTTGTTATCAAGCATCTCATTAATTCAGTCAAAATCCACAAGGCATAACAACCCCACGCATGAATGCCATGTTGAAATGACCTAGAAAAAAAAATCACCGGATAATGTCTTTGAATTCCTCTGAACAGCAAATGTCAGCATATAGGCCATTCTGTTGGCCCTGCAACAACAGGTAATATAAGCCATTCACATAACAGACTACATGTTGACTGACTAATGACCCCAAATCTAAAGCCAAAATATTTGGTGCTTTCACAATGACAGAAGCTATTCCTGCACGGAGTACTTACACAACTACTGCAAAGACAGCGGATAAATGTATAGGAAAAGGTTATCCCCATCCTGAATGTCTAACAAATTCTACAGCACCAGAGGCAGGACTATCACTAAAACAACTGCTTAAGGAACACTCACATTAAAAGCACTCTGGCCACTATGCAAACTTAAAAATCAATTTCAAGAGCCTCATATCAGCAGTCAAAAAACATACAGATGAAACAAACCTCCATCTTATGCTTTCCATTGAGGGCCTCTATTGCTGCAACTGCTTGTTCTTTTTTCTCATACTTCAAAAAAGCACATCCTTCAAGAAAGAAGATAATTTTTGGAGATGAATTAATTTCTCATTTTCTCTATCACAAAACCATTGTACTTAAGAGAGATAATACCAGGTATACCTTTACTAGTTTGCTGAGAACCTCTGAGAATCTGCAAATCTTTAATGACTCCATATTGGGAGAACAACGCAGATACTTCAGCGTCAGAAACATTCTTTGGAAGCATCCCAACAAAAAGCTTGTGCTCTGGATTTCAGGTAAAGAACAAAGAAAAGAAAAAGAAAACAAGAGAGAAAAAGTTAGTTATTCTATATAGCATCACAAAAACAATAAGGATGAAATGGTAACTAGATCTTTAGATAAAAAGCGGAGGGAAAAATATGAAAACAAGTGTGAACAAATATGATAACAAGAGAATTAAAATCAAAGAACACCTAGTCTTTCCAATTCGCCATCAGCATACTTCACTTGCAGCGGACTGGAAGCCTGAATTGGAAACAGAAACCAGCACGACTTACTAACAGAAAAACAAGAAACCATGTGATGCTGATATTAAAGAACTGCAGGCACATATAAACTCAATAAGCTTAATGGGTACAGATATCTACTCCCAGCCGAAACCAAGTGATGACTCAGATGCATGAAATGCTTTGCTTTGATCAGCACTGAAACAGTGAAACTTGATCACTTCACTACAATATGCAAGAGTTCAAATGCTTAGTTTGGAGATAAATGTACTTGAGGCATGTATACAGTTTAATAGACAGGTTAGTGTAGGAACCACAAGGATTCAGTGGACATTAGAAGAAATCTAGTTCTTGTCCACTCTATGATGCCAAACACCTCTACTATCTCTACTTCTCTTGGATGCTTTTGATCAGTAACTCTATGGTAGTCGTGTAATCACTGCTACTTCAGTCTTCTTTATATCTTTTGGGATAATTTCACTGCTATTCCATTCAACCAACATGAAAAAATAAGACCCATATTGGACAAATATATCCAGCCTTTATCTTTCATTTAACTTGGACAAGGGCTGCACCTACCATCCAACACCCCAGCTGGTGGCAGGGTAAGTAATGTCCAAATACTTCATCTTTTTTCCCATTCAACTTTCTCCATACGCTTCTTAGTTCTCTCCTGATATGATTTGCTAATAGTTCTAACAGCTACCACTGTACATACTCTCAGTAAGTCGCCAGTTTGATTCCCAGGCGCTCTATTTATAACTAGACTGTAAAGAAGCTTTCCCTCATACGGATTTTGTTGTATAAACATACTGAATAAGTTACTTTACTCAGTTAAGACTGATCACTCATCTTCCTTTCTAGTTTCCACTATTTGGAAATATCAAACGAAGTGAAGCTTGAACCCGGAATTCAAGTCTTGAGAATGCCCACCCCCAACTGGGAAAGCCCAAGCCTCAAAAAAGCAATCTGCTTTCCTACTAGAATTCAGGAGTTCGCATTCATTCAGTATAGTTAAAGCAATTTACAACAGTTCCCTGAAAGATCCTTTTTGTTATAGAACCTCCAATCATGGCACAGTTTCTCAATGGAGTATTTTACTTCCCTGATTACAACTTTTCCTTGTCTAGTCACTTGCCACTGTATTGCCATTACAAAACAGATGGTCCTACATTCTACATGTTGAAAGTTGAATGGAGAAACGGAGAAAATTGAGTCAACCGATTCCTCAAACTGTCAAATCAACACTTACAGGTCAGATACAATAAAATTTCGTCTCCCTATATCTATCTATACAAAAGACTTAAACAAGCCCAAAACCAGCAGGCTAGAAAATCTCGGTATGTAAAACTAAAATAGTTAACAACCGTGATTCTACATCATTACAAGTAACAGAAATCTTCTTTAATTACTACGGTAGGTCATAAATTATCAATTTTAGTTTATTAAATGAATGATGCAGAGATTCCACGGCATTACCAGTAGCACAAATCTTCTTTAACTAATTAAATAAGAATTCTGTTACTTGTAAGTTGTAATTACTAAGGAAGGTCATTAATTATGAAATTTAGTTTATCACATGAACAATGCAGAGATTCTATAGCCATCACAAGTAGCACAAATCTTCTTTAAATAATTAAGTAAGGTAATTAATTCTCTAAGTTAATGAATTACTCCCTCCATTCACTTTTACTTGTCACGTTTTGCTTTTCGAGAGTCAAACTACATGGATTTTGACCAACACTTTCAGATGTATTTTTTCATCACGTTAATATGAAAAGATTTGCAACTTATAGTATTTTCCGTATAGTTTTTGAACATCTAAATTTTAGTTTTAAAATATAGAATTAATCTAATTTAATTTAGCTCCTAAAAGATTAGTCAAACTCACTCTCGAGAAGAGTGACAAAGTAAAATTGAACGTTACCAGTACATAACAGCACATAGATTACACAATAATGCAAATCTACTTCAATTAATTAAAGTCAAAATAGAAGAAAACCAACACAAGTAATGCAAATGTACTTCAATTAATTAAATAAAGACGCAATGTACGTACTCAATAATTAGGAAACAAAGTAGAAAACTAACACAAGTAATGCAAGTCAAGTAATTAAAGTAAAAAACGTAATGTACGTAACTCAAATGATTAGGAAATAGAATTAAAGCAACACAAGTAATGCAAATCTAGTTGAATTAATTAAGTAAAACAGTAATGTATGTACAAAAAACTAACACCGGGAAGCGTCATCTTGTTGTGACATGCATTAACAGCCTTATCCGCTTCTTCTCTAGATGGACAGATCACAAAACAACATCCTGAAAAAAAAAAAAAAAAAAAAAAAACAGAAGCAAATTAGGGTTTTGAATAATGCAAAACACAAATCTAACGAGCACATTGTGCGATCTTAGAATTAACCTCGAGAAGCACGAGTAGTTTTGTCTTTGATGAGGTTGACTTCGTCAACGATAGCAAAGTCTTTAAAGAAGTCGAGTAGTTGTGGTTCAGTCATGTGTTTGGGTACTTGACCTACGAATAACTTCACTCTTTCAGCCTCTTCGCTATCCTTCTGCAACTCCGCCATTACTGCAAACACGCACTGTCTCTCTTTCTCTCTCTCTAAAAAGTCTTCGATAACTGTGCGTGCGTGTCGATCTCTCTTTCTCTCACTGGGAAACTACTCTTTTCAATTTTTCTTGACTATTTTTTTTCTTCTTCTTCTTCTGGGCAGGGTCTTCCGTTGATTTTGGCAAATCAGGGGATTTTTAGATGGCAATTTTGGATCTTCACCATTTTTAAATTCTTATTCTTCAACGCTTCTTTTAATACCCTTGCTTTCTCCAGTTTATTACAGTATTGCCACTCAACTCAAAGTTGGCCCAATTGATAAGTTACTTACTCCTTTCGTACCAAAATAAAATCGGTGAATTGATTAAACAACCGTCTACAAAATATAACAGATCGTTTCTGTGTTATTTCAAAATTGCTCATGAATATAGAGAGTCATATATCTTTATTTGTTTTTATAAAGACCCCTTGTAAATAATTTCCTCAAATAAATGTCACTTTCAGAAAAAAGCTTGTCCTAAAATAATTGTTCTCTAGGAATTCAAGGCGACAAATAGTAATTGTTTTCAATTATGGCCTTATATTAAAAAATTGCTTCTTAATAGTGCTCAATTCTCAATAAACATCTAATAAATAGGGGTAATATAGTAATTTATACATTATATTAATTGTTTTTTAATGGACGTGAAATGAGCTAACATGACGCTTATTTTGAAACCGAAGAAGTAATAATAGGGATTTTTTTGGACAAAACTATTGACAAATGACATTTTTGTTCAATTTCGCATAATTTAAAATTCGTTTCGACCCTTTTTCGTTTTTAAATTCATATTCTGAAGTTCTTTAATACCCTTGGTTTCTCTACTTATTATACAATATTACCACCGAACTTCTTCAATTTTTTCGCTTCTTGGCGGGGGTTAATCAGGAAAACTTGAGATGGGCAAAATGGGATCTTCACAAATTTTTGAAATTTTTATTTTTGAGGTCCTTAGTACCGTTGGTTTCACTAGTTTATTACAAGAATGGCACTGTAGTATTTGCTGCTACTTGGCATGGCTCATCATTTGACAGATGAGACGTCCTTGATGATTGTTTGTTATAAATTCGACAGAAAGACAGTAATTAAGAAATACTAGTTGTAATGAAGATCTGAAACAGCTTGCACTCTCATTTACGTAGTTAGTTACCCTTTGTTTGTAAAAATGTCTGCTGTCTGGTCCCACGTTTCCAGTTGTTCTGTTTTTTTTTTTTTTTTCTTTTTCCAGAGACGGATAATCCAATGAGATGGGTACTTTCACTATTTTGCATTTACCCTGTTTACCCTTGAATGTCAAGTAACCGAGAACAAGCCCTTCTCAATTTGTTTTTGGTAGGACAATTATATTAGTTGTTGTGCTTTAAAGACACTAAGTGATGAATTTTAAAGATGAAGTGTGAATTGGGAAACAGAGAGAAACAAAATTAGAGCGAAATGAAATTTGAAAAATATTTTTTTCAAGTGAGGTTTCTCCCACATTGGTGGTGGAAAGCCACATTTTGTATGTTTATATATAGAAGGATATCTTCTAGCTCATAAAGAGTTGAGAAAAGAGACTCCCCTCGCGCCATCGTCGCTCGGCTCGACTTCGGACCAAATTTATTTCCATTTTAATTATTTAATTCCCTTTTTCTGATATTAATTCGCACAAAATTTAATTCTTTAAATTAATATTCGCAATTTTTTTTTTCAACGGTCATTTACGAATTTAAATAGCCGTGACCAAATGAACAGTTACCTTCTTCCCGAACGGGTACCTTCGCACCTGTTAGATGACTATAAATTTTCCAGAGGGCTCACCTCACTTCACACACTACAATTTACGAAAATACTATCCGGAAATTCCTCTTATTTATCCCCTCTTCTGTGCATTGTTTTCAAAAGAAAAAAGTAAGTGTCGTGTGATTTCTGCCGCTTGTTGAGTTTACTGAAGTTCTGCAATTTCGATTGCCAGTAAGTTTTGTTCTATCTTGGGAGGAATTAATCCAAATCTTAGACAATTGTGAGGGGATTAAATTCCTTATGGAAACACAATTTTCTGTGGGCTCGAAACTAAACTTTTGTTTAACGTTTTCTGTTTTTACGACATATAGTTTGATTAACATCAGTTACTTTTACACCACGTGTGTGAGAGTAGAATTGACCGGTTAGACCATGCAAGGATTATGGTGAAGTGATAAGTGTTCGTTATTCTTAATCAGATGTCTTACCTTAGAACTGAGCGTCTTTAGTGAAGAGTAATTCACCTTTAAAGTTGGTCTTCCCAATACGAATCCAAATAAGTCGGGATCCAAAATAATTCCGAAAACCTGATTGGAAATCAAAAAGAGGAATTGACCTGTAGTGGTTGTTAAGTTTGTGAACAAATTCTTCTTGGATTAGAATGTAGGGTCAAATACGAGAATTAAATAATATTTTTATTGATAAATATTTGGGTCATTGGACTAAAAATAATATTTGTTTGATTTTTTATTAGATAAAACTATTTAACATTTTATTTTCATTTTTAACGTTAGCTTTCTTAAAAGACTTTGAGATAAGAACTTTGGAGCAGAGCAAAGAGCAAATGTATCATTTTGTTGGTTATTGGGGGATTGTTATCCCGTATTGAGTGTGGTACAAAAATAATACCACAATTCAGGTATAAATAATCCCGAAATTGCGTATCCCAGGATGTGGTTAGTGGTCAATAACGTGGGTTGAGAATTATGAGATCTCAAGTTCAATTAAACACTGTGATTTTTTCCCATTTTTCTAAGTCTTCGGAGACAGAGTTATCTGATATTGTGTATTATGAGGGGTAGCAAGCCTCTAAGTACCACATTTTATTACAATTTGGGGCAAGCAAAGCATGTTAGTGTTACGAGTCTCATTTGGAATCAACATATAGTGACAATTAGCATCAATCATTATAATCAATATCCTAAAGTCCTACGTACTTGTTTGTTTAATCGCGATATACATTAGCCGACTTAATAGTACCCCAAGATCGTGAAACATGTGCTTGGAAGTCAAGTTGATGTTATTTATGATTCGAAATAGACTTTTTTGTCTCAACACCTTAACCTTAATCACTTAACCAACTCTCCACTTTTTGTTCATGTCCATCATGTTGGCCTTTTGTCATTATAAAGATAGGTTATATGAATTTTTGTTTTTATTTTTTATTCCGCTCTATTGAGATCCAGTTTGCTCTAGATGTTTAAAGAATTCATCTTATCAAATTATTTCTACGTGAGTCGTTAATCTACTACAATCTGAGTCGTTAATCTACTACGTGAGTCGTTAATCTACTACAATCTGAGTCGTTAATCTACTACAATCTGACTCACTTGAATTAGAAAGCGATTATACTTAACAAAGCTCACATTTGACATTGCTAAACTTACTAAAAACGACTAAATTGACTGCTTGGTAAATTAAGAAGGTTACAAATAACCGTTCAAGAAAATGCAAAGACTAGAATTGTAGATAAGCCTGATGAAAGATAAGGACATATATATCATGTCACCACTTCATCCTGTCCCCTCCCAATAATGCTCCACAGTCCACTCTATTTCCTCAAATCTCATAGGACTATGCTTAAATATTCTCAACAACTCTTTTCAATCAAGTAAACCAGAAGTGTACATGATCCCTTCATGGAAAACATAAACAGCTTATATTGCACTCTTTGCTCCTTTTTTATGTTTTAGTCTTCTCTTGAAATAACAAGGTAAGAGTAGAAAACAGCTTAAGAAACATCACCATCATCCATCTACGGATCCAGGATTTGTTACAAAATAGAGGCAAGAATAAATTCATTGATAAATTTATTGTTACATTTATAAGTAAAAATTTTGATACAACATGACCCCAGACCATGAGGCATGAGGACATCGAGAAGTGGAAGGGAAAACGTTTTATTCCTTCCACCTCAAAAGAATGGATGGTATATCAGTCACAAGTGTTTAGGAATCTACAGCCTATAGCAACCAAAATAAATAAAGGTTGTACATATCCAAAAACAGTTTTTTTTTTTTTTTCCGTGTTGGATCTGGTTTTGGAGGAAAGTAGTATCTGCAAATAGATGGTAATGTAAACAAGAAAGGCCAAAGATCAAATGGCTTTTAGTCCAGCCAGCCCCCGAAGCTTCTCACACAGTACAAATGTAATCATGGTTTGTGGAGCCAATCTTGCAAATATTGCGAGGCCTCTGAAATTTTTCCAAATTCAAGAAACAAATAATTAATGAATTAACCAGTAACATCGTAAAGTCATACTGTCACCCTACGACAAGACTGCAGGAACTAAATAACTAACAGCTGAGTCAAGCATGTCGACTTACCCTTTATAAAGACCAGAAGGACCTTCACTGAGAAGTACCTGGAATCATAAGATTTCATGGAACATAAGTATAAGAGGACCCGAGTTTTATAGGAGTATAATCACAAGCATTTCCCAATTTTTCCCAAATGTATTTCCTAACACTTACTGCTCTATATATCCCATATTTGCATAAGCAGAAGCCCTAGTGATGGCTTTGCAGTAGCTCATTCCCGCTGAGGCACCTTACTGTTCATTTCTTCCCTCTATATTAAGTTTTTGTAAGTCTTTTGACAAAAATGATGAATGAGAGTCGAATTTAATTTTACCCTGAATGCGAAACTAAACACCTAGTAAAAAAAAGCTTGACTACGTTAACAGGTACGATCTGTTAAAGTCTAAACAATGGAATAACTTGCTGAACACAATTGTAGATAGATAACCATAGGAAAGGGCAAAAACAAAGGTTGCAAAGTAAACAACCTGATATGCACAGTGCAATCCATTTCTATACATTCCTGCAACTCTTGATTCTCTCTGCAACATAAGACGGGTTTTAACCATGTCCATTGGCGCTGTCATAAGCGTGCTAACGGTCCCTGCTATGGTACTTGAGCTTCAAAGTATGAGAAAGAAGAATTAGCATATTCTGGTGTGCAAATGTTGAAAAGTAGAAGTATTTATTCTCTTAAAACAAAACGATGAAAACATTCTTGTAGCACCAGCTCAGACAGGTGGAATAGGAAATAATCTCCACAAACTATGCTATACACGTAGGAAGAGACTAAAAGCTTTTTGGGTAATAAAAGGGCTATCAAAACATAGTCAGCTTTTAGTTTTGATGCATTCCAACAACACTTCAAAGCTGGGAAAAGATTAGCAGTGTTCGTAGTGTAATTATCTAAGGATGCATGCTAGTATAATCCTTTAGATAGTTTTTAAGAATCAGTTACTTCCCAAATGTGTGGAAATTAAGGAAAAACTAAATGCAGGCGGACTCCTGGATGCTGCTATTTATACTTTCAGATTCTAACTTATAACCACTTTTTAGTCAAAATACTCGGTAGCCTTACATCTAGAAAAGAAGGTGAATTATTTCAACTCAATCATACAGTCTCCTATTCTCTGAAATAGCGAGCACACTGGAATATATTTACAGTGGTGGGAAGCGTGCCTACATGAGATGAAGATGAAATCCTTCCTCCAGGGGAGTATATTTTATAAGTGCCTGCTTGGATTCATCATATGTGGCTAACTGAGATGCAGTCAAAGTGGCAGCTCTAGCCATAGCAGGCCCAACCCCCTTCCAAAGAGCTCTTACTCCCTCTTCTGAAGCAATTCTCCTCATTTCATGGATTGGACCTACGCTTGATCTCGTGTTCATTTGCAGCCGTACCTGGAAACCAGCATAACAAATGAGGACCGTTCAGTGAAATCCATAAAGCCTTCAGAAGAGAGTACCTTCAAAACTTCCGCGGGATTGGTCAGTGCTGTGGCAACGGCCCCTGAGAATGCTCCAGATGCAATCTTCACCAAGATATTGGTGGACTCAAAAGCCAATTCACATAGATATTTTGATGGTTCATATAAGCCTAAACGGAGACCACCATAAAGAACTGACCTTGTCAATGCAGGCACCAGTCCCAGATACAAGGACCTCAGTCCTTCGCTTTCAACTACTTGAAGAGAAAGCCTCCCCTAACACCAATGCAATATGACAAATAACATAAGCTGCAAGTTTGCCCTAAATATCTTCCTAAGCAATAGAAAAGGATATAATGCGAAAAAGCAAGAGCTTCTTCTCATACCATTCCGACCAATGGACCTCTCTGGCCAACAAGTTGCATCTGCAGTCTAACTTTCAGAACATCTGCACGCAAAAAGCCGAATCATGCATATTTATTTAGTAAAAGTCCGCCTTTCTCTGCAAGACAACAACAATTAGGTGGAGGGAGGGGGAATTAGGTTATGCACCCATTCCCTCCATATCCTTGGGCAGTTTTTGATCTTCCCGTTAGAATTATATAAAGGCTCCAGTACATGAACAACAATAATAAGATACTGTAGGACATTCATGTAGTTAGTTCTGAACAACTGAATGCTTAGTCCCCTTTCGTGCTCTTGAGTAGTTTAGTGATCATACAAAACTCAATAACAACAACATATCCAGTGAAATCCCACAAAGTGGGGTCGGGGGAGGGTAGAGTATATACCCCTACCTTGGGAGGTAGAAAGGCTGTTTCTAGTAGACCCTCGGCACAAGAACAAGCAGTTCAAAGCAGTACGAGTGAATATATAGAACTCATTAACTTTAAATAGTTATAGGAGAAAACTAAATGGTGATTGGCAATTCTTTTTTTCTTCTTTAAAGGTAACTACAGTAATGATAAACCACCGGAGTAAAATGCAGGACAGACAACTTAATACCCCAAAATCTCTTTTGAACACCCCCTTCTAGGTGGCGATATACTTTGCAACTCAGAAGTCACATCAACAGATGAGAATTTATCCATATTTACCAAAAAAAAAAAAAAAACTGACATTATCTAGTCTTGTCTGATTGCAATAAAGGATTAATTTCTAATCATCTTCAACTAAATTGGCAAAGCAAAAACAAAGTGGTAGCTAATTCTCATTTTTTTCACCATCAATAGAAGTGTTAAGCAAAATATTCATCTAAAGTTGACAATTTTTTCACCATCAATAGAAGTGCTAAGCCAAACTTTCATCCAAAGTTTTCTCCTTTAGGCTAGCCCTTTACTTCTTAAGCTTAAAGCAACAAACTTTTCAAATTCAATAGAGGAGTGTGAGGTAGAATCAATAGACAAGCATAAAAAGAGATACAATTAAGTAAAGAAAGAACCTAAAGGATGAGTGATTCCAGTTGCAGCAGCAACAGACATTCCACTTGTACCAAAATGCGACACAACATCAGATGCTGAAACACCCCATTTTCGTCTCTCCCTCACCTCCATGGATCCTGTACAAGGTTAGAGCAAAACAAATGAAATAATAAGTACATTAAAATAACATAACTTTCCACATAACAAGGTAGAATAAATTACTCCCTCCGTCCCAATTTATGCAGCATGACTGAACACGGAGTTTAAGAAAGAAAACTTAATATTTGTTTAAATTATTATAGAAATGTGACAATCTTTTTGTGACAGACTAAAATGAAAAGTGTGACACGTAAAAATCAAATTTTGATGGATAAGGCAACATATATAGAAATGGGGTTCAATCAAGAACCTGAAGAGAGAGTTTTTCCGGTTGCTGGCCTTGAGTCACCGGTCATTCTTGATTTTTCCGAAAATGGGTTTCTGTTTTTTTTCCTTTTTAAAATGATTGAATTGAATTGAAAGGTAAAAGAGCGCTTACTTGAGATTATAACTGAATCTGGAAATGGTGCGCTTTCCAAGAAAGTATTCTCTCTTGCTTGGTAGGTGTCTGGTGTCCTAAGGGCTGCCTGTTTAGACCTTATTTAGCAAATATGCTGAGAAATAGATTCTCTAAAAAATATGGTTTAAAAAGAGAAAAGATTCTCTCAAATAGAAATGTTCTCTACATTTTTTTTATTTTTCAGCCTCATAATATAATTTAGGGAATGCCTGATAAACTAAAGTATGATTTGGACAAAAAGAAACAGATAAACTAAAGTATGGTAAAACTTATCGAAAATATTTTCATTTTTTTTTTGTTTAGTTGGTTAAAATATTTTTTCCAGTACTATAAATTTCAGAAAAACGATTTTCCAGGCAAAAAAAAGGGAAAATAAGTTATATAAATGACATTCTATGAATTCTACCTCCAAACTCATTCCCTCGTTGCCTTCACCCCCCACCCCCATCTTGCATCCCCGCACCCAACCCATGCACCCTCCCTGCATCTCCCAACCCATCCCCTCGTCCCCCTTCACCTCCACCTGATGGTGTTTGCCTAAATTGTATGTAAATACTTTTGAAATAATATTTTCTATTTATTTACCAAATATTTAAAAATAAATAAAAAGTAATTTATTTTTCAAGAAATTCCCTCATCATATCAAATACACCTTGGGTTTTTATATCAAATCAATGAATGTTGGATGTGTGTCTTTCGTACACAATTTCTTAATCGTGTTAAATGATATTTATTTTCACTTTTATATTTATTTAGTAAGATTAACTTGTTTGATTGTTGTCAAAGAGTTGAACAATGATTTTTTTCGCGTTGTCAAAGATTTGAACAATGAAAATAAATGGCGAGTGCATGATCGAGTTGATATGTCATGTAGGAATGTTGTTTGACGTAAATAACGAATGCGAATAAATTTTTACCGTAACCACATGTTTGCTGAACTAAATCAATAGTAGTATATTTTGATTTGCAATTGCTAGTTCTAGTTTTCGTCTCCCTCGTAAAATCATACTAGCTTTGGATAAACTAACTGAAATCTGCTTGCACCTCTGTTATTGATTTGAATGCTTGATAGCTTAATGCTTTAATATTGGAAAGAAATATACATATAAACAAAATAACAAAAGCATAACAAGGAGGAGGATAAATTTATTTTAACCATTGCACTATTTAACTTTTCCTCACTTCTTACAGAATGGTTTTGGTGAAACATTTTTTTTTTCCTGACTTTTCTTTTAAGGGCTACTTGAGTAAGTGCAACATAGTAATAAATATTCTTTTAGTTACATTTTTATTGGTCCTATTGAACGTGATAAACAAAAAGATGATGGTTCAATTATTACATGACATTCATGATGCCACTTACCATACAAGATCAAAAGCACTAGGGTGTCTCATAAAAGAACTTGTGCAAGTTTAATACGTACATATACATATGCAGCATTAAAATGCACTTAATATATATATATATATATATATATATATATATATATATATATATATTTCATGTTGTCAATTGAATATATGAGATTGAAAAAATCGGTTTCTATAATCTATTAAGTGCATTTTAATGCTGCATTTCAAGACACTGACGAGTTATTTTACGACCGCTTCTGTTATTTCAACAATTGCTGCATAAAAGATGAACAAAGATAAAATCTCGTTTTAATATAGAGGTTCATACAATGAATAGCATTATAAAGGCTATTAATCACGTGGTCAAATCTTTTGGCCTACTGTTCAAAGAAAAGAATGGCCTGTTGATAATGTACTTTGAAATACTAGGGCGCCGTCCAATGACGAAACTGAATTAAATTTGAATCACAATATATGTGATGGCTCGGTATACACTTTTAATGCTTATTTTTTCAGCTTGACTAATAGGGGTTTCATCGTAAAAAATTCTGGGTTAACCAAGTTGAAATGGGTGAAATCATTTTGCCCCCAAACCTTGAACAATAGTTATTCTCCCGCTCAATAACTATACATGAAAATGGTAACAAATTGATAGAAGAGAGAGAGATTAATTTGATTCCCCTTTGCCGAGATCCTTCACCATATACTGTTCTTATTTGCGTAAGAAGAAAGATATGCATTGATCTCAGGCAAACAATGTGAGTAGTTTCACAGTTGATGGCTCAATAATTATGCATGAAAATGCCAGCAAAATCATTTAACGTTATCGCTCGTCGATTAACCAAAGTCTGTTATATGAATCCACTGTAACTAACATGCTCTAACATGCTCTATTCAAGTGCAGACACCCAACACATTTCAATATTCAGAAGAATTATATATTGTAGAGTCGTAGAGAGATAGTGTTTTTACATTGGTTGTCAACCTATTACGACAACCAATTACAACCCAATAATTGCACGTAAGTACAAAAGAAGTTATAGCATTTTGAAGAAAAAGAGAGCTAATATTATGGGGTAAAATTAGTGTGTTGACTCGTCATGTCTAGATACCGATCGATAAGTGTTTTGAGTCGAAATTTGTGTTTTACCCAAATAGTTGAATTTGTGTTGAGGTTAACCACAATTGGTAGTAATTTGACACAAATGTAAGAGTTAAAACAAGCAAGTTATTAACTATCTATAAAAAGAAGGTACACAAAAAGAAGAAGTAAACTTATGCCAATTGTGATGAACAATAATAGTGAATTTCCTCCTTTCCAAGAACGAGCAAGAACTTAAAGATCAGAGAATAATGATGGTCAGAATAAGTAAAAACAATAATCAGTAGAAGTCTATTTTTCAGTCAGAATTCGATGCCTTCATACAAAAAGGAAAGTCCTATTTATAGGTATCTGGTGCTCTTTCCGTTGTGTATCTATAACGACAATCATTAAATGCTGAATTGACGATTGTCATTTAATTCCTTGATTCTGGCCGTTTGTAACCGTTTTGTCGTTACTGCATTAACTCCATTTAATGCGTATTAAAGAAGGTCTTGTACGTTGTTTTCGTTGATGTTCTTTTCGTTGACCCAATCTATGGTATCAGCTGCCTCGCCGTAAATGTCGTGCTCGTCATTACTATCTGAGTTCCATACGTCATTTGTATAAGTTGACACGTGTCAACTACATGTTGGTCCACGCGTCAGGTGCATTTTTTTACCCATACAATTAGCAAAGTAACTCAAAACTTCAATAAATTCCTTTAAATGTCTCAGATACCAATTTTGTTCCAAACACCCTCCGGTACATGTATCCTAAAATGATCTAAAAGTTGGCACAATACCGTAAGGTGATGAATGGAATAACCACAATCGATATAAACCACTTTGGATGCCTTTCCATAGTTTGTAACTCAAATAACAAAGTGTTATTGAAACATAGGAAAAATAGAGAAACAAACGCACTCCTACGACATATGTTCAGGTGAAAAACTTGGATGTTTGTTCATATTGTGACAACCAGAAGACAGATATTTACATGAGTTGGGGTGCTTCCTATAGTAAAAGAAAAGAACTCCAATGCATACACATTTCAGCTCAGTTGCATACCCTGAAGCTTAAAGTAAGTCACAGGTCATTATAAACTCATGCAGCGGCCAATTCAGCTATGGAGTGTAATCCATAGTGATGGCACATTGTGAATCTCAAGCATACGCCCTATGCTACATCTTAACATAATGACCGTACTACACTTGAATAAATATCAGATTGCATGAAATGAATCAACAGCATCAAGTTTCTCCTTTATGTCACAAACAACAAATTCAAGAAACAACACCGAAGGGAAGGTGTCAGGATTCATGATTCAGGATAATGTTTCTCCCCTTGTACAGGAAGAAAATGGGAAATACAGTCGTTTAATCTTTTTAATCCAGAACCTGTCAGAGAAGACATGTAGAAATCACCTTGTCTTTGCCATCAGCACATCTGAGAAATGCAAGAAGTTCCTTGTTGATGAACTTGACCTGTAGCTTACAGTTTCATAAGCATAACTTTAACAGAGCCATTGAAGATAAATGGATGCAGATTGCAGCAGTTCAATGACGAGGTGCAGATGGTCCCCCAAAGGAATAGCGAGATGAGACTGAAGGTGGGTATCTAGGCTCATCCCTAACATGGTGATATTTCAAGCTGTAGTCTGGTGGTAATTGAGGAGCATATGGTGGATACGCTCTTTCATTTTCAGTGTGGAATCTTCCCGTAGGTAGATATAGTCTTTCATCTTCAGTGTGGAATCTTCCCGTTGGTGGATATGCTCTTTCATTTTCAGTGTGGAATCTTCCCATTGGTGGATATGCTCTTTCATTTTCAGTGTGGTATCTTTCCGCATGACCTCTGATGCCAATTGCAGAATAGGGATCACTTGCAAAAGACTCTCTGCCTGTTGAAGAGTACGACTCTACAGGTGGTACCACCGTCCTAGGCAGAGAGAGATATCGGTTTACAATTGAGGCAGTACTCTCATCATAAGGATCATATGTATCCTTAACATGATTTAGTAAACCATGATTGGTAGGTGTGGCTGAAATTCCTGTAGCACTACTTTCCACAGCAGGTATTTCACTGCGAGCCTTGAGGCCATAAGTTCGATACTCCCTTTCACTTGGATATAAAGGTTCAGTGTGTAGAGTCTCTTTTCGTGCTAAAGCTGCATCACTACCAACACTGGTAGGAGTTCTTCGGAGATGTTCCCTTCCTTGTTCAGATTCATAATGATCCAATCTGCGGTCAACTACTGCAGAAGCAGTGGGCTGCAGATGCTTTGCTGATTGAAGACCATAGCTTCTATATTCTTTCTCAGTGAGGAAACGAGGTTCACTGTCAACCTCTCTAGGCATGATAAGGTGGCCTGCATGCTGCTGCCTTTCCCTTTCATGACCATATGATGAAAAATTCTCAGCTGCTTTGCTTCTACTGTATTGCATTCCATATGCATGCTCCCTGGAAGGTTCCTTGCTAGGCAAAGGTGCTGCTGATGGGGGCCGAGTAACTGGCTCAGACCCAGAATGTTTGGAAGTTGGATGTAGCTGTGGTGCAGGCCTAAACAGCTTGTTCAACTGCTCTACCTGCTCAAAGGTGAAAACAGAGCCGCAATTGACACCAAATGCTAGGTAAATAACACACGTTCTCCAAGTAGAAAGAACTTATCAATGAGGGAGGTGTGTTGTTACCTGCTTAAATGTCAACTCGGTCTTGAACTTGTGAGTCCTTTCATCATAATTGTCTTTAATTGCTCTCTTGAACAAATTCTCAGGCAATGGAATGCAATCCTTGTCTATCTTGAAGCGAACCTGTTGGAATGACCAGTCATCAATAAATACGCCTTAAGAACTGTGGGACAAAATGAAATAATAAGAATTTGACACTAAAAATAAAAAAGCACATGTGACCTGGGCTGGAAAGTTCCCACCAAATGCAGCTGGTTCAAGTTTCATTCCACCAGCAGATGTTGCCTCGTAAATACCATACATGAGCTTAAGATCAAAATCAAAGAGAAAAAGCTTGAGACCGGGTTTGATCCCCATAATAATGTCTTTCTTCATAGCTGAGACACCCATCACATGATATCTAAAACAATCGTCTTTGGTCTTTGCATTGCACATGAAAATCACTCCACCAACACCCTTTTCAGCTTTTCCGTCCTTCTCCACATCTACACTCATTTCACTTGTACTTCCCTTTCCTTTGTTTCCACTGTTTATGTTTTGGGTCTTCCTAGTATCTTTTTTATCAAAATTATTTCTTTGGTTGCCATCTTTTGCATTCTTCTCCTTGTTTCTGGATTGAGATTGTGGAGTGGCCTCAGCTTCTTTCAAAGCATCTTTTTTATCAAAATTACTTCTTTGGTTGCCATCTTTTACAATCTTCTTCTTGTTTCTGGATAGAGATTGTGGAGTGGCCTCAGCTTCTTTCCTTTGGGCGGAGTTTAAGTTGGAGGACTTTTTTGCAAGTTTACCTTTAGCCTTTAGTTCCTTCGGGGTTTTATTGTCTTGAGGTACATTTACAGAACTAGATGCAGCCGCATTATTGATCTTTTTATTGTTTTTCTTGGAAGCCATACTCGTTCCTGCTAGTGATTTCACTACAAAAAGAAAAACTATAAGCATGAAAGACAAATTCCTGAAGAAATGATTTCACAATAACCAAGCATTTTTGCTAGTTACAAGTTAGAGACTGTTGGGATAGAGTGACAGACATAGTTGGTCATCTATGTTGCTCGGACTCTCCTAAAATGTTGCCGCACTCATGTCGGATCCTCTAAAAATGCACTATTTTTGGAAGATCCGACATGCACCCGTTGGTATTTTTGAAGAGTCCGAGCAACATAGTTGGTCATACAATTTCTATAAAAAAAGAGTAAGTCTATTATGAAAAACATTCAGGCATACAAGGACCTGAATGCTTCTGAATTTACTGATGTAGATGCTTCAATTCAGCATTCCACAATCATTACTTCTTTAGAATCTACCTGCAAATGACCTTCATATAATTCCACATAATCGGGTCTTTTAAGTTGACTCTTGCAGGATTTTGACAAAAAAAAAAAAAAAAAAAACCGTTGAATCCTGCAGGATTGTGGACTCTCTTTCTCTCGTGGAATAACAATGGTGTCCGTCCAACTTCCGCACACCTCAACATTTCTACTAGGTGCACCGCATCATCAAGTAGTACAGGTCATGAGTAACTTGCCCACTAAAGTTAAAGAGATGGGAGAAAATCAATGGCCTCTACTCGAATCTGAATCCTAGTCTGCATTTTCTTATAACTCATCAACCGATACGCCACACCTTGGGTGCAAAATAGTGTAGCCTCTTAACTACCTGTAATAAAATCACCAAGTTCACAAAACATAACTACCCTACTCTTTCAAATGGATACGGAAACAACCAGCTGTCAACAGGCTATCTCATGATACTTTTGGTATTTCTCTTTTATTCTCCTAAGTCCTAACAAGCAGTTCTCAGTTAAATGTATATTTGCTTATGATTAACTGTGCATTTATGCAATTTATTAACTAAACTGCACATATCTGTAGTCACTCTTCCAAAGGAATAATAAAGTAAGGACCGTTTGGTTTAAGGAAATTTAATCTCCACACAAATCCAGCATTAATTTATGAGGAAGATCCACTACAGAACAAAGTCATCAAAACAAAATATAGCATGCAAAATCAGTGGAAAACAAAGGTCCCTTAGTTTTCTCATTGTCACTCTGATTGGATAGGTATTCAGACATTCAGAGATGATTTTGTACGAAAAAAGTGATTCAAGTTGGGTGATGGAAAAAAGATTTGCTTTTGGAATCAATCGTATTACTACTATTGTTTCTTTTACTTTGGTTATCTGTAATATTTCTGCTGTCAATATTTTTCTTTTCTTTGATATTTTCATCATAGCTTCTTTCTTGTATTTTCTCAAACCTGTTCTGTAAAACGTTTTTCTTGAGCCGAGGGTCTATCGGAAACAGTTTCTCTACCCCACAAAGGTAGGGGTAGGGTATGCATACACCCCACCCTCAGGGGCGGAGCTACATTGGAGGAAGAGTGGTCAGTTGAACACCCTTCGCGGGGAAATTATACCGTATATATAGGTTAAAAATTATACCTTATATACAGGTTAAAATTTGTGTAAAACCTTATTCTCGGAATGCCCCCCTTTCTATTTATCTGCGGTAGCTACTGCTCCCTTTTTTCAGACTGCTCTATTTTGACTTATTCGCTTTCTTTAGTTTCATTTGCATTTTGCTTTGAACTGCTTGTGCTTATCTAACCTTTCTCGTTATGTTTTCTCTTGAGCCGAGGGTCTTTCGGAAACAACCTCCCTATCTTCCGAGATAGGGGTAAGGTCTGCGTACACTTTACCCTCCCCAGACCCCACATTGTGGGATTTCGCTGGGTATGTTGTTGTTGTTGGATATATTGTACGATTGGAACACCCATGGCCGAACTGAGAGGCGCAGCCCAGTGGCAAAGGGTGTTCAAAGTATCCTGAAAGTCTCGGGTTCGATTCCCCTATGCAGCGTTTTACCTCTACTTTTTAGAGAAGAAAAACAAGCTGGACCAAATTTACGTAAAATACTCTCGTTTATCTGTTACACGAGAACTTACATTTATTGCTTTAGCCAGTAGGTTCGTATCTCCCTAAGCAATAACAAATAAATAAAACTTATTTTTTAAACAAACCATACCAAACGTCTTTGACATTTTCTTCCTAATTAAAATAGGGATAATATCTAGAATCAATATTATAAGAATATTTCAAAAGATAAAACCTCATATTTGGGTTAAGTTCTTACTTTAGTTTTGAATTAACAATTGTTACTTTTGTTACAGATATATCTGAATTATCTTATCACTTGTAAAATTTCGTTTGTTAAGTTTTTAACTTTAGTTTTGATTTATACATTTAAGTTTTATTACAAGTATCTTTATGATTTGTCAAATATCTTGTAGTCTTAGAACAAATTGTGCACCCACTCAAATTTTCGTGCACTCATCGATTTTATTTTTTATTTTTTTTCACTTCTTCAAAGATTGAACACCCTTGACGAAATTCCTGGCTCCGCCCCTGCCCATCCTAACCTGACACCACTTGTGGGATCACTCTGGGTATGTTGTTGTTGTACCCCACTTCAAGTTGAATTTCCTTGTTCTCTTTACTCTAGCTACCAAACAGAGCTCAACTGTAGCATAAAACCTCTCAATACATGGCTACAATCTTGTTCTTATAAGGAACTGCAATGACAGGGAACTGGATTGAGTATACTCTTTGCTTCAACAGCTTAGGGCCTACTCTACAAGTTCAGGTTGAGACACACTAGAAAGGACAAATTATAGTACTAACTTCAGTAAGCACTTATATTTATGATAAACTAGTATTAGTACCTGCGCAATGCGCAGAGGGTATTAATTATTTTTACACTGAAATACTTCTTATATAATAGGAGTAGTTCTTAATCGTTTATATTCTACAGTAAAAAAAATTATTTATATATTCTTTTATTCCTTAGTTTTATTGCCTTATATATATTATTCAGTATTGTCATTTGACCCGTAAGGGTGGCTCAGTTGGTCGAGCACGGGGCTTCCATAAGGAGGTCTCAGGTTTGAAACCCCCTGCCTACCTACATCAGCAGGGAATTTGCCTTCTGGGTCTAGTTTTGCCTAGTGTGATTTATCTCTTCCGTGTGGTTTGCAGGCTACTGCACAGGAGCGGGGTTTACCCTGTGCGCACCCAAAGGGTAACGGCTACAGGTTCCCTTGTCAGTATTGTCATTTGACTTATGCTATTATTCAATATTCGTTTTAAGTTTTCTTTGTTGATGAGATAGAATAAAAATGAAATCTTTAATTGTTATTATTATTATTATTAGTAGTAGTAATTTTAAAAGGGATAAGATAAAAGATGGTCATGTTCTTGTTTGAATTTGTTAGGATACAAAGTTTTGAGCTTTTGAGTATTTTCTTTTCCAAATAGATCTCTTGGAAGGGCAACAAAGATGTTTTTTTTTTTTTTTTTTTACAATTACTAGTATACTTACCAACGAATCTAAAATTAAGTACTATTAGCTATGACAAATCAG